>NC_089504.1:203742990-204367990 GCF_036850995.1 Saccopteryx leptura
TCTCTTTATTTCTCAGTAATAAAAATTTTGTCTATAATATATTTATTGGGTCAAGTTTTCTAAGAAAATGTATTATGAATGTTTTGTTGAACAGATTTTAACATAATATTTAAAGAACAGACAAATAGTTTATGTATTTTATCCTAAAATTAAAATTCAGTTTTAATTTGGCAATGATGTTTCAGGGTTTTTTTTGTTTGTTTGTTTTTTGTTTTTAACCTTACGGTATATGAAAGGCTAAAACACAGACAAATGTGTTCAGGATTCTGAACACAATTCTGTATCAGAAGAAAACTATTGTTTTTCTTATTCTAACACTTATGGGTAGTCAATAAATCATTTAATCTACTTTAAATTATTTTCCACAATAATGCCCCAACAAATGTGGAGATAAGGTTAATCCCTCTATTGATAAGTAGCAAGTCCTCTCATTAAACTTAATCCATTGTACTGTAAATGTCACTTCCCCAAGCTGTTCCTCTAGTCAATATCCTGGACTATCTTTTCCTGTCAGATGAGATAAAGTCCCCCTCTGTGAGAGCATTGACTTCACTGCTACTAGAAGATGATAGCATGCACATTAAAAAATTTGCAGTCTCTTTTAACCCAAACAGATGTCTATATATGTATACAATTACTTTCCAATTAAAGATTTACAAGTTTAAAAAATACAAGAGATTCTTTTGGTCTTTTAACATATTAACACTTTCCAGAAAGGAACTACATAGTGTGTGTGAGTATCTCTGTGTGTGTGTGTGTGTGTGTGTGTGTGTGTGTGTGTGTGATTCCCTTCTAAACCTTTTCATTTGATTTAAAATACCTCTATATTGTAAAAACACTGCCAAATTAGAATAACAAATTATAACCTTCATGTATTTAAGAGTATAAGCATTGTGAATTAGTTTGGGGTTTGGCACATGGAGTGAATTAACCTTAATATATGAAATATTAATATTAGCTGTAATATTCAAAATATAAAAGAAATTCTAAGTCCCCTGCCTTCTACGCAAAATAGCCTGAGAAATTTGCCTGTCCACCAATCAGACATAGGCAGTAGTCACTCTAGCAAAGACCAATATAGATCAATTAACTTGCATGTGTACCACCAGTGCCAGCAATGATCAGCAAAACTGCCCCAGCAGAAGGAGTCAGTCCTCTAACAGCCTACACTGCTGACTCCAAGTCAGATTAAATTCAGTAGAAGACAAAACTATTTAATGGCACTCCCTACCTGCACAATGGCTGCCTGTGGATGGTGGAACTGACCGAAAGATGACATGAGGAAAGTGAAGGATGAAAGTGTTTTACATCTTGATCAGAATTTTGGTCACATGATGTATCTTTTTATCAAAACTCATTAGGTTTCATTGCTAGGATCTATTTGTTTCACTGTGTGTTAATTTTATCTCAACTATGTTTCTTAATTACAATAATAAAACAGCACATATGAGTTTTCAAAGTTATGGAAAGAACTTTGGGAAAAAGAAAACAAAGGATTAGCATAACATGAAAAAGAAAACAAGGGGTAAAATAGTAATGAAAAATCACAGTATGTTAACAATAAGATGACAAGACCAATTCCAGATATATCTGTATTTCTAATATGCAAATATGTTAAATATAAAGCTAAAAAAGAAGTTGCTCTAATATTCTCTAAAACTACAGCCCAACTCTTCCTCTTTCTTTTCCTTTTGTTCACAACTCAGTTTTACAGCATTCAGGTGTAGCAGAGCATGAGAGGTGTCTCTAAGGAAGGGCATCTTACATGGGGAGTTAGAGCATAGAAAAGAGAGCGTGCATAGAAAGGATTTGCCTGGTATGGGGGGGTTTCAGAGTCTGAACAACATGATGGCTAGCATCTGTCATGGGCTGTCTAAAAACAAGTAGGGTGAAGAAGACATTAAACTCAGATGGTAGCCTAATACACAGATTGAGAATTTAAGCAGAGTGAGGATGAGAGACACTAAGGAGGAGGGAAAGGGTATTGAAGCACAAGCAGGAAGCAGAGAGGTTTACAAGGCTGGATGTCCCCAAGTGTGTTTTCAGACTCTGAGCAGAATGAGAGAGGCAGTCTACTGTGGATATTGGAGTCAAACCAGGAAGCAGTCTATCAGACATCATCTTGATCAAGTGATCACATTGAACATTATTAGCAATGAAAAACAAACAAAACAGTATGTAATTGAATCAAAAAGAAAGAGGAAAATACAATATAACTCTATTTCAGCTGGAGATAGATAAACTGACTCTAATATCAGACAACTCAGAGTCTACAAAAAAAGTTGGCTGTAAACGTCAAAGTATCAAGATGATGAACATTAAATTTAGGCTAAGATACTGTTTTAAACTGTTCAAGTTACGATTCACAACTGGATTCTTTAACTATAAAAGACATTATTGCAACAATTGTCAAGACTTAAGTGAAGTTTGATGATTAGATGGTGGTAATATATCAATAGAAATTACTCATTTTGATAGGTGTATTAGACTTATGTAGAAGAATATAACACTGTAGTATTTGGGGGTAATAGGACATCAGAATACAATAAAATTAAATGAACAAATAAGTGGAAGAGTGTTGAGAACTCAGAAAATATTCCAGTATAAATGAGAAAAAAGGGAAAATAATATATTGCAATATGAGTATTTGCATTCTGTTTAGAAAAGACACTTGATTTAATAAATCTTGGTGCATAATTGACTAAATATGTAACAAAAATATAAATCTGAGCCACTAAGGTGCATCATAATTATAAATAAATTTGCCATACTTTACAATTCCTATACTGTTGGTGTATCATCAATTCAGGCTTCTCAAACCTGGGCAACTCAGGCATCATTTTTTCTGCTTTCCCAACTTTGAAGGATTTATCACAAATATGCTTTCTGTTTTCCTAAAGTTATCTGAGGAGGATTTTTTTTTTTTTAGTTAGCATTGACTCCTTGCAATTTGGGGTAAGTTTGTTCTATTAGTCTAAGCACTAGAGAACAAGCTCTTCACTAAGAAATTTAATCTGCATTCTCAGTGGCCAGTGGCCCAGTGGATATAGCATCAGCCCAGCATATGGATGTCCTGGGTTTGATTTCTGGTCAGGAGACACAGGACAATTGACCATCTGCATCTCTCTCCCTCCCACTGCCCTTTCTCTCCCTCTTCCCCTCCCACAGCCAGTGGCTCAATTGGTTTGAGTGTGGCCCCAGGCACTGAGAATAGCTCTGTTGGAGCACAGGAGCCTAAGATGTTAAAAATATCTCAGTACTGGAGCATCCACCATAGATAGAATTGCTGGGTAGATCCTGATTGGGGTGCATGCAGGAGTCTGCCTCACTATCTCTCCTTCTTTGACCTAAAAGGAAAAAAAAAATTCTACATTTTCCAGGTTCTAATCATAAATCTGTATAGGCATCTCTGTCTCCTTTACAAGTCCTTAGAATTATAATTTTAAATTTATTCTTATTTCATGCATTGAGGTATTCCCTTTGTTAGTTAAAAGTTTAATTTTATATTAAAATGTGTGCATAGCTGTGTGTGTATGTGTGCCTAAAGCTGGCAGAAATTTATACCAGCTCATTGCATGATGGTAAGAAATAAGCTATGTTAAACAGCTTCTTATGTTGTTTCTGCAATTTCTATTCATTTGGAACAGGAAACTTGGAACAGGAAAGAAGGGTTGCAGAGTGTCTAAGTCTATCAGTTTTAGAGCATTCTATTAGTTTTTGGTCACTTATTTGGATAGAAGTAACAATTGTGTAGTGTGTAAGAAAACAAATGACTTAAAAGGCTGAAAATGGAGAACATTATATTGGTGAATGATTTTTTGAGAATTGGGAAAATATTAATCTAAGGCTATTTCGATAACCACTTAGCTTGGCTGACAGGATGTTTGTATTTTCTGGAACTGGTGGTAGGGGATCATTACACAGCAATATATACTTTATGCACCATTTATATACAAATTATCTCTTTATGTCTGCAGATTCTCACTATCATAGAATGTGTCACAAAAGAAATTGCCTAATCTTAGGTTGCTCCCCAATGAGAACAATGGTGAAATAACCCAGACTTGAGAGAAAGATCTCATGATCTTTTATACTAAGCTGCATGGCTTCCATGCGTGGGGGTGCAAAAAATAATTTCTTCCTACTTTTCAAAATTCTTTTAGCTGGATTAATAATAACATTAACATGAAACGAATTAATAGAAAATAACCAAATTTAATACTTGTGTACATATAGCAGTGCTATACAAGTATGAGAGCCAAAGACACATTGGCCAGCTAAGGCTTATGAGCCATTTTGAGCTAAGTAGAAAGGGGTGGGGGTACTGGTTTGAAACTTCAAAGAACAGGAAGGCAATTTACATGGAGCTAGGAAAGCAAAGGTCTGGTAAATAAATGTTTGTTGGGCCTTCTTTAACAATGCAACACAGAGAGGACTTGGACGGAAGAGGCATGGCTAGCTCCTCCCTGTTTATCACACCTAGTGGATCATATTCAACTATGGTTATCTGTGATAATATCTCCCTTCCTGGAGCAAGTCTTCTATCTAAATTCCTTTTAAGCAGTTAGGGAGAAGGTCAGAGGTTTCCTTGCCCTTTGATTCTTAAAAATAACCACATAAAAATAGTCAATATGCATTGTATATATGTATCATAGCTTTTTAATCCATTCATCCACTGATGAACACTTGGGCTGTTTCCAGATCTTCGCTATTGTGAACAATGCTGCAATGAACATATACACAATGGAATACTATGGGGCCACGAAAAAGAAGGAAATCTTACCTTTTCGACAACATGGATGGAAATGGAAACTATTATGTTAAGTGAAATAAACAAGAAAGAGAAAGAAAAATATCATATGACCTCACTCATATGAGGAATCCAATGAACAATGTGAACTGGGAAACAGAATTGAGACAGAGGAGGGATCAAAGGGACCAGACGGAAAGCAGAGGGAAAGGGGATGATAGCATGGGATAAACCTGAAGGGAAGGGGGAAGGGCACTATGGGAGAGGGGCAAGGAAGATGTTGAGGAGAATACAGGGGAAGAGGGGATGCATTTGGGGTGACACTAGAATCTATGTAACCAATAAATTAAAATCAATTAAAAAATAAAGAAATTAAATGAAAATAGTCAATATACAAAGAGGCATATTTTGAAATGGCAAATGTTGCTTCCTTTCCTGAGCATAAATTATAGTCAGACTCCCTTCCCTCTCTTTCTTTCTCCTTTCCTTCCGTTTTTTCATTCTCTTTCCATTTTCTTAATTCTTTAAAAAGAATGAGACAGTTATCTTTTTAAGGAAGTAAAATAACTTTCTAACACAAACAGAAAAGCAGTAATCATTTACTAATCTGGTTGTAAATTAGAAGCAAGTTTTACTGTCCTGAGACTTAACTAGGTGATTAGCAAGGACAGAGAAGGTCCATTCAAAAGAATATTGGAAAGGAGCCCCATATTAATTCCTCTTCAGTCAATACAAAACACAGAAATATTATCTACCAGTGAAAATGACCTTAGTCTATTTATTTTGTTTAATAAACATACTTTAAGCATCAGACAAGGCAAAACTACATCTTTCTTTCTGGTTTCTATTCTCTTCTATAAAGGAGGACATATTTTAACTTTTAAGAGACAATGCCTGCCTGCACAGATGAAAACTAATCACTACACATAATTTTTAAGAGAGAAAAGAGTAGCAAATTATTCAAGACTAAAAAATAGTGTTCCTTCCTGAATAAATATCTCTGATTATTCTGTTTTTGGCTAACTGCATAAAAACATGATTAGGTCTGATGCTCTGTAAATGTGTCATAATCTTAGGTGGAGTTAATATTCTACTTAGCTTGAGCCTGCCTTTTTTTCTTTTCTTATTTTCCAGGCTTCATTGTCGCACAGCCTTAGTCAATACTGCAGCTCCCTCCTGAGCAAGCATTAAATTGAACAGGTGAAGGGCAGCATTTTAAAGTAGATCTGATAACCCAAAAATGCTTGTGGGTTTGAAAGAGGCCACATCAGATAAAAAGCACTACTGGCCACTTGAGAGCTGACATATTCTTTTGTAAAAGAAAAGATCTTGAAAAATCAATTGGACCAGAGAGAATAGTCTGCAAAAGATCAAATAGGGCAAAAAGGATGTTTCTGTTTCTCTAAAGAATTGTAAAATATTTAGTGGAAATATTCTTTCAAATAGTCAAATGGATTCATTCATACTGTAACATCACATAAAAATAGTTGAACCTATTATTTCTAAAAAAGACTTCAAAATCTCCCACATTTTGCCAACAATCTTAGATTTTTTAAACCCAGGAAAACATCATCTCAAAAATGTTTTCAGCCCTGGCCGGTTGGCTCAGTGGTAGAGCTTCAGCCTGGCGTGCAGGAGTCCCGGGTTCGATTCCCGCCCAGGGCACACAGGAGACGCGCCCATTTGCTTCTCCACCCCTCCCCCTCTCCTTCCTTTCTGTCTCTCTCTTCCCCTCCCGCAGCCAAGGCTCCATTGGAGCAAAGTTTGCCCGGGCACTGAGGATGGCTCTGTGGCCTCTGCTTCAGGCACTAGAATGTCTCTCATTGCGGCAGAGCAATACCCCAGATGGGCAAAGCATCACCCCCTGGTGGGCATGCTGGGTGGATCCCTGTCGGGGCGCGTGCAAGAGTCTGTCTGACTGCCTCCCCGTTTCCAACTTCGGGAAAAAAAAATGTTTTCTATCACAATAGGTTCCCAAAAGAAATATCTATATATACTCCTCAAAAAGTGAGTTTATAAATGATTTAATTTTTCAGCACTCGGGGAAAGGAGTAGAATTTCCTGAAGGCTGTGGAAGGTGTGTGTGTGTGGGTATCTGTGTTTGAGAGTGTGTATGTGAGAGATAAAGGAGAGTTTTAGCAGAGTATTGTATGATTAAAGTTTTATATAATAATAAGATTTCAGAAGAAAATATTTAAAAAATACTTCTCTCTAGTAATACTGTTCTTTTAAATCTAGCACTTTGTCTAAAATTAATCAAAATTAGAACCATATTTGTTATCTAAATAAACTTTCAATGGATTACATTTGCTAATGGTTTAAGCCATTAGCAATGGTATTTAAACCATTTTTGTGATTGCTTTTATCATTAAACATCTACGTTGATGTCAAAAACTAAATGAAATAAGCCTCTAAAAATAAAAAGAAAGAAGAAAGGAAGAAAAAATAGAAGAAGGAAGGACTTAACATCAAAAATAAGCATGGATGCTTTCACATGCTTAGCTTATTGTCGGGATAAACAAAACTCCACAAGTTCCAGGAACTAAACCTAAATAGAATTGATGTTAACTTAGAACCAATATAAAACATTGTTAGGTCTGATGTTGGATGGGAACAACCAAGTACCAAGTCAGAGGTGTATAAAGACCATCATATTAGTGCTAATAAACATTGTCTAATTTGGTGCAACTCTGTAATTTTAAAATGGCTGCAAATAAGAAAATGCTTCATAACATTAAACTAACCAAACAGAAAATAGGCAATGAGTAATTTCTTATGGAAAGAGTAATTAACACAGAACACATACGCTGAGTTCTTTGAGTGTAAATCAATAAGAGTATATATGATCCTAGATGGCAGGAACTATCTCAAAATTTTTATTTCCCAGAACATTAAGATCAGTGTCAGATGGAAGGGTTAAAATAAATGGTCAATAAATATTATTTAAATAAATAAACGGATTTAAAAATATGTAAAAACTACAGTAACAATTACAAACTGTTCTCTTACACTTGGTGAGGAGAAGTGTCAGAAGTGAAGCATTCTGTGAGTAGAATGAACAGTAGAGCAGAAAAACAGTTTTTTCTTTTCAAATCTCTTCATAATAGCCTGTTTATTCTACCTATGTTTCTTTAACAATCGAGGGCGATATATCATACCACCCAACTCCCCTCAAATAAAACCTCAGGGATTTAATACAAAGAGAATTCTGTAATCCAACCAAAAATGGCTTATGAAATGCTGCCAATGTTCTCTCTTGCTGATTGTATGATGGGAAAATTATTTGTAATGGATTTCTCATCTAGATAGATTACTCATATCTACCATTGTACCTTCTGGAATTACTGTTTTTATAATATGTTTCATGTTGCTATTAACTTCTGGACTGTACTTGCTTAATTTAAGAGACCTGGGTTTAGATGACAGCCATGAATAAGAGATGTCAATCTTGCTTCCCTTGCAGTCAGATATGAAACCCTATCCTCTTCCAGTGAGACAGAGACCTGATAACTTCTTATTTTACTTCTTATAAATGAATTGAGGCCCTGTTGTTTGGCCCAGAGGTAGAGCATTGATTGGCACACAAGAGAAGCAACCATCTGCTTCTCCACTCCTCCCCTTTCTCCTTCTCTCTCTTTCTCTTTCTTTCTTCCTCTCCTGTAGCCATAGCTCTATTGGTTTGAGCACATTGGCCCTGGGCACTGAGGATGGCTCCAAGGAGCCTTTGCTTTAGGCGTTAAAAATAACTTGGTTGCAAACATGGCCCCAAATGGACAGATCCTCAGTTTCAGACAGTGGTTGCTGGGTGGATCCTGGTCAGGGAGCATTAGAGAGTTTGTCTCTCTATCTCCCCTCTTCTCACTTGAAAAATAAAATAATAAAATAAAATAAAATAAAAAGTAAATTAATGAATATCATGATTTTGCTCAATAGGGAAAAAAACAATTTGTCTTCCATAAAAAGATGAAAAACATATATAAGAAATACTGATTGAAAATGTTCCCTGATAAGTATGTAAGAAGCAAGGGCAAATATTTTTTGATTTCCTATGCTTAAAAGACAAAGTATTAAATGGATATAAACAGATGTTTTGGTAGTACAATAAATATGACATTAATTAATGCTTATTACCTTTTTCATTCTTTTTTTATGAAGATTATTTGAAAGTCCAGCTTAATAACTATTTGGTAAACTATTTATTTTAATTATTATCACAATAAGGAAACTAATAGAGAAGGAAAGGACCAGAGAAAAATATTGATGAAAACATTGGGTACATAAAAATATCACCCTGATTGAATTGATCTGACTCATTCTTCTATGCTTGGCTGAGAAGATTCAATAATCAGAATTATCCATCTATCATTTTGACATTGTCCTTCAGAAAATAATTAACAGTACTAATTTATGTAATTTATTTAGCACATCAAGAGCTTTCAGAACTTACATATGCCATTGAACATCTGTATATTTTAACTCTACATCTATAGATGTATTTTATTTATATTTTATGTAAATGTGATATGACTGGCATATATATAATACATATATATTATTTGTTTTTACAGAGACAGAGAGAGAGTCAGAGAGAGGGATAGATAGGGACAGACACAGACAGGAACAGAGAGAGATGAGAAGCATCAATTGTTACTTTTTCATTGCAACACCTAAATTGTTCATTGATTGCTTTCTCATATGTGCCTTCACATGGGTCTACAGCAGTCCGAGTGACCCCTTGCTCAAGCCAGCAAGCTTGGGTTCAAGCTGGTGAGCTTTGCTCAAACCAGATGAGCCCACGCTCAAGCTGGCAACCTCGGGGTCTCGAACCTGGGTCCTCTACATCGCAGTCCGACACTCTATCCACTGTGCAACCACTTGGTCAGGATGACTGGCATATTTTAAGAATTTTTTTTTTCAAAATGAAAACTAGTTTCTTTCCAAGTTGTGTTTGATAAAATTTTTAAAAATAAATTTTTTAGCTTCTAAGTAAGATGATTTTTTTCTCTTTTATAAAATAGCATGTGTAAAGCTATCTCTTGCAATAAATGGAACCATGAAACTTAATAAGAGATTGTGTTGAAAAAAATCTTTCGAAGGTCTAAGGCAAGTTCTGCTCAATAGAAATATGATGAGCACCATATATGCAATTTTAAATTATCCAGTAATCACATTAAAAACTAAAAAAATAAGATTAACTTTTATATTATATAACTTAATATATCAAAAATATTTTTATTATTAATATATAAAAATATTTTACTTTTTTGTATTAAATCTCAGAAGTCTGTTCTGTTTTTCACACTTATAGTATATCTCAATTTGGAACAACAAGATTTTAAGCACTCAACAATCACATATGGCTCTGGACCTTTGATCTGGACAGTGTGGCTCTGGGCATATTGTTGTGTCTTTAAAAATAACTACCAGAAATGCAACTAAGAACTGATTTGCCAAGAGACCTTTTACCTCTGTCGTTATCAGGAAGCTATGGTATCAAAAATATGCTTTGCAGATTCTGGTTGCAGATTTATACAACCTTGGCCATAACACAGGGTTCTGAGGGTCATCAGCCTGTTGGTTTGTTGCAAACACCACCTTGATTGCATCCAAAGGGTCAGAAAAGTTTAATATCATATTCCTATGAAAGAAAAGAAGAAGCTATTGTGACAACTGTCAAACTCTGCTGCAGTTCACCCTTCTGGCCACTCAGTTATTTGTGTACACCTACCATATTTATATATACTTACCCTTTCCCCAAGTAAACAACTCAAACACCCATCTGCTGCTGAGCCCAGTTCATTACCCAGAATTCTAGAAGGATGCACAACCCTCTCTATCATGTCTGAATATAACTTTATAGTCTTTTGGCCTATAAAATAATAATCACATTTTGTATGCCCCACTGCCCAATGCACACATAATATGCAATACTGGAATGCACAGTATACCAATATTGAAGTAGGAACAGAGTAATAGTAATAAAAATATTTTAAAAAATTGAATTCAGAAAAGGTGGGCATGTAAAATGCATAAGAGTCATGAAAAAGGTGGCCTATAAAATATGAAATTGTAATAGGAGGAAGTGGAATGAGTTCTTGGTTAGCTTATCTGGATGTCTCAGGTACTATGTTTTGCAATAAAGAGCCCTTATACATGGTCCTTTGTGATCCCTGGTATTGCCATTGAAACCATGTCTATCATCTGTCACAGTCCCATCTGAAGTGAGTAATTAATGAGAAATATGACTTTTGAGGTTCTGAATAGCACTGGGAATCCAAGAGTTGCATAATATTGCTTTTATCAATTCTATTTTTTAGAAATGACTATAAATGATCTAGTCTAAGCACACTTTTTAAACTTGAAGACTGGTAGTATTTAATCATGGATGTTTGGGCTCTACCCACTGGAGAGTAAACTAACTTCCCTGGTTTTAAAAAGGAAAGTTCTGCCTTCAACGAAGCCCCTCTCTAATACAGGATGGGCCTGGATTGAAAGACAACACGCTTAACCCAATCCCCTACAGGCTCCCAAATATCATAAAGCTTAGGTCTTATCTCATGTAGTCTCCAAATATAGGGTGTTCAGGCAATTTAGTATACCTTCTTTACAAAGGCTCTTCTGTTTTATTCTATCTCTGCATATAGATTGAAATCATTTCTCTTGTAGGCTTTTTCTCACAGTGGAAAGTGGACAGTACACGTGTATTCTGAACTTCCCCTGCCATTTCTTTTAACACTGTGACCTTGGTCAGTACATGGTCTACATTCTAAGGTATTTGAAAGGACATTTTTAACAATTATTTTAAAAAATACATAGGGATATCAGTCTTTTAGCTTCCCACATGTTGCAAAGCAACTTTTCACGCCTAATTATGCAGCACTCTACATCCGCAGATTTGATAGCTTGTCTGGAAAGCTCTTCTGGCTGGTTGTGTAGACATTATTACCTTAGGGTACCTGAAAGTCTACTTGTGGTTAAATACTTTTCCAACTTTCGGTTTTAACTACTTAAAAGTAAATAAATCTGATGATTTTGGTGTTAAAGTTTTTGAATTATATAATATGATTATTAGTAGTTCTTATAATATATGGCTGCTATTGTAAAGAAAATTGACAATTGTGCAGACACTTTCTTTCTACCAACCTCTTTTATGATCAAAATAAATAAAATGTATGCTCCCTGTTTGAGTTCAGATGCTGTAACAGAATATTGTAGAATGTGTGGCTTATACCCAACAGAAATTTTCCATACTTCTGGAGGCTAGAAGTTCAAAACCAGTATGCCAGTATATTAGGGTTCTGGTGAGGCCCCTCTTCAGTATGTGAATAGCTGTCTCCTCATTGTATCCTCAGGTGGCAGAAAGAGGGAGAGATAGATTTCTGGCCTCTTCTGATAAAGGCACTAATCCCTTTCATGAAGATCTCACCCTCACAACCTGATTGTTTCCTGTAGGCCACAATTCTTAATACCTTCATATTGGGGATTAGATTTCAACATATGGATGTGAGGGTAACATAAACATTCAGTCTATAACATTCCTCCAACAGTTTTCATCAACACTGACCCCCTTAACCAGTTTTTATCTTTCTACTTTTTACCATTTGTAATGTAGCAAGTTTCAATCTTTGTCACACCCAAAAACATGCAAAATAATAATAATAATAATAATAATAATAATAATGGTGTGCAACCTGAGTAACTGATTTTACTTTAGAGAAATCTTTTTGTAGCAAGAAAATCTCAATTTAACTATCTTGAAAAGTATATCTGAAAGGAATGTAAATTTTTATAGTGAATATGGTACAGAAAAATGTAGCTGGATAATGTTTTGGATATTCATGTCTAGCCCTTTATTTATCTTCCTATTTCTCTTTAGAAGGCTTCACATATATTATTCATATGTTACCCTAGGTTGTGACAAGGAGGAAGAGGCCTATATATCATGGTTCTACATAAGTAGTCATCCTGGACGATCCCAAACAAGTTGATAAGGCCTCTGATAAAGAGAGGTATGTGATCTTGTGGACACAGAATCATAGCCAGAATTAAGAGGTTTTTAGATTCTTGAATATGGAACAAAAGCATAAAGTTTGCAGAACTGAAAAAGTCATGTGATGGAGGTAAATCAGTTATTTCTTTGAAATTAGATGACAGATGACAAATGCTTTAGAGTTTTATAAATCACACAATTGCGTACTATCCTGATGGCTAAGGAAGAGTCCCCACAATTTTTTTAGTCCATCAGGATAAAATTGCCAAGTTGAAATACATTTGATTTTTAGAAGATGAAGACAGGTGATATTTCTAGCATACTTGGTTTGGAAAGCTGGGAGTCATACTTCCTAAAACTAAATATTGGACAGAAGTGAAAATTTTACTGCAAGACAGAAATATGGTAAAATTTCTTTACCACAGAGTCACATCATTTTTCTTCTGCATACTGGGTCTTTTTTTTTTTTTTCAGTTGTAGGAATCAGTCCATTCTTACTTATCCTGAGAGGCTTCTTGAGTCTCTGTATAAATAAAAGCCCCCCCCCAAAAAAAAAACAGCTATTGAAAAATATATTCAAACCTTTTAAATTATTTAATACTTCCAATACCACTCAACAAGATAGAACACATAAAAAACATATTTTACACAAACTGATTGTTTGACTTCCGAATTTCTACATATTCACTCCTGAATTTTCATAATATCAGCAGGACTCTTTACATGTTTGCAAATCTCTCATTTTTTATGCAGCTACAGTCACTGCATCAGCATTAGTAAACTCAAAGAGGGAGGGGTGACAAAATAGGAAATAACAGAACTAAGGGGGAAACTCAATAATGTCTACTTATAATCAAGAAGTGCTATTTCAAAATTAATCACAACTCAGAAGACCGTTCTGAATTGGCTTGTGTCCGCAGATTCACAATTACATAATTTACTTGTCAAGTACCCTTGAAGTTCAGTGAGTAGCTTTAAATAAAGATATGTTGTGGAGTTTGACAAGTTGCATTTTACATACCAGTAATTTCTTGATCATTTTTACCTCAGAGAATTATTGAATTTGGTTGGTCTTTAGGGAATAATAGAGTAATACCTGTTTACCTGATTGTTTTTAATTAAGTACACATAAACACACTCACACACACACACATGCTATGCAAAGTACTTTGAGTAATTCATGACACCTGCTATGGTATAGCATATGACATCTGCATATTCTTGATTTCCTAAGTATATAAGTTCTATTATTAAACCTAAATATTTCCTTGTTAAATATGATTTGAAGAAGTAGGGATAGGAGAAAGTTTGTCTATTGACAAATATTCTAATGGTTCATGACCATGTAATTAGTAACTCAAACTTATTCTTTAATATGAATATTTTTATACTTTAAAAACTTACCAAGATTTTTTTTTTGGGTTGTTTTCTCTTTCTTCAAGTAACTTAATTTGCAACAGTAAAAAATTAGATAAATAGACCTTTACTAAAAATAATTTAAAAGGTTGCTTTTGTTTCCACATAACTATGGTGTAGAAAACAACTTAATTTGTTCTAATAAGGCATATCAATAAATATAATAATTTATCATTTTATATCATACTTTCAAACCAATTCTTAACTTACTTCTTAGTCTAATAATATGCTAGATGGTATAAAAATAAGTATTTTCATAACTTTTCATTTAGGAAGAAAGTTTGAATTATATTGGTAATAGATTAATATTTTTCTTTCTTTTTTTTTTTTTTTGTATTTTTCTGAAGCTGGAAACGGGGAGAGACAGTCAGACAGACTCCTGCATGCGCCTGGCCGGGATCCACCCGGCACGCCCACCAGGGGCGATGCTCTGCCCACCAGGGGGCGATGCTCTGCCCCTCCGGGGCATCGCTCTGCCACGACCAGAGTCACTCTAGCGCCTGGGGCAGAGGCCAAGGAGCCATCCCCAGCGCCCGGGCCATCTTTGCTCCCATGGAGCCTTGGCTGCCGGAGGGGAAGAGAGAGACAGAGAGGAAGGAGGGAGTGGGGGTGGAGAAGCAAATGGGCGCTTCTCCTATGTGCCCTGGCCGGGAATCGAACCTGGGTCCCCCCGCACGCCAGGCCGACGCTCTACCGCTGAGCCAACTGGTCAGGGCTAGATTAATATTTTTATATATTTAATAATATGTACAAAGAGAGCTAGCATGTAGGATCTACATAAATTGACCCAGTTAATAATTATTAGAAAGGAAATACCAAAAGACAGCATTAAATGCAAACTGCATAAAATGATTTTATAACACCAGGAGTTTTAAACTTATATTGGTTTGAATACATTAGTTAAAACAGTAGAATTATAAATATATATTTTTTCATTTTTTCTTTTAATTAAAAATAATTTATTTGCATGATAAACTTGTAATTAAAAAAGTCAACAAGACTTGTGATTGTTGATATATAAATGTATGATTTAAAATAGCCTGTTTTTATATGGCAGCACACATTACCATATTCTTATTTGAAAACAATGTAATTCTAAGTCCCTCAAAGATCAATTTATATAAAAATATTATTTTCCCTTATCTCTAATGAACAGTCCTGTTTTCTGTCTTTAAATTAAAGATATTACAATAGAGACTCTCTCATGAAATAGCTCCTATTAGGATGAGAAGCTTTGCCAGACTCACTTAAAATTCATTAAAGAGCACTGTTTTCTGTAACTTATGTTCAAAAGCAATTGACAGACATTAGTGCCAGCTAAATGAAAGCCAGACTCTTGGATAAACGTCTCTGCTTCCAAACATGTCACCTCTGAACTTGGTACATATTCAGCCAGGCATTAATACAGCCAGATAATCACAGGGCTACCCCACAACTTTTTTTTTTTTTTTTAATTTAAATGAGAGGAGAGGGAGATAGACTTCACATGTGCCCTGACCAGGATCCTCCTGGCAACCCCTGTCTTGGGCCACTGTTTTGCACAGCTGGGGCATGTTTGCAATTGAGCTATTCTTAGTGCCTGAGGGAAGGCTCCAATTAGCTATCCTCAGTGTGAAGGGCCAATGTACTCAAATCAATTGAGCCATGGCTGTGGGAGGGGAAGAGAAAGAAAGAAGGGGGGCAAAAGAAGCAGACAGTTGCTTCTCCTGTGAGCCTTGACCAGGAATTGCACCCAGGACTTCTACATGCCGGGTTGATGCTCTACCACTGAACCAACCTGCCAGGGTCCCACAATACTAGATTTTACAGAAGAAAGCTCATGCTGCCAAGTAGGAGGATTAGCAAAAGAGAGAGAGGAGAAATGCCCAGGCTCAGTTCTCCACCAATCAGGGAAGTCACACGTGGTCTCCTGGAAAGAATGACAGGGAACACAAAAAGACCAGGGGTATGGATCTATGGAAAGTTTTGAGCAGAAAATATGAAACAGAGGAAAATTTCACATTCCAAAAATAAACAAAATATCCACCATGAATACAATAAAATATTTTATTAAAATATGTTGCACTTTTATATAGATTTCTTGGCTTATGTTGTCTGAAATTATAAAATAATTTATTTTTTAAAGAGGTATTTCAAGTTACATTGTTGAAATAATTATCATTGAAAACCACTAATATTTACTCTAGCATCAAATCATGCCTCATCCTGAAAAGGCAGTGGTGCAGTGGATAGAGCATCAAACTGGGATGCAGAGGGCCCAGGTTTGAGACTCCGAGGTCACCAGCTTAAGCCCGGGCTCACTGGGTTTGAGCAAAGTTCAACAGCTTGAGCCCAAGGTCACTAGCTTGAGCAAGGGGTCACTCGGTCTGCTGTTGCCCCCCAGTCAAGGCACATATGCAAAATCAATCAATGAACAACTAAGAAACCACATCGAAGAATTGATGTTTCTCATCTCTCTCCCTTCCTGTCTGTCTGTCCCTATCTGTCCATCTCTCTGACTCTGTCTCTGCCACAAAAATAAATAAATAAATAAAATTCTGCCTTAATATTTTAAGACATTACTATTTTTTATCAAGTGTATCACATAATAACTGGTCATGTCTATCAAAGATTTAAACTAAAGAAAACAAGATATAAAATCAATAATTACTTTAACCCTTCATAAGATTTTTTTTTAAAGCAATGCTAGGAAATAAGACACACTGGCTTTTACTTTCAGTAATCTGAAAATGATAGTATAAACAACCTTCAATTTAACAGAATTATGTCATTTCTTTAATTCTAAGTTCCTTGTTTAGTATGGCAAAACTCTTATTTCCTATATTAATTGTTTTCAAAGGTGATGACTTTCCCCCAAGGGGACATTTTTATAGTCTGCAGAATGTTTTGGTTATCAAAAGTGGTTAGGGGGAAGAATGCTATGGTCATCTAGAAGACAGAAACCATAGATGCCTCATATATTTCTAAATTTACAGAGCAGTCTGCCATAACAAAGAATCATCTGCACTTATGTATTGCTTTTTTTTCTTTTTCTACTATTAGAAGCATTGATTTTCTTTTATCCAAGTTATTAGTGGATGCATTTTGGGCATATTTAAATTTTGTTCTCTATAATTTTATAAAGTAATAATTTAAACCTACAAATCTCTAAAATTTGCATAGTCCCATTTTTGCAGTTATTTTTATATACTATTTATCAAATATTACAAATAAATTTTTTCAGTGAGAGGAGGGGAGGCAGAGACAGATTCCTGCAAGCCCACTAAGGGACAATGTTCTGCTCATCTGGGGTGTTGCTCTGTTGCTCAGTAACTGCGTTCTTATTAGCACCTGAGGCAGAAGCTATCCACAGTGTCAGAGGCCAACTCACTCCAATCGAGCCATGGCTGAGAAAGAGGAAGAGAGAGAGAGAGAGAGAGAGAGAGAGAGAGAAGTAAGGGAGGAAGGGTAAAGAAGCACATGGTTTCTTCTCTTGTGTGTCTCAATCAGGAATCAAATCTGGGACATCCACACACTTGTCTGTGTTCTACCACTGAGCCAACTGGCCAAGGCCACGAGTGAATTTAAAAACTAATAATTAGATTGAGCTATTTTGATTATATTGGTATAGCTGTAATTAAAGACAAAAGAAATAATGAAAAATTAAAAATACTAAACTATATAGTAATTAATGAATACATTAACACATATATTGAAGCAGAAATTAGGAAATACAGAGATATGACTAACCTGACCAGGTGGTGGTGCAGTGGATAGAGCATTGGACTGGAATGTGGAGGACCCAGTTTCGAAACCCCAAGGTCTCTGGCTTGAGTGCGGGCTCATCTGGTTTGAGGAAGGCTCACCAGCTTGAACTCAAGGTCGCTGGCTTGAGCAAGGGGTCACTTGGCCCACTGGAGCCCCCCCCCCCCCGCCCCGTCAAGGCACATATGAGAAAGCAATCAATAAACAACTAAGGTGCTGCAACAAAGAATTGATGCTTCTCATCTCTTTCCCTTCCTGTCTGTCTGTTCTTATCTGTATCTCTCTCTTTCTGTCCTTGTCTCTGTCACAAAAAAAAAAAGATGACTAAAACATGACAATAAAAATTTAATCTTATAATAGTTAATAAATTATAAATATAATTATTTTCATCTTTTTCAAATTATTTGGACTATTTAGATAATGTTTAGAAAACAGCTTATGAGTTGTCTTTTTACTTTACACTTTCTACTTCAAATTTGACTCTGATGAAATGAGTATTTTCCAAGTATTTTGAATTAAGATAATTTTGGAATACATGAATTTCTCAGAAACTACTTAAAACATAAAATTTTATACATGAATCTAAGGAAAATTCTAAGTTATCCTGTTTATTTAAGATATTTAACACACATTTATCATTGTTATGTTCAACTTTTGTCTTAGATTTTTCTCTCTTACTAGGAAAATATATATAATAAGACAAATATTTTAACTAAAAGTGTAGCAACTAGAATACATAAAGTTTAAATAACTTTCTTAAAGTTATACAATTAGCAAGGGGAAGAGAAATATTTGAACCAAGGTAGTGAGGTTTTCAAAGCTGTCTATAGCAATGTTCATAAAGAAGTTAAAAAACAAAATGGAAAGAAAAACAGTATTTGCAACATATGGTAAGTATTAAATTCCTAATATTTAGGAAAAAAGATAAGCATAGCATTAGAAAATTAAACACAGCTCATTAACATGACATGTCATTTATAAAGAAGAGAAAAAACTAGAAAATAAAATAAAACAAACAAAAAATGGAATCTTAATAAATCAATTCAAATTAAAATGATAATCAATAGAAAGAGTAATGGCCTTCAAAGATATCTATATCTTAATCCTTAGAATCAGTAAATGTTAAGAATCACACACACAGCCTGACCAGGCAGTGGCGAAGTGGATAGAGCGTCGGACTGGAATGCGAAGGACCCAGATTCGAGACCCCGAGGTCGCCAGCTTGAGCTCGAGCTCATCTGGTTTGAGCAAAAGCTCATCAGCTTGGACCCAAGGTCGCTGGCTCGAGCAAAGGGTTATTGATCTGCTGAAGGCCCGCGGAAAAGGCACATATGAGAAAGCAATCAATGAACAACTAAGGTGTCACAACGAAAAAACTAATGATTGATGCTTCTTATCTCTCTCCATTCCTATCTATCTGTCCCTATCTATCCCTCTCTCTGTAAAAAAAAAAAAAAAAAAAAAAGAAAAAAAAAGAAAGAAAGAAAAAAATCACACACACAAAATGGGTCTTTGCAAATATGGTCAAATTAAAAACTTGAGATGGAAATATTATTCTGAATTATTCAGGTGGGCTTCCAAGTACAGTCACATGAACATTTAAAAGAGAGAGATAGACGGGAATTTTTTCACAATGTGGCTCCTGAAGCAGACTGGAGAGAGGTAACCACAAGCGCTGCCACAATCCAAAAAATGAATTCTCCTAGAGTCTCAGGAGGGAATGATACTTGCTAAAGTCTTTATTTCAGCCTAGTGATGCTGATTTCAGACTTTTATCCTCCAGGTATGTGAGAGAATAAATTTCTATTGTTTTAAGCTGTGTACTCTTTGATAGTTTGTTATAACAATAGAAAACTTATTCAGATAACCTAATCAATTTTCACTTATCAGGTTTTAATAACAACTGCATAAGCCTGACCAGGCAGTGTCACACTGGATAGAGCATTGAACTGAGATATAGAGAACTCAGGTTCAAAACTCGAGGTCACCTGCTTGAGCGCCCACTCACCAGCTTGAACGCGCGGGTTCGCTGGCTGGAGCGTGGGATCATAGACATGACTCTATGGTTGCTGGCTTGAAGGTCAAGGTTGCTGGCATGAGCGAGAAAGGGGTCAGTTGCTCTGCTGTAATGCCCCCCCCCCATCAAGGCACATATGAGAAAGTAATCAATGAACAACTAAGAAACTAAGATGCTGCTAGGAAGAATTGATGTTTCTCATCTCTCTCCCTTCCTGTCTATCTGTCCCTATCTGTCCCTCTCTCTGACTCTCTCTATGTCTCTGTCAAAACAAACAAGCAGCAAACAATCGAACAAAAAAACCTAAGATTAAAGGACTTGATAGTATCTAGAAGCAGAATCAAATACATTTAGAAATTTATATTAGAAGATAATATATAATTTTGAGCATAATTGATCATAGTACAATAAATGTGAGATCAGCAATTTTCAACCTTTTTCATCTCATGGCTCACAAATCTGATTTCTAAAATTATGCGATACACACACATATATATTTCCAATCTGACAAAAAATAGGTATAATTTTGATTGATTTACAGAAAAATTAATAATAATAGTAACTACCTACTCTTTTTTGCTCCAAAGTGACTTGTTCAAAATCAGGTACCTATAATTGTAGATAAGAATTTCTGGTACCAAGAATTAACCAATAAGACACAATCTTATTATGTAATTTGACCAATAAAATGAAACATTATTATATGAAATATTTTTGGTTTAAGACAGAGCATTCATACTGGAAAGATATTGTTGTGTTGTTGTCATTTTTTTATTTAAAAAGCTAAAGGAAAAGAGTTCAGTACCCCTGACTAAATAATGAAGTATTGCATGTTTTAAAAATTCTTGCTGCATACCAGTTGAAAATCACTGCTCTAGTTGTTGAAACCCACAAGAGCAAGGAAGATTATGATTTTATTTAATGTTGTACCTTCAGTCCCTGCAATGCTTAGCATATTTAAGCACGAGGTAAATAATCATTGCATAAACAAATAAATACATGATAAACATCCTATAAGTATTCAATTTTGTAAATTTTTTTTAGGTTTTATATTAAAATCTCACTTTTCCAGCTTTCTAATCTCTGAGACATTTTATAATGAGCAAACTAGACGTTTAAAACTTTTAGTTGGCATTCAAAACTCATGTACATGAAAATTTTTAAAATTTTGTCTAAATAACCTCCATTTTGTTTTTTTGAGCCAGGCATTAGAGTTCCCAATATCAGTGAAAGATGTTGGGTAAGGCTGGCTTTGAACGTTGTTCTTTTTGTCGCTATTCTCCCATTCCTCCTTGAGGGATGGGGAACAGACTCGCGGACAGGGCAGCAGAATCAAGTGCCGACTCAAAGGCATGATACCTCAGCTTTCCTTGCCGAGTGTAGTGGCCTCATGACTGGTTATGATTGGTTTTCTCTGTAGTTCTTTCTTTCTCAGGGAAGGAGTCTTTATCTTGTTCTTATTCCTCTGCCAGGCCCTTTTCTCCTGTTTAGAACCAGACGGAAAGCCTGAATGGGGAGGCTCAGAAACTCCTCTAAACGCGGTGAGCGAAATAAATGTGTATTCTGTTTAAGCCACATTTGCATATTTGTTTTGATGGTGTTTGTGTAATTTGTAGCTGAATATATTTCTAACAGAGGTATGTCATTGTAGAAAGTTTAAGGACTATATTTAAGATAGCCAAATTAATAAAAATGAGACTCAGGGACACGGACAAGAGTGTGGTGGTTGGGGGGGGGGGAGAGGGAGGGCGAAGGGGAGGGGAGGGGCTCTAAGAAAACCAGATAGAAGGTGACGAAAGACAATTTAACTTTGGGTGAGGGGTAGGCAACATAATTAAATGTCAAAAGAACCTGGAGATGTTTTCTCTAAACTTATGTACCCTGATTGACCAATGACACCCCATTAAAATAAAAATAAAAAGATAGCCAAATTAATAACTAGAAGGTCTATGTTTAAAACCTAAATTTATCTGACTCCAAAATTCACATTCTTTTCACACCACTGCACTTTCTTTTGTAAGTTCTTAAAGCTAAAATTCAGGTGCTTTTTCTTAGTGTGTCCATTCTATACTTTGAATGCTTTACAATCCATCAAATAATTCTTCAAAAAAAATAATATGTAGACTAAGCTTTCAAATAGAAGAATGAGCAAAAACAAACAGACCTTAGCACTCATTTATACATTTGTCCTTAAGATGTTTTCACTGAGTTGGGCAGTACCTGGGGCTATTTTAAAATGGAAATACTTCTCCAAGTTTTTTTAAAGTCATTTTCAATAGTTGACAGTAAATTTTTTGATCTATGGAATCATTCAGACCAAGATACACTATGATTCTTTTTTGTGCAATAGCAGCTTTTTTCACCCTTTTAAAATATGTTCTTGATGTAAAAAGAAAAATCATAAAAATGAAATCTGTAGGTAATATGCTATCAAAAATTATTTATATTAATGAAGATGCAATATTTAAAAAATTATTTGTTTAATTTTCAAATTTTATAAAGTATTTTGTTTCTGAAATAAGCATGGTTATTGAATATGAAAAGTTTCAAACACAGTTTCCAATGCCAGGCAACACATGTTGACAGGAAATATAAAATATAATCATAAACTTAGAAATATAGGATTTCACAGAAAATTCACTGGGTTTATATTCAGAGATGAATTAAAAACCAAGTTCTAACATTCATTAATTAACTGAATGATCATAGACAAAGATAACAAATTTTCTGAAACTTTTTTCTGTAATGTGGAAAATAAGCATAGTTGCATTTGCCAAATATTTTGGCTCTTGAAAAGATGAAACAAATTATATCTATGAAAATCTTTGAAAACTGGTACATACTACTTTTTAAGGTATAAATTATGTTTGAATACTAAAAATAAATTAGAAAAAGATCAACTTTGCATTTATTACTAAAAGTGAGTATACAAGTGAGAACATAGTGATCACTTAGGTTAATAAAGAAAATGTGGTATATATGTGAAACAGGATAGCTTTAAGAAAGAAGGAAATACCTTTTGTAAAAGCAGGGATGAACCTGATGGACATTATGGTAAGTGAAATAAGCAGGACAGAGAAAGAAAAGTACTGCACAGAATCATTTATATATAGAATCTAAAAATGCCAGACTCATAAAAGCAAAGAGTAGAATGGTGGTTACCAGGCACTAGGAGGCTGACAGTTGGATGAAATGTGAATATGTTGGTCAAAATGTACAAAATTTTAGTTATGCAGAATGAATAATGTGAATGGCTTTAAACTTTTGAAAAGTATTTCTAAATATATTAAAATTAGAAATCCTTATATATGAGGAGCCACTGAGCCATTTCACCCCCAGGTGTTGTAAAGTACCAAAGGCTACAGAATTAATATTAATATTTTAGGAGGCTTGGAGAACATTTTATTAATTTGGGTTAAGGTGTGCAGAGAAATTGTGAGAAATAGTCTCTGTACTGTGTGATTGGCATAACCAGGATGGCCCTTGGCATTGTATTGTAAATGCAAGGGGAGGAAAACATGGATTCCCAGACATTCCACCAATGCCTGTGGGGGAAAGGGTGAATGGCTAGACAGGTACAGGGAGAGAAAAGCCAAAATAAACCTTTTCTTATAGCAATGAGCCATTTGCGGACATTTGTCCCCACCGAAACTACCTCTCCTATGTAAATGCGTGTGTGACTCTGGACAGAAAGATAGCAGATAAACACTAGATAATATAGGAATGCTTTTAATATGTGAAGAGTCATCTTTCTACCATTGTGTTGGCTTGTAAATTTTGTTTTCTACAAAATGATGTATGGTTTGCAAATTGAACGTGGTCCTATCATGTTAAAGGACATATGACTATAACCAATAGCAATAAGGGGCTCCTAATTGCAATTTTTGCTTCTGTACTTCCCACTTACAAAACTATAAAAACTAAGTAGAGCAAAGGGCTGGCACGCTCTCTGTCAGATTTCTGTCGGAGTGCCCGCTGCTTGGCCAAGCTAGAAAATAAAGCTTTAATGTGTAAACGATGGACCTTGTTTCTGTCTTCCATATTTCGGGTCCCTCCGAATTTGGATTAACAATATACACCATGGCTGGTTGGCTCAGTGGTAGAGTGTCGCTCTGCATGCGGATGTCCCAGGTTCAATTCCTGGTCAGAGCATACAGGAGAAGTGACCATCTGCTTCTCCACCCCTCTCCCTGTTTCTATCTCTCTCTCTCTCTCTCCCCCTCTTGCAGGCAGGGCTCAAATGGCTCAAATGAGTTGGCCCCCCTGCTGAGCATGCCTGCATGGCCTCGCCTCAGGCACTAAAATAGCTTGGTTCCCAAGCAACAGAGCATGGCCCCAGATGCACAGAGTATCGCCCCTGAGGGCCTTGCCAGATGGAGCCCAGTAGGGGTGCATATGGGAGTTTGTCTATCTGCCTCCTTGCCTCTCACTTTAAAAAAATGCTTATGTATTATTTTAATTTTAGCAGACCCACAAGAGACAACATCTGAAGTATACTAGTGGAGACACTACAGGAAGGAGAGATTAAGGGAGTCACAATATATCTATATTAGTACTACAGTTTACTTTAGCTTGGCACTATGTGCACTTAATCATGTCTAGAAAAATAGAAGTATTGGACAGATAAATTTTTATTAATATATTATCCCAACCAAACATACTTTGCCCAGCTTATAAAGACTTCACTTTCATCAAAGCCATACAAATATTTTAGCATTAATAGAAAGGGGAGGTTCAGAAACATTGATACGTAAAGACACATGCAGCCCCATGTTTATTGCAGCATTGTTCACAGTGGCCAGGACATGGAAACAACCAAAAAGCCCATCAATAGATGACTGGATAAAGAAGATGTGGCACATATACACTATGGAATACTACTCAGCCATAAGAAATGATGACATCGGAACATTTACAGCAAAATGGTGGGATCTTGATAACATGATACGAAGCGAAATAAGTAAATCAGAAAAAAACAGGAACTGTATTATTCCATGCGTAGGTGGGACATAATAGTGAAACTAAGAGACATTTATAAGAGTGTGGTGGTTACGGGGGGGGGGAGGGGGGAATGGGAGAGGGATAGGGGGTGGGGAGGGGCACAAAGAAAACAAGATAGAAGGTGACAGAGGACAATCTGACTTTGGGTGGTGGGTATGCAACATAATTGAACGACAAGATAACCTGTACTTGTTATCTTTGAATATATGTATCCTGATTTATTGATGTCACCCCATTAAAAAAAATAAAATTATATAAAAAAAAAAATAGTCATACAAAAAAAAAAAAAAAGAAAGGGGAGGTAATAAATTGTCCAGATATATTTAAATCCTCTCCTTGATGTACTCATTGACTCTTGTAAACTGAGAAGGTAAATGTACAAAATGAAATGAACCTTTTATGATTATTAAAAACAAAACTAAAAACTCCTGCAAAGCAAAAACATAAAAATATACCTAAAAACATGGCACATTCTTCTAGGATGATGATTATAAAGTTAAACAAGCAATGTGTAATAAACTTGGCATTCTTAGGAATTTAGAAGCCAGAATAATTAGACAGTGAGACAGTGAGTCATTTCCTGCCACCTCCCCTCAAGTTCTCATCATTTTACAAGAGCCTGGTCCATCTGGGGATTCTTATAGCTAAGCCCTCTATCCAATTTAGAAAGAGCTCTATAATGTTAGCTGAAGGCAGTGGAGTAAAAATTTATCACTAAGAAATGGAATGCATGCCTTTTGGCTGAAAGCTGCTTAGAGGAATGCAATTTGTGCAGTAGAAAAGTGCATGAAAATCTTAGTTGTATTTTTCTTCAAATCTGTGAAAAACTTTCTATGCCTTTAAGGGACAGAAATCCTAAGCGGTTCTTAGGAAAATAGGAACTATCTGAAAGGAGAACAAATGTTTTGTAGTAACATTTCCAACATCACTTACTGTTCTGTTTCTAATTTTATAGGCCAGACCACCTAGACTTTTTAAACCCCACAAAACTTCAGGCTCCTTGTATTTCCATCAAGTTCCTAGAACTGAGAAGCATATTCTTGTTAAAGTTTAAATGCAGAACTCTAAATAGGTATCCTGTCATTTCCCAAAATCATTCAACATACTTTTGAGGGGACCTCTAAATCAACTAGCCTTCTGGGTTTAAATGAAAGAATATAGTCAATGGATGAAAAGAAGAGGAATAGAAAGAGAACAATGTATAGCATTGTTAGAACATCTATAAAACTCACACAAGTACCAGAGTGTGTTTGTTTTTAAATAAAGGGAGTTATTCTTCAAATTAGCTCAATAGTTTGAAACATAATTTCAATGAACCAAAATAAAAATTTTCCCTTTGATTAACAAATATTGTTACTGGCTCCTGGTTTAAGTTTTCTGTATTCTTGAAAGAAGAGTGTATTGTGTAGGCAAAGCTTAAATATATCATACAATGGGTAATGACACATCTGGTAAACCCTTAGAGGACCAGAGATACTCCTAGATGGCCCTAAAGTTAAAGGTGTTCACAGCAAACTTTCTCTTTTTTTTTCTGTGGGAGTTGGGCAGACCATTGGGATTCATTCCTTAAGGGGAAAAAGACATGGGGAAAACATTTTTATCTTCTGTTCACATGTCACATACCCTGTTCTAAAGGACATTTTCTTTTCTTTGGCAGATGGACTGAGTGTGTGTTGCACAGCTCATTACAGACTGCCCTTTGAAGAGAGTTGTGCTCGAGGCTCAAGTACTAATTTCCTTTACTGCAATGTGTGGAATCCAGATAGTCTTGTTACTCAGAAAATTAGTCAAATTTGGGGATTGGGACAAGGAAGGTACTTTTGAAGTCCAAAGGGCCGCAAATTTAAATTATGCTCTATATTGTATCATAAGGAAGCTGATACTTAATCTCCATCTGTCTGATTCCCAAATTGTGTATATCAGTTTGCTTGGAAATTATAATAGATGTTAAGGTCTGAACAATTGTGATTGCTAAAATTTGACCACGTTCCACTCAGTTTAAATCATTTTTATTCTCCTATTTTCTAAAAAGAGTTATGTAATCTAATTTAATCAGCAATTCTTAAGAATGGAAATGCCAATTTTATAAAACTTTATTGTAAAACATTGGGCTGTTTCATGAAGTTGACCACTTAATATCTTAGTTTTTCTCATGTTAGGTAGCACTTTATTGACTACGTAGAGCAGCGATTTTCAACTCGTGTGCCACAAGAATTTTTAAAACATGCAATACCTGACTATTTAGTCAGGGGTACTGACCTCTTTTCCTTTAGACTGTCAAATTTAAAAAATGACAACAACCAACACAACAAAAGCTGTCCAATGTGAATGAATCAAAAGTATACCTATTTTTTGCCAGATTAGGCAAAAATATATTTTTGGTGTGATGTGCAATATTAATTGTGTGCCATGAGATGAAAAAGGTTAACTTTTGCTGATTTGTTTAACAAGTGCATTTTTTTTTCCTTTTCCAAGCAAAACTATTTTATTAGATAAAATATTGACACAAGGAGCAAGTCAACATTTATGATCTAAACAGTTCAAATGTTAATATGCTCAAGGTAACAAAATGTAAACAACTAGACTCTAAAATGATTTTGTCTTTCCCTGATAAAGAAAAACTACCAAAAATACAATGTAGACAAATGTGTAGACTGAGTACTCATGTGCCCTATTGCCCTTTATTTTTCTGCTTTTCTTCTCTGTGTAGGTCAAAATCTGATTTACACAGGAACTGTCTAATAATATATTAGGCAAAGAATAATGTTTCCATATTTACATAAGAAAATCTGAAGCTGCCAAAAAGAATACCCTTCTGTGTGGATACAACTTTATATGTTGAAAGGTTTTCAGAGAAATGACATTGGCTATTCAGTGTACATTCCATGAAATTATTTAAGTTTATTACAATCATCTCAGTGATTAACAATAGCATTCATGTTTTCACATTGTCATTTATCTAAAAAATGCCCCCCACATACCTTGATATTATGGAAAGATCAGATCCTTTTGTTCTAATTCCAAACCAATGATATATTTTTATTCTGTTTCAAAAAATAACCATATTGCCATACATGTAAAATCTGTGAGTAATTTACCTTAATCTGGTCCCGGAACAATGTACAAATGCTTTGCATGAATGCACATTTGAGTTTGCTACACAAAAAAGGCAACCTATTTTATTTAAGTATCATGGACTACAACTGGAGTACTACTCACTGGAGTACTACTCACTGGAGTAATCAAAGGTACTTGAGCATCTGCCTTTGAGAGGATCTATAGCCAATTTGAGAATTTAATCATCAGGTAGTGGAAACAAAATTGTTAACATAGTTATACTTTATATCTCACTTATCATTTAATTATTGCCTAAGGAGATATAAACCTGAATTCAAAATTCTTAGGAGGCCTATCACAGACTATGGTTTTCATATCACCATTGGGAAATAGAGTCTCTACTACTCTCTTTCTCTCTCTCTAAAAGCTGGTTCGTTTATGCTTCCAATCTTTCTTCTTCCCTGAAAATGCCTTATTCTAAATTATATTTTTGATCTTGATTTATATATTATTTTCTTTTTTGTTACAAGAAAAAATATATATTTCAGTTACAGAAACATGCAGTTCTTTCTTTCCCACTTGAGTTTATTCAACTACCCAAGACTGTTTCCTTTTTACCCCTTTTCTCCAATTTCTAGTTTATATTTTTGGTTTTACTTTAAATGATTATTTCTTTCAGAAGCCATCTCTTAAATTTTTCTATTCTGTATTATATATAGGGTTGTCAGATAAAATACACGATGAAAAGTTAAATGTGAATTTCAGATGAACAGTGAATAATTAGTATAAGTATATGCCGAGTATTGCATGGGTATGCTCCTTGTGGATAAGAATCTAAGGGGAAGATGGGTGAAGGATAAAACTCCCCAAACTTACAAGCAGGATAGGGGCTAAAGAGTCTTATTAAATTGGTTTAATGAAGTAATTTTTAATTATAATGAAATGGGATCTCTAACTAAAACTTATTCTACAAAGTTGCTTTGTTTTCCTTGAGCTTGAACAATCTCATGGTTAAACCATTGTTCTGAGAAAAATCCACATAGTCTTCTCCCTTTTGTGGAATCCCTTTTGAATTATACTTGTAAATGATCTTACCAAGTTATACTGTTTTCTAGTCCATAAAAAACCTATTTTCTTATAGGTTGACTAGTAACTAATGAATGGAGCACTTTAGCTTGACCAGATGGTGGCACAGTGGATAAAGTGTCAGACTGGGACGGGAAGGAAACCCGGGGTCACCAGCTTTAGCGCGCTCATCTGGTTTGAGCAAGGCTCACCAGCTTGAGCCCAAGGTCACTTGGTCTGCTATAGCCCCCCCCCCCCCGCCTTGTTAAGGCATATATGAGAAAGCAATCAACAAAAAACTAAGGTGACGCAACAAAGAATTGATGCTTCTCATCAAAAAGAATGGAGCATTTTAAATGCAATTACTATTAAGCAGTGAGGGTGAAATTTTACTCCTGCTATGTATATGCAATGCGTACAGGACCATTTAATCAAAGGGTAAGGTAACAGTCACTCAGAGTTTAAAATGTTCACCTTATTTGAGGGAAAATGTTATTTCACTCAAACTGACATTTGTAACTGAAAATCATAGGACATAAAAACATTTTAAAATATTTAAGCATGGTTATTTGCCACCTACTAATATAACAGCATCTCATTCTCTGTCAGTATTATAAAATTTAGACAAAATAAAACTAAATATTAGCTTCATCTCATTTTCTATAATGAATATTTTAAATATTTTCTTAAAATGCTTAATATACTTAAATATCAGATTTCAAAAGTGTATATATTTTTAATAATATCATTAGAAGGCATACATGTGTTTTACATGCATATGTCACATAATTACCCATAAGAAAAATCTTGAAATAGAGAAAGATGTTGAAATATAATTGGACATGTATCTAGTAAAATAACGTCAGTTGTTTGGATGGTAACCTCTCGTTGGGGGCATGGGACAAAGATAATTTAATTTCTTGTTTAAAAACATTTTCCTCATGAACTCTATTAGTATCAGATAAAAAAAAACACAAGTTTTAAAATATTTAATTTTTTTTTACCTTTTATTACTCAAATTATTTGCCAGAGGCCCAAGTAAATATAGATTTTACTGAGCTGTATATGCTTAGAGAATCTAAAATGTGAAACCAGTTGGATGATGAACTATCATAGAAGGCAATAATTTGTTTCCTAGTAAGTTGCATATAAGTCACTTGTTGAGTGAAAAATCGGTCAGTTGTACTTTGTTTCCTATTGTTATTTATATCTCCACGTTAGTCTGTTTAACATTTCCCCAGGGTCTCTCTCTGTAGTTATTGATAAATTCAGCCATTCATTCCCATATGCACACATGTTTAACAAAGATATACCTGGGGATAAATTTCTCACTTTTAAAAGAGAGTAGATTTGTTCAAGAAAACCCTGCCCTAAAGCCTCTGTGCAGAGAAATTAATCTTTACATAAAGAAATTCCCACCGTGCAGCTGTGTACTCTGCGCATAAACATGGAAAATATCCTGAACTTCATCATCTCCAATCAAATATCTCCCTATGTTTATCTACTAAAAATTACATAGCATGTCTAATAGAGCATTTTCTAAATCTATAAACTACTGTGCAGTTTGAATGAAGTCATTTTTGCTGAGTTATAGTACTATGGCAAAGTAAGAACATAATCCATCCCAAAAGTCTTTATGAAAAAAACCTTTAAAAAATATACAATCAAAAATGTATTATTAAGGGACAAACCAGGCAAATATAAAGTTTGTGATATAAATAAAATTACTTAAAATTAGTCCTATTAAATTATAAGATTCTCAACCAATACAGAATTCCTACTGTTGGTCAAATAAGTTTTTAAATATGATATATATGTTTGCTCGCTTAAATTTGCATTGGGTATAGGGGACAGGCTATAAGCAGGCAGAGTGGTTATAGCCTAAGGCTTAGTTTTAAGACTAAGCTTTTCCCCACACCCTTGACTGATTGCATGATGTGGGGGTACACTCTCATGAGGAATCCCATTCCTCAGATACGTGACTTTGTATCAGAGACTTCCTTATTTGTATATTGGATTAAAGGTTTTGATTTCTACACTATGAAATGGGGCAGACCGGGAGTTTGCTCTCTCTCGGTTTCTGATATTAGCATTAGAGGAGAGAGCAGAGAGAGAAAAGCAGAGAAAGGCCATGTGGAGGAGGCCAGGAGAAGCAGCCAAGATGGCAGAATGCTGAAGGAGAAGCCAGTTTGTGCAGAGTTTGTGCAGGGAAAGGAGATGGAAACAGTGGTGAATAAGGCTGGTGAGCTAGAAACCTTAGATTCTAGGAAACTCGGATAAGTTAGTACTTTGTGAGCACTGAATGGGTGGATTTTGGAGCCCAGTGTGTGTTTTTACTTGCCTGCTGGGTGCAAGCTAGGATTAAAGCTAATGGCCCACCAGTTCTTGGCTACATTGTTTTATTACCATCTGTACAAATCAGATGTGAATCTGCATGGGCCAGGCTGCTGTGATTGTGGCCATGGCTACTGGCTTTACACCTAAGCATAAATATTTTTAATAACTATTGAATGTATTCACATTTTAATGCTCTTAAATTTTTTACTGTGGCAGTAAATATAACTATTCTTTGGCTAAAGAAGCTTCTCATTGCCCTTAAAAAAATCTCTTGACATTACTTTTTTTTAAAAGGGATTTATTTTATTATATATTTTTAGATTTTATTTATTCACTTTTATAGAGGGGGGGAAAGAGAGAGAGAGAGAAGAAACGGATAGAAAGAACAGGGGGAGGAGCAGGAAGAATCAACTCCCATTTGTGCCCTGACCTGGCAAGCCCAGGGTTTCAAACTGGCAACCTCAGCATTCCAGGTTGATGCTTTATCCACTGCACCACCACAGGTCAGGCTCTTGACATTATTTAAAAGCTCTTTAGGATCTGTAGCTCCTCACATTTTATGACCTGCAGCAAAGCAATGTGATTTGTTAAATCTAAGATGGCAAACTTGTTTCAGTTTTCTTAAATACCCAATATTTTAAGTCCTATTTATTGTATATAGGTTTAATATAAGTTAAATCCAGTTGTTATGACTTAAATGAAGCTGTTCTAGTCTACTTGTTCATGACAAAAAGAACCAACTAAACAAGGTTGCTTTAATGTAATTCTAAGAACGGAGTAAGTTGTGTCATTCATCTGTTGTCCCTGCTGAACAGTCAGCAAGCAGCTCAGTTGCTGAGGGGCCCAGCTGGGGGCTTATCTGTCAGAACATGCAGAGAAGCAACTACAGCAAGGGGACATACTGAGAGATGGTGAGGATGATTTGAGAGTGGGTTGGGCAAGGAGACCGACTCTTTGCTATCCTTAAAACTCTTTGAAGACCTTTTGAGTATTTAGCTCCAGTGGTGGCCAAGGCGACTCTTTGGTTGACAGTGGCTCCCTGAAAGAAGTCAACCCACCTCCTAACATTAATTCTCTAGCAAGATGTTCAAGCAGAAGGGAGGTGGGACTGTTCCTTTTTTCCTTTTGTTCTGACAGCTGGAAATCAGCACTGGGTAGGTCAGTAGGTCGGTAGGTCTAGGTCGGAAGGTCAGTAAGTTGGTAGGTCAGTAAGTCGGTAGGTCTTTGTCTCCTCTGAGAGCCTCCTGACCTCCTGATAAAAGAAGGTTTATCTCTGTTAAAATCTGGACTTTATTCCTCTTATCTGCCCTTTCCTGGAACAATAGTGTGATTAATCTGTCATTTGTTTGGAGTGTGTTACTTCTTTATCTAGTTTATTAAGAAATATTATCTTGCTGTTTACTTGTGAAATTATTATAATTCCCACAGCAAACCTATGTTAAATAAAATTCTGGCAGACACGCAGTCTCTGAGTATAACTTTGCTGCTTCCCCACAACAAAAACAAAACAACACACAAGTCATATTAGGGAAGTGACCAGAGGCTTATAGGTCTAATTGTTTCTATTATTATTATTATTATTTCTGTGACCATTTGTTAACCACATGACATTCTTTAGGGCCAAAAGTTTAAACCTTTAATTGGCTGTTTCTGTATTTTTAAGACCTTTTCTATTCTTTCTTAACATGTCTTCCTTTTGCAAAGTGTTTTTAAGGTTTTCTTTATTTAAGCAGGAACCTTACTGGAGATTGTTTCTAATTTATACTACATCTTTGAGAGATAAAATTTCACTAATATTGCCAGTATTGTCCATAGGATAATTTATTTTTACATTTGAAGAAAAGTTTGATCTATTAATCTTGTTCTCTTGATAAATCAGTTTTCAATTAACCTTTCTATTTTTGATCTTCAATGTAACAGTGATATGTTTTTATTACTTTACATTTTGCTTAAAATATTATCTTTTTGAATTGGTAGAAATTTTAAAATTAGAACATATGCAGCTGGTTTGATTTTTGATTTACTGTGTTATAATGATTCCTTTCACACATTTACATGGAGAATGGATAAGGGACTTGTAAAGCCAGCAGCCATGGCCAGGGCCACCATCACAGCAGCCGCCCAGCCCATGCAGGTTTGCATTGGATTCGGACAGTCGGTAAAGAAACAACAGAGCCAAAAACTGATGGGCTGTCATCTTTAATTCTAGCTTGCACCTGGCGGGCAAGTAAAAACACACACTGGGCTCCAAAACCCACTCACATTCAGTGCTCACAAAGCTACTGACTTATCCGAGTTTCCTAGAATCAAAGGTTTCTAGTTCACCAGCCTTATTCTCCTCAGTTCCCCATCTCCTTCCTTATCCCAGATACAAACTCTACACAAACTGGCATCTCACTCAGTACTCCGCCATCTTGGCTGCTTCTCCTGACCTCCTCCACGTGGCCTCCTTCTGCTCTCTGCTCTGCTCTCTCCTCTAATGATAATCTCAGGAACCAAGGGAGCAAGCTCCTGTTCTGCTCCTATTTTATAGTGTAGAAATCCAAACCTTTAATCTAATATACAAAATAGGGAAGTCTCTAATACAAAGTCACTTTCTGAAGCATGATGGGATTGTACCACCCCACATCAAAAATGGGTGGGAAAGGCTTAATCCCAAAACCAAGCCCCAGGCTACAAGGATTCTGCCTGCCTTTAGCCCACCCCCAACACACATTAATATCACCTGGGCGACGGCCTCCTCGTGGGCAGCACCATTTTTAACAAAGTGAGCATAATATATTTTATCTGCCCAACAGGACTTTAGAATAAAATATAAATAAGTTACTATATATTACCAGCTAGTTATAGATGATAAAATATTGATGATGACTTTGAAACCTCTCCATGATCACATCTTATGCTTAACCCCTTGAGCTATCCCTATTTCTGAATATTCTATTTAATATTATCTTGCTTTTCACTGTAGTTTTGCAGACTTATTTGCTTATTTCTGCATGATAAATAAGTAGAATTACAGTATATGAGTCCTTAAAAAACTTGCTTATATTGTTCAATGTTATATTGCAAGAGTCATTTATCTTTACATATCTGGTCAGTATGTATCACTGTACAGTATTCATGTGTATAAATAATTTTTTTTATTCATTCTACTCCTGATTGAAAATTCAGATATTTTAAGTTTCTGTATTTCTGATGATTCTATAATACATTTTATCAGGACTCATGGTGAACACTGAATTTATATATCTAGGAATGAAATTGCTGTGTCAGAGAGCATGCATATATTTCATGTTACAAAAACTGTCAAACTGTTTCCCAAATTTTTTCTGTCAATGAATTCTTCCATAAGGAAAATATAATCTCTAGGGACTCTGGGTAATCATCAGTCCCAGTTATTATTCACTTCAGTATTGTTTACCAATATGCTAAAGGCAAATTGTATATGATTATGATTTTTAATTTTAATATTTTAACTTAAACTATTAATTTTAAGTTTGAGCATCTTTACAATTTATGTAAAATATTTATATGTATAATGCTTGTCAATACCTTTTACTCATTTTTCTTTTTGTCTATTTTCTTTTTCTTGTTAATAATTACAGGTTTTGGCTACTGTTAACTAAATATTTAAGCTGCAATAAAGAAAAAAAAAGTTTATTTGAGTTTGGGCTTGCAATCCAGGACACACAGTGTAAAGCCAGTAGCCACGGCCACCATCACAGCCGCCTGGCCCATGCGGGTTCGCATTAGATTCAGACAGTTGGTAATGAAACAATGGAGCCAAGAACTGGTGGGCCATTAGCTTTAATCCTAGCTTGCACCCAGCGGGCAAGTAAAAACCCATTCTGGGCTCCAAAACCCACTCATTCAGTGCTCACAAAGCTACTAACTTATTTGAGTTTCCTAGAATCAAAGGTTTCTAGCTCACCAGACTTATTCAACCCTGTTCCCCATCTCCTTCCTTCTCCCTACACAAACTCTGCACAAATTGGCTTCTCTCTCAGCACTCCACCATCTTGGCTGCTTCTCCTGGCCTCCTCCATGTGGCATTTCTCTGCTCTCTCCTCTAATGCTAATCTCAGAAATCAAGAGAATGCAAGCTCCTGGTTTGCCCCACTTTATAGTGTAGAAATCCAAACCTTTAATCCAATATACAAACAAGGAAATCTCTGATACAAAGTCACTTATCTGAGGCATAATGGGATTCCTCATGAGAGTGCACCACCCCACATCAAAAATGGTGGGAAAGGCTAAGTAACAAAACCAAGCCCCAGGCTACAAGGATCCTGCCTGCCCACAGCCTGCCCCCAACACACATTAATATAATCACGCCCATCCCAAGCAAGAAGGGCAACCGATACCATCACCTGGGCGACGGGCTTCCATGTGGGCAGCACCGTCTTTAACAAAGTGAGCATAATATATTTTATCTGCCCTAGGCTCTGGCCGGTTGGCTCAGTGGTAGAGCGTCGGCCTGGCGTGAAGAAGTCCCAGGTTCGATTCCCGGCCAGGGCACACAGGAGATGCGCCCATCTGCTTCTCCACCTCTCCCCCTCTCCTTCCTCTCTGTCTCTCTCTTCCCCTCCCGCAGCCTAGGCTCCATTGGAGCAAAGATGGCCCAGGTGCTGGGGATGGCTCCTTGGCCTCTGCCCCAGGCGCTAGAGTGGCTCTGGTCACAACAGAGCGACGCCCCGGAGGGGCAGAGCATCACCCCCTGGTGGGCAGAGCGTCACCCCCTGGTGGGCGTGCCGGATGGATCCCTGTCGGGCACATGCGGGAGTCTGTCTGACTTTCTCTCCCCATTTCTAGCTTCAGAAAAAAAAAAAAAAGCATTTATATTTTATGTGCCCAACATACAAATTTAGATAACAATCTAAAACCTGGTCCAGGGAAAAAAGGAGGCAGAAGTTTACAAAGGCAATGGAGAAAGACATTCCAGTGGGGTTCTGTTGGGCAGATAAAGTTATTTTTTCTCACTTTGTTAAAGATGGCACTGCCCATGTGGATGCTGTGATAATATTAGTTGCCCTTCATGCTTGGAAGGGGTGTGGCTATGCTAATGTGTGTTGGGGATGGGCTTTCAAGCCAAAACATTTTAAATAGTGGCTCTAGGAGACCATTTGGAGAGAGATCATGTTTTTCCAGGGAAGAGTGATTATGAGCTTGTAGGGAAGAAGAGTCCATGGAGGAAACCAGAATGGCAGATTAGGGGAAGGAGAAGCCAGTTTGCTTAGAGAAGGAATGGGGAATAGAGGTGATTACAACTGGTGAGGTAGAAACCTTTGATTCTAGGAAACTCAGATGAGTCAGTAGCTTTTTGAGCGCTGAATGGGTGGAGTTTGGAGCCCAGTGGATGTATATACTCTCCCGTGGGGTACAAGTGTAGAATAAAGGACAATGGAACACCAGCTTTTGGCTCAACTGTTTCGTTACCATTGGCCCGAATCAAACCTGAACCTGCGTTGGCCAGGTGGCTTTGATGGCAGCCGTGGTTACTGGCTATACGGGTTCGTAGGTTGCTTTTTTAAGATTTGTTATTGGTGCTGGCTTAATTGCAGCTACACTAATCTATATGTGCTTGGTTGCTAGGGTACTGCTAGACAGAAAGTCCATATATGTCCATTCTGATAAGTAGCAGCTATCCATCCAAAATGTTTGCAGTTTAGACTTGAGCTGAATTTAGCAACAGTTCAGCAGCTTAACAACAGTTCTGAGAACTGAGACCTGAGCCGTGCACAGCTCCACTTCCTCAAAGTTCTCTTGGCTCCATTTTAAGTGATTCTTTTAGCAAAGCTTACTCCACTTTATTTTCTGTTATCACTATTAATGACTTGGATGTTAGCAATGTATCCTTCTATATAGTATTTTACTTTCTTATAGGTCTTCAGTAAATGGAGGCTTTTACTTTGAATATAATCAAAATTTATTTTTAATAAATATTTTATTTATAAATAATTATAGTCATATTTGCCAATATATGTATATCCTTTGTTAAGTCTAATTCGGAGGGACTCAAAACATTGAAGACAGGAACAAGGTCTGTCGGTTACACATCAAAGCTTTATTGTCTAGCTTGGCCAAGCGGTGGCTACTCCGACAGAATTCTGAAGGAAAGTACGCCAACCCTTTGTTCTACTTAGTTTTTATAGTTTTGTAGGGGAAGGAGTTTTGTAAGTGGGAAATACAGAAGCAAAAATTGCAATTAGGAGCCCCTTACCACTATTGGTTATAGTCATATGCCCTTTAACATCATAGGACCACGTTCAATTTGCAAGCCATACATCCTTTTGGGTAAAACAAAGTTTACAAGCCAACACAATGGTAGAAAGATGTCTCTTTACATATTAAAAGGCATTCCTATATTATCTAGTGTTCATCTGCTATCTCTCTGTCCTGAGTCACACGTGTTAACCACACGCATTTACATAGGAGAGGTAGTTTCGGTAGGGACAAATGCCCGCAAATGGCTCATTGCTATGAGAAAAGGTTTATTTTGGCTTTTCTCTCCCTGTACCTGGCTAGCCATTCACCCTTTTCCCCACAGGCATGGTGGAATGTCTGGGGATCCATGTTTTCCTCCCTTTTGCATTTACAATACAATGCAAGGGCCATCCTGATTATGCCAATCACACAGTACAGAGACTATTCTCACAATTTTTATGCACATCTTAACCCAAATCAACAAAATGTTTCTCAAGCCTCCCAAAATATTATAAGCTAATTCTGTAGCTTTTGGTACTTTACAACACCTGCGGGTGAAGTGGCTCAGTGGCTCCTCACCCTTCAAGAGTTTTCCCATTTGCTGAAATCATAACTATGCTACTGTTGGACAAACCAATGTGTTTTAAGTGTGAAACAAGTGAGTTAGGTTTGCTGGTTTACATTTTGCATTGACTTGGGACAGCACCAAGTCTGTGTGGTCTGTGAAAGGCTGCAGGTGCTTGCTCTCAGGGCAGCAGATTGCAAATTGTGGATTACCTGCCTTCATAGGGAGGCTCCATTGTTTGCTATTGTTTGCTAGAGAAGGGGTATTTCCACCTGGCCTGTTTGCCTGGGGAGTGCTGAGGCTGGTGTGGGCCTATGAGTAAGGGGAATCTGGAGAAAGAGTCCAGTGAGTCTGGAGTGCTGAGGGCTTGGGAACTCTAAGAGAAAGGGAAGCAGTCTTCCCTGCCTGTTAGCTTATCTGCCATTATGAGACTTTAATAAATGGAATAGCCCACCATTTTCTAGCTCCACAGTTCCTTTACTGTCTGTCCAAATCCAATGTGAACGTGCATGGCCACAGCGGTCACTGACCTCACAACTACATTTGTCACAACTGAAAAATCAATGTTGATACATCACCATTAACTAAACTTTCCTATTTTATTAGAATTTTACTAGTTTCTCCACTAATGTTTCTTTTCTTCTCCAAAATCCAATCCAGAATACCATGCTTTCTTTTGCTATCATGCTTACTTAACTTCTTCTGGACTGTGACAATTTCTTAGTCTTTTTCTTTTGATGGTCTGTGTTGGGCAGATAAAATATATTATGCTCACTTTGTTAAAGATGGCACTGCCACATGGAGGCCGTTGCCCAGGTGATATTAATGTGTGTTGGGGGCAGGCTGTAGGCAGGCAGGATCCTTGTAGCCTGGGGCTTGGTTTTAGGATTAAGCCTTTCCCACCCATTTTGATGCAGGGTGGTGCAGTCACATCATGCCCCAGATAAGTGACTTTGTATTAGAGACTTTCCTATTTCATATATTGAATTAAAGGTTATGAATCTACACTATAAAATGGGGGCAGAACGGGAGCTTGCTCTCAGTTCCTGAAATTAGCATTAGAGAGCAGAGCAGAGAAAGGCCACGTGGAGGAAGCCAGAAGAAGCAGCCAAGATGGTGGAGTGTTGAGTGAGAGGCCAGTTTGTGCAGAGTTTGTGCAGGAAGAAGGAAGGAGATGGGGAACAGAGGCGAATAAGTCTGGTGAGCTAGAAACCTTTGATTCTAGGAAACTCAGATAAGTCAGCAGCTTTGTGAGCACTGAATGTGAGTGGGTTTTGGAGCCCAGTGTGTGTTTTTACTTGCCCGCCGGGTACAAGCTAGGATTAAAGATGATGGTCTATTAGTTTTTGGCTCCGTTGCTTCTTTACAGACTGTCCGAATCCAATGCGAACCTGCATGGGCCAGGCTACTATGATGGTGGCCGCGGCCACTGGCTTTACAGTCTGACAGTTCTGAGGCATACAGGACAGGTATTTTTTTTTTTTGTATTTTTCTGAAATTGGAAAGGAGGAGGCAGTCAGATAGACTCCCGCATGCGCCCGAATGGGATCCACCTGGCACACCCACCAGGGGGTGATGCTCTGCCCATCTGGAACGTTGCTCTGTTGCAACCAGAGCCATTCCAGCGCCTGAGGCAGAGGCCACAGAGCTATCCTTAGCGCCCGGGCCAACTTTGCTCCAATGGAGCCTTGGCTGCGGGAGAGGAAGAGAGAGACAGAGAGGAAGGAGAGGGGGAGGGGTGGAGAAGCATATGGGCGCTTCTCCTGTGTGCTCTGGCTGGGAATTGAACCCGGGACCCCTGCACACCAAGCCGACGCTCTACCACTGAGCCAACTGTCCAGGGCTAGGACAGGTATTTTGTTGGATGTTTTCAATTTGGATTGTCTGATTTTTTTTCCCCTCATGATCAGTCTGGAGATAGGAGTTTTGGAGAAGAATAACAGGTAAAATATCCCTCTGATAAGATCACATCAGCAAGTATCTAATATTAATATTATTTATCACTGATGGCATTAACCTTGACCACCTGCTGACAATGTTTGTCAAGAGTCTGAACTGCAGAGTTAAGTTTCACCTCAGTCACACTCAATTATTTAGAAGTGAGTCATTAAATCCAGCCCACACTCAGAGAGAGGGGATTATACTCCATCTTCTGGAAGAGTGAATCTATATAAATTATTTTGCATACCAACCAAATTTTTTCTATGTTTTATTTGATCTCTATGTAATTTTGTCATAAAATCATTCTTTATTCTCTTATCAGGTTTACAATGTTTATTTTATTTTGTATTATTTTGTTTCTTTAATTGTACCATGTTGGCTAAGACCGGCAGTATCACATGAAAGCAAAGTGGTAATAGGCATTTGACCAGAATTTATTAACAATCTTAATGCCAATGCCAATGCTACCAGCATATCACCATTAACTATTTAATTTACAGCCACTTTGGAAGATATTTTTTGGTTGAATAATGATGCCTGGAATTGCCGCTTACTGAAACTTAATTAACTCTTGGATCATACAGCAAGAATGGATTTAATTGAGTTCTGCATGGACCATGGCAGCTTGTTGTTGAAAATTCTAAGGTGACACTGTTTTTCTTGTTTCTTTCCATCCATAGAAAGAGCCAAAACAGACAAATGTCTTTTCCATTTGTAGCACTGAAGTTGTAGCACTCAGGGACCTTGGCTTAATGCAAAAGCCTGAGGCTTTGTCTCCTGTCACCCTCATGTGGCCACTGAAACAAAGCAGCCTGTCACTGGTGACTGCCCACACCCTCAGGGCAGCCTCAGGCTCCTGGGCCTTGCTGCTTCTGGAGTCCCTCTCTTTCTTGTTTTGTGGTCTGATGATGTTTTTTTTCTACCAGGTAAACCATACATCTAATCTTTATTTTTAAAAATATCTCATATTTTACATTTTTATGTGCTGAAATTATTTTATTATGTTCTGTTTTAAAATATAACTGCCCTTTATGCTTTCTTAGCACCTTCTATAATTTTTTTCTTTTAAAAGACAATGTAATCTTACCTTTTGTGACAACATGGATGGACCTGGAAACTATTATGTTAAGTAAAATAAGCCAGGCAGAGAAAGACAAATATCATCTGACCTCACTCATTTGAGGAAATCAATGAACAATGTGAACTGAGGAACTGAATAGAGGCAGAGCCAGGATCAAAGAGACCAGAGAGAAAGTGGACAGAGGGAAAGGGGATGAGAGGATGGGATCAGAGAAGGGAAAGAGATTGGTGAAATTATATATACATAACACAGTGTTACAGAGAGCAGAAAAGCAAATCCTGGAGAAAAAAGGGGAGGGCATTATAGGGAGGGGGGAAAGGGGGATTTTGAGGGGAACATGGGGGAGGAAGGATGCATTTGGGGTAACACTAGAATCATTGTAAACACAATAAATTAAAATCAATAAAAAAGACAATGTTATCATTTATTTTAATGTATACTATACATTGTTTTATTCATGTTTTAGGTTTTCCATTTATTACTCTAAATAAGGTATAGTAGGAGAAACACAACCACAGAAATGTAAAGAAAATTGAATTTTCGCTGTGGTAGAAATACAAGAATAAAAAAGAATTTGAAAATAAAGAAAATTAAGATTCAAAATATTGCAGTGAAAACATGGTATTTTTAATATTAACAATCTTAGATTCTAGTTTGAATATAGTTTGTAGTGTTCAGATGATCAAATATCACATTTTCACACTGCTACAGAGATAAAACATCTGGTATTATAAATTATGTAGTTCTAGTTCATTATATATACATATATTTATATATACAGATTTACATATATATAATTAACCACAGAATGTATGTAATTATGATTCTTAGAAATGTAAGCCAAGTTATTAGAATAATTAAATATATGTAACCTTAAATGAAATCATGTATAGATCTTTTTAAATTGAGACTGTAAATTTCAACTTTTTAATATTTTATAACTCCCAGAAAAACATCTTATTATAAACCTCATTATGTTGAAACTGACACAAATATAGCAGCTAAATGTGCATATTTTAAAAAAAAAGGTAACCAGTCTTACTAATGCACTAATTGTTCTTGTTTTTATAGAGAAGAAATAGGAAAAAGCTGAAGGTTTTACATATTAAAATTGAAGTCTGTTATAATGTTAGGAGGGAAATAATGAATATGTCCATTAATACTTTCAGATAAAAATTCCCAAAGTATCATGTTTTAAAAAATAACAGAACTTTAAAAGTGAGATTCTTTTGTTAAAATAACAAAGTTGGCTTGGTAGTACTAAATATAGAATGACAATTACAAATTGTTTCTAAGAATGGAACAAACCAACATGAAGATTATGGGCCAGAACCAACTAGTAGAACAAAAAAATGTAGAAACAGTAGCCTAAGGTAGTGGACCTGACTCATCTCAACCTAGGATCTAAAATTTTCCAGATATCATGGTCTTGAGAGCTGGATGTGCAGATGACACTGAAAAGGAGGTACCTTATCTACTGTAGACAAGAGCAGGTTGAGCAGTTAGTTGGACCTCCAATTGAGGAAATGAAATCACTGAACCTCAGCAGACTGAAGGGCAAGGACTGTATTTAACCAACCACTCAAAATCAAAGCTAGATAGATATAGAAGTATGAAGCCCACTATTTCTTACAGGGACCAAATCACATAAGCTTCCATTTCCATGCCCCAATATATCAAATTACTTTTTAAAAAGAAAAGGGGAAAATACAGATCTATTAAAGATGAAGCATTTATCAGAAGGATTAAGTCATCTATACTAAGTTGCTGAGCTGCCATAACAAAATACCACAGACTGGGTAGCTTAAAAAACAAAATTATTTTCTCACAGTTCTTGAAGCTGGAAGTCCAATATCAAGGTAGCAGCAGGGTGATTTCTGGTAAGAATTCTTTGGCTTGCTGTGGTGCTGTGTCTTCATTTAGCCTTTCTTCTGTTTACACATACTCCTGGTTCCCCTGCCTTTCCTATAAGAACATCAGTCCTATTAGATTTCATTTTACCTTATCTCCAAATACAGTCACATTGAGGGTTAGGGCTTCAACCTATGAATTTTAAGGGAACACAGTTTAGTCTGTAACAGTCATAAAAAGGGGATGATTTAAACCAGAAGAACCTAAGATGTTATAGAGTAGTAGTCATGAGAAATATTAGATCAGTTGCAGAAAACTGCAACAATTACATTTTGAAATACCTGCATAATTTTAACCCTGTAAAAATTATTTAACTTGTAAATGGACCTTAGAATGCATAAATATACATTGTGTGTGTGTGTGTGTGTGTGTGTGTGTCAGAGACAGAGAGAGTCAGAGAGAGGGACAGACAGACCAGAAGGGAGAGAGATGAGAAACATCAATTCTTTGTTGCGGATCCTTAGTTGTTCATTGATTGATTTCTCATATGTGCCTGACTGGGGGCTACAGCAGAGTGAGTGACCCCTTTCTCAAGCCAGTGACCTTGAGCTCAAGCTGATGAGCCTTGCTCAAACCAGATGAGCTCACGCTCAAGCTGGCAACCTTGGGGTCTCGAACCTGGGTCTTTCATATACCTGTCTGACACTCTATTCACCGCGCCACCACCTGGTCAGGCTAAATATACATTTTTAATTATAGATTTTTAAAACAGGATCATATGTAAATAGCAAAAAATACAAAACAGTTTCAATACTCAACTACAGGATTTTATTTAAGTGAAGTTTTGCACAGTCACATGTTGGGAATTTTGATATGCAGCCAGGGAAATAATGAGCATTGATTACCGTGTATTGAAATAAAGATATATAGCTGTCTCTGATGTTCTACGTGATGGTATATTTTGTCTAAATTAAAAACAGAGATACCTATCTGTCCATAAAGATACATCAATTTATAAAAATGTGTAAATTACAAAATATGGAGGGATATACAATAAACTTAACAAAGGCTTACAATTGTTGTCCCTGGGGGCAGTATGGCAATGGACTTAGAATCTCTACTAAAGGATGCAACACAAGGTCATGGTTAGGGATAAGGGCTGTGAAATCTGCCTGGCTTGTAGTCACAGCTGAGAAGTTTTGGACAAGTTATATAATTGTATGTTTTATAAATCTCAATTTTCTCATCAACAAATGTGTCTAATAAACTTACCTCAGTGAATCATTGATATAATTAACTGTTACTTCATATATAACCAATGTCTTATGCGCTTCATAAATATTGTATATTGTACTATATCATTATTTGATACATTTCTGAATAATTTGATTTCAAATTTAATGAAGAGTATGTGGTAATTTTACTTAATTTGAAAAAAATCAACTCCTTAGATAATCACAATTTTTCTTTTTCCTTGTCTTTATTAAGGTTATTTAGAAAGGATTCTATCAAAGGTTATTTCTTCTTCTCAAATAGCCACATATTTAGACAATTCTTTTATCCTTTATTCTCCATCTTTAAGCTGGCCCACTAACTGCCATATCTGTGTAAAAACTCAAATAGAAGTTCTTTGTCTATGCAATCTGCCACCCTCAGCACCTAAAGGCTGAGATGTAGAAAGAAAAATCGTTGTTTTTGTGACCTAAGGTGATGACAGCTCATTGATGAGTTCTTTTTGTCCCTGAGAGATTAATGTCTAGACATATCAAAAAGGAATTGAAATGTTGTATGAGATGCTTATAAACTAATGATCAATCTAGCATGATAACGGACTTGTGAATTCTCATCTAAAACAACTGAATTAAGAGACCTATTTTATATCACAATAATCCTCAATGAGCTACAGTTAATAAATGCCAAAATCAAAAGGCATCCTGTGTGCAAAACTCATTCATTCTAAGTCCTTTATTATGCATTCCTTCACTTAGATTTAAATCTGATGACATCAAATTTGAAATGCTGTAAACTTTGCCATTTTAATAATGTTATATATGAACTTGGAAAATGATACATTGAGATATTATAATGCTTGTTTGTGAATTTTTAAAAAACAAAACAAAAAACAGAGCGTGCACTTGTGATCCAGCATCTTTATTTCAAGATCTATGAATTTATGGGAAGTGTGTAACTGCCATTTGATCATTGACCCTTTGAACCCACCTGAGTCACAACTACTGTAATATGAGTTTCTCTACTTCAGCAGAAGCTGCTTCGAGACAAATTACTTTGGTGTCAGACTGAACCCACTTCAGTTGCTGCACAGGGATGGCATTTCATTCAGATGTGGGAGCCTTACAAGTTTTGCTCTTTGACCTCCTGGATGACACCTTCTGCCCGATAGTCATTATTTTCTACCTCCAGCTCACTAGGTTTCCCTAGCAGAGCAGTCATTAGCGCTCCGCAGGCAGTGTAAAGGACCAGATATAGATGTTCCCTTTTTCAGAAATTGGAGAAGAAAAGATGAAAGGGGAAAAAAAGGCCTCCAAACTTGCTTTTATTCATGACTGCACTTTCCCTGGCTGGCTCTGAAGCCCATGCCTGTTGATTTCCTTATGATATTTCAAACTTAGAACACAGGTTTAAATCTGCCCTGTTGCAGTGTTATCCCAGGGAATATTACATGACGTCTCTGTCCTACTGCTTTAAAACTTCCTTTAAACAAAGGTTAAAATTTGGTTAAATAAGGCTTATAGGCTTGAAGCAGAATCAAGCCTGGGGGACGGTATAACTTTTCCGAGCAAGTTAAGTATACCATAACAGTGTTTCCAGAGGAAGCAATTAGGGTTGAGTATAATGGCAAGGAACCCATTTCTTTTAATCCCTTGAACTACTCACTATTTTTTTCTTATACCTTCTCTACTCTTCCCACCCTTCTCACCTCCTCCCTTAAAATCCTCCTCTCTGCTAGAGAAATAAAGAAATATAGGACATAACTTTTGCTCTAATGGTATTTAGAGTTTTGCTCTGGGGATGAATATAATATACAAATTACCATTGAAAGTGTGATATGAAAGAAATGACTAATACATGGTACAACATAATTGAACAAGGTGACATTTTTATTAACTATCAATAGGTAAAGCATGTAAACAAAGCGGGAAGCATATAAATAAATGTTACCACTCTTTTATATATATATATATATATATATATATATATATATATATATATATGTAACAGAAGGTCTCCGATGAACCTGATTGGCTCATCTAAAATATCAGGGAAATTGGTTCACATCTGGAGAAATAATGGTGTGGCCATTAATGATAAAACACTGTCAATATTTATTTTTTTGTTTTATAATATATAAGTGTGTGTGATTAAAATAATTATATGGTGTTGAAAAAATTCTATACACAGGTAGAGAGAGAGAGAGAGAGAGAGAAACACGCCCAAACACCCCACTGCTCTTATTCCCAGTATTACTACCACCATATTCAGCTTGTTTTGTTATCTTAATATCTTAATATTATTCCTTGGAATATAATTTTTGGATATATATATATGTTTGTCTATTCATTTTGCAAAATGCCTTGTACCTGTCTGCTAAAATATCAGAAACCAAATCCCATTACGCTACGCCCACTCCACTTTCCTTTCACCTAACTCTATATAAATACACTTTTTTTGGTTTTCTAGATAATATCTTTTTATTTTGTCAGTTTAGCACATTTTTTCTTTAATCTTGTGTTCTCCTCCCTCAACTGTCACCCATCTTTTATCAATTACATTGTAATTTCAAATTTTATTTTATTTTTTTATTAATTTTAATGGGGTGACATTAAAATATTATTTTTTTTTTTTTGGTTTGTATTTTTTTTTTTCTGAAGCTGGAAACGGGGAGGCAGGCAGACAGACTCTTGCATGCGCCAGATCGGGATCCACATGGCATGCCCACCAGGGGGCGATGCTCTGCCCATCTGGGGTGTTGCTCTTGTTGCAACCAGAGCCATTCTAGCGCCTGAGGCAGAGGCCACGGAGCCATCCTCAGCACCCGGGCCAACTTTGCTCCAATGGAGCCTCGGCTGCGGGAGGGGAAGAGAGAGACAGAGAGGAAGGAGAGGGGAGGGGTGGAGAAGCAGATGGGCGCCTCTCCTGTGTGCCCTGGCCAGGAATCGAACCCAGGACTCCTGCACGCCAGGCCGATGCTCTACCATTGAGCCAATCGGCCAGGGCAAAATACTATATTTTTTATGTAAATTTTAAATTTAAATTTTGTGCTTTGTGGAATAGTGTTTGAGCATAACATTTAAAAAATCATTTGAACATATTAGGATTATAAAAATGCAGTTCTCTCTGACTTGTCAAATGCTGAAGGTTCTTTCTCCTTTTTCTATGTACCGGTTCAGACAGGCCCAGTGCAGTTCACTTTGTTTACCAAGGAATTTGCTTTGCTTTTCTATTATTGACAAAAAGATAGCAGGAATTCATGTATTGAGATCATCCTTTTTCTTAATCATAATATTTCATAAACTTATTTGAATTTTTCTTATTTCTTGGACTTAGAATTGTCATATTTTATATACTTTTTTAAAACTGCTCCTATTTCAAGTGTAAAATTTGATGTTTGAGCGTAGATATGTACATCTGTAAAATCACCACCCTGGGCAAGGTAATGGATATATCTCTCATCCCCAAAAGTTTCTTTTGGCCTTTTCCTTTTGTAATATCACCCTGCCCTGGCATCATCACCCATCCATTATTTCCTTTTAACTCACTTCTCTGGGAACATTGGTTTGTTTTCTGTCACTATGTTTGAATTTTCTAGAATTTTGTATAAATAGAATTTTTCAGTTTGTACTCTTTCCTTTTCTCTAACTTCTTTGTTTCTTTTTTTTCCCTTCTTTTCCAAGTGAGAGGAGGGGTGATAGAGAGACAGACTCCTGCAGGAGCCCCTACTGGGATCTACCTGGCAGCCCCCGTCTGGGGCCAATGCTCTGCCCATTTAGGGCCATGCTCGCAACCGAGCAATTTTTTAGTGCCTAAGGCAGAGGCTCCATGGACCCATCTTCAACACCTGGGACCAATGTACTGAAATCAATTGAGCCATGGCTGTGGAAGGAGAAGAAAGGGAGAGAGAGAAGGGGGGGAGGGAGAGGGAGAGGTGGAGAAGCAGATGGTGGCTTTTCCTGTGTGCCCTGACTGAGAATCAAACCCAGGATATCCACATGCCCAGCCAACACTCGACTATTGAGCAAACTGGCCAAGGAGAGCTAACTTATTTCAATCAATGTAATTGTTCTATATTTTCTTTTTTTTTCTTGCTGAGTAGTACTCCATTATGCAGATATATCATCTTTGACTGCTGTTCAACATTTTGGTTACTTCCAAATTTTAACTCTTAAGAGACTTTAATGAGCATTTGTGTGCAAGTTCTTCTATGAACACATGTTTTCATTTATTTGGGGTAAGAATACTAGGAGTGTAATTACAAGGTCATATGGCAGATTTAGGTTTAATTTCTTAAAAACAACAACAAAAACAAAAACTTTTCTGCTTTCCAAAGTGGCTGTACCATTTTATATTTCAACTATCCTCTTTTTTAAAAATCAATCATATATGTGTTTATTTTATGTCTGGAGACTCTATTTGTGTCATTGTTCTGTTTGCCCATATTCATGCTAATATAATATTTCTTGATTTCTCTAGCTTTACAGTAAGCTTTGATATCATGTAGTAAAAGTTCTTCACCTTTTTATTTTCATATACATTTTAGAATTAGTCTGGGGATATGTATAAAAAGTATGCATATGTTTCTTATTTAGATTTTGTTAAAGCAATACAATTCTCAAACTTTTTATTTCAGAAAGTGTGTTTACTCCAAATTTACTCTTGGTTAATACTTTCAGGGATGTAATATTTTAGTGTTAAAATCACTTTACCATGCCACTTCCATATCAATGACAATTTTTTTCTAATATTCTACTCTCTGATAAAATTATGTCAATCTGGTTATTTCTCTTTATTTATAACCTGAATTATTATTTCTACTTTTTATTAGTATTATCTTTATCCTTTTTTTAAACTTTCACAGTAACATTTCTAGGTGTGAAATAATTTTTTCCATGCTGGTACCATGTGAGACCTTTTCATCTAAAAACTAACATCTTCTTGAGAAATTAAGAACACTTTATTTGCTCATATGTTTTAAAATTATTTTTTATTTTTCTGTCTTTTTTTAAAGAAACTAGGTTATATTTTTTTGGATTAATATCTCATACTCTTAAAATTTCAGTTAGTTATTTTATCACTTTCAGTATTTGCTTTATATTCTGGTACATTTTCTTGAGTCCTGCTACTGCTTTAATTGATCTTTTGCCCCTAACATTTATATATTTACTTCTAATTAGTTTAAGTGCTTTCCTCATCTCTATATTTATTACTCTGATTTCTCCTGGATCAATTCTTTGTTTTATTATCTTGGTCTTACTTTTAATGCTGTTGCTCCTTTTAGCTATTGATGTTTTTTTTGTGTTTAATGTATTTATAGGTGAAATTATAGATTTTTAGTGTAGGTAGTTATTACACATTTTTCTATCCTTTGCCCTTACTGTTTGATTTTTTTCCTACAGATTGATCATATTATTGGGGAGGGCTGGGTGAGAGCTATGTGTATTTGGTATACCATATCACTAATTTTTAATTAGTGAAAGGAAGTAGCAGCTCAGGGTGATGCTTCTGTCCAGGCAGACAAATGCTAAAATTATGGTGACTTCACTTTAGTGTTTAAAGTTTTATGCCTCAGTTGCTCCCGATTACAATGTCTTTATTTTACATAATAAAATACAAATAATTTATTTTGGGATAAAGACAAAACTGTTCTGTTTTGTCCAGAAAGGACCTGGACTGATTGGCTCCATTGGTCTGAAATGTGCCTTCTCTGGCACTTGCCTTATTTACTATGTCCATTGCTCTACCTGCTGAGACCAAATGTAAAGTCCTATTGCTCTACTGGAAAGAATAAACCTATCTTCTGTTGCTTTAAATATTGAGAGTGATTGACTTCACTATCTTTGGTGCCAAAAGCTTTGCTTAAGATGGAAGATGTGCTACCTTGGGATAAACATTGTACCCATGACATAAAAATATGAGAATGTTCAATAATATTGTTAAAGGACTTTAGCAGCTACATTCATTTTTCCAGTGGTAGGCAACAATGGTATAACAACTGCTTTGGATATTGTCATAAAGAAGAGATACCATCAAAGGGAATTTGAACAACAAAGAAAAATACTGTGGGTTGTATTTGAATGCTGACAAAAAAAAAAAAAAAAAAAAACTAGCTCATGGGATGCACATACGTTAAATTTTGATATTTCAGAGAAATATTAAGGTAGTATTTTAAGATGATAGGAACTTCTAAAATACAGGTAATAAAAAAGGTAGAGAAATATTGGTATGTAACTGCAAGTGTCAATATAATTTTACCCTAGGTTTGTGAAACACCAGAAAAATATAGTATACCTGTTGTGGTGGTCGAATACCAGACACGTTATTCTTCTTTTATCTACCATAACCTTTCATTCAAATGAGTAAGCCCCATATACTCCAGCCTTTGAGTAGGATTTTTAATACATGAGTAAATGAAATAAGAGTATACTAATGATAGTTGGTTAACCCAAAGGCATGCAATGGCCAAATTGCCTCAAAGTTTTCTTCGAAATTTTTCAAACAATTATTCTAGAAGAAAGGAAATTTCTTTGTTTTTTAATTTTAATTGTTTCATTTATTTAGAGATTAAATTTGATGAGGTGAGATTGGTCAATAAGAATACATAGGTTTCAGGTAAACATCTCTGTAGCATTTGAACTGTTGCTTGTGTTGTGTGCTCATCACCCAAAATGAAATCATTTTCCATCACCATGTGTTTGTCCCTCTTTAATCCTCTCCCACACAATTCCCTCCCTCTGATAGCCACTTCTGTTTTGTCTATGTCCACGAATCTCATTTTTATATCCATCATATGTGTAAAATCATATAGTTCTTAATTTTTCTGATTTACTTATTTTACTTAGCATAATGTTCTCAATGTATATCTAAGATAATTTCTTTATGTTGGTGAAAGTTGCAAATCATAAAAACAGTTGAGTTTTCAGTGGTTAGATTTCCTACTGTTTAGAGCAAACTATTTTAAAGCGAAAGAAGATGAAGCCAGCATATTGAAAGAAAAACAAATTAATATAAAACCTAGTTATACTGCATACCCTAGTCCAGCTGTTCATAAGCCTATTTCATCTTTGCCTTCTGTGTTTTGGTTATTTACATTTTTATTAGGTTCTCTGAGAAAAAAATGTTTCTTGTTTTTCCTAAATTAATTTGAGTTAGATTTCTGTCAGATAGCATTCATGAATCTTAAATAACTTGTAAAAACTGAATGTCTATTTATGTTCACTAATAACTCTATTTAATTTTCTGAGATTAAAATTGGTAAGTATTGTCAGAGAGGCTCAAGTTCACTTTGACTTAAAGACAAATATATGTAAACAATGACAGAAACATAATATTCTTTTTATTTCTTAATTGTTAAATACGAGTTATTTCTGGGATTCTGGTATTGACTTACTCATTGGTAATTTTTATAGTATCAAAAATTTGCTTTGAATAAGAAAATTCACCACCTCCTTAATTTGATAGGCTTTGATCTTTACATGGAATTTGACTATTTTTCTTCTGATTTTTTACACTAGTATTTATTTAAGAAGTTGAGTAAGCTCAAACTATGCAGCTAAAATAAACATATCATATATTAGTGTCTTAAGGTGAGTATATGATTTTAATGGCTTCAAATTTTTATCCCTACATTAATAAATTTTATATTTCTATGAAAATTAATATTTCAAATAGGAAAATTATCTCTATATATGTATATGCATGTATCTGTATACACACATTAAATCACTGTATTTTAAGTTTAATTACTTGATATTATAATAATCTGTAGTAATATTACTTGAGCAACTAAATCACTTTACACAGAAATTAGAAGCATGCATATTGCATGTCTTGCTGTATTAGATTTTAATTATTATTCTAAAAATACAATTTTAAAATGACATTTTATTGTGTAACAATGCAAATAAATGTTAATAGTATTCCATATAAAGTGAATGTTAAAAACAGTTTAATTTATTGATCTTTCAGATTTCTAGATACACACCACACCTGATCTCTGTTCACTTAAATCATCAATCAAGGTGATAAGATTGACAAGCATATAGAGAAAATATAACTTCTTGCCAAGTTATTGGGAATTACATATTTGTGTCAAGCAAATTAACCTTTTTCTTTTTAAATCTTCAGCATTACATACAATCTTAAGGTATGTGAAACTGAAGAAATCTTTTAATTGGTTTCATTTCTTAAAAGAGATTATTTCTGACTACGGACACCCCAAACTTGCCCAAATTTGTTCACTTTATTAATGCAATTTTATGCACAAATAATTATCTGCCATATCAGCCTAAAATATAAAGTTAAGCTATCAGAAAATCTTGTATTTTTCTGGATAAAAAACAAAAACAAAAAATTTATCACTACTCTAGGAAATGCCTTCAGCTACAAGTGTTAACCATAATCAACGATTTTCAAGGATGACATACCACCAGTAATTCTAAGAATAACAAAATAAAAATATGCCAATAAAATCATGGAAGGAATATTTGCAAAAGTGAACTGAATGTAGACTTTGAGTTGGGAATCTAAGCTCTACAGCAAAAAGTAATATAATTATATATAAACATTATATTTATTATTTGTTCTTATGTCTGCAATAATATATAAAATATCCTAATATTGATGAATGATAGCTTTAACAAAAAATTCCATCTTTACAATAGAAATCAATAACCAAATTAACCTAGTTGTGTGCTGCTACATGTTTTGAAGGATTGTACAGAAAGGTATATGAATTCTATTGTCTGTTAATGCTGCCTTGTTTTACACTTAAACACATCTCTGTTGCCTAATTTGGCTAATGACATTTATTTCATCACACGGACTCACAAAGTTGGCTTTGCTCAACCTTTACCTTATCTTCTACCCAGATGTTTAATCAGTTATTGCAGTTGAATATTTTTATTTATGAATATTCTAAATCATGTTTTCCTTTCCTTGTTTATTATGACTGTCTAATTTAAATCATTGTACATCACTTTGGGGATATTATCATAATCCCCTACATTGCTTCTGGGTATCAATTTCTCCATTCTTCATCAATGATTTTCAATGTTTTTGATCTCAGAGTTTATTTACACTCTTAAAAATTATCAATTCCAAAGAACTTTTGCTTATGTGAATTTTATGTACTGATATGTGTGCTGCATTAGAAAACATAAGTAAAGTATTTATAAAATATTTATTTATTTACTTATTTTTATGAGTCTCTTGTTCATATATTTTTAAAATTTTTATTTATTGATTTTAGGCAGAGAGAAAGTGGGAGAAAGAGAGAAAGAGAGAGACAGGAACAGCAGGCTGCTCCTCTGTGCTTCCAGACCAACCGAGCAATCCAGCCAAGGTTATAAAACATTTATTAATTTATATTAAAATAAAAATTTCATTACATATTAACATGAGATACTTTTATGCTAAAATGTTGTCTTTGCAAAGACAAAAAATAGTGAGAAAATAAGCATTACCTTTATTTTTTTATCTGTTTAATAGAAGACAGCTGGATTCTCATGGTTGTTTCTGTATTCCACTTATGGTATCATATATGAAATGTATAATTGTATAGTTTGAAACACTTTGTTTTTTTATATCACTTTCAGATAATTGTTGAAATTCCCTGGTATAAAACCAGAACTCAACAAGTGATAGTTTCTTACTGATTGTTTGCATTGTGGAATATGAAACCATAGCAATAACTTTCTATGCTTCAGCATTAGAATTCATTGGTCTTTCTTGTGCTTTGAATATTTTAACCGTCCATTAATTTGTAACATATGCATTGGTCATTTGGAAAATATCAGTTCCCTGAGCTATACAGATCTCCACAATTCTGATGCACTTTATTATACAATATACAAATACATTTGTTAATGCTTACAATATGATCAAAAAAGTATTTAAGTATGGGACACTGTCAAAGACTTGGTGATAAAAACAGATTTTCCAATGTACTATTTTTCACTTGACAGTTCAGATTTTATCACTAGCAAAAAAATACTATCAGCTGTTTTGCTCAAAATGATGAGATTTTGCTCTTTTATCCTTTCCCCTTGGGTGATTCACTTTGTATCATTTTGCTGTAATAAACTTATCCATGGGTATGACCATATGCTGAGATCTATGTATCATCGAACTTAAGAGTAATCGTGGGGATTCCCAATAAACAAATTTTTTCACAAAATAGATTTTACTGGAAAGAATTACAAACAAAATCATGATAATTTAAATTTGGCTACTTGGAAGAGCATTTTGTTTCAAAATGAATCAAGTGATCTCATGTACTTTTGGTAATCTTTCTGGGCATTTTATCAAAGGAGTTTACAAGAGGAAGGCCCTGGGAAATGGGGGAAAATACTTATCACAAGGACAGCTGAAGAGTTATATCAGAATTTATGCTTATTTTTGACTTCGTGTGGTACACTCAAGTGTCAATTCAAAGCCCCTGCTAACAACACTTGGCCACACAAAATGGATGCTAAGGCAGCAATATTATGGAGTAGGTTAGCCAAACACAACATTGAACAAGAGCTAGCTTAGCTCAAAGTAAAAAGTGATGTACACATACAGTTACTTTTTCTCAAGACAAATATTTTTTGGTATAAAGCACATGTGGTTTTGGCATACTTGTTATTTTCATAACAGGTAATATCAAAATACATATACCCAAAGATTGAGATAAGTTAAAATTGATAACTTCTTTAATAAACTGGCAGTTCTTTACTGTCTAGAAACTATTCCTAACTATATTCACAGTATCCACTTGTACCTTGCTAGAAATATTTTTATTTTTCTCTCTAGTTAATAATAATTAACTCAAAAGTTTCTATTACACGTTCTCAGAGAATAATGCAGTTTTCCTCCTCTCCTGTTCTCATCACTTTTTAGTAGTATTTCTCAGATTTAATATATTTTTAGTTTACCTGTATTTTTGGTTGGTTATTATCTACCTTCCCTACTGAGTTATTATATCCATCAGTTCAAAAGGCATGTCTGGTTTCACTTTAAATTTTATTGCTAGATTCTATTATAGTGTCTGGTTTATAATAAGTACTTGAAGATATTTACTCAAAAATTTTACTCAAAATAATTACTCAAAAATATCACTCAAATCCTGACTAGGTGGTGGCATGGTGGATAGAGCATTGGCCTGGGACACAGAGGACCCAGGTTCGAAACTCTGAAGTCAGTGACTTGAGCACAGGATCACCAGCTTCACTGTGAGGTTGCTGGCTTGAACATAGGCTGATAGACATGACCCCATGGTGGTGGGTTTGAGCCCAAAGGTTGTTGGCTTGAAGACCAAGATCTCTAGCTTGAGCCCAAGGTTGATGGCTTGAGCAAGGGGTCACTTGGTCTGCTATAAGCCCCAAGTCAGGGCACATATGAGAAAGTAATCAATGAACAACTAAGGTGCCGCAACAAAGAATTGATGCTTCTCATCTCTCTCTTTTCCTGTCTGTCTGTCCCTGTCTGTCCCTCTCACTCTTTTTCTTTCACGTGTACATGTTTAAAAAATTACTCAAAAATTGTCTGTCATATAATGCATACTTCCTTTTAAATTCCTTATGATAAATTTTTTCATCTTTGTATCCCTAATGCTAAGAAAGAGACAGTGGATGAATGTTGAATGATCATGTAGCAAAAGGTAAAAGTTGATAAAAACCACTGCAAATAATAGTTAAGTATAATAAGTATAGTACTTAATTTTTTACCTGTGTTCCTTAAAAAAATGTTAGTACTCCAACTGTATTATTTTATTAAATGTGTTTAACAACTATTTATTCTACAAGAGATTCTGTAAAAACAGTATTTTATTCAAATATTTTATAATCTATTTGCTCTTTTTCAAAATTAATAGTATATTTTATTTAATTTAATGTATATCAACTATTATTTCAAAAAGTAATCAATATAAACATATTAACTAGATATTTTACATTCATTTTTAATACTAAATCTTTAAAATCTTCTGTGTATTATATTTTATTCTTTAACATATTTAAAAGTTTTTTTAATTAATTTATTGGAGTGACATTAGTTAATATCTTCTCTCTTTAAGATTTACAATATAGGCCCTGGCCAGGTAGCTCAGTTGGTTAGAGTGTAGTCCTGACATGTTGAGGTTGTAGGTCCATCCTGGTCAGGGTACATATATAAACAACCAATGAATGTGCAACTAAATGGAACATCAAATGGATGTTTCTCTCTTTCTTTGTCTCTAAAATCAAGCAATCAATCAAAAAAAAGAATCAACCAATTATGGCATAAGTGGAACAACAAATTAATATTTCTCTATCTCTCTTTCTTTCTAGAAATCAATAAATAAAACCTAAAAAAAGTTTCACAATACAATTTAGCAAATTAAAAGTTCTTAGAAGCTATAGTAAATGAATCTTTTAACTATCATTACAGAACTTTGCCTTGTTAGACTGCATAATTTTCCCAGAACATTATTTTTTTGTGTCCTTTTAATATTGTCATTCAAAACAAATTTGAGAAATGATGGAACTATCACTATAACCTAAGAGAAAATATTTCTGCCCTGAACAGTTGGCTCAGCGGTAGAGTGTTGGCCCGGTGTGTGGACATCCCAGGTTCGATTCCCAGCCAGGGCACATAGGCAAAGCACCCATCAGCTTCTCCGCCCTTCCCCCTCTCCTTCCTCACTCTCTCTCTCTTCCCCTCCTGCAGCCAAGGCTCCACTGGAACAAAGTTGGCCCTGCCACTGAGAATGGCTCCATGACCTCCACCTCAGGTGCTAGAATGGCTGCAGCCACAATGGAGCTATGCCCCAGATGGACAGAACATCACCCCCTGGTGGGCGTGCCAGGTGGATCCCGGTTGGTCGCATGCGGGAGTCAGTCTGACTGCCTTCCTGCTTCTAACTTTGAAAAAAATTCTAATAATTGTTATTTTTTTTAGAATTAAAAGTAAAATGTATGAGCAGTATTTAGTAGCATGTTTAAAAGGAAGAAGTCACTGAATCAAAAATAAAAACAATGAAATAATAAATATCAATAAATGTATTTAGCTAAGAAGTTTGAAACCTGAGTAAAATATTCAAAAAGACTTAGGAAAGTGAGTGTTAATAAACAGAAAAAAATTACAGTTATATGAAAGATGGGAACAATGTTTAAGCAATAAAGGAGCAATAAATATGAAATTTTTATTATAATATGAAAATTTCTCATATAAAAATTATGATAAAATAGTTTAGATATTTATTTTAAAACTAACACAAAGTTAAATTACATTAAAACAATAAAATACATTTAACTCAATACTTCTTACAAATACAAATAGTTTATATCACTTATCAAGGCTAATAAAGATGTTAATAAACGGTAAGTTCATTTGCAAAATCAAATATAATTAAATACTTTTTTGAATATGATAAAAACTTATAGGTATATTTTTTCAGTCGTATTTTTCAACAAATGATGTACTCTGATTATTTAGCTGTAACAAACTTAAAAAAATAATAATGAAATCAAAGATATCAGAAATGTTATTATTCATCATTTTGAGTCATCTTTGAGATGACTTTGTGAATGGTGTTGTAGCTGTATAAGGAATCAATTTTATTTATTTAATAGTTTGGCAACAGAGATTACTTTGTGCTCAGGAAACATTAATAAGTTGTCCCAGTTCTTTAGCAAGGAGAACCTGAGAAAATTCTTTCTTAGATATATCAAAATACATTTTAAAAATACTCAACATGTACATATTAAGAGCAGTGTATGAAAATAAAATTTCTTAAAATTTCTTAAATCGCATGTATCATCCAGTTATACAATATTTCACACATATCCCAAATGTCACTGTCTTCGGTTCCCACTGGATGATGATTTGTATATGTGTATATGATTTATATATGTGTGCATATATGTAACTTACATTACATATATAAAACTATACCAAAATTAATATATTAATACATAATTTCATAAGAAGCCAATGTTTCTATATGTTTTCTTTTTCCCACTAAGTCATTGCATATACTAGATGGTAACTGGATCATTCAGTATGAAAAGTTTTTCAGGGTGAAGACCACCTGTTTCTGCAGTTTCCCTGAACACTAGTGATGTTGGCAGGAGAGGGCACTGAGATGCCTCTGTCCCTAATCTAACTTTCATTACTGAGTTCTGGATCAGGAGTTTCCTCTTGGGGATTATGCATCATTTAACACATCATTGCTTCTGCAATCACAGATTTACCAAGTAGAGTCATTATACTTCCTCCTGGAGTAATATCCCTTCTTCACTATTGTTTCAACTTCTGCCCTGGAGACTGGAGAACTAGTAACTCTGCCTCGAGATAGGACAATTAACCTCAAATTGCTTTTCAGCACTAGGTTGAGTTCCTCTTCCCCAAGGACCTTCTCCTTATTTGCTCAGACATTGATAAGACATTCTAGCTGTCCCTTAATATATTTTCACAAAACACAAGATAGGTGATATCAAATCATTAACTCTGGGTCATATACTGGTTACTGCCCTCCATCTCTTGTTAATTCAAGGTGAAAACAAATTTTATATGTCTGGAAACTGTTGTATGCCTTTGGCATCTGCTTTCATTTCCCCAGTGTGTCTGAATTGGAAGGTCAGAACTTAGGTCATTGATTTTGCTAAATAGGGTCAGCAAAGAATGGTAATTTTATAAAAAGGAGGACAGTTAGATCAATGATTTTTTTCACCATTGACATCCACTGCTCGAATATCTGTGTTAAATTTGCTAGTATAGCAGTTCTTGACTCTATTAATCAGGTGATGTCAATTTTCTGATTCAAATACTGTTGCTGACTTGGGGAAGGTTGACTATTTCCATATAATTTTACTACTGATAATTTTTAAATTAGAACAGTGGATGAGATTAATTCATAGAGGAGAATATTTTCTAATTTGCTATAGTAGTGATACTTATAAGTACAGGCAGTATCTGGGTTACAGACAAGACAGATTCTGTAGGTTTGTTCTTAAGTTGAATTAGTATGTAAATTGGAACAGATATATTTACCTCTTAAATGCAACTTAGATGTTTGTCTTAACATAGTATTTATGTTTTTACCTTCCTGTAGATATAAATACTTAAACATTTTCAAATACAATCTTAAACAACCTTGGATGATACAAAAGATGATGAACTTGTTTGAGAGGGTGGGACTGGTGTTAGAGAGTCAGTGTTTGATTCTGCTGCTGGAGTCAGTTTCTTGAAGTAGCCATCAAGGGAGGTTTGTGCAGAGGGTTTTTTTGTTTGTTTGTTTTGCTTTTTTTCCCTCATTATAAACAGCCTTGTAGCATCTCAGGCCTTTGGTAATTGCATGGTAAACTTTGGTGCACCTCTTTGTTTCAGGATCTTTAGTTTGCTTCAGTAAAATAAAAGGCATCAGCTAACACTTTTGTAGAAAATTATTTTGGTTCTGGAGTTTCTAGGTCACTTCCCCCCCCAAATGCTATTGTGTGCCCCTTAAGTTATTTGCCATGAGAGTAGAGTAACTCGATGGTGTCTTTTTTACTGATGTCCAACTGCCAGTGATTACCAATAGTTCTTATGGCGCTCCTTTGATAAGTATGAGTTATACATAAGTCGGATGTTTGTAACTCAGGAACTTACTGCACAATCTAATTTTAATGATTTAGTCAAAACCCTAAACAATGTTCAATAATAAGGAAGAATACTATCTAATAAAACAGTCTTTAGAAAACATTATTCTTAGCCTCATTGTGCATATGGGTTTTACTTTAGGCACTTAGAGTCTATATTAAATTATTTTACATTATTAAAAATTTGATAGGTGATTGAATGTAGAACTGATAATAATTAATCTTGGAGTAATACTTTAGTATTTCAATTTCATTAAACTTATACTGTATCTCCTGTCTATGTCAATTATGTATTTTCTATCTTTAATTTTATTTCTCAATTCTATTATTATTTCAGTTAGGTCAATAACATTATCATCATATTATGTAACAGCCTCCTCAGTATGTTCCCATCTGTGTTTTCTTAGTTTACTCTTGGTATTTACCAAATTAATGTCCTTAATGTTATAATCTTTATCAAATATCACTTTTTATTGATTTTAATTTATTGTGTTTACATAGATTTAAGTGTCCCACCGAATACACCCCCCCATGTTCCTCCTCAATATTCCCCTTGCTCCCCTCCCCCCCCCAACGCTCTCCCATATTCCCTCCAGGATTTGCTTTCCTGCTTTCTATAATGCTGTGTTATGTATCAAATTTATCAAATGTCTTCATCATACTATCCGTCCATCCATCCACCCATCCATCCATCCATCCACAGTACTTTGCATTCTTTATTCAGTCTAACTTCCTCATACTGTTACTGACAGTCTAATATTAACTTTCCCTTTACTTTCCTATGTGATAGACACATACCCCAAGCAGAGTTTAAATTACCTCTGTAGTTTTTCCTTTTCTGGTATATAAGCCTGTATTTTAATTTATTAATTTAACCTGGAATGCCTTTCCTTAAATCTTCAATGGGAGAGTCAATGAAATTTCTTAAATTTTTGAAAAGCCCCAAGATTTATTCTTCTTTCCTGAGATATTCATAAAAATTTTAATACTTTTCTAATGACACATTATATTCTATTTTGTATTTTAAGCATTGTTTTGTACATTTAAAAATATTCTCTATTTGATCACCTTTGTAAAAAGTTTTTTTTTATAATATTTTTTTCCAGAACACAGCCTTCCATAATAAACTGATGTGCATGTCAAATGTCCCTTAAAAGAATGAATAAAGTACCTTTATTTTCACTAAAAAGGCATTTTTTTCTGAGAAAGTAGGACCTTTTTGCAAAGAGAATGTCTAGATAGTTCTATTGAATTTGGTATTGATAAGATATTGTTTTACCAAAAATGTCATATAAGGAGGGCATTTTTGCTAATAGTGACTCTGAAAGCATCTTTTAACACTGATTTCTCTATTATCTCTGTCCAGTTTAAAATTAACCCCACTGTTTGCTGGACAAAGCTTTTGAAAAACGTAACGGGGAGTTGGAGAAGGAGGCAAGGTCTACAAGGATTCAGCGAAATAGAAATCAAATTTATTTATTGTGATTTAGGAGGAAGAGTTGTATCCTGGTGCATAAACCATTTTTTTTTATAAATAAATTTTTATTTTAATGGGATGACATCAATAAATCAGGGTACATATATTCAAAGAAAACATTTCCAGGTTATCTTGTCATTTAGTTCTGTTGCATACCCATCACCAAAAGAGAGATTGTCCTCCGTCACCCTCTATCCAGTTTTCTTTGTACCCCTCCCCCTTCCCCTCTCTCTCCTTCCCTCCCCCCACCCCCCATAATCACCACACTCCTGTCCATGTCTCTTAGTCTCGCTTTTATGTCCCGCCAATGTATGGAATCCTGCAGTTCTTGTTTTTTTCTGATTCGCTTATTTCACTCTGCATAATGTTATCAAGATTCCACCATTCTGCTGTAAGTGATCTGATGTCATCATTTCTTCTAGCTGAATAGTATACCATGGTGTATATATGCCCTATCTTCTTTATCCAGTCTTTTTTTTTTTTTTTTTACAGTGATTAAAAGCCTTTAAGGAGACTCTTGGCCAATACAGCAAGAATTCATAAAAGAGTAGTGTTCTTAACATGTTCACCAAGTCCAAGTTGGCCCATCACCATGCCAAATCCCTGAAAAATGCAACCCAACCACAGTTCAGTCTGTTAGGAGCTGTCACAGGGAGCAGGAGTCCAGGAAAAGTCCACATCCAGGAAAAGTCCTCATGGCACTGGAATTGTTGTCACTATTCTATACTTTGCAGCTCATGTCCAAGTCCCAGTGACCGCTGCTTCTAGCTGGTAATGATTCAGGTAGACTGGAAAAGCCATTTGCAGCATGCCTGGATATGAAGCTTCTGTTCTCCTCTGCCTGGAGAGATGAGACCAGGTTGCTTTTCCCTGGAGCTCTGCGACTGTGGCATGGTAAAGAGAACCTTGGGATACCCTAAGCTGGGTGGCAAAGGTAGATTCATAATAGAAGTTGGCAAAAGGGGGAAAGAGAGCTCTAAATTAGGAGTAGGTCCCAGCCTGAAATATGAGTGGGGCATTAAGGTAGGAGGGATAAAGGAAACACTATATATTAAGCAAAGCAGCAAAAAATAGGACTATCAACACCCACAACAGAGATCTTTGAGAGAAGAATAAAAAACCTGACTATTCAGGCGAAACATAGTTAAGTGGCCCTTGTGCAAATGAGATCAGTTTACCTGCTTCTTGAAAGAAATACCCTAAGCTCATGCACAGTGTTGTAGATGGGGCCGACGGCCCTGGGCACCTTCAGCCTTCAGTGGCAAACCCCAGCTTTCTGGGCAAGGTTAGGTCATAAGTGGCTGGAGCAGGGCTGGAAGATACTGAACCCTCCCTTAGAGGAGCAAGGGGGAAGCCTACCTTCCAGTGTCCCTGTTTCTTCACAGCAGAGGCATGTAAGCCTGGCAGGCTTTAGCTCAATGACCTTCCTTTCCACTATTGAAGCAGGACCCAGATGGCATCCTATGAGACCCCTTCGGGGCGTTGGAGCCTTTAAGGGTGTATCCTAAAAGCTGGTAGTTCCCCTGATCTCTATTGGGCTTTTTCTGCCTCTAGGTATCTTAAAAGCCATGCTCAGAAGATCTCGCTGAGGGGTTTGAGGATCCCCATCCGCCTATATAAATCTTTTCCATATATCTGGAGCTATTTGGAAAAAGACAAAACAGTGTTATTAGCTGGATCTAATAAAGAAGGTAGTAGTTTGCAGGTGAAAAAGATTTGGTGTCTCCTGTTCATCAACATTCCAAAGAAATGTAATATTTTTTTTAAGTAAAAAACATGATATGGTAGACCCATAGGAGTTCCAGGATATGACTACCCCCTCTTAAATTTTTTTTTAATTGACCTTAAAATGTTTGCTGAGTACACTTTAATAATACCTTAACTTTAAAGATTGTAAGCATGAGAAAATACAGTAAATGCTTTTGCTCCATATGCAGGAGCATTTTCAGTTTAGCCAGTTTAGGAAATCCAATAATAGAACAATGCATACAGACCATGAGCTATAACATGCTTAGCAGCCTCTCCTGTTCTGACAGAGGTTAGTATAGATCCAGAATATGTACCACTCTAATGTGGACATACGACTGTTTGCCAAATGAAGGTATATGAGTAACATCCATCTTCCAAAGTTGTCCTGGTAGAGGTCTTTGAGGGTTAACTCTAAATAAAGGGGCAGTATAGGACCCCTTGGACAGGATTTCCCAATCTGCCATGCTGCTTCCCGAGATAGTTGAAACTGTTTACACCGGGCTGCAGTGTTCTGGTGATAAATAGTATGAGACTGACTTGCTCGGTTTGTCATGGTTGCTCCATATAATTTTCTTTTGGGTAGCTTGATCAACAAGGGCATTCCTAGGCCCTGGCCGGTTGGCTCAGTGGTAGAGCATTGGCCTGGTGTGCAGGATTCCCGGGTTCGATTCCCAGTCAGAGCACACAGAAGAAGCGCCCCTCTACTTCTCCACACCTCCCCCTCTCCTTCCTCTCTGTCTCTCTCTTCCCCTCCCGCAGCCAAGATTCCAAAGGAGCAAAGCCACCCCGGGCACTAAGGATGGCCCCATTGCCTCTGCCTTAGTCACTAGAATGGCTCTGGTTGCAACAGAGCAACACACCATATGGGCAGAGCATTCCCCCCTGGTAGGCATGCCAGGTGGATCCCAATCGGGCGCATGAGGGCATTTGTCTGACTGCCTCCCCATTTCCATCTTCAGAAAAATACAAAAAATAAATAAATAAAAAATACAACAAACAAAAAAAAAGAAAGAAAAGAAAAAAAAAGGAAAAAAAAAAGAGAAAGTAAAGAAAAGAGAGAGAGAGAGAGAAAAAAGGGCATTCCCTTGTATTAAAGCTCCCGGGAGCATGGAGTGAGCTTGAGTATGTCCTATGAAACATGGAGCTCTATGTTGATATATAAGTCTTTAAAGAAGGCGGAACTGCTGAAATAGTTCATCAGCATTTTTCCCTAAGACAGCAGTCTTTATAGTGGAAACACCATAAGTAAATATTTGCTGTCTGTCTATAGATTAAAGGGGGAATATGGCAAATGCTGAAAACCATGATCTTTGTGCCCCTCCCCTCCCCCAACCCCCTTCCTCTCCTCATCCCCACCCTGTATCCCCAACACTGTTATCCATGTCTCTGAGTCTCATCTTTATGTCCCACCTATGTATGGAATCATATAGTTCTTAGTTTTTTCTGATTTACTTCTTTCGCTCAGTATAATGTTATCAAGGCCCATCCATGTTGTTGTAAAAGATCCTATGTCATCATTTCTTATGGCTGAGTAGTATTCCATAGTATATATATATACCAAACCTTTTTAATCCACTAGTCCTCTGATGGACACTTGGGCTGTTTCCAGATCTTTGCTATTGTGAACAATGCTGCCATAAACATGGGGGTGCATTTCTTCTTTTCAAACAGTGCTATGGTGTTCTTGGGGTATATTCCTAACAGTGGTATAGCTGGGTCAAAAGGCAGTTTGATTTTTAATTTCTTGAGGAATCTCCATACTGTTTTCCACAGTGGCTGCACCAGTCTGCATTCCCACCAGCAGTGCAGGAGGGTTCCCTTTTCTCCACATCCTCGCCAGCACTTATTCTGTGTTGTTTTATTGATGAGCGCCATTCTGACTGGTGTGAGGTGATATCTCATTGTGGTTTTAATTTGCATTTCTCTAATGATTAGTGATGTTAAGCATTTTTTCATATGCCTGTTGGCCATCTGTATGTCCTCTTTGGAGAAGTGTCTATTCATTTCCTTTGCCCATTTTTGGATTGGATTGTTTGTCTTCCTGGTATTAAGTTTTACAAGTTTTTTATAAATTTTGGTTATTAACCCCTTATCACACGCAATGTCAAATATATTCTCCCATTGTGTAGTTTGTCTTTTTATTCTGTTCTTATTGTCTTTAGCTGTGCAGAAGCTTTTTAGTTTGATATAGTCCCACTTGTTTATCCTGTCTTTTATTTCACTTCCCTGTGGAGATAAATCAGCAAATATATTGCTGCGAGAGATGTCAGAGAGCTTACTGCCTGTTTTCTTCTAAGATGCTTATGGTTTCACGGCTTACATTTAAGTCTTTTATCCATTTTGAGTTTATTTTTGTGAGTGGTGTAAGTTGGTGGTCTAGTTTCATTTTTTTGTAGGTAGCTGTCCAATTTTCCCAACACCATTTGTTGAAGAGGCTATCTTTACTCCATTGTATTTCCTTACCTCCTTTGTCAAATATCAGTTGTCCATAGAGCTGTGGGTTAATTTCTGGGTTCTCTGTTCTGTTCCATTGATCTATGTGCCTGCTCTTATGCCAGTACCATGCTGTTTTGAGTACAATGGCCTTATAATATAACTTGCTATCCGGAAGTGTGATACCTCCCGCTTTATTCTTCCTTTTCAAGATTGCTGAGGCTATTCGTGTTCTGTTTTGGGTCCATATAAATTTTTGGAATATGTATTCTATATATTTGAAGTAAGTCATTGGTATTTTAATCGGTATTGCATTGAATTTATAAATTGCTTTGGGTAATATAAACATTTTAATGATATTTATTCTTCCTAACCATGAGCACGGTATATGCCTCCACTTATTCGTATCTTCCCTGATTTCTCCTGATAAATGAATTCGGCCAGGTGGCAGGATATAAAATCAATACTCAGAAATCAGAGGCATTTTTATACACTAATAATGAACTGTCAAAAAGAGAAATCAAGGAATCAGTCCCCTTTACCATTGCAACCAAAAAAAATAAAGTACCTAGGAATAAATCTAACCAAGGAGATTAAAGACTTGTACTCAGAAAATTATAAAGCATAAACCATTTTTAATATTTTTATTTAATTGTCACTCCTGTTATAGATCTGTAGTTATATTTCACAGCTGGTGACTCTAATACTCTACAGATCTAAAAATGGCAAAATTTTATATTCAAAACATTTGCTATTTATTAAGGAATTCTATCTAAAATTGTGATGTCACAAATCACTCATGAGAAGTTATAAAAAATGAAATTGGGATTTTATGTATTATGCCAGTTATCTACGACGCTAAATGAAACTGACTGTCACTTCATTAAAGTTCCAAACTGCAATTTCTCAAATCTACTTAAGAATGCAATGAGTCCTCAAACCATATTCTTTTTGAAGAACACTGAAGCAACGTCTGGGTTTATATCATCAGATAAAAATTCAGTATCAGCCTTTTTAGGGGCTGAATTGCCACTTGTTGGTGAATTAATTAAGAAACTAACTTCAAGCGTGTTAGGTACAGGCAAGGCCAAATGTTTCTGTAGGTAGCTTTTGTTTTTTCTTAGAAACTATCTCACTACTCCGCTGTGTTTCTATCTTTTGCATCACACTAGTATTTCCATTCCTCACAGAAGTGGATTAAAACTTATCTTTTCAAATAATGGAATGAGATTACTTAAGAAGTCTGCATCATTTTTACCAAGAAGCAAGGGAGAAGCATTTGTCAGCACTGATCTGAAAGCAGCTTCTAGAGGTTTATTTATGCTTTCTTTCTGTAAAAGCACCACAGAACACTGAATGATAAATGATTTCTCAAGATTGGAAATTCACACAAGACCCAGAAAACATCTTTAAAGCTATTCCCAAAATATAAGGTGAAAAGAAATAAAATTTGTAAAGACCCATTAAACCAATTTCCCATTTCCCAACCTGGTATTCTCTCTCTTTTCTGAAACATCTTTCCACCAAGGGATATAAAATATAATTGGGATAAATCTGTAAACAGTGTAAGATTGCTGCATCAAGTCTGCAGAAATTTACCTTAATTTAGGTGAAGTACACAGAGTTTTTGATGTCCCTATTACCAAAACAAAAAAAGATATATTTAAGTTTCCCTAAGGTTGTCATTGTTACTAAATTTTGATTCTACACAAATATAAGCATAGCAGAATCACTTTGTCACCTGCTGGAATATCACTTTCCATGGTGTGGACTTTACTTACATTAGGACAGTTTTGGAACATCTAGCAATTACTGACTTTTCCAATTTGTGCAAGTACAATATATTTTTTTGAACACAAGCCACCATTTTTTACCACGTTCAGTGTGAATGATGTATCATATATACATAGTTTCAGGATGTGTTATTAACTTAAACTACATTTACTTATTGAGCAACAACATCACCAATAAACTGAAAATAAAAAGTAATTTTAAGCTGTTGCTTATAATTCAAGCAATCATGAAGTTCTATACCATCTTTATAGCTATGAACTGTAATTTTTACCAAAAAGAATCCTCTTTGAATAGAAAATACTCAAATGAAACAAAGGAACTAAGTATGTATGCAGAGTGGGGAAAGAACCCTAAGACCTGGTTGGTTGTGTTTGAATCCTGGTAGCCATACTGTGTTCTTGGGAGATTTCTTGTAATTTCATTATGCCTTAGTTGTCTCAGGTGCCAAGAACAGATAATAATAGCACTGATCTAGTAGGGAGCATAAACTATTAAATATGTTATTAGATGTAAAGTTTAGAATAATGTATTGAACATGATATGCATTAGCAACTTTATTTATTTTTAAATTTTATTTAGAAAATTAAATTTAATTGGGTGACATTGTTCAATAAGAGTACATAGATTTCAGGTAAATACTTCCATAGCATTTGAACTGTTGATTGTGTTGTGTGCTCATCACCCAAAGTCAAATCATTTTCTATCACTGTATATTTGTTCTTTATTCTCCTCTCCCATAACCTCCTCCCCCACTACTCCCTTCACCTGGTAGCCACTTCACTATCTATGTCCATGAGTCCCAGTTTTATATTCCACCTATGTGTGACATCATATAGTTCTTAGCTTTTTCTGATTTATTTGTTTCACTTAGTATAATGTTCTCAAGGTCCATTTATGTTGTTATAGATGGCACTATGTCATCATTTCTTATGGCTGAGTAATATTCCATTGTGTATATCAACCATATTATCTTTACCCAATCCTCTATCAAAGGACACTTTGGTTGTTTCCATGTCTTGGCCACTGTAAATAGTGCTGCAATGAACATAGGGGTGCATATGTCTTCATGTACCAACGTTTTTGAGTTTTTCAGGTGAATACCCAATAGAGGAATTTCTAGGTCATATGATAATTCTATTCTTAATTTTTTGAGGACCCACTATACTTTCTTTTATGATGGTTATACCAGTTTACATTCCCACCAGCAGTGAATGAGGGTTTCTTTTTCTCTACAGCCTCTCCAACACTTGTTATTACCTGTCTTGTTGATAAAAGCCAATCTAAAAGGTGAGAGGTGGTATCTCTTTGTAGTTGATTTGCATTTTTGTAAATGCTAATGAAGATGGGCATCTTTTTGTATACCTGTTGGCTATTTGTATGTATTCTTGAAAGAAGTGTCTGTTCAGGTCTCCCTATTTTTTAATTGGATGTTTGCTTTTCTGTAGCTGAGCTTTGTGAGTTCCTTATATATTTTAGATATTAACTCCTAATCAGATCTGTTGTTTGTAAATATCATCTCCCATTGGTTGACTGCCTTTTTGTTTTGTTGTCAGTTTCTTTTGCTGTGCAGAAGCTTTTTAGCTTGATATAGCAATTTTAATTTTTATGACCAGGAGGGCACCCCTAGAATCTTTGGTTTTGCATTTATTGACAGCACATTAGTTTAGATGGACAGTCTGACAATTAACTATTTTTCTTGAATTCTAAATCACAGTATAATTTTCTTTAGGAAGATGTAATAATCTATTTCACATATGTTATATTCTGTTATTCTTTGATGATGAAGAGGATAAGGCTTAGACATGCAAATAGTAATAGAAAATATTCAATTTTTTCTGTTAATGTGTATGCCATTGACAGCTGCCAGAACTCAATCAAGTCACAGATGATTTAGAAGTATGAAGGATACATAGTACTAAATATTTAAACATTTTAAAAATTATAGGATAATTTTATTTTAAATTATAAGAAAAAATCTCCTAAAACAAAATATATTATTTTGATTTTGAATCAAGTATTTAGGGTTTTAGAATCATCACACAACTCAATTAGTCAAATATTTTGAAAATAGAGTGTGTTAGATGCTCATAGATTCTTAGCAAAAATATGCCTTTCCTCTTGAACCAGGAATTGATTTTTTATAGTAACAGATGGAATTTGAAACTTGAAATGTTTGAGTTCCATTTCAAACTTTAAATCTATGATATTTGAGTAGGTGTTGCATTTGCCAAATTGTGTTCATTTATTCCTAAAGCTATTAGTTCCAAGTATTGATAATTGAGAGGTCATTAAAACACAAAGATAAAATCAATATATAATTGAGCTTCTTGCTGGGTCCTCATTAGGAGAATAAAGAGTGTAATTTAATTTTGAAACATACATTTGAAAATGAAAATTATAAGTGATACTGAAATTAAGTATTAAATGATTCTAACTCTTTTGGACACTGGTCATATTAACATGATCATGCCTGTAATGATAGTTAATATTCACCCCCCACACACACACAAACACACACACACAACTGTACAAAACCTAGAATATGGTTAATGACAGTAAAATAAACACCAGATGCACATCATTCAAATTAAGACACACAGCATTATTCTTAATTTAGAAGCCCTTTTATCCTGATATCATCCCTTTCCCTTAATAATATATCTTTTCTCTCCACAAAAGTTGAACATTATCTTTATTTACTTTTTAATCATTGTTTTTATTTAATAATTTTTCAATACTCATCTTTCCTGAAGTACACATTATTAGGTAGTGCATGTCTTTAAACTTTACATAAATTTAATTATATTTTATAAATCCTTCTGTGGCTTTATACTTTTCCTTTTATTGCTCCGTACAACTGTTTTTCATTTATTTTCAGTCTGAATACTTATCTACTGTATACATATATCACAAAATACTTTTTAAGTCTAGTATTGTTTGATATTGAGGTAATATCTTTTATTTTACTTATATAACATTCTACTGCATGTCCAACAATGCATACATGCATGCATTTATCTAGAAAAAATAAAGACCTTTAAGTGGAGTTGCTCTGCTTCATAAAAATGGCCTATTATGCAAAACACATTTCTTAATTTACTCTTGAGTATGAGTGCTATCTTTTTTGTACATACTTGTAAACATTTGATATTGTAGATTTAAATGTGCCTACATGGTTATAGCACTATCTCATAATTTGAATTTTGATTTTCCTTCTTTTTATTTTATAAACCATTTATTTTTTTACTATTTTTGAAATGCATGTTCTAAAATTTTAATACATTCACTATTTTTTAAAACTTCGCTGTATGTCTATTTCATATGAATATTTCACATATTTAGATATAAGTAAATTATGATTGGAATTTAAAATATCTTTTTTCATTACCTTTATTTATTTATTTATTTATTTATTTATTTATTTTATTTTATTTTATTTTATTTTTTCCCCCTGTATTTTTCTGAAGCCGGAAATGGGGAGAGACAGTCAGACAGACTCCCGCATGCGCCCGACTGGGATCCACCCAGCACGCCCACCAGGGGGCGATGCTCTGCCCCTCCGGGGCCTCACTCTGCTGCAACCAGAGCCACTCTAGCACCTGGGGCAGAGGCCAAGGAGCCATCCCCAGTGCCCCGGCCATCTTTGCTCCAATGGATCCTTGGCTGCGGGAGGGGAAGAGAGAGACAGAGAGGAAGGAGGGGGGGTGGAGAAGCAAACGGGCGCCTCTCCCATGTGCCCTGGCCGGGAATTGAACCCCGGTCCCCCACACGCCAGGATGACGCTCTACTGCTGAGCCAACCGGCCAGGGCCTTTTCATTACCTTTTTAAAAACTTTCTATACAATGAAATTTAATGATCTTATGGCATCCTCTACATGATATAACAAGTACAAGATAGCATGGCACAGATGTTTATTAAATGGAACAGACAAAAAAAATTAAAAGATGAAATAAAACAGAATTCTCTGACAAATCAAATTTTCAAAGATATCTTTTTCTGAATAGCTACTGTGCTTTTTTCCTGATTCTGACCAACTGCCACATCTATCTCTTTTCTCTAAGTTGTTGTAAACTGCAAATAATGAGAGCATTTCCTCCTTATTTAATCAGCACAGGATATAGCAGTAAGTATTTAATAATTAGTAATATTTTTAAAAATACAATATAAATGTGAAGAATGGATTGGTGATAAAGGTAGTGTAGTCTGTTTAGGGAATAGTGAGTTTTAGGTGGCTGTAAATTATAGGTATGTAATAGGCAGTTGACAATATTGGACTGCAGATAGAAAAATGACCACTAGCTACATTATTGAGATTCTAAATTCATAAAACCAGAAATAATCAGAAGAAAGTAGTACTAAGCCTGGAATTTGAGATCTAAAGAAGAGAGCCTACAAAGAACAATGAAATAGTGACCAAACACAAAAAGAAAACCAGGACAAATGCATGCCACAAAAGCAAATGGGGACTCTCTCAGAAGTAGAAAGTGGTAAATAACATCAATTACTACCACAGCTTAAACAAGACAAAGAATACATTTTTTTTAAATACTGTGATTTTTAAATCATATTTAGGTTTTTAAAATCATTTCAATGAAATGATTGGATCAGAGTATAAATGGGAACTGACTGAGAAAAAGAAGATAAGAATATGAAAACAAGCTACTTTAAAGAATTAAAAATAATGACAACTTTGATTTGATGGGGAGGAGAGACCTATGGCAGTAGATAAAAAGAGGAGTTGGTGTTGGGATAGTGTAAATGTAGAGAGTCTAGAATATATTTGAATTATCATGGGAATAAGCTTACAGAATGGAAAATAATAAGCTAGAAGGACAGGAAGTAATGAATGGAGTCATTATTAAGTTTATGGTAGATCTGTACAGAGATTCTTTAGAGAAAATGGTCTTGTATATAAATTATACATCTCAAATAAGTAGATTTTTGGTTTTGTTTATGGAAAGATGAGAGTATTTTTCCTAATAATTTTATATCTTTAATGATGCAGAAAGCAGTCTTCTTCCAATAGTGTTGAAGGACTGTGGGAATTGGAGGTGTACCTTGAGTGGAGAAGTATTAACTAGTTACAAAGGCTGAAAATTGTTGATTGGAAGAAATATAGTAGAACTGATGAACAGTATTGAAGGTTAATTAAAATTGGTCATGGATTTAACCTAATTGACTCAATCTTTGTTTCTAGCACCACTTAACATCTTGAGTGTGTTAAAAAATAATGTAACAATTGGATCCATTCAGTACTAAGGAACTTAGTCTATTTGAAAGGGCATAATACCCATATGGAGGGAAATAAAGAAGGATTGTTTAAAATATAAGAATAAACAACAGATATTTAGAAATTGGAGGTGGCAAGAGCATGGTCCTTGGGTATTACTAACCAACTGAACTCTAAGAAATGACAGTATGGTCAGTGAGTGGGTTTCTTAAATTTATCATTTATCAAGTCATTCTGTTAAGGATGAGATTCTCCATGTTGAGTCAAAAAAGTAGAAGTATAAAGGGAAATAGAAAATATTGCCAATGTAATGAAAGAATTGAGAATTTAGTCAATTAGATTTATTTCAAAATACACTGACATTAAATTACTCAAGGTGTTGTTGGAAAAGCATTGGGTTCTGAGTAGTCCTCTGGCAAGTATTATAGTTTCTAATAAATACGTGGTGTACCAAAGAAGTGAATAGCTAGAAACAGAAGTTATCAATTGTAGCACACCAAGTAGCATGAACTTTAAAAAATGGAATGCTCCACAGACAGTGAGAGTGAGAATCAGCTGTTTAGCATGAGGACAAGATTTCTGAGGTTGATGGGATCTAGAAAAATGAGCAGTTTTTATTTGAGAATCCTACAGAAATAGAAATAATCTCTTCTAAAGAAAAAAAATAGGCTTAAAGAAGCACATGGTTATAAGGAATAATTACTAAATATTTTACTAATGTTAGAGAATATATTAATTTTGAGTAGGAATTCCATAGTAAAAACAACAGAAAGATTGTTGTTATTAACTAAGTTTGTAGTGATATAGTGGCTGAATATGCTGTATTTAGTGTATTGTCAAATAAAAGACAAATATTGAGTGCATATATATGCCTTCTTTAGGTTCTTTAAACACCTTTGTTGTTTAACAGTATGTTCTGTGATTAAACCTTAAAATCCTGATCATTCGTTCACAATTACATGATACTAGAAACATTGATCTTATTCTTTCATTGATTTGATGATCTGACTCCTTCCAGGGAGCAATGATTTTGGTGAGCGCTCTTAGGCAACTATAAATAAAATACATGTTCTTTAGGTATGGCTCCTCATTGGCAAACATGTCTTCATGTTTTTTGTTTGTTTGTTTGTTTTTGTGACTGAGACAAAGAGAGTCAGAGAGAGGGACAGATAGGGACAAACAGGAAGGGAGAGAGATGAGACGCATCAATTCTTTGTTGTGGCACCTTAGTTGTTCATTGCTTTCTCATATGTTCCTTGATGGGGGGGGGGCTACAGCAGACTAGTGACCCCTTGCTCGAGCCAGCGACCCCGAGCCTTGCTCAAACTAGATGAGCCTGTGCCCAAGCTGGCAACCTTGAGGTCTCAAACCTGGGTCCTCTGCGACCCAGTCCGACGCTCCATCCACTGCGCCACCACCTTGTCAGGAGGTAAACATGTCTTCTGAAGACAAATGATGCAGCTGGCAGTATGCACAGTACAAATAAATAACAGTTACAATGTTATATGAACAAGACTTTTATAGGGAGAAAGCAGTCTTCTAGGGTGAGACAACCAGGAAAAGTTTTTGAGGATATATGCCTTTGTTTTGTCATGTAAAAATTTGAGAGCTCCAAAAGTTAGATTTTCAAGAAAGACATAAGTATGCTAAAATTAGATAAATATGTAATCACAAACTGAATATCTCTTTAAATACCAAAATCTCCATTGTTCTACTTGTCATTATATTAAGATTTTAACTTTGACTATCAACTCAATGTAATCCAATGATGCTACATTCACAGCACATCAAAAGTGAATTTTTTAAAATCTAATTTCATTGTGCCTAAATATAACTAACTACCTGAGCAAATGAAGAAAGAAAAAACAGAAAAAAATAAACTTAGATAATGAAAGCAAAGCATTTTAATACAGGATACTAAGTGTGTCTGGGGAGAAAATAAATTGTTAAAGTTTATAACATATATTCCTAGCTTGTGAGAATATAAAATATAGTAATATTTAATTTACCTCTATTTCTCCAATAAATTTTATGCCAAAATATTCCTTTTTAAAATTAAAATTACTATATCAATATTACCGAAATACAAAATTTCTCACAGAGTAAGATAGATTCATTTAGTAAGGCAACATCTACATGGAAACCTGGTAAATGAAGATTTCTTTCATCACTCAGAGCATTAAGTAGAAATAGTATGTTTATAGCTAGACCCTTTTTTGAATTGATTTTAATTTATTGTGTTTACATAGATTCTAGTTGTAAGGTATTTTTCCCCGCCGAGAAAGAAAGGGGCCGGAGCCATGAAATGTGGAATAATAAAAGGCTTTATTGAGTACAGAGAGCTTCCCGCCTGATGAGGTTCCCTGGCCCAGAGGAAAGATGGAGGCCAGGGAAGTCGCAAGTGGTGACCCACGTGAAAGATATTTAAAGGGTCCCTAGGGTGAGTGAGCTAATATTACATAGTGAAATCTCACTGGCTGACGGAGGTGTGGCTCTTTTCCAAAGGGTTCCTGGGAAGTTTTTTTGGCGCGCTTGGCTGTGCGCGGTCCCAGCCAAAGTTTGCAGGTCTCTGAGTTCCCCACATGACCATCCCCCATTATCCACCGACCTTACACTAGTGTTGGTCCCATATTCCCCTCAACATCTCTCTTGCCCCCCTCCCTACAGCACCCTCCCTTCCATCAGCTTTATCCTATCCTATCATTCCCTTTCCCTCTGTTCTCTTTTCCTCTGGTCCCTTTGATCTCTCCTCTGCCTCAATTCCATTCCTCAGTTCACATTGTTCATTGGATTCCTCAAATGAGTGAGGTCATATGATATTTTTCTTTTTCTGCCTGGCTTATTTCACTTAACATAATAGTTTCCATGTCCATCCATGTTGTCGCAAAAGATTTCCTTCTTTTCCATGGCTCCATAGTATTCCATAGTATATATGTACCACTGCATTTTAATCCCCTCGTCCACTGATGGACACTTGGGCTGTTTCCAGATCTTTGCTATTGTGAACAATGCTCCCACAAACATGGGGGTGCATTTCTCCTTTTGGAACAGTTCTATGGTGTTGTTAAGTTATATTCCTAAAAGTGGAATAGCTGGGTCAAAAGGCAGTTCAATTTTTAATTTTTTGAGGAATCTCCATACTGTTTTCCACAGTGGCTGCACAAGTCTGCATTCCCACCAGCAGTGCAGGAGGGTTCCCTTTTCTCCACATCTTCACCAGCACTTACTCTGTGTTGTTCTGTTGATGAGCACCATTTTGACTGGTGTGAGGTGATATCTCATTGTGGTTTTAATTTGCATTTCTCTACAGTTAGACACTTTTATGTGTTTTTTAATGGAAGAAATACAGACAAATTAATATAACAGTAATTTACTTCCTTCAGGGCTCAGTAATTTGAGAGAAGATAAATGAATTTAGTAGGCTGTGAAGGGGCTAAAAAAATAAAAACAACAGTAGTAAAAGGTCAAAGAACATCAGTTTTAAAGAGAAACATTATTGTAATGAAATATGAGACGGTAAGTGAATAGAGTTTAGATATTGAACAAGAAATAACTCTTTGTTAAATGTCAAATAAGTGGACACTTAGATTGCCAATGTATGTACATATTTAAGTGATTTGCATTAATAGAAAAATCAAAGCACTGTGTCAATTTTGATTATATATTTTGGAAAGATAAGAAAGAGTATCACAAGGCAGAGAAAAAAAATGACATATTTTAACCCAGTGAATGCTAAACTTGGCCTTGCCATGGCTAAAATGTTTATAGATTGCTTTGGAAACTCTTTGACTGGAAAGAGATCATTCCAGAAACTAAGTTTTTGGCCACATATTCTCTTTTATGTGATTTCAGCTTAATGCGTATTAAAAAATAACCCAAAAGTAATTCTATGAGGGAAAAAGTAGCTATTTTTGATGAAACTGACAGATAACTATAATCATGAATAAAAGGAAATTAATACAAATTGAAAGATAAATATAATCTTAAATATAAGAAATTAATACAAATTAATAACTAATATTACAGATTAGAGATAAACCAAACCTGTACAGCTACAAAATGTAAGTCAATTTTTCTCCAGAAAATTTTAGGTATATTATCATAAACTTTCACAATACTTGAAATAAAGGAATGATACAAAGAGATTCAAAGAAAGAAAAACATGGATCATATTCAAGTTTTGAAATAAGACAGATGTCAGACTTTTTTTCATCAGCAGCTGAAAGAAAATGGAGCAATGACTGTTAACAGCCTGAGGAAGAGTAACTTTCAGCATGAATTTTATATATAGCCAAAATATGACACAGTTGTGGGAGGTAGAATAAAGATTTACTCATAAATCATGTTTCAATTAATTTGCCTGCAATGCACTGAGACTCAGAAATATATTTGAGCGTGTATTTTACCAAAACAAGGGCTACATTTAAAAAGAAGTAAGCCTGAGAATGAGTAATCAGGATAGTCCGCATAGGAAAGGAGCGGCAGGAATTCACAGAATGACAGGCCGGCAGCTACCAGGTAGTAATGACTCCTGAGTTGGGAAATTAAGTACTCAATACAGTGTTTCCAAAAAAAATTGACCTCTGGAAAGCTTTATTTAGCAACTAATGGAATGTGAAAGAAGACATATTCATAAAGACAAAGACAACCAAGCTGATGAAAAAGCAAATCTATTATTAACACTAAAAACAAAAGTTATGTGAGAAAAACAATATAATGATTTGGCCAAACAATCAATTTACCATAGCAGCAAAAATGCTATCTTTTATTGAAAAGGCAAATCTAATCATTTCAATAAAATCTATTTCAATTTATTTTATACATTCTCTTTTACCTATAACAATTTCTGTAAATTTTCTTGTTGGTATAATTTCTTTCCTTGCTTTCAAAGTGAAAAATTAAGCAATTTCATGATTTTTTGTTTGTGTTTAGAAACAAATTTTCCTATAGATCCAATTTTTTTTCTCAGTTTTCTTGATTTCTTATATTTTACCTATGGATTTTAGACCACTCAGTTTCCAGCACATCAAATTTCACATTTGTGTATTATTTCTTATCAGCTCAATATGATAAATTTTACATTTATATTATGCCAGTTTATCAATAAATATTTTCAAATTTGCAACTTATTATAATTATAAACACTGTTTATTAAGTAAAAATTATCGTTGTGATATTACTATGTTAAAAAAAATAACTCTGGCCCTGGCTGGTTGGCTCAGTGGTAGAGCATCGGCCTGGCGTGCAGAAGTCCTGGGTTTGGTTCCCGGCCAGGGCACACAGGAGAAGCGCCCATCTGCTTCTCCACCCCTCCCCCTCTCCTTCCTCTCTGTCTCTCTCTTCCCCTCCCGCAGCCTAGGCTCCACTGGAGCAAAGATGGCCCGGGCGCTGGGGATGGCTCCTTGGCCTCTGCCCCAGGTGCTAGAGTGGCTCTGGTCGCAACAGAGTGATGCCCGGGAGGAGCAGAGCATCGCCCCCTGGTGGGCAGAGCATCGCCCCTGGTGGGCGTGCGGGGTGGATCCCGGTCTGGTGCATGCGGGAGTCTGTCTGACTGTCTCTTCCCGTTTCCAGCTTCAGAAAAATACAAAAAAAAAAACAAAACAAAACTCCTCCAAACTTGCCTTATTTTTATATAGAAAATTAAACGTTCATGATATGTCTATGTCAGTTATATTCTTGCCATCTTTTCCTGAATAACAAATGTTGACTCTGAAATTGCTTCATTTTGCTTCCCAACAAACTGTTTCCCCTCCATAAAACATATCCCCCCAGATACATAGATATGTTCTAAGTCTCCAAATTAAATATATATATAGATAGATATATAGATAGATATAGATATATAGATATATCCCTCAGATTCACAACCTCTTTTGGGTGTCCCACTTCTCCATTCCTTTTCATTGCAAAACTTCGTTAGAACCTATGGTTTTCATTCCTCTTGTCTTATTTTCTCACCACTAATCCATAAGAATAAGGTCTTTACCCTCACCACTCATCAGAAAAGTTATCAAGATTAAAACAATTTTTCTCTGTGGCTGGTTAATTATTTGCATCTCAATCTATCATAGCATTTGACATAGTTGATGGCTCTTTTGGTCCCCCAATTTACTATTACAGTACTTGATTCTTCTATGAATACAATAACCATCTTTTTTATCTCCTTTGCTGGATTATCATCATCTATAATAACTCAATTTTTGGAGTGTCCCAGAGATCAGTTCTGAGGACTCCTTCGGTGGTCACATTGAGATGTATAACTTTGTTTGTTTGTTTTTAATTATTTTACTTTATTTATTTATTTTTAGAGAGGAGAGAGACAGAGAGGGAGAGAGAGGAGAGAGAGACAGAGAGAGAGAGAAGGGGGGAGGAGCTGGAAGCATCAACTCCCATATGTGCCTTGACCAGGGAAGCCCAGGGTTTTGAATCGGCAACCTTAGCATTTCCAGGTCAATGCTATATCCACTGTGCCACCACAGGTCAGGCTGAGATGTATAACTTTGAATGTTATTGACAGATAGTACATACATAGGTTACATATATAAAGATTATATATACAGTATCTTTATATAGTGTTTATATATATATATAAAGTTATGTATAAAAGTGATATATAATCTATATACTCTATAGTAAATATAATTTATATACTAAAAGTTATATTATATTTATATATAAATAAATTTATATATCACTGTGATATTCTGTCAAAGAAATGTATCAAACAAAAGGAGAGATCAACTGTTTACCAGGTTTTCATATATCAAGAAAATAATCCTTGAATGGGGGGTTTAAAATAGATAGATTATAACATAATAATTGGAAACAGGCCACATAAACAGATACTCAAGGGTTTTGATACAAAGAAGACAAGGACCAGGACTGACCTTGGAAAGAAAAATGAGACTAATAGAAGTGTTATTATTGTGGTTGATATTTTTTATTTTTAAAATGGGAGACATAATCTTTTACTTGGATACTTAAGGTAGTAATCCAGTAGAGAGAAAAAATTACTGATGTAGAACAAATAGCAAAGAGTTGGTAGAGAAGTGTCTGAACAAGTTAGGAGTGATAAATTAGTATAGAAGTGAAGGAGTGAACCAAGACATTTTATCTTTTATAACAGCAGTTGGGAAAAAGAAATAAGTGAGAGAAGCTGCTGATTGATTTCAGTTTTCTAGTAAAGTAGGAAAAAGGGTCCCAGTGTAGGAATTAAAGGAAGTGTTGGAAGTGCTGGAAGAGGCAATATACTGGTATGTTTGCCTTGCTGTACTGAGATCCCTACCAAGCCCTAGGGGATTTGATCTCTAAGACTTTTCTAACGTTATGCTCTTTGATTTGCCCTTTCACAGTCTCTGCATGACTCAGTCTCATAATCAATTCTTGAAAATACCAACCACAATTCTGCCTTAAAAATTTTTAAGTTTTTGTTCCTTGTACCTAGACTCTTCCTTTGATATTCACATAGGCCCTTATTTTTGTTTTCAGACTTTTGTTCAAATGTAAGCTTATAAAAGAAGCATTTTATAATCAACCACCTCATTACTTTTTACTCCTTTATCTTACTTTATTTTTCTTTTAGCATATATCATTATTTGACATATTGATCTTTTTGTTTATTGCCTGCCTTTTCTTAATAGAACTGTAGTTCTATGATACTATTCATGGTTCTAGAGAAGTGACTGTCAAAAAAATGGTCAATAACTATTTTGAATAAATGAATTAATGAATGATTACCAAGGGATAAAAAGAGGTGGTGTTTAAAAGCTAAATTTTTAAGTACCAAAATAGGAAGTTCACAATAGTTAATGTCTGTATCATTTATTCAAAAGACAAGGGTATGAACATAGAATTAAATAATTGGAGTTAATATAGTAGAAACAAGAAATTATCGAAAGTGCTTGTCTTTTGGGAAGGTGTTGGCACTAGAGAGAGGACACCATGTGTGTTTTATTTTCATTATAGCCTTTCCATGGTTTGATTTTTTAAAAAAGAAACTGATTTAATAACATTGATAAACACTAAAAACAAATTACTGTAAAAGCTAATTTGAGTGAAATGATGCACTTTACTATTTCCACTATCTATGACCATTTGTTAAAGTTTCTCTGCTGTCACCACAAATACAATATTTTGAAGAGTTGAAGGCTGAAGGTCCCCAAATTCAACGGAATTGATGGTAGAAGACTTTCAATTGGAAGGAGTCTCCTGTTAGCTCTTCCACACCATGATTACCTTTTGTAATTAGTTGTATTTAGGCATAAAAGAGTACCTGTTTTAATTCATTTCAAAAAGTTGAGTTTTAATCCATTAATTGTACTTTTGAATATGACCAAGTCCCATACATTATTCTCTAGACAGGCGATATGATGGCAGAATACCTGCATATCAAAGGGCTGTCTTGAATGTATATTTTCTAGCTGTGTGTCATAATAGAAGTTACTTGACATCTCTGGGCCTTAGCTCCTTCATTGTTAAAATGGGACACCTGACACTATGTGAGTGAAGAAACTAATAAGTATATAATTTATAGAATAATACTTGTACACTGTAAACAACAAACAATAGCATTATAATTATTAATGTTTTAAATATTTTAAAAGACCTCAAAATGGCTAGATGAATGTGCATTTCCCTTTTTTAACATGTAATCAGTAAGACAATGATGGAAGTAAATACAGCAACATTATATAGCCATTGCAAAGATCAAAGCTTAATAAAAAGCTCATCAGGCAATCTTAACATTTCACACTTGGTGAAATATGGGAAGTTCAGTATACAACACCAAAGGGTTATTTGTAAATTTTAGTGCAAATGAAAAATTCATGTTAAAATCCTCAATAAATTAAGTTTGAAATTCTAAGTTTAAAATGGCGAGTTGAAAAATGTTAAGGAATGATTAGCTTTGATAGTTTAAAGTTCCTTGTGCATCACTACCAAAAAATCAAATCACAATTTTGCCTCCAGTGCCCAAATGAGTATTGGATAGTTTTAATTGTTCGAGATTTATTTTTGTTTCATTTATACACATTCTTTTTTTTTTTTGCCTGCGGTTGTGTGATTGTGTTTCTGAGTGTGTGTGTGTGTGGGCATGCATATGTGTGTGAGCACATGTGACCAGGTTGAGGCAGATGTTTATATAGTGTATATTTATTGTATGTCTATGAGATGTTACAGTTAGTGGAAGCCTGTAGAATGTTCAGATCTACTTATGACATTCTCCATTTCTCACAGAGGAGAGAGAATCTGAAGATGGTCTAAAATCATTTCAGCTGCTTCCTATTGCTTCAAACAATGCTAACAGACAAACATAACTCACGTACACTGATTGATTGGATGTCATTGCCATGATTTTATTATGAATTTTTCTGCACTGTCTGGACTGCAATGTTCTTAAATATGCATATATTTTGAGAAAGAAGCTATGTTTTACCCATTTCTTAATAAAGATGTAACAACAATGTCTCTATTTATAGGAAGGTGGACATTTTATGAAGGGATACGTTTGAAATTAGATGAAGACATAAATCAGTTGCTGAAATTACTTGCAAACATGCAGACAACACTACAGCTTCAAGACAATACAACACAAATCAGGTAGAAAATAATTTGCCTATAAATCTTAATCTCTTACTATTTTATTTTCTCTCATCTATTTTCTATGTGGCACTCCTGAATTTTCGGTGTTATGTCTATTACTTGGTAATAGGCTTGCACTAATAAAACTGACATTTCTAAAGGACTGTTTGTGTGGAATCATGCTCCTGCTTCTGAGACCCTTAATTCAACACCATTGACAGAGCCTTCATTTTTTGCAGCGACATTCATACCAGAAACAAAGGAGAAAATAAAAATAAAAGGAGAGAAGAGAAGAGAGTAGGGATAAACTCTTAAAGCTGTTTTATTCCTCATAATTCAAAGAGTTATAAATTCCCTTATATTGAAACTCAATTCTCCATTTTCATACTACCTATGGTCTTTCCTCAGCAACAAAGTCAGGTAGATTTTTAAATTATTTTTGGACAAGTTCTCTTTAACAAAAACTTGAACATCATATTTATTTATTTATTTATTTATTTATTTATTTATTTATTTGCAATTCCGGATTTTATCTCAAATAAAGAACTGATTATGTTATATATATTCCATTTTCATGGAAGTAGTAAAAACTCACCAGGTTTAACTTAACATTCCAATCTAAGAGGATAACATCACATAATAATGATTAATCTGAAAGCAGGATATCTTATTCAATTCTAAAGAAATTTACATTAGTCCAAGTAGTCTATTCCATTCAATTATGTCATTTCAATATTTCCTGTGGAAACAATATTTCAGCTGAGCTGAAATCAGATGCCGCTTCTTCACGAAACACTTTGTCTTTGCAAAAGGCTGTCTGTATGTCATGGTACCAAGCTTTTAAGCACCCTAGACATTACACTTCAAGTATCCCAGCCAAATGTGTTCTTAAAATAATTTCATATATTTATTTTGACACCAGCTCTATCTCATTGTTTCAAGAAAGATAAATTTGATTTTCTAAAATCCATTACTCATACTGCAGACTAACATTCTCTCATTGTTATATGAGAAATAGGAATTAACTATTTAGAAAGAATATAAATCATGAATAAACTATGGTACAGCAAGCTTTGTAAATATATTTCAAAAGCTAGTTTACATAAATTTGCTAAGTAACAACAAGATTTTGTTTCAAATAAAGTTAAATATCTTTGGTTAAGCACAAATAGCTTGTTTGGTACTGGGTTTATCATTACCTTAAATGAGTGATTTTCAACCCTTATCATCATGGCACACATAGACTAATTATTAAAATCTGTGGCACACCAAAAAAATAAATGTTTTGTTGATCTGACATATAAAAAAAATATGTAATTTTGATTCATTCACACTGGACAGCTATTGTGTTGGCTGTTGTCATTATTTTTTTTGATTGTTTGTCAATTTAAGGAAAAAGAGGGGAGCACCTTTGACTAAATAGTTAGGTATTGCATGTTTTAAAAATTCTTGGGCACACCTGTTGAAAATTGCTGCCTTAACCTTTTAAACAGAAATATTTGTGTTTAAACTCAGTAACTGTTCAGTAAGAACTATACAGCACAGTATATTTTAAACTTATTTAACCATAGGTCCCATATTTCTCACTGCATCTTGCCTCAACAGGGTTTCAAAGGACAACATTTTAAAAGGCTAAGTGATTAAAACCAGTAAAAGCACTTTCATAAGTTTTAATACTTGTAGATGTTACCTTTTTCTTTCTTTTTAAATACAAGCAAATTTTTTAGGGACAAAGGACAGATAATTTAAAATATGCTAATTATAATTGAGAATAAAGAATAATATTTCAAAGTAAGAATTGGAGCTTTCTTTGTTTGCTATTTTGTTTGCTTATTTTATCAGTAATATATTGAACTGATATAATATCCAAATGCTATTTATTAGCTTATAAATCCAAGATTGTGGACAAGTCCTGCTGGGGGTGAGGACGACAGAGATGCAAAGACTCAACTCCAGGGAATAGGTTCAGTGATGCAGATCCACTTTATTCAGGAAGTAAGCTAGCTTATATACACAGGTTCGGCCTATAAGGTGCTACAGATTATCCTTTGTAGCCAATGGTTGAAAAGATCAGGGAGCTGCGTGGTTGGCGGTAAGTCACTTCCTTATAGCGGGCAAGCTCCCTTCCTGGGTATGTCCAGGAGGCTTCTGGGAGCTGGAGTATTCTCACAGCATTGCATCAGCCACAGCTGCTAGGAATGTACTCTGCACTCCACCCACATCTCCCCCTTCTCTTTTAATTAAGGCCAATTGGACTTGATGAATGACAGCTTGCTGTTGTAGCTTCTGAATGCTATGCATTATGCAACGGTACCCTAGTAGAACTAAAACAACTATAATACCTATTATACTATATGCTAATAGTTTAGCTGGATTAAACAATGAGGCAAGCTTCTGTAATGTTTGACTAGTTAGGAAATAGAACGGGGGTCTCAAACAGGGGATTCCTCCTAGGGGTTGGGATGTCATTTCCCACCCATTGTGTTACAGAAACCTTCTAGGTGCCATTAAACACAGTTCCATTTTGATTGTAAAAAATGGATGTAGGTCCACGCACGCCCCCTTCCCACAAAGGTCCCAGCATCCAAACATGAAACTGATGGCTTGCCATGGGCTGCATACTGCATATGGTTGCAAGGCACATTACACAAATTACAACAATATGACAAATTATACAATTTCAACAATTACAAAGGTACATTTCACCAGTCTCTGAGTACTTTGCCAAAAGCACAAAATGTCCTCAGCCTTCTTTCTAGCCATGAGAAAAGCTTCCCAGGGCATGGAAAGGGCCTCCAGAAAAGCCATCCCCTACCCCCATCAGGGTATTTCACATTGTCCACAATCCGTAAGTCTATCCAACAAAGGAGCCAGTGCTCACTCAGGTCGTAGTCCAGGAAATCAGTCCATGCACATGAGGCCGCAGCCACTCCACTCATTCCTGCCATCCTGGCAGGTCTTACACTGTCCCAAAGAGGAGATTGTGGCAATGGCAGTCAGCATTTCCATCTCTGCTCTGGAGAGCATGATAGCATTCACCCCTATGTCCCAAATGTCAGCGAACCTACCAGCGGCTTAGCAGGCACTCCATGCTGTTCCAGTGGCCACTCAGCGATACAAGCCTGGCTTCTGTTCATCCTCCTGCTGCAGCTGCCGCCGCTTACCTTCTGGAGTCTGCGAATCTCAACTCCAGCCCAATTCTCCTCATCCTCCAAGATAATCTGAAAACACCAGCTCGTGCTCCTGGGCTCAAGCCCCGGCCTGCCACTACCTGCATCTGGGAGTCGGCGGTTACTATAGCACACATAAGCAAGAACAGAGCACCAGGGCCTGGGGGCCCATCAGGGGCCATTCTCTGGGCCCACCCCCCCCCCCAAAGCCTCCACATCCCCCCAGGTGATAAGGCACGCATGCTGTCCGTGAGGTCTTCTTCTGGAGCACTGCGGACCTCCTCCCTTCAGGCGTTTCAGTGTGGAGAAGGTCAGGGCTGTGGCTTTGGATGGGTGAAGACTGAAATGAACCATTTAGTGGATGCCCAAGAAACCCTGTTAAGCAGGTTGGGGGGTTCCTGGGACCCAAATTGGCTTTAAAACACAAGCATAACCTCTCCCTTATGTTAGAAGAGGGTGTGATCCCTGCCACTGTGCCATGGCTGGGTCCTTCCAGCGTCATTTCAGAGAGGGGTGGGGTAGAGACAGAGCCAGAGCGAGAGATACAGAAAAATAAACAAGACAAAGAAAAAAGACATATGGGGGTATATACGCTGGCCCATGGGTCCGCAGCAGGAACACGTGTTGGAGTTAAAGTTGGGGTAGAAAATGGCATCTGAGAGGCTGGTGTGGGGCACTGAGCCCTGGCAGGGAATGCGGAAGGAGCGACTTATGCTTTTCGCAGCGGTAGAGCTGATGGTGCAGTTAGCATTTTAGTAGGTTTTGTTTCTGCACACTGGCCCGCGATTTTGTCAAACTCAGAGACTAAACTACTTTCCTCCTCAGTGGAGGGGGGCAAATAAGGAGGTCGGGGCTCCTCAGAGAGAGAGGCAGCCTGCAATTTCTTTGGAACTGGCGGAGAGTCCCCAGGAGGAGCACTGGTCAGGCAGGCATGTATCGCTAGCAGGGCAGAAATGAGGCCGAGAGGGAAGGTTTGTCCCCTATGTACTTTGGTAGAATGAATGTGCCAGAAAGCTTGGGCCCAAGTATCAGGTCCCAGAGAGGCACATCCCAGAGCCAGGGATTGAGACCAGAGAGAATCTCCCAGTAAGTACAGAGATTCTTTTCACAAACTTCAACTCGCCTACTCTGCAATAGAGCATGCAGGGCTCGAGCCTGCGGGGCTCGAGAGTGGGGGAGAAAGTTTCTCATTGCAGAGGGTCACTCACCCATTCCTTGGATGCTGGTTTAGGTCCCTGCCTGACATTGGGTGCCAGTTGTGGACAAGTCCTGCCGGGAGTGAGGACGATGGAGACGCAGAGACCCGACTCCGGGGACCAAGTTCAGTGACGCAGATCCATTTTATTCAGGAAGTAAGCTAGCTTATATACGTGGGTTCAGCCTATAGGGTGTTACAGCGTGTCCTTCATAGCCAATGGCTGAAAAGATCAGGGAGCTACGTGGTTGGTGCTAAGTGACTTTCTTATAGTGGGCAAGCTTTCCTTCCTGGGTGTGGCCCAAGAGGCTTCTGGGAGCTGGAGTTTCTCACAGCATTGCATCAGCCACAGCTGCTAGGAATGTGCTCTGTGCTCCACCCACACAAGATACTTTTAAAATATTCATTAAATACTTCCTATTATTACCTTGATAAAAATTTTACTGTTGCTGTTTGTGTTTTTTTTAACTTCTTACTTAATAAATTATTGTAAATATCTCTCTCTAGTCATTACTAGAGATTGGATCAGTTTGGAAAACACAAACTTATAATTTCCATTATATTGTTTAAAAATTATTTTCAAGGGTGCTATGTAATAATTTTTATTTCACAAAGATTTCTTTAGAAATACTTTGATGTCATTAGAAAACAATTATATTTAAAAATAAGGTATTCAAATGGGAAATTTTCACAAAGGTATGTATTAAAATATGACAAAATGTTTGAAGTATATAGTGCTTATCTTCTTGAATATATTTTCTAAGCCATAATGAGGTGACAGTAGATTTATTTCTTGCAAAAGAAACTGATAATTTCAGCAAATAAGGCTACACATATATACTAAATCACATAAAAATTTTAAAAATTTACAATGTAATGTTTTAAACAACTTACTTGAAATTAGTTATATTTATACATTTATATTTGATGTAATGTAGGTATACTTCCTCATTGATTTACCATTCATGTTGAGTACAAACCATTGTTTAAAAAATCTCTACCTTGAAATACCGTCTCACAGCAGACTTTAGGCCATTTAATTTTGTAGAGAAAGTCAATTGCTTTCTAGAGACAAAATCATATTGTCAATATATATAAATCCCATCTTAATTTTTAAAGAATTTTAATATACAGTAAGGTATATGATTCCATTAGGCTTAGACAGTTTTTTTACATGAATTTATAATGTACTATTAATATTTTTTATTTGCAGATTAAATATTCAAGTAATAACATTTTTATCCAAAGTAGGTATTTTAAAATGATCTGGTGTTTGGTTTGTTTGTTTGTTCATTGACTTGTGTTAGTTAGAAGGGCACAAAGAATGTTTTCTTTTATTACCAGTATTTTTCCAAATAAAATAAAAGTGAATAGTTATATCAACTCTAGTACTAATATTATTTTAGTCTTATGAGAGTACTCATGACATCTGTTTGCCAGATTTTAAATTTTACTCCATAATTTAAATTTGACTCAGGATGTTAAATATTACAGATAATACAAGAAGATGTATTGCTTTATTTTATTAAATCAATAGAAACCATGTTAGAAAAACTGGAATATTTTTGAGATTATAGAAAACAGAATAACAATTTGTGAACCTGCCTCATGTGCCCTTAATAGTTAATACTCCATCACATTCATCCTCTAGAACTACATAATATTAAGCTGTATCTGTGTGTGTGTGTGTGTGTGTGTGTGTGTGTGTGTTGTTTCATTTTGTTTTGTTTTTATTAGAGTATATATAGTTGAGACTATTCAGTATTGTCTGGCCTGGCTCAAATATTTCCATCTATTCTGTGGATATATATCATGCTGACCTAATCAGAGAAGCTGAAATCAGTGAAAGTACTTAATACTGAAGAAATTCAATGCAAGGAACTAAATGTACAGGTGATGTAGAAGCTATGAAAACAATAGAGTTTGGAAAAATCAGAGATTAGCAGAAGAGGGAGCCACTGATTACCAGAGATGAGTAATGAATAAGGTTTTACAGCTGGTATTCAGGTGATAAAAGAAATGGGTGTGAGAACCAAAGAAATAGGCCAAAATGAAACCATACTGGACTCAGAGCCTGCTGTGTGTCACCAGATATGAAATTTGGTTAGTCATGAGATCAGGCCACAAGAAATTTGCAAAATAAAGAAAATTTTTGAAAAGATTACTATCAATAGCTTGCACATACCACAGATCTTTACTCATACCATAAAGGAAAAACAGACCACCAGATAGACCTGGTAAAAAGTTAAACCCACTTTTCTTACCCCATTCTCTACTTCCCCACATCAGTAATTTTCCACAGAAATTATAAACAGAAGATCAACCTTTAGAGAAGGTTGTGGTCTTTCTACTTCTCTTGTGAGGAGACACCACGATTCTTGTTTTTTCCTGTTTGTCCTCATTGCTCAATTAAATGTTTTTCTATGTCACACAAAGGTTCATTTTAAAGTTATTTTGGCACAAAGCCAAGAACCCTCTTAACTTGGGACTCGAGTCCTCACTAGGGATTTGTCCCTCTAGCATCACAGGAGACAGATTTCCTTGCAGTATTTGTATAATAGCTATAAAACAATTAAATTATGTCCAATTAAATTATTGCAATTATTTCTAATCCAATAAGAGGTCAGTATTTGAAAATAGGCACATGCATTTATTCTCACATAACTAAATTTAAATGTTCAGTCCTTCTAATCTCTTATTTTAGTTTACCTGTCTGTAGTTATTATACTCTAACAGCATTAATTTTGGAAGTAAAATCATTCCAGCTTTCTCTTCTATTTACTTTCACTTGAACTGAACCCACAGAAAACACTAAACACTAGGTTGACTGTTATAAGAACATTAAATGTGAAACAGTTGCTGTGAATACACTGTAACATCAAATTTTGTGTTTATTTTTAAATGATACTTGACTTTAATCTGACCTTTTTTTATTCTTGTGCAGCTCACTTCTCTATAAATATGGCTTTACTGGTTATTATTAAGTCCATTAGTACATTCATGTTTGTAAAGGGTATTACAGGTTCCCTAGTACACAATGCCTGACTAAAAGGTTAATGATACATTTGCTTGGCAAAATGTCACACAAATTAATGCCCTCATGGCCATGGTCTAATGGTAATTCATTTATAGATATGGGTACTCTAATCAATTCTAATATAGAATATCTGAACATAACATTTATCCTTAAAACTTGAGAACATTGTTGCTGAGTTGGAAAATCAGCGTAGAATGAACAGAGAGTTTGGTTAGCCAATACTCTAATCAATGGAATCAGAGGGAAAATGAAATATACACCTGTATGATGTTTGCCACTTATTTTAAACCAGTCCCATGTACGGAACAAAGAACTAACTAATCTCCATGATTTTTTTTTTTTTTTGGTCTGGAAGATTGGGTTAGCTCTTCTAATAGAAGCTGATTCTTAGCAAGAAATTTATATTTTTTTCTAAAGAAAGGGTCAAGTACATAAAAATTTCATGAACTAATCTGAGCAGTAGGGGGAGCTAAGGTGAGCCAACCAACATTAGATACAGCAATTTCATTGATAGAAATTTGTTTGCAGTAGACAGGGGATTATGATAACTTTCTTTAGTCACCTTAAACATTAAGGGCAGATGCTTGAGTTTATGGTAACTTGCTAATCAAAATAACTCCAGTGTTTGTGGCTCACAAACCAATCTCTCTCTTTGTTAATATTTTCTCAGGCTAGACATAAATTTTTTAGTAGAATCAGGAAAAGCACTAGTGCTGATGTTACCCAGAGAGAGCTAATATCTTATATAAAGTGTGGAAGGTTTTGTTCCCCAGAAATTCCTGCATGAAAACAAAGAACAACACTTCTTGGGGAATTTATTTGCCAAGTCATCTGAAGCATCAGCCCTACAGTTATTGTAGAGCAATTGGGGTAAGTGGTAGGTGGCCTAGAAAGAGGCAATCACAGATGTGACAGAAATATGGTGGTCTCAATATGAAACCTTGAGGAGAAGAAACATTGTTATTAGGGTGTTTTATTTTATTTTATTTATTCATTTTTAGAGAGAGCAAGAGAAAGAGATAGAGAGAGAAGGGAGAGGAGCAGGAAGCATCAACTCTCATATGTGACTTGACCAGGCAAGCTCAGGGTTTCAAACCAGTGACCTTAGCATTCCAGGTTGATGCTTTATCCACTGTGCCACCACTGGTCAGGCAAGAAACATTGTTTAAGAAGGATTTCTGTGAAAAGTTATTTGTAAATTGAGGAGTGAAAATCCTGTTTCTAGACTTTTAAGGATGCCTTATAGTAATGAATAACATTATTCTTTTTTGCTTATTTGTAACTCTATATAGAAACAAAAGCCTATGACTGATCTACCTATAGTGAATAAGATTGCATTTCAAAGGATAACTAACAATAGAGAGAAAAGATACTCCTCTTTGTTCTAAGTCTGCCATTGGATAAAAATGTTATAAAGTAGTTGTGTTTTTAAGGAGAAAGTGATTTTGGCATATTATTTGTGCTTTATGTACACATGTCCTCATGTATTCCTGAGTCTTATCTCTAGGAACTATTAATGGAGCATGTAATATTTAGATTCTTAGTTAGATGCAACTGTAATAATTTGTGTATTATTCAGAATGGAAAGCAGTGTATTAAAATAACACTAAGTTATCACTTTTAGCCAGGTAGGCCAGAGAACCAGACACGGCAAACATCCAGTTGGGAACAATAACCCAAAGTGCCCTGCAGAGCTGACAGATGCAGGGTGACCTGTGGCTCACACCGAATGCTGACTGGTACGCACTGCAGCCCTTCTTTCCATAATAGCTGGGGCTGGCTCTGCAGGAAATCCAGATTGCCAGAGTGACCCCTGGCATTGGTGAAAGTTTTCCATTTCTCCAGTTTTAAAATTCACTGAGTACTGTTTTAAAATCTGGCAGGTGCATTTTATTAATAAATTTTAGAACCTATGTAGGCCCTAGGAAGAAAGCCTAGAAAAGCAAATTTCTGCTATTTTTAAAGTCTATAATGGCAGATTGACTGACTTTCTGCTTCCAAAGTCTCATAGGTTGGATGTTAACCAAATAGAAGATGAGGTAAACAGAAGCATTGATGGCAGAAGGAATAAATGTGTTACAGTTCATCCGATTGACAGTGCACAATGACACAAATTCTTTTTCCACATACATATATACACTCTCATTCAAATACCAAGACATGTTCTTATTTCAAAGATGAAACAACTAAATTTCTCATCAGTTACTACACTTATCTTTTTAGAAATGATCCCCTGTTCCAGAATATCAGGTGGCATGTATTATCATTTTAATATTTCCTAACAAGTGGGTTAAATAAAAAAATTTCTAGAGATCTATATATAAGTAGTGGACAAAAAGCATGGAGAAAAGAGGAAACTGAATTATATAAATGTCTGCACAGTATATACACCAATAAGAACACACACAGAAATATAAAGGTGAAGTTATTGTTTCTGAACTTGGTTACAAGTGAGGCTATAATAGTGTTTGTCTTTCTCTTTTACCCCTACTATGACTATATTCTCTGGTTTTCTCAGCACAGTCATTATTTACACTTGCCATCCTGGTCTCTTTATGACAAAACATTTATTCCGGGTTTTGAAAATAGTGCTGTTATTAAATATTGTATTACCTGACTTGATACAGATGAATGAGGTCCCATTATATTTTCCATCTCTGTCATGGTTTTGTCTGATGCTGTGTGAGTCACTTTACTAACAGACTGTTAAATTTATAAGACATTTAGAAATAACTTTCCAGAAGCAAAGTACCACTTCCCTTTCAAGGAGAGCAGAAGGAGGATAAATGATTTTACATAGAAAAAAACAGAGAAGGCTACCATTTTAGGACTTAGGTGGTTGTGGGGGACATACTTAATATTATTGCTCCAGTCACTCACTTGGTGGCCCAGCCCACTGTACAATGGCTTAGTAACATCTCTACCTTGCTTGTCAGTAAGGTCAACAGGGAATATGGAGTATCTTTCAAATGTATGTGAAATATCAGCAGAAAAGAGTATCTATCTGATCTTGCTGTAGTTTTAATTTCTATTGTAAAGTATAAATCTATAACTACATTATCATAAATATATATATATATATCTTTTTATTTTGCAATAATGTAGCTTAATATCAGTAACCTAAAAGGTAGATAGTTAATTAAACATTAAGAATTGATTTTCTGAGACTAAGAAAGATGGCGACAGAGTAGGTGGATGTTCCAACTGCCACCTCCCAGGAACAAATTGGACTACAACTTAATTTAATAACAATCATCTAGAAAAAAACAACTTTGGACTAAACTAAGAGGAACCTATAACCAAGGATCACTGAAGAAGCCACACTGAGACTGATAGGAAGGGCGAGGTGTGGAAAGGGCTGCCCCACTCCCAGGAGGAAGTGGCGCCTTGGAGAGACTCTCATGGTGGAGTGTGTTGCCCTGAGAAGTGTGGGTGCTCATCCCCAGGCAGGAGCCCCAGCCTAGAACCCCAGAGCCTAGAAGAGGCACCCAGATAGCATTTAGCTGTGAAAAGAGATGGGTTTCTGTCTGTGAGAAAGAGACACTCCTCTCAGACACAATATCTATTTTAAAGGGCTTGCACTGAAAACCTTGTTCAAAGTCTCTTACCTGGGGCTCTGGCAGGGGAGAGCTGCAGGAGGAGAGTGTAAAGTTGGAGGCCCAGGGAGAGACACTGTGGGGGACAGCCACCGGAACCCATGTTAAATCATACTCCACTACTGAAGTTGCCCTCTTTTTTGGGTAAAGCAATCCCCTCTGAGTGGCATTAACTTGTAGCAAAGCAGCTGCTCCAACCTTGGGAGTCTCTCCTACCCCAGGGATGGCAACAGATTGATCTGAGAGACCAGAAAGCAAGGGGTGCATCAGTGACTCAGTTTTCTGGTGTTAGGACTGGAGCTCCCTCCCACATTCTCCTGAGTCTATGACCACTGCTTCCACCTCACAAGAGACTCAGCTGAAACTGTCCTGAGAGGGGGAAGAACACACCTCTGGGTCTCAGGCCACACACACTGGACTCCTAGGGCCGCACCCTACTGAGGTCTGTGAAAAGTCTGGACACACAGACAATGGGGGTCAAGGGGCAGAGCCACACCCAACACCCTTCCTAATCCCTGAATTGCTGCAGGCTCTAGATTCTAGCAGAGGTTTTTTCAGTGGGTGAGCCCAACAACCAGCCAGCAGACACGCTGCAGGAGGTCCAGACTCAAAGAAACTTGGCTGTTTGAGCAGGCCCAATGTGGGTAAAAGCCAGCCAAGGAGTGCACCTTGGTATTTCCATGTACACCAGAGTTCAGTAGAGGCAGCCACAAACTCTGAATTGCTTGTAACTCCAAGGTTACTGAGGGCCAGTCATGGGCAGTGTTTCCCACTGGTCTGAGCTGGGTCCCTACTTGGGAGGTCCAGGGATGGCACATTCAGGGGCCAGCAGCAGAAAGTATTGTTTAAGGACCTAACAACCCTTGCTAGACTGGTATCCTAGGGAAAAGCTCCTCACATCGGGCCCAGCTGAGGCAAGTTTCACTCTCTGTGATCAGCACCGGCATAGTGACTCAGGTGTATTGGATAGGGTAGAGCTTCACAGCCAGCCAGCCTGGGCGCTGGATATTCTGTCTTGCTTGGCTAGATTTCACAGGGTCAAGGGAAAGAGGCTTTGAACATGGACATTTAAAGTGTGGGTCCCTGTGAGCCTATTATTGGATCTGGTCGAGGGGCTTAGCCACCTTCAGAAAGGGCACTGTCAGCCTCAGGAGAGGACTTTCTCAGACTTCCTCTCTAAGATTGCAGTCTCAACAGCTGAAAGAACTTCTGCAGAGGAGACTGTTGGCCACACTTGGTCTGAACCTTCTGCTCACTTTGTGGAAAGAAATAAAATTTGAGTATCCAGCAGTGGCAGAGGGATCAAACTCTGAAGTAGGGACCAACATTCCCTGTACTGAGCTCCTGACCAAAAGACTTCTGAAGTAGGGGGCCCAACAAATGTTGTATTCACAACCTCAGTTGCCCTAAAACACCAAGCATGCAACCTGTAGAGGGGTTGCTTGTGTGAGGCCAATCTGAACCAATGCTACAGTCTTAATACAGTAGATTCTGTGGGAAGGCCAGGCAGCTGCAAGAGGAGGAGGAGCAGCTAAAACGTGGAGACAAATATTACAGAGCTTGGGGCTTTTAGAAAGTGGTTGTCATTTCTATGAAATGATATTTATAAGGAAGCTGATCCTTATACAAAGGTAGGACCCTTCCACAGTACCCAGACACAGAAAACACAGACACAAAGAGGAAAAAGTGCAGTAGCTACAGACTGGTATCTCACAGCAGGTTATAAACAACAGATGAAACCAACCCAAGAAGAACTAGAGCCAACATTAATGGTAATAGGTGGCAGGCAGCACCACCCTAGACTCAACTACCTACACAAGCAGCACAACCAAAGGTGGAGTCTAGCAGTCACCAGACAGTTTGGAGAATAAATATGCCCAACAAGACAGACATTGCATAGTGTGTAATACAAAGAATCAAGGTTGACCCTTAGAGCCAGCCAGCCTGAAAAGATAAACGTACCCATGAAAAGACCAACTGCATTTAATACTCACATATAACAAGAGGAAAAATTGTACCCTCAAAAAGCATTCCTAGAACAAGAGAAACAAGTGGCCTGAAGAACAATTCCACTGAGCCCATCTTCTTCATAAAGACCAAACAAAAATTTCAAGGTCAGACAGCACTACATAATACACAGACAAAATGTGCAGACAGAGGAATGCGACCTAAATGAATCCACAAGAGAAATCCCCGGAAAAATAACTGAATGAGATGGAAGTAACCAGACCACAGATGCAGAGTTTAAAACAGTGATTTTTAGGATGCTCAAGGATCTTAGAACAACAATCAATGGACATAATCAGCAACTAAATGAAGAGATAACAAACATCAAAATAGACATTGAAATAAAAAAAACAATCAAAAATGACAAATAAAATATCAGAAATGAAAACTGCACTAGAAGGAATTAATAGCAGGCTAGATGAAGCAGAGGATTGAATCAGTGATTTAAAAAACAAGATAAATAAAAGTATGGAAACAAAGTAACAAAAATAAAAGAGACTCAAAAAGTCTGACAAAACTCTAAGAGAGTTCTGTGACAAGATGAAGAGAAACAACATCCCCATCATAGAGGTTCTTGAAAGCAAGAGAACAAACAAAGAATAGAGAACCTGTTTGAAGAAATCATAGCTGAAAAGTTCCCAAAATTGATGAAGAAAAAAGTCACACAGGTTCAAGAAGCAAAGAGAGTTCTACTAAAGAGGAATCCAAGGAGGCCTAGAACAAGACACATCATACTTAAAGTGTCAAAGTTAAGAGACAAAGAAAGAATACTAAAAGCTGCAAGAGAAAAGAAGTTAATTACCTACAGAGGAGCCCCCATGAGGATAACATCTGACTTTTCAAAAAAAACATTTGAGGTCAGAAAGATTGGCAAGAAATATTCAAAGTGATGCAAAGCAAGAACTTACAACCAAGACTTTTTTATCCAGCAAGGCTATCATATAAAATTTAAGAAGAAATAGAAAACTTCTCTGCCAAAAAAAATCTCAAGGAATTTATTCCAAACAAACAAGTATTGCAAAAAATGTTAAGTGTCCTGCTGTATAAAAAGCAAAGGAGGGGAGAAAAAGATGGCAGCGGAGTAGGCGGATGCACAGACGCCCAGCTCTCACCACCGAACTGGAATACAAATCAATTTAGGAAAAATCAGCATAAAAACCCAACTCTGAACTGCAAGAACAGCTCTCAAAAACCAAGGAGCAGGCCTGACCTGTGGTGGCGCAGTGGATAAAGCATCGAACTGGAAATGCTGAGGTCGCCAGTTCGAAACCCTGGGCTTGCCTGGTCAAGGCACATATGGGAGTTGATGCTTCCAGCTCCTCCCCCTTCTCTCTTTCTGTCTCTCCTCTCTCTCTCTCTCTCTGTCTCTCTCTCTCTCTGTCTCTCCCTCTCCTCTCTAAAATGAATAAATAAAAAATTAAAAAAAATTAAAAAAACAAAAAAAAACGAAGGAGCAAAGAAGAAATCACAGGAGTCCTGGTAGGGAGCGCCTGAACCTCCTCTGCTTGCCAGAATAGAGGGGGGGTGGGGTTGAGAGCCCAGAGAGGATCTCGGAGGGAGGGGAGCAGAAACTACTGCTCATAGCCACTTGCCTGGCGACCAGGGAGCGAGGTGTGTTGAAAGGACCAGCTTATCTCCCAGGTGGAGAGGACAGGGAGAGGGACAGACTGTGAGGGGATAAGGAATGCAGGAGATGAGCTAAAAGGGCTGACTCATCTGTGCTGGAGGCGGCCATAGCTGGGGGAGGGACTGAACCTTTCACAAAACAGAGCTGAAGTGCTTCTGGATCAGAGATCTCTGGACATCTCTTCAGCTCCAATCAGCGCAACAAGACACAGCTGAAAACAAGAAGTGGGGAGGAGGGGCAGTAACTCAGGTCTCCATAGAGATCTGAGATACACCTCCCCCTACTGAAGCTGAGAAAACACCCTGCCCCCAGTGAGACTAGCTGGCTAAAGAGGCCTTCAGAGTCTCAGGTTACACCCATCGCATTCCTGGATACAGTTTCAAGGAAGCCCCCTGCTGAGATCAGTAAACAAGACTATCACCTGTTAAGAAAACAAACAAATCAAGACTTCAAAGCTGCCCAAATCCAAAAGTGGATTACAGATAACAGCTGATACCAACCCAAGAAGACCTAGAAATAACACAACTGAAACTGGAGGCAGACAACACCAAGCCTAGACTCAACCAACTCTACAATTAAAACAAAAAAAAGAGGATGAGAAGACAAAGGAGTGCAATCCAAATGAAACCACAAGAGACACCTTCGAGAGATGAACTGAGTGATATGGAAATAATCAAACTTCCAGATGCAGAGTTCAAAATAATGATTCTAAGGATGCTCAGGGATCTTAGAACAACAATGGAGGGGCAGTTTGAAAACCTAAATAAAGAAATACCAAGTATAAAAAAGAATCAGTTGGAGATGACAAATACAATATCAGAAATAAAGACCACAATGGAAGGAATTAAAAACAGGATAGATAGAGCAGAGGATCGAATCAGCGAGTTAGAGGACAACTGGAATAAAGGCATGAAGGCAGAGAAGAAAAGAGAAAAAAGACTCAAAGAGTCAGAGGAAGCTCTTAGAGAGCTCTGTGACAACATGAAGAGAAATAACATCCACATCATACGGGTTCCTGAAGAAGAAGAAAAAGAACAAAAGATAGAAACTTTGTTCAATCATATCGTAGCTGAAAACTTTCCTAAATTAATGCAAGAGAAACTCTCACAAATCCAAGAAGCACAGAGGACTCCATTAAAGAGAAACCCAAAGAAACCTACACCAAGACACATCATAATTAAAATACCAAAGCTAAGCAATAAAGAGAAAATATTAAAAGCTACAAGAGAAAAAAAAGTTATCACCTACAAAGGAACCCCCATAAGGATGACATCTGACTTCTCAACAGAAACACTTGAAGCCAGAAGGGAATGGCAAGAAATATTCAAAGTAATGCAGAACAAGAACCTACAACCAAGACTACTTTATCCAGCAAGGCTATCGTTTAAAATTGAAGGAGAAATAAAAAGCTTCCCAGACAAAAAACAACTCAAGGAATTCATTACAACCAAACCAATGCTGCAGGAAATATTAAGGGGCCTGGTGTAAACAGATCAAAGTGGGAAAAGAATACAGCAAAAAAAAGGAATACACCTTTAAAGAAGAAAATGGCAATAAACAACTACATATCAATAATAACCTTAAATGTAAATGGATTAAATGATCCAATCAAAAGACATAGGGTAGCTGCGTGGATAAGAAAAACAAGACCCATACATATGTTGTCTACAAGAGACACACCTCAGAACAAAAGACACACATAGATTGAAGGTAAAAGGATGGAAAAAAATGTTTCATGCAAACGGAAATGAAAAAAAAGCTGGGGTAGCAATACTTATATCAGACAAATTAGACTTTAAAACAAAGGATATAGTAAGAGATAAAGAAGGCCACTACATAATGATAAAGGGAGTAATCCAACAGGAAGATATAACTATTATAAATATCTATGCACCTAATATAGGAGCACCTAAATATATAAAGTAGACTTTGATGGATTTAAAGGGCGAGATCAACAGCAATATTATAATAGTAGGGGATTTCAATACCCCACTAACATCACTAGGTAGATCCTCAAGAAAGAAAACTAACAAAGAAACAGCAGACTTATTGGAAACACTAGATCAACTTGATTTAATAGATATCTTCAGAACCTTTCACCCTAAAGCAGCAGAATATACATTCTTTTCAAGTGCTCATGGTACATTCTCTAGGATAGACCACATGTTAGGGCACAAAAGTGCTCTCAACAAATTTAAGAAGACTGAAATCGTATCAAGCACTTTCTCCGATCACAACGGTGTGAAACTAGAAATGAATCACAACAGAAAAGCTCAAAAATTCTCAAACACATGGAAACTAAATAGCAGGTTGTTAAATAATGCATGGATTAAGAATGAGATCAAAGAAGAAATAAAAAAATTCCTAGAAACGAATGACAACGAGCATTTTATTCCAAAAATTTAGATTATGCATTCTTCTCCAGTGTGCATACAACATTCTCAAGAATAGAACATATGTTGGGTCACAAAACTAACATCAACAGAAAATTCAGGAAGATTGAAATATACCAAGTATATTTTCTGATCATAAGGGTTTGAAATAATACAACTGTAAAAAGGAAGTAAAAAAAACCCACAGAAAAAGTAAAAATTAAACAACATACTTCTAAAAAGTTACTGGGTCAAAGAAGAAATAAAAGCAGAGATCAAAATATATATATATACAGACAAATAAAAATGACAACAGAACAGATCAAAATTTCTGGGATGCACAAGAGCAGTAATAAGAGAGAAGTTTATATCATTACAGGCTTATATCAGAAACAAGAGATCCCAAGTAAATAACCTAACATCACACCTTATGAAACTAGATAAAGAAAAACAAAGGCAATCCAAAGTCAGCAGGAGAAAGGAAATAGTAAAAATTTGAGCAGAATTAAAGGAAATAGAGAATAAAAATATCTATAGAAAAAAAATAATACAAAAAAGAGCTAGTTCTTTGAAAAGATCAATAAAATTGACAAACCACTGGCTAAACCCACTAAGGAAAAAAGAGGAAGACTCATATAAACAAAATCTGAAATGAAAGAGGAGAAAATACCACAGACATCATATACAAAAGATTATAGTAGAATATTATGAAAGATTATATGCCACCAAATTCAACAACCTAGAAGAAATGGATAAATTTGTAGAACTATACAATCTTCCTAGACTGAGCCATTAAGAAGTGAAAAAATTAAATAGACCTATAAGCAGGGAGGAAATAGAAACAACTATCAAAAACTTTCCCAAAACTCAAAGTCCAGGACTAGATGGCTACACTAGTGAATTCTATCAAACATTCAAAGAAGATTTGGGACTTATCCTTCTCAAACTCTTCCAAGAAATAAAAGAAGGACCAATACTCCCGACACATTTTATGAAGCCAACATAACCCTCATACCAAAACCTAGCAAGGACAATACACACACACACACACACACACACACACACACACACACACACACACAAAACTACAGAAAAATATCTCTTATAAATACAGATGTAAAAATTCTAAACAAAATACTAGCAAGTTGACTACAACAACAAATTAAAAAATAATACATTGTGATCAAGTGGGATTTATTCCAGGAGCACAAGGATGGTTCAACATATGGGAATCAATTAATGTAATACACCACATCAACAAAACAAAGAACAAAAATCATGTGATCCTATTTATAGGTGCAGAAAAGGCATTCAATAAGATGCAATATTCCTTTATATTTAAAACACTCAATAATATCAGAATAGAAGAAAAGTAGTTCAACATAATAAAGGCCATATATGACAAACCATCAGCTAATATCATACTAAATGGTGAAAAATGAAAGCTTTTTCTCTATAATTGGGAATGAAACAAGGTGGGTCACTTTTTCCACTCTTATTCAACATAGTTCTGGAAGTTTAGCCAGAGGAATCTGGTAAGAGAAAGAAATAAAAGCATTTATATTGGGAAAGAAGAAGTAAAGGTATCACTTTTGCAGATGACATGATTCTGCACATAGAAAACCCCAAAAACTCTACAAAAAAATATTAGAAACAATAAACAAATACAGTAAATCGCAGGATAAAAGTTAGTATACAAATGTCTATTACCTTTCTATATGCCAACAATGAAACTTCAGAAAATGACTAAAAAACACTCTTTTTATAATTGCAATAAAAAATATGAAGTACCTAGAAATAAATGTAACAAAGGATGTAAAGGATCTATATACTGAAAACTACAAAATATTATTGAAAGAAATTGGAAAAGACACAATGAGATAAAAAATATTTCACGTTCATGGATTGGAAGAAACAACGTAGTTAAAATGACCATATTACCCAAAGAAATATACAAGTTTAATGCAATCCCCATCAAAATCTCAATGTCATTCTTTAAAAAAACAGAATAAAAATTATCAGGTTTGTATGGAACCATAAAAAACCCCAAATAGCCAGAGCAGTCTTGAGGAAAAAGAATGAAGCCAGGGGTATCACACTACCTGACTTTAAATTACACTATAGAATCATGATAATCAAAACAGCATGGTATTGGCAGAAAAATACACACTCAGACCAATGAAACAGAATAGAAAGTCCAGAAAGAAAATCAAATATTTATGGTCAAATAATGTTTGATAAAGGGGCCAACAACACACAATGGAGAAAAGAAAACCTATTCTACAAATGGTGCTGGGAAAACACTTCTTAGTCTGATGTTGTCCCATTCATTTATCTTTGCTTTCACTTCTCTTGCCTTTGGAGTCAAATTCATAAAATGCTCTTTAAAACCAAGGTCCATGAGTTTAGTACCTATGTTTTCTTCCATGTACTTTATTATTTCAGGTTTTATATTTTGGTATTTGATCCATTTTGAATTAATTTTAGTACAAGGGGTCAAACTGTTGTTGAGTTTTATTCTTTTGCATGTGGCTTTCCAGTTTTCCCAGCACCATTTGTAGAATAAGTTTTCTTTTCTCCATTGTGTGTTGTTGGCCCCTTTATCAAACATTATTTGACCATAAATATTTGATTTTCTTTCTGGACTTTCTATTCTGTTTCATTGGTCTGAGTGTGTATTTTTCTGCCAATACCATGCTGTTTTGGTTATCATGATTCTATAGTGTAATTTAAAGTCAGGTAGTGTGATACCCCCGGCTTCATAAAATCTGTTTCTCTTCTTTATGAGAACAATTATCCCTCCAGTCACTCAATACAGAATCATTTTTATTTTACATTTTATTTAACATCAGGTACAGTTAAATTTAATTTTAGAAATAGACACCAATGCTTTTATTAGAAAACTGATATGCATGTTTTGGAACAAGTGTATAAATCCACTTCATATACCTTGCACAGAAAAAAATACAAAATGTTAAATACTTCCCAATTACTCCCTTCTCACATCCACAATGCTCACAATTTGCATTCTGTTTTATTTGCTAAGTAGCTCTTACCTTTGGATTCTCTTCATTTGAGCTTCTGTCTCCTTAAATCTAGTTGCCTTTTCAGTGGATTGCAGTGGTACACTTTAATTGGTCTTCAGATTTTTTCTGGCCTTTGTCTTGCATTGCTACCAAAGTAACTTTTCCTAAATATAAATTGTAAAACCCAGTTTTTAAAAGTCAGATAACACACTTTACAGGGCACTTGCACCCTTCCCTAATCTTATCTCCAAGTTAATTCTTGTACAGCATCCCTCTGTATTCACATTGCAAGAAAGATCCTCATGTAAATAAATCTTGAAGATGTAGTCTATACATATGTCAGTTAGTTATTTGGTCCAGTATTCAAAATTAAACAGTGTTACATTTGAAAGCTTTTTGTTGATGCTTTGATTTCTTATTTTTTTAGTTGTTTCTGCTTTGCATCCACTACACAATAGAAATAATAAAATAAGTTATGATAAAACTGGGCTTGAAGTAATTTCTAGACAAAATAAGTAAATTTTCTTATTTCTACATAATAAAAAAAATTTCTAATTTCTTAATTTGCCAACAGCTGCCTTACTCTGTCAAGGCATTCATTCATATATCAAAAGTTTATTAAATATTTATTATTTGTTGGATAATGTGTTAGCACTAGACATATAATTTGAATACGATTTGACCCTTGTCTATAAGGTGCTTGTAGTCTACCGGGCAAAATAAACTAGAATACCGAAAATTATGTTAAAGAATAATGTGTTCAGTGAAAGAGGTATCATGATTCTACTTAAAGAAAGGTTTCTATTTCCAGTTATCATTGTAATTGGATAAAAGACCATCAAAGGAAGAACTCCAATAAGCCATGAAGACAAAAGCATTAGTCATCTTTTGCACAATAATTCATCAGCCATACAAAAATGAAGAGAAAAAACAGAGCATGGCATACTGATGTACTCTACATTCTAAAAATTCAAGAAATACTCCAACTGGCTTATGTATTATATGTATATTATTAAAATGATATTTTATTGCATTATTTTCACATAGTTTAATGTAGTAGGGCTCAAATGGGCTTGCTAAATTTACTTGATTTCAACATTTTTTTTTCTCTACCCCTCAAAAATAAGAAATAGTAGAAAAAATATAATCTAATCTTTGATTCATGGATACCACATAATCTTATGTGACCAATTTCTGACAAAAGATTTCAAAACACATTTTTAAAATTTTTATTTGTGACAATAGCCTTTATTATTTCGGTTTAATTTGTTCAGTTTGATAATTAATTTTGAAACTTAGTGAACTATTAGTGGTTTGTAATATACCGTACTTAGCAAAAAATACTCAAATAAGTAAATTGAGCTTTTTGATATATACTCTCTCTTTTTTTTTTTTTTTTTGTATTTTTCTGAAGCTGGAAACGGGGAGAGACAGTCAGACAGACTCCCGCATGCGCCCGACCGGGATCCACCCGGCACGCCCACCAGGGGCGCCGCTCTGCCCCTCCGGGGTGTCCCTCTGCCACGACCAGAGCCACTCTAGCGCCTGGGGCAGAGGCCAAGGAGCCATCCCCAGCGCCCAGGCCATCTTTGCTCCAATGGAGCCTTGGCTGCTGGAGGGGAAGAGAGAGACAGAGAGGAAGGAGGGGAGGGGTGGAGAAGCAAATGGGCGCTTCTCCTGTGTGCCCTGGCCGGGAATCGAACCCGGGTCCCCTGCACGCCAGGCCGAAGCTCTACCGCTGAGCCAACCGGCCAGGGCCTACTCATCTTTTAACATCAAACAAGATAAACTTACTTACTGCCTATACAATCTTCACTGTTTATTCAAACTGTAACTGTGTCACTCATTTTATTTAATTATTGGTATAGATAATTAAGTGATGTTTTTACAAAGTCTTATACTCAACTCTACAAAATTATTAGGAAAGCTGGCATATGAACTGTCCAACACAAACCTGTCAGTGAAATAACATCTCTCTTTCATCTTTTTAATGGACTAGTAATTGTTGACTGGTGAAAAAGACCAAGAAGAATTACATTAGTATGCATGGTGCCACAAACTAGTAAATTTAATATTTTCTACTTCCTCTCGCCCTTTTACTCCTGTTATTTTCTCAGTGGTGTTGATGATAAAATGGACTTATATCAAACCCAGAAGGTATAAGACAAAACCAATTTTTACTGATGAAAAAAATTTCAACTAGGAACATTATTTATCTCATATAAGGAGGTACAAAATTAATGTAAAAAAGAATATTTTATTGGATTTGAAAATTACATATATATTATTTGTCTTACAGCTCAATCTGCTGTAGAAGCCTCTGGATACTCATTCTTGTTGAAATTATTCTGATAACAATATTCCACTATCATTTCCAGACTATTATGATTTTTTTTTTTAAATCATATGTTCTTTATGCTATAATCAATTATGGACTATAAGAGGTAGTTCTACTAAAATAGTGATAGTAGTAAATTAGGCTGTTGTTTTTTTTACCACTCTTCTACCTCCATGCATGTCAAGTGTACAACTCAATATAACACCATCAGCACACTGCATAACCCAGGAGTCCCCAAACTTTTTATACAGGGGGCCAGTTCACTGTCCCTCAGACTGTTAGAGGGCCGGATTATAAAAAAAAAAACTATGAACAAATCCTTATGCACACTGCACATATCTTATTTTAAAGTAAAAAAACAAAACAGGAACAAATACAATATATAAAATAAAGAACAAGTAAATTTAAATCAACAAACTGACCAGTATTTCAGTGGGAACTATGCTCCTCTCAATGACCACCAATGAAAGAGGTGCCCCTTCTGGAAGTGCAGTGGGCCGGATAAATGGCCTCAGTAGGCCGTATGCAGCCCACAGGGCAGTAGTTTGGGGACCCCTAGTATAAGGACTCATTTAGCTCATAAGTCTGCCAAATGCTTAAAGAAAGACTGACTTAGACTGGGATCTCCTGGATGTGGTTTTGTTCCACGTGTCCCTTATCTTTTTCTTGAGACAAGAGTTTAACTCAGGCATATAAATTTTTTTTGTTGTGATGAGAAAGGAACAAAGGAACAGAAATTCAAAGTAAAACTCAAAACATTACAAGAAATTGTATCTGCTAAATATCCCACATTGGCAAAAAAAAAAAAAAATAGTCTAAGCCCAGCTTGAAAGTGCCAAGATACTTCCCTACCCAATTTGATGCCAAAACAAGTTATGTGGTCAAGCCCCAAAACAAAGGAAGTGAAATATGCATAAAGGTGGAGAAGTGGAAAGAATTTCTAAAAAATAATCTAATTTATTACTATCACTATTTTAGTAGAACTACTTCTTATAGTCTGCAATTGGCTACAGCATAAAGAAGATAATTTTATAATTTGTATAAATACTTCCTGAGATGATTTACTGAGGAATTGTCTGCGATCTAACATTTCATAAAGGTATGGTCTAAATCAGGGGTCCCCAAACTTTTTACACAGGGGGCCAGTTCACTGTCCCTCAGATCGTTGGAGGGCCAGACTATAAAAAAAACTATGAACAAATCCCTATGCACACTGCACATACCTTATTTTAAAGTAAAAACACAAAACGGGAACAAATACAATATTTAAAATAAAGAACAAGTAAATTTAAATCAACAAACTGGCCAGTATTTGAATGGGAACTATGCTCCTCTCACTGACCACCAATGAAAGCGGTGCCCCTTCTGGAAGTGTGGCGGGGGCTGGATAAATGGCCTCAGGGGGCCACATGCGGCCCGCGGGCCGTAGTTTGGGGACCCCTGGTCTAAATAAAGAAGATTGTAAAATTAATTCAAAAATATATGTTTAGCACAACTTGAGTCGGGCTTTAATAATTTTTTTCACTTAGTAAGAGAAACTGCTATTAAAGGCAGGCAAGTTTTGTAGTTACTTCTATTTCTAAGTGGTTTTATTGAGACAGGAAAAATCAATCTTTTTGCGGCAGAATACAATTTTGAGTTGGTAATTGATATGTTTTTCCTTTTGCTTCTCTGTGTAACAGAGAGCAATGGATGATTTTCATCTGTCAGATACAGGAGTTTCCTTGGCTAGTTGCATGCAAGATTGCTTTTTTTCTTTTTAACCAATGGTAAATATAGGTTTTAGCCAGTATCAATGGGAAACTTTAAACCTTCATTCACAAATGATTGTTTATATGGTATAAACAGGAATAAGAAAAACACATGACTTTTTTTTTAGTCTTTACATCTTGCACTATATTATAAAAATGTTTGCATGACTCATACCATCTATGACAAAGATAAAGAATACTGACTCTTGATTTCCCAAATTCATAAAGTAAAATATTTAATTAATATCTTATCAGCAATTATCTTGTTTGTAAATAATAGATGTAGGCCTCCGAAATGGAGAGAAGTTTTTACCAGGTTTTGCACTAGAATTTGTCCAAAGATCAATTTCATCTTGGCCATCCTCCTAAATGTGAGGTAAGGGGCAATGATGAAAATATTCCTTCTCTTTTGTATTATACTTGAGAAAGCTGTTTATCTAGAGGAACTTCTTTGCATCAGTATACAAAAGACATAATACTGCATGTGAAGAACCAATGACTACAATAGCCAGTGACAACAGAAATCATGCTTTACATTCTTTAACTCTGAAGCATAAGGGTGTAAACACTAATCTATCTCCAACTGATATGGGAAACTCTAGAGTTCATTTCAGTTACAGAGCTTCTGGCAAATTCATCTGAAGTCTCTTTTTTGACTGTATCACAGCTAAACTTTTTCTGTTCAGTCCCATTTTTGTCCCCTACTCATCAACCTCATACATTGATCTCCACCTCAGAGTCTGCTTCTCAGGATGTCCAAGGACTGATGGGAGTTGAGCCTAATAAACATTCATGAGCCAGCTCACCAAGGGGATTATAGGTTTGTCAAACAATTTTATTACAAATAGAGTTCAGAAAAGTATTCTAAGCAGAAAGGCAACAATCAAATTTTTGTTATGAGAAATTATTATAGTACTGTCCTGCTACAATGGATTTAAAATGATAGAACATCAACAAGTAAAATTTTAAGGTAGTTTAGTCATCCAGATGAAAAATAATTGTAATAATAGTTGATAGTTAACACATGTATGACATTATTTTAAATACTTACCAGATGATTTACTATTATTATTCACAAACTACTATGATGTAGGTCAATGGTCCCCAACCCCTGGGCTGCGGTCTGGTACCAGTCCATGGGCCACTTGGTACCGGTCCGCAGAGAAAGAATAAATAACTTACATTATTTCCGTTTTATTTATATTTAAGTCTGAACAATGTTTTATTTTTAAAAAATGACCAGATTCCCTGTTACATCCATCTAAGACTCACTCTTGACGCTTGTCTCGGTCAAGTGATACATTTATTCGTCCCACCCTAAAGGCTGGTCCGTGAAAATATTTTCTGACATTAAACTGGTCCGTGGCCCAAAAAAGTTGGTGACCACTGATGTAGGTGATATATGTATCTCTAAAACCCCTTGTGACAAATGAGGAAATTGTATCCCTGAAAAGTTAATTGTCCAAGGTCATGTGACTAGTAAGTGGTAGAGCCAGGACTTGAACCAATGGTGTGGCTTCAGAGTTTTCTTTTTTCCTGACTATATAGTCTTGATATATATCTAGAAAGCCAGGACGCTTATCTTTTCCAGGTGGTAATGATGTCTCTAACCTCAGCAGTGTCAGTAAATATCAGGGGGAAACCTGAACTTCCTACCTACACGGCAGTAAGAGATGAGGTATAGGCTTCACCTGTCAGGGTAGTGTCAAAGATGTCCAGCTAAAGTAGAATATTTAAATAACATCTAGAATCACACTGTGAGACTGAGATTCTGGATTTTATTGAAATATGAAATGACCAGAATTCATGAAGAATCATAATACTAAGAACCAAGAAGTTCTCAAATGAAAAAGGTAGGCACAGGTATGATAGAGGAATTAAAATCATCTGAGAAAAATGTTTAAGCAGAGATAAAATATTATAATAATAAAAAATAATCATTATGATTATAATCACCATGATTAAACAATGAAAACATACAAAGTGTCAGTAAAGAAATAGAAGATGTAATAGAAGAACCAAGTATGTGAAGCAAAAAGCTTATACAACTCAGAGGAAAAAAATTAGACAAATCTATAATTATAGTTGAGACTTTAATATTTCTTTCTCAACAACTGAAAAGATAAAACAAAAAATCAGGAAGGATATAGAAGGACTCAATAGTGCTATAAATAAACATAATATAATTAAAAATTTTAACCCCAAATGACAAAATAAACATTCTGCTTAAGTATCTATAAACATTCACTAAGATAGGCCATATTCTGAGCAATGAATCTATCCTCAAAATTTTTTTAAAGAATTAAACTGATCAAATGTATATTCTGATAACAATAGAATCAGATTAGAAATTATTAATAGAAAGACAACAAGAAAATTTCCAAACACTTGGAAACTAAACAATACACTTTTAACTAATCCTTGAGTCAGAAAAGGATGCTTTCAGAGAAAGGAAAAAAATATATGAAACAATATAAATGAAAATGCAACATAAAAAATTCATGATATTCAGCTAAAGCAGTACTCCAATGGAAAATAATAGCACTAAATGCTTATGTTAAAAACCTTAGTTGGGCCTGACCAGGCGGTGGCGCAGTGGATAAAGCATCTGACTGGGATGCGGAGAACCCAGCTTTGAGACCCCAAGCTCACCTACTTGAGTGTGGGCTCATCTGGTTTGAGCAAAGCTCACCAGCTTGGACCCACGATCCCTGGCTTGAGCAAGGGGTTACTCAGTCTGCTGTAGCCCCACAGTCAAGGCACATATGAGAAATCAATCAATGAACAACTAAGGTGTCACAACGAAAAACTGATGATTGGTGCTTCTCATTTCTCTCCATTCCTGTCTGTCTGTCCCTATCTATCCCTCTCTCTGACTCTCTTTCTGTCTCCATTAAAAACAAACAAACAAACAGACAAACAAAAAGAAATCTTAGTTGGCCTGACTTGTGGTGGTGCCGTGAATACGGCATCAACCTGGAATGCTGAGGTCACTGGTTCGAGGCCCCAGGCTTGCATGGTCAAGGTACATATGAGTAACAATTACTATGAGAAGGTCAAAGCACATATAAGAAACAATTCCCGTCCCTCCCTGCTACTCTCTGTCTCTCTAAAGAATCAATAAGAAATCTTAAAAAAAAAAAAAAACAAACTTTAGTTGTCCTCATCAGGAGTGCTGTACAGAATATCTAGCCTCCTGACAACAGTTTTCACCATTAATTTTTCACATGTTCTCTTTGGTGTTACACTTTTCTTTTACCACAGTATTAACTTACCATCGTTTTTTACATTTCCATTATTATTAATTTAGAAAATATTTTATGCTCAATTAAAACTTTTTAAAACTTACCTGTTGCCTATTCAAATATATATATATATATATATTTAAATATTGAACAAATATTTAGTATATTGCAAAGCAACCCAGTGGTGAACAGGAATTCTTGCAGAACAGCTTAATGCAGGATAGAGGGCTTACTTCCATCTTGCCCCAATATCCTCCATTGATCTATGGCATTGTTTATGTTCCAGGTGGCTACACACTAAAAATGCATCCAGCTGGGAGGCCTGGTCTGATTAATATCCTTCACACAAGGTGCAGATGGTATGACACTTATTGTCTTTATTAATTTATTTGGGTTGTCATATGGGAGGAAAGGTTTTTCTTTTAACTGAAATCACTTGGGAAATGAAAGGACAATCTATTGCTATGGGGACCACATCAAGTTACCAAAGATGAAAGGAATTAGTGAATTGCTTGGATGGATTCAGTGTGCACTGGCATTTTCCCACAACTCCTACTTTGAATACCAGATGGCATGCAGTATGTCAGGTGAAGCAACATTGCAAGTGAGCTGTTTAGAGAATTGTTTGCTAGATTTGCATCAAGGTAAAGTATTCTACACTGAGTTTATAAAACTGTTCAGTGGACCTTTAAGATGACATTGATTAAAATTATGTATAATAAATAAAAATGAGGAATGATAGTGACATAAAAGTGTTAATGCACATATACAGTTTTAAGTCCACATATTTATCAATAGTTTTGTTTTTTTTAAATGTTACATATGTGCTAATAGGAGACATATTCAATCTGTGCAAATGTTTAGGAACCATTTTACACATGGGAATAGTTAACTCTGTAGTTGGGTCTTATCTAAAAGTTGTGTTGTTCAAGCTTGAGTTTAACACATTCTACAAGTAAATATTGCTGCATAAATGGTCTTCCAGTAAGTTTAGTTTAGATGAAAAATTTTCTTTTCCATTTCATAATTTACTAAAAAGCCAAAGGGTCCTTTTTGATGTACTCTACGAGATATCATCTGACTACTGCTTTTAGGGAGTTAAAGTTTAGCTTGCATGTTAATATTTATACCAAAAGTCATTTTCACTGTTTTTATTTCATAAGGAATTTCCATATTAGAAAACCCAGGCCATTTTTTTTGAATGAAGAATTGTGGCACAAGGATATATAGATATTTGCTGAAGAGGATTTATATTTGGGTGCACAAGATGCAATTAAATACATTTTTCCATTTAAAATTGCATTATATAAACTATACCACAGTTAAAAATAAATATTTTTTGGAGTTTTTTTTTTTTTGTTGTTGTTGTTGTTTTTTGGGTTTTTTTGTACTTTTCTGAAGCTGGAAACGGGGAGAGACAGTCAGACTCCCGCATGCGCCTGACCGGGATCCACCTGGCACGCCCACCAGGGGGCGACGCTCTGCCCACCAGGGGGCGATGCTCTGCCACGACCAGAGCCACTCTAGCGCCTGGGGCAGAGGCCAAGGAGCCATCCCCAGCGCCCGGGCCATCTTTGTTCCAATGGAGCCTTGGCTGCGGGAGAGGAAGAGAGAGACAGAGAGGAAGGAGGGGAGGCGTGGAGAAGCAAATGGGTGCTTCTCCTATGTGCCCTGGCCGGGAATCGAACCCTGGTCCCCCGCACGCCAGGCCAATGCTCTACCGCTGAGCCAACCGGCCAGGGCCTGGAGTTTTTTTTTAAGAAGATAAAGCTGTCAAGGCATCTGTGCAAAGCAAACAAACTATATTTCACTGAATTCCTGAACATATGGAGGTTAGATATGTCATGAATTAAATTTAAAATAAACTGACCTTACTGGGTCATTGCCAACAGGGAAAATGAAAGTATCAAGAATGGAAACATGTTAGTGTACCAGATGTATGACCTAGGTATAAAATATAATATAATATAATTAATATAATATAATATAATATAATATATCTGTAATATAAGGGAAATATATTCATTGACAAATATAGTGGCTCACAGTCTTTTGAGTATCTCACCATTCACCTCTCTTACACTTCACATTCTAAAACTGTTATGTAGTTATTCAAGAGATGTTTGTTGAATAACCACTCTGTGTCAGGTATTCTGCTACACACTGGCATGATGAAGAAAAAGTCAAAGGTGTTATCCAAATGGAACCTGAGGTCAAGTAAAACTACCAAAAAATTCAAAATTAAAATTGGGTATAATCAGCACAGTGATAAGTAATATACACAGTATGATGAAAATGAAAGAAGGACATGCCACCTGTGCCATTAAAGCAAGGTAAATCTTTCTAGCTTTCTCTTTCTATTCCTCCAAATTATTTGAAAATGCTTGACTGCAGTGATTTCTTTCAAATTATATTCAAAGAATATTGATCCTTTACTTTAAAACACAAAATAGGTCAATATTTTAAACTTTGTAGTGTTTTCAAATAAACATATTTAACATATAGTACAGACATAAGTTAAAGAGATTTTATACAAAAAAATGTTCAAAGATAGAAACATATCTTTGTCCTAAAACTTGACCATTAATTAGGCACATATAAACATAAACATATTTTGATACATATGTTTTAATAATTTCTTGAAAGCAACTAATGAATAATGATACACAGTCCAGCGTGTTGTTTTAAGCAAAATAATTTATTAGAATTAATTTTCTCTTTTGTCTACTTAGTATTATTTTGAAATTGTCAATCTGATGGAGGCATGAAAAATTTATTAAAAAATAAAAATTCTTTTATTGACTCAAAATATTTATAATTAATGTTCAAAAATATATAACTGATAGAAGTCTCTATTTTCATGCTTTTTCATTAAACTTTGAGAGATAGCAGTGTATTTCTTATTTATACTGTAATTTCATGACATGATATACAACATATACTTTTAAATAATCTAATTATTTTATGTTAAATATATAACATGATTTTGAATATTGTCTTCTATTTAATATTGCTTGCAAATCATGTTTTAATTATTAAACTTTCCATCAGATACTTTTCAAAATGTCACAACAATTTTGGTATGGTTTTTAAAAATTTCTCATCATTTAATATAAAAAGCTTCTAATTTTATTTAAAACTGACTCATTATTTTATAATTCATGACATTGAAAGCAGAAATATTATTCCACTTATCTTTGGCTTGGTTTCTAACAATTAAAAAATTGCCTTTATTCTTTGTTGTCATAGTTTCAGCATGTTAATTAAATGATAAACTCTAATGTTTAGAAAAATATATTTTACAAATGCATGCCAGGTATATTTTGTTCAATTTTTCTTAAGGATCAGGCTTCTTAGTGAGAGTTTTGTCACAAATTCAATATCCACTTAATTTCCAGCAGAACCTGCAGCTCTAAGTAGGAAACTTTCTCTTCTAATGTTCTGATGATGCTACCCTCTTTTGGCTTAGTTAATCTCTCCCCTACTTTTCCTTCTTCCCCAGGATAAGTTTAGCATTAGTCTTTCCTCAGCTCTTAAAAAAGTGATGCAATTTTCATTGGTGAATTATAAAAATACATTATGTATAGAAAAAACAACTTCATATTTGCTGCAAATAAAATTTTATAAAGGACAGTTTTCTGAATGTAATGGTATAGTGATATTATGTTGAAACAATACTGTTCACCTGTCTTTGGTAGATAGCTCAATTGGTTGCATCTATAAGGACCAAAAAAATATTTTCTGTACAAATTATATATATGGGCCCACAATAAAAATATACATAAACAACTCAGCTTTCCTTCACAGAGATAGTGGGTCATATTCCATGTATACTAAAGCAATTAGTTATGTCAGAGAGAAAAAAATGTTAAGCATTAAAACCTATTTCAAATAAATATAAAGTGTTGTTATTTTCTTTGAATTAAATTAAACAGAACATTTTTTAGCTTCAAATTACTTAAAAATTAGTAAGAACATTTTAATTCAAGGTACAATTTAAATACAGTGCCTAAAAGTAATTATAAACACCAACTAAGGATTTGAGGAAAGTACATTTATTCACTCTTCATTGCAGTGGAAATTATGTTTTCATAATTTATTTTACCTAATCTTTCATTTTAAGGAACTCAAATATATCAGTAGAGATAATTAAAGTTTTCATTGCCCTAATAGCACTGTTGCAGATTCTTTATATAAGAGAGTCAAAAGAGACACTTTGAAAAGGAAAATGAAAGGATTGAAAATGCTCTAAATAGCTTTGTTTATAAGGAAACAAACTAAATAAACAGGAAGAGGACAATAGTGTTTGAAAGATATAGCAGAATAATTTGAAGTACATTATTTGTTTGGGAGATAAGAATGATCTTTTAGAATTTTAAAGTGCATGTTAAGAAATACAAAAAGAAAAATAAAATGGAAAAATAATCTGCAAAATGGTTGGAGTTCCAGTAATATTATTGTTGGTGTTCCATAAATTCTGCTTTCTACTCTATCATAACTTATTTCACTCTACAATTAATCACTCCTGATAGCATGCAACATGGTAATTATTATTATTTCATATTAGCAAAATTGCTTTTTGGCCCTGCTTTCCTCAGCATACATCCTTTATTGGCTCCCCTTTGCAGCAAAACTCCTTTTAAAAGTGGTCAATAAAAAAAAAGTGGTCAACGGACATTCTCTCCAATTTTTCTCATTGTTTCTTGAACCCACCCAACATGGCTCTCACTTTCAGTAATCAATCAAAATCACTTCACCTTTACTTTACTAAATTAGTCATTTTTGAGGCCTTCATGAACATACACTCAATAGCACTCCAACCTTCTTGAATTCATTTTCTTCCCTTGGCTTTTTGGACTCTAAACCCTCCTTCAACTTTCCAGATGCCTTATTGGGTCTTTTCTGAAAGTTGTGTTTTTCAAGCTTGAGTTTAACACATTCTACAAGTAAATATTGCTGCATAAATGATCTTCCTTTAAGTTTAGTTTAGATGAAAAAATTTCTTTTCCATTTCATAATTTACTAAAAGGCCAAAGGGTCCTTTTTGATGTATTCTACAACAGTGGCCCCCAACCTTTTTTAGGCCACGGACCGGTTTAATGTCAGAAAATATTTTCACGGACCGGCCATTAGGGTGGGATGGATAAATGCACAAAATAAAAACTGTGGTATTTTAAAATATAATTGTTGAACTTATGAGACAAGCGTCAAGAGTGAGTCTTAGACGGATGTAACAGAGGGGATCTGGTCATTTTAAAAAAATAAAACATCGAGTGACGTCACGGAAATGGCGCCGTGAGCAGCGCGTCCGACAGATCTCCCCAAAATCACAACAAATTTATCAACTAGAAACAGGAAAATTTATCTTCGGAGCATTACGGAGTTCCACACAAACTGAAAGCAAAAGGACTGTTATCACTTGAATCTAAGAGACGAGGGTGTGGAGGAAGCTACCGCAGGGACGTTCATTCAAGCCGCGAGGAAGTGCACCTGTGGTAAGTCATCCCGCACTCGGGAGCCGCGAGCAGCAGCCTCGAGCCGCCGCCACCAGCCGCTGCCGCCAGCCGCCACCGCCAGCCGCCACGAGCAGCGCCCGGGTCGGTTGCAGAGCGAGCACCGCCCACACTCCGGAGCGGCGAGCAGCTGCTGGCGCGCGACCGGTCTGGTTGCAGACCGAGCATTGCAGACCGAGCACCGCTAACATTCCCAGTGGCCCGTGAAAGGGGAGCGGGAGAGGCCCCAGGGCAGTATTCCCTACTTGGGAGATTCTCTCCGCGGGCGGGGCACCTCACCCAGCCATTCAAGCTAACAATCAAGCGTTGGGGGAGGGGCGCACGCAGGCAGCCTGAAATACCTTCGGGAGCACAGCTGCGACCCAATTACTAAAATTAACTTAACCCGTGAAATCTGCGCACCCTCGGTTCTAATTGATAAGATCTCTCTCAGTTCACCGACCCAAGACAAGAGGCGTGATATTTTTTAGTGCCTCTCGCTAAAGGGGCGGGGGCAACTTCTGATTGATAGAGCCTCCATATTCAGGGATAAACGCTAACAAGAAGGACTTGGCAGATAATAAGATCTATACCACACTAGTCGCAAGAAGAGACTAGTGCCTCTTCTTACCAGCCAAAACAGGCTACAAAGTGGGGAAAGCCTGGGTTGAGAGGTCCAACTGAATGCTAGGCGCTGAACAGTCACCTTGACAACAATTGACTCCCACCCCCGCCTGATTACACTGGAGGCCCTGACTGCCAGAGCCCTTCCCAAAGCCTTGCACTGAGTGGGGATAGAGTGGGGATTTCCCAGCTCTTTGAGCCTCTTACTCCCCAGGCAGAAGCAGTGGCAGCCTTATAGCTGGATCACCAGGCTGCTAATTCAGGAAGGGGGGACTAGGAGAGAGAATCCACGAAAGCAAACTCTCTCATCGTTGGACCCTGCAAACGCCAACAAGCCTTGACTACCAGCAAGACTAAAGCCAATTATATGACATTGCCATAGAATCCCATCAACAGCAAATCCCTACCTAAATGTGACACAGGGGCAGAGCCTGGGGTACAGAGTCACCGACCAGGAAGAGGGAGAGAAAAGAAAAAGGAAGAAGTTAACATCTCAAAATCAAGAAAAATCCACAGACTTTACAACTTGTTCCACTAATTTTTTTTTTTTGTTGTTGTTGTTGTTGTTTGTTTCTTCTATCTTATTGCCTTTATTTCCTCCGCCTCGGTCCTTCTATTCTCTGCCCATCTTATGCTTCCCTTTTCTTGAACTACACTATCCATAAGTGTTACATTTTATTTCTCTTCTTCATCCTCACCCTCCTTTGGGGTTATACTCCAGGACACTTAACTCTCACTCTCTCCTCTTTTGTTTTTTTGTTGTTTTTTTTTGTTTGTTTGTTTTTGTTTTTTGTTTTTTGTTTTTTGCTTTATTTTGTTTTTTTCTCTTCCTTTTTTATTTCTTCCTTCGTTTTTCTCTTTTTCTTATTCTTTCCTTTCTATTCGTTTTTTCTTTTCTCGTTTTACTTTCCTCCCATTTAATCCTCAATCACAAACAAATTAGTTAATTTGGGACTCAAGGTTTTTTTTGGCTTTATTTTTCTTTTTCGCTTTTGTTTTTGTTTTTTTCTTGTTAGTTTATTTTTGTGGCATTTGGGTCCTCCCAACCCAAGGTCTCCATTGTATTTGGTCTTCGCTCCACTTAATACAACAGATTTTTACTTAATATTTTTATTTTTTTCTTCTTTATTATTCCTTTTTTTGTCCTTTTTTCTGGTTCCCTCTTATCCCTCTCATTATATCTCTTAGTTGACCATCACCCGCAGGCAGATCAACTTATGCTTGTCTAAGATTTTCTTCCTTTTTTTTTTTTTTTTTTTTTGCATTTAGTAGGTCCCTACTCCCCTTTTTTTTTGCCCCTTGAACTCTTCACCGCAAACCAGGCCCTCCATTATAGGCACGATATTTCCCTGAGGAGGGGAGAGGAGGGAAGGAGAAGAAAGAAAAAAAAAAGGGGGAAATAATAAATTATTACTGCCTTTTTTTTGTGGGGTGTTTTACCCTTTGGTTTTTTTTTTTGTTGTTGTTGTTTTTTTTTACTTTTTACTCTTTATTAATTCTAATTAGTGCTATCAACAAGACCACCCTCAGATGCCAATAAGAAAGAGGAAATCGAATATTATGGATACAAAAGAAAGAGGTAACACAAATAGATGTGGAAAAATCTATGGAGAAAAGACTTAACATATTGGAAGCCTTGGAGCTAAATGACAGAGAATTTAAAATAGAAATCTTAAAAATACTCAGAGATATACAAGAAAACACAGAAAGGCAATATAGGGAGATCAGAAAACAACTCAATGAACACAAAGAATATATTACCAAGGAAATTGAAACTATAAAAACAAATCAAACAGAAATGAAAAACTCAATTCACGAGCTGAAAAACGAGGTAACAATTTTAGCTAGCAGAACAACCCAGATTGAAGATAGGATTAGTGAAATAGAAGACAAACAACTTGAGGCACAACAGAGAGAAGAAGAAAGAGACTCAAAAATAATAAAAAACGAGAAAGCCCTACAGGAATTATCTGACTCCATCAGAAAGAATAACATAAGAATAATAGGTATATCAGAGGGAGAAGAGAAAGAAAATGGAATGGAGAATATACTCAAACAAATAATAGACGAGAACTTCCCAAGCCTGTGGAAAGAACTAAAGCCTCAAATTCAAGAAGCAAACAGAACACCGAGTTTTCTTAACCCCAACAAACCCACTCCAAGGCACATCATAATAAAGATGACACAAACCAATGACAAAGAAAAAATTCTCAAGGCAGCCAGGGAAAAGAAGAGTACAACATATAAAGGAAGGCCTATTAGATTATCATCAGATTTCTCAGCAGAAACTCTACAAGCTAGAAGAGAGTGGACCCCAATATTTAAAGCCCTGAAAGAGAGGAACTTTCAGCCAAGAATACTATACCCATCAAAGCTATCCTTCAAGTATGAAGGAGATATAAAAACATTCACAAATACAGAAAAGATGAGAGAATTTATCACGAGAAAGCCCCCACTCCAGGAAATACTAAAGGGGGTTTTCCAACCAGATTCAAAGAACAAAAGAAAACAACACCACAAGTAACAGCTCCACCAAGAACACAATAAAACCAAACTTAAACTGTGACAACAAAGGAAAAAAAAAGGGGGGAGAGAATGGAGATTAACAGTAGCAAAGGACGATGAAGTGCAGAAATACTTATAAGATAGGGTACTACAATGAATATGGTAGGTACCCTTTTCATTACTTAATGGTAACCACCCTAGAAAAAACCACCACAAAAACACATGACTTAAAAAAGGTAGCAACAGAGGAAAGAAGTATGGAACACAAACAAACAGAAACAAATGATAGAAAAACAAAAGAGAAGAATCAAACTAGATACAAAACTAACAGAAAGCAATTTATAAAATGGCAGTAGAGAACCCACAAGTGTCAATAATTACACTAAATGTAAATGGATTAAACTTACCAATAAAAAGACACAGAGTAGCAGAATGGATTAAAAAAGAAAATCCAACTATATGCTGCCTACAAGAAACACATCTAAGCAACAAGGATAAAAACAAATTCAAAGTGAAAGGCTGGAAAACAATACTCCAAGCAAACAACACCCAAAAAAAAGCAGCTGTAGCAATACTCATATCTGATAATGCTGACTACAAGACAGAAAAAGTACTCAGAGACAAAAATGGTCACTTCATAATGATTAAGGGGACACTGAATCAAGAAGACATAACAATCCTTAATATATATGCACCAAACCAAGGAGCACCAAAATATATAAGACAGCTACTTATTGACCTTAAAACAAAAACTAACAAAAATACAATCATACTTGGAGACCTCAATACTCTGCTGACGGCTTTAGATCGGTCATCCAAACAGAGAATCAATAAAGATATAGTGGCCTTAAACGAAATACTAGAACACCTGGATATGATAGACATCTACAGGACACTTCATCCCAAAGTGACAGAGTATACATTTTTCTCTAGTGTACATGGAACATTCTCAAGAATTGACCATATGTTGGGCCACAAAGACAATATCAGCAAATTTAGAAAAATTGAAATTGTACCAAGCATATTTTCTGATCATAAAGCCTTGAAACTAGAATTCAACTGCAAAAAAGAGGGGAAAAAACCCACAAAAATGTGGAAACTAAACAACATACTTCTAAAAAATGAATGGGTCAAAGAAGAAATAAGCGCAGAGATCAAAAGATACATACAGACAAATGAAAATGAAAATACGACATATCAGAATCTCTGGGATGCAGCAAAAGCAGTAATAAGAGGAAAGTTCATATCACTTCAGGCCTATATGAACAAACAAGAGAGAGCCGAAGTAAACCACTTAACTTCACACCTTAAGGAACTAGAAAAAGAAGAACAAAGACAACCCAAAACCAGCCGAAGAAAGGAGATAATAAAAATCAGAGCAGAAATAAATGAAATAGAGAACGAAAAAACTATAGAAAAAATCAATAAAACAAGGAGCTGGTTCTTTGAAAAGATCAACAAAATTGACAAACCCTTGGCAAGACTCACCAAGGAAAAAAGGCACAGGACTCAAATAAATGAAATCCAAAATGAAAGAGGAGAGATCACCACAGACATCATAGATATACAAAGAATTATTGTAGAATACTATGAAAAATTATATGCCACCAAATACAACAATCTAGAAGAAATGGATAAATTCCTAGAACAATACAACCTTCCTAGACTGAGTCATGAAGAAGCAGAAAGCCTAAACAGACCAATCAGCAGGGAGGAAATAGAAAAAACTATTAAAAACCTCCCCAAAAATAAAAGTCCAGGCCCAGACGGTTATACTAGTGAATTCTATCAAACATTCAAAGAAGACTTGGTTCCTATTCTACTCAAAGTCTTCCAAAAAATTGAAGAAGAAGCAATACTTCCAAACACATTTTATGAGGCCAACATAACCCTCATACCAAAACCTGGCAAGGATGGCACAAAGAAAAAAAACTACAGACCAATATCTCTAATGAATACAGATGCTAAAATTCTAAACAAAATACTGGCAAACCGAATACAACAACATATTAAAAAAATAATACATCATGATCAAGTGGGATTCATCCCAGAATCTCAAGGATGGTTCAACATACGCAAAACGGATAACGTAATACACCATATCAACAAAACAAAGAACAAAAACCACATGATCTTATCAATAGATGCAGAAAAGGCTTTTGATAAAATACAATACAATTTTATGTTTAAGACTCTCAACAAAATGGGTATAGAAGGAAAATATCTCAACATGATAAAGGCCATATATGATAAACCATCAGTCAACATCATTTTAAACGGCATAAAACTGAGGACTTTCTACCTTAAATCAGGAACAAGACAGGGTTGTCCACTCTCTCCACTCTTATTTAACGTGGTGCTAGAAGTTCTGGCCAGAGCAATCGGACAAGACAAAGAAATAAAAGGCATCCATATTGGAAAAGAAGAAGTAAAGGTATCACTTTTTGCTGATGATATGATCTTATACATCGAAAACCCGAAGGACTCCACAAAAAGATTATTAGAAACAATAAACCAATACAGTAAGGTCGCAGGATACAAAATTAACATACAGAAGTCCATAGCCTTTCTCTATGCCAACAATGAAATATTAGAAAACGAACTCAAAAAAATAATCCCCTTCACGATTGCAACAAAAAAAATAAAATACCTAGGAATAAACATAACAAGGAATGTAAAGGACCTATATAATGAAAATTACAAAGCATTGTTAAGGGAAATCGAAAAAGATACAATGAGATGGAAAAATATTCCTTGTTCTTGGATAGGAATAATAAATATAATCAAAATGGCCATATTACCCAAAGCAATATACAAATTTAATGCAATTCCCATCAAAATCCCTATGAGATTTTTTAAAGAAATGGAACAAAAAATCATCAGATTTATATGGAACTATAAAAAACCCCGAATAGCCAAAACAATCCTAAGGAAAAAGAATGAAGCTGGGGGCATTACAATACCTGACTTTAAACTATATTATAGGGCCACAATAATCAAAACAGCATGGTATTGGCAGAAAAATAGACACTCAGACCAATGGAACAGAATAGAAAGCCCAGAAATAAAACCACATATATATGGTCAAATAATCTTTGATAAAGGGGCCAACAACACACAATGGAGAAAAGAAAGCCTCTTCAACAAATGGTGTTGGGAAAACTGGAAAGCCACATGCAAAAGAATGAAACTCGACTACAGCCTCTCCCCATGTACTAAAATTAATTCAAAATGGATCAAAGACCTAAATATAAGACCTGAAACAATAAAGTACATAGAAGAAGACATAGGTACTAAACTCATGGACCTGGGTTTTAAAGAACATTTTATGAACTTGACTCCAATGGCAAGAGAAGTGAAGGCAAAGATAAATGAATGGGACTACATCAGAATAAAAAGGTTTTGCTCAGCAAGAGAAACTGATATAAAAATAAACAGACAGCCAACTAAATGGGAAATGATATTTTCAAACAACAGCTCAGACAAGGGCCTAATTTCCAAAATTTACAAAGAACTCATAAAACTCAACAACAAACAAACAAACAATCCAATAAAAAAATGGGAAGAAGACATGAATAGACACTTCTCCCAGGAAGAGATACAAATGGCCAACAGATATATGAAAAGATGCTCAGCTTCATTAGTTATTAGGGAAATGCAAATCAAAACTACAATGAGATACCACCTCACCCCTGTTAGATTAGCTATTATCAACAAGACGGGTAATAGCAAATGTTGGAGAGGCTGTGGAGAAAAAGGAACCCTCATTCACTGTTGGTGGGACTGTAAAGTAGTACAACCATTATGGAGGAAAGTATGGTGGTTCCTCAAAAAACTGAAAATAGAACTACCTTATGACCCAGCAATCCCTCTACTGGGTATATAACCCAAAACCTCAGAAACATTGATACGTGAAGACACATGTAGCCCCATGTTCATTGCAGCACTGTTCACAGTGGCCAAGACATGGAAACAACCAAAAAGCCCTTCAATAGAAGACTGGATAAAGAAGATGTGGCACATATACACTATGGAATACTACTCAGCCATAAGAAATGATGACATCAGATCATTTACAGCAAAATGGTGGGATCTTGATAACATTATAAGGAGTGAAATAAGTAAATCTGAAAAAAACAAGAACTACATGATTCCATACATTGGTGGAACATAAAAATGAGACTAAGAGACATGGACAAGTGTGTGGTGGTTACCAGGGGTGGGGGGAGGGAGGACAGGGGGAGAGTTAGGGGGAGGGGGAGGGGCACAGAGAACTAGATAGAGGGTGGCGAAGGACAATCTGACTTTGGGCGAGGGGTATGCAACATAATTTAATGACAAGGTAACCTAGACATGTTTTCTTTGAATATATGTACCCTGATTTATTAATGTCATCCCATTACCATTAATAAAAATTTATTTAAAAAATAAAAAAATAAAAAAATAAAACATCGTTCAGACTTAAATATAAATAAAACAAAAATAATGTAAGTTATTTATTCTTTCTCTGTGGACTGGTACCAAATGACCCATGGACTGGTACCGGTCCGCGGCCTGGGGGTTGGGGACCACTGTTTTACGAGATATCATTTGACTACTGCTTTTAGGGAGTTAAAGTTTAGCTTGCATGTTACTATTTGTAGCAAAAGTTCATTTCACTGTTTTTATTTCACAAGGAATTTCCATATCAGAAAAGCCAGGCCATTTTTTTGAATGAAGAATTGTGGCACAAGGATATATAGATATTTGCTGCAAAGGATTTATATTTAGGTGCACAAGATGCAATTAAATACTTTTCCATTTAAAATTGCATTATATAAACTATACCTTAAGTCTCTTTAACTGGTCCTTTCTTTTCCTTTATTAAAATTATAAAAGAAGCATAGCACTGTTAAAAATGGTAAGGCAGAGTTTATTCAAGGAGAAATTATCACAGGTATAAGGACCTCTACAATAAAGTTTTGCAGTGGAAGAGAGAGATTGAGATCAATTCTGAGTCCAGTGTGGGCGAGTGGGAATTTATAACCAAAGAGTAGGGTGGTGTCAATGCTTGAAAATTAAGAAGAAAAGACAAGGCTGTGTTAAAAGGGGATTCTGGCTAAACCAAAGTAACAAGTTTTTTTATTTGTTTGTTTGCTTTTTTGTTTTGTTTTGTTTTGTTTTTGGTGACAGAGGCAGAGAGAGTCAGACAGGAAGGGAGAGTGATGAGAAGCATTGATTCTTCATTGCAGCACCTTAGTTGTTCAGTGATTGTTTTCTCATATGTGCCTTGACTGGGGGGCTACAGCAGACCTAGTGACCCCTGGCTCAAGCCTTGGGCTCAATCTGGTGAGCCTTGCTCAAACAAAATAAATCTGTGCTCAAGCTGGCGACCTTGGGGTTTCGAACCTGGGTCCTCCACATCCCAGTCTGATGCTCCATCTACTGCACCACCGCCTGGTCAGGCCAAAGTAACAAGATTTTTGTTTAATGGCGTCAGAGTAATCAGACATTGCCTAAGGGGTTAGTGTCAAGTGAGCAACTCAATCAGATATTGAGGGTGATCAAATAGCAAGGATAGGGAATTCTGGCTAGTGACTTAGTGGTATTCTTGCTAAAATAAGACACTGGAGAGACAAACATAGAAGTTTAAAAGTCAGAACCCAGTTAAAATGATCAGGGGAGATAGTGTAGAATTTGGTCAAAGAGGAAAAATTTGTCACTTCTAACCTATAAACATTTGAATAGTTAAGATTAGGATTAAGGCTAAGGTTAGAGTTAGGACTCAGTTTCAGGCTTTATTTTTTTCTTCTTTGTATATGCATACACTTGATTATGCCATACATTCCATGGCTTTATATAATCACTGCCAATAACTCTCAATTTTATATATCAAGTCTCCCTTCTGAACTACAACCCCATGTCTGCTTTCCTTTGATGATTGGTAGACATCTCAAGATTAACAAGAACAAAATTAAACTCATGATCTTTCCCCTTTCCCTAAACCTACTTTAAACATCAGCAATTTTATTGCCAAGGTAAAATCCTAAGAGATGTCTCTTACTCTTTTTCTCACATGCCATATTAATTGCTGCAAGAATTACTTTGGCTCTTCCTTCAGAACATATGTAAACCTTAATTAATTCCTACTTTATCCAGGTCATGATGTATTACCTGGTTTACTGCAATAGCCTTCAAACTAGTCTTCTTGCTTTTTCCTTCAGCCTCCCAGTTAATTTTCAACAATAGAGCAAAATGAGTTGTTTAAAATAAAACAAACAAGATAAATTTATTTGCAAAGATAGTGTTAAGATGAAATCCCCATGGAACAGAATAGCGTTGAGCTCACCTACATCTAATGACTTCAGCAGTCTAGATAACAGCCACACTTATCATATGCCATCAATATTCCTTGGACTCAAAGATGAATTAAATATTTCAGAGATACTGAAAGTATTAGCATCATTCCAGTTTTCAAAAAACAGAAACATCATAGGATGTGAGATATTAATTAATATTTGATATAGAACAAAGTAATTAAAATTAAAGTACCGTACTTCAAAATTAGGTTATTATTATTTAATTGATTACTTAAAAAAATTCTAACCTGATAGAGTCAAAGGCATGGATTTGGAATTAAGGTTAAGGCTGTTTGATATTTTGCCAGAAAGAGCCTTATAATCACTAGAAAGAAAAAAATATTATTTACAAAAAAGACTTAAACATTAAAAGCACAGGAATCTATGATGAACTGTAAAGATGCAACACATTCATGTTTTTAATAATTATTCCAAGTGGTAGTAAGTTTTAAATTCAGGGAAAGTGATGATTGAACAATGTTATCTAGTGTTATGCCAAAGAGTTACAATTAGCCAAGAAAAAAAAAAACAATTATAAAAACAAAGAATTAATGAAAACCAAAGGCATAAAGATGTTTATGTGTCAGAATCTTAATGTATTGTGAGGAGCCCAGTTTCACCTAAAAAAAGAGGTTATGCACTGCAATTATAAGAGACAGATATGGGGGTTATGCCTGGAAATAACTTGAAGAGAAAATCTAGAACAAAGGCTTTTAAATCAGGTAAGTAAATACAAAATTATCAAATTACTGTTGCAGAGAAAAAAGAAATATATTTCTAGAACTAAACATAAAACTTTTATTTCTTAAAAACTTGGAATTACAATCTTATATTCCAATCTTTCTTGTTTACAGTAGAAAGTGAATGATATAACTTAAATGATATTTTTTTGACAATCTCAAATGAACGTATTAACTATTCTGGGGCTTTAAAAGTCCAATTAAACTGTTGTTTTTCAGCATGCAACCAAGCTTTAAAATAAAGACTAGTATTTTCTCAGTAGGTCTAATGTGAAAACTCTTAGCTACACATCTTTGTCCACAATCCTTGCTGGCTTTTAATGCTGCATTTCGATAGTAAATTAGTTCCAATAGCTTAATTCTTTTAGCCTTTGGCTTTTTCACTTCTTACAATTCTTGAACGTGTAAGACTTTATTTAAATAGTTCCTTATATTTATTGAATTTATATTGGCCCAGTTTGGAAACCGTAGCCCATCAACTTAATATTTTAAGCCATACATCAGTGCTGTCATAGTACCCCTCCTTTGCGAACCACAGTATAAAACAATATTTATGAGTATATTTAATATTGTGGCTTTTTATATAAATTTTCCAGTTATACAGTACTCAAATATAAATATTGGGATTTATTGCTTTGAAACTGTGGTTTTCCAACTTTAGTGTACATATTATCTACTTCATTTATTCAAAGAGATGGTTGGGCCTCAATTTCAGAGATTTTGATTTCGTAGGTTTAGAAGAAAGTCCAAGAATTTGTACTCCTAGAAAGTTCTGAGGCAAAACTGAGGCTGGTGACATGGCAAATACACTTGTAAAAACACTGCTTTTAAATCTTCAAGTCTATGTTAGTGATATGATGTTAAGACAGACACTTGATATCTGAGACTCAGTTTCCACTTTCTTAATCACTAAAAGTCTAAAATCTCAAAGTGAAGACCTATTGATTGTGGTTCCTATACCTAATGAATCATGTATGGTTTTCAAAAAAACCCCAAAACCATATAAACAAAAAGCACGTAATGCATGATAGAAGATAAGAAATAAATGTAGCCTAATGAGAAAAAGCAAGCATCAGAACCAGATTCAAGTATGACACAGATGTTGGAAATATCAGAAATTTAAATAACTGTGATTAATGTTAAAGGTTTTAGTATAAAGTAGACAACATGAGAGAATAGATGGATAACATAACTAGAAAAATGAAAATTCTAAGGTAGAGTCAAAAGGACATGCCAAAAAAAGAAAAACTTACTGTTACAGAAATAAATGTTTTTGATAGTATCATAAGTAGACTGATGACAACTAAGGTATAAATCAGTGAGTTTAAAGATATATGAAAGAAAATCACCAAAATGAACAAAGAAAAATGAAAAAGAAGAAACTATATCCAATAACTAAAAGACTATTATAAAATACACACATATATAATAAGTATACCAGAAGAAGAAAGGAAAAAAGAAATATTTGATGCAATAATGTTTTAGAAGTCTCCCAAACTAAAGAGAGACACTAAACCACAGATACAGGAAGCTTAAAATTAACCAGGCAAAATAAATACCAACAATGTACAGTTGAGCATATCATTCAAACTTCAGAAAACCATAAATAATGAGAAATTTTGAAAGAAACCTAGAAGCTGGGGGTTGGAAAGATGAAACCTTATTTATAGAGAAACAAGTCTAAGAATTTATCAGACTTCTTAACAGAAATCATATAAGCAAGAAAAGAGTGAAGTGAAATATTTTAAGTGTAGATAATAAAAGACCACCAATCTAGAAGTCTGTATCCAGCAAAATCCTCCTCCAGGAGTGACAAAGAAAGGACTTTCTCAGTCAAACGCTGAGAGAGATTGTTACTTGTGAACTTTCCTTACCAGAAATGTCTCTCTGAGGTTCTCAGAGAGGAGAAATGATATAGTTTAGAAATAGATCTACATAAAGAAAGAATGTGGATTAGAAAGGAATAAATGAAGGTAAAATAAAATATTATATTTTTAGTCTTAATTTACCTGATAGATAACTGTTAATTCAAAATAATAATAAAAATATGTTCCTATGGATAAGAGAAATGTTACAAGGGACTGGAAGGAAGAATTGGAAATAGTTGTAAATTACTTGTACTAGTTATAAAGTAGTACAGTGATATTTAAAAGTAAACATAAATTAGTTGTAAAGTTATTGCAAAATCTCAGTGAGTTGCTAAACTTATATGAAAAAGAAGTGAATTTGATATGCTAAATGAGAAAGTGAAATCAAATAAGAAGCTTAAAATTATGGCAGATAATAATTCAATTACATTAATAATTACTTTAAAGAGGAATTATCTAAATATATCAACTGAATGAGTGAGCTTGTTAGGTGAACATAAAAATAATCCTAACTATACATTGGCTACAAGACAGAAAGGTTAATCATAAAGACATGGAGAAAAATGTGTCAGGGTAACATTACTCAAAGGAAATCTAGAGTCTTCCCATGAATCATAGACAAAGCTGACTTCAGAATGAGGAAAATAATCAGGGATAAAAAAGAATCAAACATAATGAAAAAGGGGCCAATTCTTTATAAAGAAATCTAATTCTTAACTTGTATGCATTGTCAACAGAACACAATACAATCAAGAGTTCAAATGCTATAGAGATGTTTACCTAAAACCTCTATACTTTTATTGATTAATGTCCCCCATTCAATTTAATTTTCTAAATAAAATTATAAAAAAATATGTGAGGTAAAAATCTGGTAGCATTTCAACTGATAGATAAAGAAAGCAAGTAGAGAATTAGGAAAGATATAAATTGAATAGCAACACAAAACGAAGCAATCTAGTTCATAAAATACTTCTATAATAGCGGAATACATCTTCTTATCAAGCTCACATGGACATTCAAAAAAAAGAAGAAACACTTGGTTATAAAACACACTTTAACAAATTTAACAGAAATAAAAAAAATAATAGTATGTTCTCAGACCACAGTGAATTTAAATAATAAAAATGGATGGAAATTTCTAAAATAGATAAAGATTAAACAGAAAAAACACAAAAGTCAAAGAAGAATTAAATAAATGAAATATATTGTACTAAATAAAAATACAATTTATCAAATTTTGGGTGGTATTATGAAAGCAGTGCTTACAAGAAAACCTATAACCTTAAATGCATGTATTAGAAAAGAAAAAAGACTTACAACCAATAACCAAAGCTTCCATCTCAGGAAATGAGGGGAAAAAAGCACAATACAAGCTCAAAGCAAGCAGAAGAAGAGAAATATCAAGTAGAGCAGAAATCATAATTATTTAAAAAATCAATAAAGAAAAATCAGTGAAAACAAAAGCTGTTTTCTTGTTGGAAATTGGCAATTTACATTGCCAATTACATTTACATTACTATCCTGATTCTCAGCTTTTATGTCTGTGAAATGGGAATAATCATATTTACATTTAGGTTGTGTGGAATAAAAGATCTAATACAAAATGCATGTGGCACATAGAAAAAGCAAATTAGATGTTGGTATTATTATTTTTAAGACTATTTTTAGACTAGAAACTGATATTGATAATAGGTATGGTGGGAGTACATTCTCCAAGTACTCCATTTAGTAAAATATTATAAATGGAGAGGTTCAAAAATACCCATTATGTCTCTATGAGAAACACCCTAAACACTTATTACTGTAAGATATTATATGATTTTAAATTTGGTATCTAAATATTGAGAAAGTTTAACTATAATCATAGACTTATGATCTGTCTCTTTATTGAAAACCTAACAATAGAAAGTTTGTGTGTTTTACAAATATTTACTTGGTAAGTTTCCTTCCTTCAGCTACTTCATGAAATAATCTCACAGACAAATCACTCCACTCTGATTTTGTACATAAAAATGTGCAAGTTATAAGGTGACAGCTGTGCATATTGAAGCCTTCCTATTAAGCTTACCAGAAACAGGGCTTTTGATAATACAATTTTTAAAACAGAACTAGTGAAGATTCAGCATTTCTTGCTTTTCTCTATAATAAGCTGTCCCCAGAGATTCAGTGCTTTAGAACAGTAAAAAGCCTGCCGATAATGTCACTGATATGGAACACTCAGATTCAAAGGCTGAACGGAAATGTTTAATGTCTCTGCACTGCACTCAGAGGAGAGAGAACCAGACAGATCCAATTATAGAATTTATAATTCAATAACTAGCTTTTCTTTACTGACTCAATAATCTCATCTGCTCTGACTCTTCTTAAAGAAACCAGAAATATTTCTCCTCGTATCATATCATGTGTTGTTATAAATAAAACAAATGGTAGCATGAAACATAAGAGATTGGCCTATGAGATATACTTAGATTAATTTAAAATTAAACATTTAATGCCAAATGTAATGTGAGACTAATATTCACCATTTTAATGACTTTTGTCATTAAATTTTAAAAATCATTTTAGGGTATAATGCGTTACTACTGGAACAGCTAACAGGAAAAAATTTCACTTTATAAGCAGATGATTGCTATGGGCTTTAATATCAGGATTTTTGAGGAAGCATCCTGACTCTCAAATCCTTTCTCCCAAGTACTCATATGATCAATGCAACTCCTTTAGCAGCAGTTAAATCTTATAATTAAAAAATATGCTGAGAATTTGAGAAATGTTGAAATCATTTATAAATTAAAGTTTAAATTAATATTTAACATTTTTTTCTAGAGAAAAATAATTACTACTACAAACCATAAAAAATGAGAGAAATATATATCAATATGGACAGACAAAAAGAGATGAAAGGGCACAGAAAGCGAAGCTGGGAGTTTGGAAAATAATTTTTTTTAATGTTATGCTATGTTACATTATGTTCAAGAACCAAAGCCAGTTCTTGAATGTTATTAATTTTATTACTAAAGTACACATATATTTAGGCAGTTTTTTTCTGGAAAATTAGCTGTAAACTTGTAACTAATGTGAAATTTTTCAATCTTTATTTTCTAGGGGGAGGTGGAAATAAAAAGGGTGAAAATGGAATCACAATGAAAAGGTAGAAAGTTACAAAAATTATACAAACTAAAGAATATAGCTGATAAATACACTTGTTTGATAGAGGAGAAGTAGTAGAATGTGATAAAGGAGACAAGAGGTTATTCATGCAAGGAGAATAAACATCAGAAACCTACCCGTATATGAACCAAGTTTCTACATGGTCAAAGGAGCCTTGATGAGCCATAGGAAATGATGACATGGGATCCTTTACAAAACATGAATGGACCTTGATAACATTATAGTGAGTGAAATAAGTAAATCAGAAAAAACTAAGAACTATATGATTCCATACATAGGGGGACATAAAAATGAGACTCAGGGACATGGACAAGAGTGTGGTGGTTACAGGGAGGGAGGGTAAGGGAGGGAGTGGGGGGAGAGGGGGGCACAAAGAAAACCAGATAGAAGGTGATGGAAGACTATATGACTTTGGGTGATGGGTATGCAACATAATCAAATGTCAAAATAACCTAGAGATGTTTTCTCTGAACCTATGTGCCCTGATTGATTAATGTCATTCCATTAAAATTAATTTAAAAAACATATAACACAGGGTAGTTTTTTAAATATATTGCTATCCTTAGAGTTCAGACACATTTTAGTTCAGACTCTATTTATAACTCAATGATTACATATAAAAGTAATTATTTCCCCTCAGGCAATAATATCTACCTCTACAAACAAAATAAGGATTTTGTAAAGACAAATATACAAAAATATTATCTTCTTTGAAAAGTGACTGATTAAATTCAAGCTATCATTCTTCTGCATATTTTCCTTTTTAAGGAATGGTTCCCTTGGTTTAATTTTCATTTTGGTTGACTTTTTCCAAATGAGACTGAATAAAAACTCTTATCTAAATAATGAGATGTTTTTTTTAATTAAGTGAGAGGCAGGGAGGCAGAGTGACAAACTCCCACCTACATTCTGACAAGAATCTACCAGCAAGGCCCCTTCTGGGGTGATGCTCTGCCCATCTAGGGCCATTGTTCCATTTCTTAGCAACTGAGCTATATTAGTACCTGAAGCAAGGCCATGGAGCCATCCTTAGTGCCTAGGCTCAACTCGCTTGAGCTTGAACTGATTGAGCCTTGGCTGCATGAGGGGAAGAGAGAGAGAGAGAAAGCAAGAGAGTGAAAGGGAGGGGTAGAAAAGCAGATGGTCACTTCTCCTGTGTGCCCTTACCAGGAATCAACCCAGGACATCCACATGCTGGAGCCAAAACTCTACAGCTGAGCCAACCAGCCAGGGCCAAATAATGAGATCTTAAAACTCTTATATTACCCAAAATTTCTATAATGATTCTTAAAAAGTATTTAAACTTTATTCAAGTTATATCTATCTCTTATTTGGTAAATGATTTTATTTTTAGTGATATCACTTTAAACTTGAGCATTGTCTGGAATAGCAGGCAGATTTTCTGTGAAATCTGTCAGTAACTGATTTACTTATATTAGATTTTTAGAAAGGATAATATAACCTCTTTTCCCAAGGTATGCTGGCATTACTTTTTTATGAATTACTGGAACTGCTGGAAAACAGCTGCATCAGTATTTTCCTGATATTAAAGTAGCTTTTATTCATGTTTCTGAATTTAATGTATCATCTCATAGGGACGATGCAAAGAAAGCCCTTGTAGATATACAATTTATTACCAAGAAACCTAGTTAATGAAAATGTGTGCTGTGTATAAGAAAAGCTACAATTGTCTCTTTGAAAAACATTCAAATTCTATTTCCAATTATGTGTTAGTGTGATATTTCCCTGTGTTTTGTCCTTTATCTTTCTTTTAAAACCTCAGATGAGTATTGATCTTTCTTCTACAAAGAGACAGTTGTAAGAGCCCTGGCTGGTTAGCTCAGCGGTAGAGCATCAGCCCCATGTGTGGAAATACTGGGTTCGATTTCCAGTTAGGCACACAGGAGAAGTGCCCATCTGCTTCTCCACTCTTTCCCCTCTCTTTCCTCTCCATCTCTCTCTTCCCCTCCCACAGCCAAGTCTCCCTTGCAGCAAAGTTGGCCCAGGGCGCTGAAGACGGGTCCACGGCCTCTGCCTCAGATGCTAGAATGGCTCCGCTGCAACAGAGCAATGCCCCAGATAAGCAGAGCATTGCCCCCTGGTGGCATGCTGGGTGGATCCTAGTCTGGCGCATGTGAGAGTCTGACTGCCTCCCCCCTTCTCACTTTGGAAAAATACAAAAAAAAAAAAAAAAAAAAGAAAGAGAGAGAGAGAAAGAGACAGCTGTAAGTATGAATAAGCCATATATACTTGGAATATTATGAATGTACTCTAGAAATGAAACTCTACTCTCTGTAAAATAAGTTTCTTTATTTTATGGATGAGTATAATAAATAAAATGTGATATTTAGGTTACTGATTTATATTGGAAGTTATTTTAATCCTTAGTCTATCAGGAAAAGTTTAGCATGCTAAGTAAAAAAAAAGTATGCCATCATTAATGACTCAAAAACACATTCCTACTACAATGTGGATGGTTTCAATTATTACTGTCTCATACCTCAAATTGAAAAAAAAATTCAGGAGAGTTTAATTCATTACAAATATTTACCTATTATTTTTGATAGACTGTATCTCAAAGAAATAAAATGCCCAATTAAGTTCAATATTGTATTTTAAACTATGACATATATCTTTCTTTGTAAAACAAATAATTCTTTTTGAGGTGGTTCAGATTTCAAGATGACTTAAATGTTATAATTTTTTTCTAAAAGAAACATTTTTTATTTTGAGAGGAAAACAAAAAATGCATTATATGAATATAAAATAGTATAAACATGACTTGCAGTGTAAACATGGCTTTGTAAGTTAACATTTTGTCCTTTCTTTCTAAAAAATAAACAAAAGCAACAATTAAAATGTAAGAAAATAGACAAAAAACATGTTCAACATTATTTTTAGTGAAATTGGAAGATATATAATCCATGCATTCCAAAATGCACGTAAATCTCTATAAAGTTGAGATGCACACAGGCTGTGCAGGAGGAAATGAAAAGGCCAAGTAGTAGAAAATGTTAGAAATCCTCAACAAAAAATATGGTCCTGCAGTTGAGCATCTTCTCTTTCTCTCTCTCTCGTGTGTGTGTGTGTGTGTGTGTGTGTGTGTGTGTGTGTGTGTTTGTCAGAGTCAGAGAGAGTCAGAGAGAGGGACAGATAGGGACAGACAGACAGGAAGGGAGAGAGATGAGAAACATCAATTCCTCGTTGCGGTTCCTTAGTTGTTCATTGATTGCTTTCTCATATGTGCCCTGACGGGGAGGGGGGGCTACAGTAGACCGAGTGACCTCTTGCTTGAGACAGCGACCTTAGGCTCAAGCTGATGAGCTTTGCTCAAACCAGATGAGCCCACGCTAGAGCTGGCGACCTCAGCATCTCAAACCTGGGTCCTCCACATCCTAGTTCAATGCTCCATTTACTGCGCCACCGCCTGATCAGGCGAGCATCTTCTCTTAATGTGGGAAACTAAATCATTTGCTTTTACCCTGCTTCATTTAGATTATGAAAAACATGAAAACAACTAAATGGTCTCTGAAATGGCAAAAAATGGGAAAACCATCTAAATACTTTCCCAGTCTACCACAGGGATCTTTGTCAAGCAAAGAAATTCTAATTTATGATATACAATACAAAACAACTAAAAGCCATTTTCATCTGTCTCATCAACTTTAGTTACCAATGGAGCATGTTGGACGTTTGGGGGAGTATATTTAGTTAACAGAATAATTTAAGACACTAGATATTTAGATGATAGGGAGCATTGGTGCTGAGTCCCTGTAATTAGTGATATAAAAATATAAAGAAGAAAGAAAGCTGTTGTCACATGTTTTCAAATCTCTTGCCATACTTTTATATATTAAGAAAGGTTTCTTATAATTTTTGAGCCTAGAATCTTTATTAAGGTATTGTATTGTCAATAAATAATTAGAAAAGAAGACTCATACAACATTGTACATTGAGTACTAGAATTATTTTATGACTCAACAGAAGTGCTTACTTTGGTTTTGTAACTTTATCAAGAGCTATCTGAAGTTTTTCAATATGATATCAACCATGCAAATGTCATGGAAGGTGTCTGAGTTACTGACTCTATACTTTTCTGTCAATATACTCATTCTAATCAGTACATAAGTATGACTACTTCTTTATGATTTCTAAAACGGGCACATGGGGATATTTGCATGTTGAAATACATTTCTTATGTTTCTTTCTGTTATCTCTCCCTGATATTAGAGTTATAGCATTGTATTGATTTATTCTTGAAATTATGTACCTAGAAAAGCAGAGTAAATTTCATTGTAGCATAGTACAAGTGAGCATTACATTTCTTTTATAATAAAAAAGAAACATTGAGAACGAGTGATGTATCTAATATATAAAAAATAAATATTTAATAATACATTTACTTTGCAAGGCTTTAGGGAAATAAACATATTAAATATTGTGAGTGGGTATGCAGATTGGTATGATTCCTGGTAGTAAAAATATCTATAGATACATGCAAATATCTATAGCAGAAGACTCACTTGAAAGATATAATAGCATTTGCATATAATTTTTTGATGTAGCATTACTTGAATTCACAAAAGATTAAAAACAACTATGTAATCAGTGCTTGAGTGCTGCTCATATAAATTAATTCACATTCATATAATAAACCACTATGCACCTGTTGAACACAATAGAAAAATATTTCTGTTCTGATGTGGAGAGGTCTCCCAAATACTTTACTGAATAAAAGAAGTAAAATAGTGTGTGAGTGTGTATGTTCTATGGTGTAAAGGAGGGAAACTAAGAACATATACTTGTGTTTTATTGTGTATGCTATAAAGTAATCTCGGAAGAATACACAAATCGTAAAATAAGTGATCACCTGTATGTGTACAGTTGGAAAGTTATTGATGTTAGAAAAATAGGTTATTGTCTGACCAGGAGGAAGTGATAGAGCATTAGACTGGGACGTGGAGGACCAAGGTTTGAAACCCCGAGATAGCCAGCTTGAGCGGCTCATCAGCTTGAGTCCAAGGTTGCTCTTGAGCAAGGGGTTACTTGGTCTGCTGTAGCTCCCCCATCAAGGCACATAAGAGAAAGCAATCAATGAACAACTAAGGTGCCACAGGAAGAATTAATGCTTCTCATCTCTCTCTCTTCTGGTCTGTCTGTCCCTCTCTCTGTCACACACACACACACACACACACACACACACACACACACACACACACACACAAGCTGTTGTACATAGGGACACGAGGCTGACCTTCTACTCTGTTTTAATTTTAATTATTTGACCAGTTGGATATATTAATAGTAAAATTAAGTCCTGGCTGGCTAGCTCAGTGGTAGAGCATCAGCCTGACATGTGAAAGTCGTGGGTTCAATTCCCAGCCAGGGCACATAGGAGAAGCACCCATCTGCTTCTCCACCTTTCCCCCTCTCCTTTCTCTCTACCTCTCTCTTCCCCTCTTGCAGCCAAGGTTTCATTGGAGCAAAGTTGGCCTGGGTGCTTAGGATTGATCCATGGCTTCCACCTCAGGTGCAAGAATGGCTCCAGTTGCAACAGAGCTATGCCCCAGATGAGCAAAGCATCACCCCCTAGTGGGCATGCTGGGTGGATCCCGGTTGGGCACATGCTGGAGTCTGTCTTTCTGCCTCCCCACTTCTAACTTCCAAAAAATACAAAAACAAACAAATAAACAAAAGTAAAATTAATTTAAAAGTAGCTAAAGTATAATTAAGATCTCTGCCTATACATTACATTTAAAAATTTTTTTTATTTTTTTATTTTTTCTGAAGCTGGAAACGGGGAGAGACAGTCAGACAGACTCCCGCATGAGCCCGACCCTGGGATCCACCCGGCATGCCCACCACGGGGTGACACTCTGCCCACCAGGGGGCGATGCTCTGCCCCTCCGGGGCGTCGCTCTGTAGCGACCAGAGCCACTTATCACCCGGGGCAGAGGCCAAGGAGCCATCCCTAGCGCCCGGGACATCTTTGCTCCAATGGAGCCTCAGCTGCGGGAGGGGAAGAGAGAGACAGAGAGGAAGGAGAGGGGGAGGGGTGGAGAAGCAGATGGGCGCTTCTCCTGTGTGCCCCGGCTGGGAATCAAACCGGGGACTTCTGCACACCAGGCCGATGCTCTACCACTGAGCCAACCGGCCAGGGCCTAAAAAATTTTTAATATAAACTGTTTCTTGGATCTTTCCACAGAAAAATTTACATGTAGCTATTAATAAGAGAAAAATCCATTAGCACAAGAATGACAGATTGTGAATAAAAAGCTGAACATTTACTGCTTTTCTTTGCTAAATTCATACTGTGCAGTGTTATATACTTAATGCCCGTCTCATTGTTAAAGTGCCAAAACAGCTGCACAAAAACAGTGAAACAATATAGTGAGATGTTTCTTGGTTGGAAAGAGAAATCATATAAAGCTTGTCTTTTGTGTTTTTTAAGAAAACATCACCAGCACAGTAAAAAAATATGTAAGTATTAATAATAAACCAAGCTTTTATGTCTCTGCTTATTTTTCCAACTCTGTTTTATTCGTGTGTATGTGGGTGTGTTAGAAAGAGAAAGTGAACAGTGAGAGAGAAGTTAGTTTTTTAATTCATTCAACATTTTTTTCATTCAGAAGTTATTTAGTACTTATGATGCATAAGGAATGTGTAAATAAAAGAAAATAAGGAGCATTCTCTGACTTTGATGAATTTATAGGATATTAGCAATATATATTTAAAGTAAAGGAGTTGATGTTATATTTTTTCAAGTATTTTTACAAATTTTTTTATCCAGAATTATATTGTTTATTGATTTGCAAAGATAATTTATTTTTTAATATTAATCCGGCTCAAAGGAAATTTTGGAGATTTTCAGCAGTTAATACTTATAAATATTATTTTCATTAGTCAGTAAGAAAAAAATCTGCTCAAGAACTGCATTAATTATATGTTTATAATTTTCATCTACTGACATATGCCAAGCTCTATACAATTACATTTCTTATACAGACATATTCTTAAGGAAATATAACTATTATAATGGATAAGAAGAATCTCTATCACTAAATTATAGCAGCTTGAAATACTAAATTGCTTTAGTTCACTGTTTTCATTACATTTTTATCTGATGATTAGACAATATTTTTCAAAAGAAAAAAATGTTTTTTATGAGAATTAAAGGTAGATGTAACACATATGTAGAGTTTAGACCTTGACTTATTGCATTTTCCTAACAAAATATCTCTTCTTCTGTCTTTCTCCTTCTGTCTCTTTGTTCTCTCTCTCTTTCCAAAATAATGCCAGTTTCTTGTTTGAGTATAGGAGTACAAATACTTTTGTATTTTGTTTTCTCTAGTCATTGCTTGGCAACAGAGTCTTTTAGTAATATTAAATGTATAAGGAAAGAATAATTTAAAGCATAAAGCAAGTTGATAAAATACCATTAAAACATACTGATTTCTATGATTTGTAACAGTATTTTCAAAGAAGTATGGTTTTGGAAAACATTCTTCTTGCAAATTAATTCAACATGTCATATTAATTAAATTAGTGAGCAGATAGGAGGCCTCGTGTTACATCTAAGAGCCCTGCACTAAAACATGTTTTATCTGTGTGTATATGGGAGGAGATATTTTCACTGAACATAATTGTGATACAATTTTTTCAGATGTCTCAGAGAAGAGGGCAGGTACTTGAGTAATCAGAAGTCAGAACAGGTGACTTTTGAAGAGAATGAGATATTCTGAAATCTTTACATAAAAGCTATCTGAGAGGCTAAGAACTCTTTTATGAAACTGAAGTTAACATGAAAATATTTTGGACCCAGAAAATAGGTAATAGTAGAAATGACACAGTACTCAACAAGACTTGCTTAGAACCTGCCTTCAATAAAACAAATTAAAGGCATTTAACTAAATATTATTTGCATATTACAACATTCTAAAAATTAAATGTTAGCCCTATTTGACTCGGTGGATAGAGCGATGGCCCAGTGTGTAGATGTCCTGGGTTTGATACCCGGTCAGGGCCCACATAGAAAGTTACCATTTCTTTCTTTCCCCCATTCTGTCCCCCCTCTCTCTCTGTTCCCCTCTTGCAGCTAGTGGCTCTATTGATTCCAGTGGTATTGGCCCAAGACACTGAGAATAACTCAGTTGATTTGAGCATCAGCCCCAGACATAGGTTGCCGGGTGGATCCTGGTAGCCATGCATGCGGGAGTCGGTCTCTCTATCTCTTCTTGTCTCATTTAAAAACAAAAATAAATAAATAAATGTTGGCATTTGGAAGCTATTTGCATGAAAAATTAGAACTTAATAATTATATCTTTCTTATACTTCAAAAATGCATAATAAAACTTAGTTGTACTCCATTTTAATTTAAAGCTCTATTTCTCCTCTTTTTTCATCTTTTTTTTTTTTTTTTTTTAAGTAAGAGGAGGGGAGATTGTGAGACAGACTCCTGCATATGTCCTTACCAGGATCCACCCGGCAACCCCTGTCTGGACCCAATGCTCAACCATGGATAGCTAACCAAGGATAGCTCAACTGTGCTATCCTTAGGGACAAGGGACAATCTAATCAACCCAACCACTGTCTGCAGGAAAGGAAGAGGGAGAGAACAGGGAGAGGAAAGAGGAGAGAAGCAAATAGTCCTCTTCTGTGTGCCCTGACTGGGAATCAAACTGGGGAAGTACATATGCCAGGCCAGCACTCTATCTACTGAGCCCCTATCCAGGGTTGTGTCATTTTTTTTATTGATTTTAATTTATTGTGTTTACATAGATTCAAGTGTCCCACCAAATACATTCTCTTACACCCATTTTCACCTCCACATCCCCCTTGCCCGCTTCCACACATTGCCCTTCCCCCTTCCCTCCAGGATTTGTATCCAATCCTCTCATCCTCTTTCTCTCTGTCCTCTTTACCTCTGGTCCCTTTGATCCCGCCTCTGCCTCTATTCTGTTCCTCAGTTCACATTGTTATTGGATTCCTCAAATAAGTGAGGTCATATGATATTTTTCTTTCTCTGCCTGGCTTATTTCACTTAACATAATAGTTTCCACATTCATCAATGTGGTCTCAAAAGGTAAGATTTCATTCTTTTTCAAGGCCATGTAGTATTCCATTGTGTATATGTACCACCACTTTTTAATCCACTCATCCACTGACGGGCACTTGGGCTGTTTCCAGATCTTGGCTATTGTAAACAATGCTGCAGTAAACATGGGGGTCATTTCTTCTTTTGAATCAGTGATTTGGTAGTTTTAGGCTATATTCTTAAAAGTGGGATGGTTGAGTTAAAAGGCAGTTTTATTTTAAACTTTTTGAGGAATCTCCGTACTGTTTGCCACAATGGCTGCACCAGTCTGCATTCCCACCAGCAGTGCAGGAGGGTTCCCTTTTCTCCAAATCCTCTCCAGCACTTATTATGTGTTGTTTTGTTAATAAACACGATTCTGACTGGTGTAAGGTGGTATCTCATTGTGGTTTTAATTTGCATTTCTCTAATGATTAGTGATGATGAATTTTTTTATCTGCCTATTGACCAACTGTATGTCCTCTTTGGAGTAGTGTCTATTTATTTCTTTTGAGCATTTTTTGATCAGATTGTTTATCTTCCTAGAGGTGAGTTTTTCAAGTTCTTTATAAATTTTGGTTATTAATCCCTTATCGGACATACTGTCAAATATGTTCTCCCATTGTGTGGTTTGTATTTTTCTTTTGCTTATATTGTTTTTATCTGTACAAAAGCTTTTTAAATTAATATAGTCCCATTTGTTCATCCTGTCCTTTATTTCACTTGCCCATGGAGATAAATCAGCAAATATATTGTTGTGAGAGATGTCAGTGAGCTTACTGCCTATGTTTTCTTCTAAGATGATTATGGTTTCATGACTCACATTTTTTATTCATTTTGAGATTATTTTTGTGAATGGTGTAAGTTGGTGGTGTAGTTTTATTTATTTTGCGGGTAACTGTCCAATTATCCCAACACCATTTTTTAAAGAGACTGTCACTACTCCATTGTATACTCTTACCTCCTTTGTCAAAGGAGGGGAAAGGGGACATGGGGTAATGGGGATGGTAGAGGAGGTAGAGGGAAAAGTTTAAAGTGGGACAAATATAAGGTGATGAAAAATGATCTGACTTTGAGTGATGGGTATACAACATAATCAACAGTTCAAATGCTATAGAAATGTTCAACTAAAACCTGTGTACTCTTATTGATCAATGTTATCCTGTTAAAATTAATTTTCTAAATAAAATTTAAAAATTAAAAAAGTAAATTTTTGTACAATTTAAAAAATTAAAGTGACATAACTTAAAAAAACCAAAACTATTCTACCTATAAAACTAAAAAAGCATATTGCAACCTCCTCCTGAATGCCCACTGCATCCATACATCTGTTTGTCTCTGCCCTGGCTTTAATGAAGCTGCCATGCTTCAGGGATCCTCTTAAAAAGATTTTGTCCAGTTTATAATACTTTAATATAGGAAAGAATTGTTATGACAACATCTTTTTGCTTTCTGGAAGTGAGAGAGTTAAAGAAGGAACAAATGTCTTTAGTAAATCCATGGTATTCAAACTTGGGCTACATTAATTGAATCCTAAATAGTACTGTGTTTTGTACTATTATTCAAGGAAATTTTTTTTTATAAAAGTGTAACTATCTATAACTCTATCAATTGTACTAAAAAAGAAACCATTATTTCTAACTTATCAAAGGTGTATTAAAAATAATTATGTTGTGACAAGTTAATTAAACTTTGCAAAGGAAAAACATCAACATATTACCATAGTTGGAATCTATAAAATATATTAGTGTGCTAAGACTGGCATAACAAAGTAACATATATTAAGTAGCTTAACAGAAATTGTTATTTATTTTCTCACAGTGCTGGAGAGCTATTTCTAGAGGCTAGAAGTTTAAGATCAATATATGGATAGGGTTGTTTTCTTCTGAAGTCTCTCTCCTTGGCTTGTAGATGGCCATCTTCATATTTATATGAAATTCTCCCTATATGCATGTATGTCTATGTTTTAATTTCCTTTTCTTATAATAATGCAAGTTATATTGTATTAGTGTCCACTCTAATGACATCATTTTAACTAAATTATATCTTTAGAGACCCTATATCCAAATGCAGTTTTATTCTGAGTTAGTAGGTGTTAGAATTCAATATATAAATTATGAAAAATAAAATTTAACCCATAATAAAGGTTTAAAAAAGCATTATACATTATGAGGAATTGTATACAATCACCTCCTTCCCATCACAGCATTATTCTTATTGACTGTTTGACAAATGCACATTCTATCTTGGACATTCACCTGTTCTAGTTAATACTTGTTTTCCCTCACATCTCTACAACACAAGCAAAATATATTTTAGTTTATCTTGATACCAACTGTTCCCAAAACCATAAAATATTTTGCATCAACTTTTTTCATGCATCAATGTATTTATAAGGTATAGATTTAAATTTACTTGAATCATTTTTTATTGCTTCTGTAACACATTAGCACAAACTGAGTGTCTTAAACCAACATATTTTCTTATAAGCTTCATCAAAAGTACACAATGGGTCTCAGTGGGCTAATATAAAGGTATTAGGAGACCTCTGTTTTTTATGTAAGCTACAGGTGAGAATTAATTTTCTTGCTTTTTAGTTATTATAGGTTTTCTACATTTTTTGGTATTCAGCCATAGGTATTTTTGGGGAAGCAAGAATCATTATTCTGACTATCATATCTACAAACTGAAATACTGAAAAAATCAATCTTTTGCCTTAAATTTTAGAGTTATCCATACTCCAATCTCTGAAACAATATTATTTCTTTGGGTATTTGAATCGAAACTTGAATGACACAAGCCTCACAAAAATTTATTCCCAAAATAAGATTATACTTAAAGTCATCAAAATGTTTAATCAAATTTTATAATTCCATATTATCATATAGTTTGTTGTGTACAAGTCCTGCCTGGGGTGAGGATGACGGAGACGCAAAGACCCAACTCCAGGGACCAGGTTCAGTGATGCAGATTCACTTTATTCAGGAAGTAAGCTAGCTTATATACATGGGTTCAGTCTATAGGGTGTTACAGCATGTTCTCCAAAGACAATGGCTAAAAAGATCAGTGAGCTGTGTGGTAGGCGCTAAGTCACTTCCTTATGATGGGCGAGCTTCCTTCCTGGGTATGCCCAGGAGGGTTCTGGGAGCTGGAGTATTCTCACAGCATTGCATCAGCCACAGCTGCTAGGAATGTGCTCTGCACTCCACCAAAATCTGCCCCTTCTCTTTTAATTAAGGCCAATTGGACTTCATGAATGACAGCTTGCTGTTGTTGTAGCTTCCGAATGCTGCGCATTATGCAATAGAACCCTAGTAAAAGTAAAACAACTATAATACCTATATGCTATATGCTAATAGATTAGCTGGATTAAACAATGAGGCAAGCTTCTGTAATATTTGTCTAGTTAGGAAATAGAATGGGGGTCTTAAACAGGAGATTCCTCCTAGGGGTCGGGATGTCATTTCCCTCCCATTGTGTTACAGAGAACTTCCACGTGCTGTTAAACACAGTTCCATTTTGATTGTAAAAAATGGATGTAGGTTCATGCACACCCCTTCCCACAAAGGTCCCAGTGTCCAAATACAGAATGGATGGCTTGCCGTGGGTTACATGCTGCATATGGTTGCAAGGCACATTACACAAATTACAGCAACATGACAAATCATACAATTTCAACAATTACAAAGGTATATTTCACCAGTCTGAGCACTTTACCAAAAGCACAAAATGTCCTCAGCCTTCTTTCTAGCCATGAGAAAAGCTTCCCGGGGCAGAGGTAGGGCTTCCAGCAAAGCCACTCCCCGCCCCCATCAGGGTATTTCACATTGTCCAAAATCTGTAAGTCCATCCAACAATGAGCCAGTGCTCACTCTGGTCATAGTCCAGGAAGCCAGTCCAAGCACATAGGGCCTCAGCCACCCCCCTCATTCCTGCCATCCTGGCAGGTCTTACACTGTCCCAAAGAGGAGCACATGGCAATGGCAGTCAGCATTTTCATCTCTGCTCCAGAAAGCATGGTAGCACCACCCTTATGTCTCAAAATCACAGACCTACCAGGGGCATAGTAAGAACTCCTTGCTGCTGGGCTCTCATCTTCTGAAGACTACAGATCGCAACTCCAGCCCAATTCTCCTCATTCTCCAAAGAAGAACTGAAAACATCAGCTCCTGCTGCTGGGCTTGAGCCCTGGGCCGCCACCGCCTTCTGCTCAGCAGGCCTTGCAGCCCCAGCTCCAGTCTCAACCCCAGCCTCCCATAGCTGCTGGCTCTCCACAACATCCAGGGCATGCTGCAACTCACAAACCTGTGTCTTTCTTGAGTGGCTGCTCCATTTCCAAGTGAATCTCAGGAACCTTCTCGGCCTTCTCCGGTTCTTGCTTGAGCTCCACGGTCGGCATTTCTTTCTCCCACATTTGCTCCAGCTCCTTCCACTGCTCGGTTTGCAGGTCCCAGGCAGCCTCTTTCACAGAGCTCTCAGTTTCCTCATGCATGGCTGTGAAATTCAGCTAACTTATGGACCCCAAAAGAACAGACATGCGGAACCATAACAGCAGCCAGTTCTCTACCATGCACCTCAAGGGTGGCGGCTCCATACCGATCTCTAAATCCTGCTGACTAGGCCAAATGTAAAGCCAGTATTCATGGCCACAATCACAGCAGCCTGGCCCATGAAGGTACGCATTGGATTTGGACAGACAGTAATGAAACAACAGAACCACGAACTGTTAGGCTATTATCTTTAATCCTAGCTTGCACCCGGCAGGCAAGTAATAACACACACTGGGCTCCACAACACACTCATTCAGTGCTCACAAAACTACTGACTTATCCAAGTTTTCTAAAATAAAAGTGTCTACCTCACCAGCCTCATTCTCTTTTGTTCCCCATCTCCTTCTCTCTGCACAAACTCTGCACTAATTGGCTTCTCCTTTAGCACTCCACCATCTTGGCTGCCTCTTTCCTCTCCTTCATGTGGCCTTTTTCTGCTCTCTGCTCTAATGATAATCCCAGGAACCAAGACAGAGCAATCTTCCTGTCTGCCCCACTTTATAGTGTAGAAATCCAAGCTTTTAATCCAATATACAAACAAGGAAGTCTCTGATACAAAGTCACTTATCTGAGGCATAATAGGATTCCTCATGAGAGTGCACCACCCCACATCAAAAAGGATGGGAAAGGCTGAGTCCCAAAACCAAGCCCCAGGCTACAAGGATCCTGCCTGCCAACAGCCCGCACCCAACAGACATTAATATAATCATGCCCATCCCAAGCAAGAAGAGCAACCAATACCATCACCTGGGTGATGGGTATCCACGTGGGTAGTGCCATCTTTAACAAAGTGAGCATAATATATTTTATCTGCCCAACAATCCACCCCAATGCTCACTTTACTACCCACAATCTACACCAGCATTCCTGTGCAAGGAAATTAGGCACATTATAAAATTACTAGATGACAATTATAGTATTAGCATAAGAGAAATTCTGATTGCATCTATGGCTATAAACCTAGCCCACATACACTTTACACCAGTGGTCCCCAACCTTTTTTGGGCCACGGACAGGTTTAATGTCAGAAAATATTTTCACGGACCGGCCTTTAGGGTGGGATGGATAAATGTATCATGTGACCAAGACAAGTGTCAACAGTGAGTCTTAGACGGATGTAACAGAGGGAATCTGGTCATTTTTAAAAAATAAAACATCATTCAGACTTAAATATAAATAAAATGGAAATAATGTAAGTTACTTATTCTTTTTCTGTGGACCGGTGCCAAATGGCCTACGGACTAGTACCAGCCCATGGCCTGGGGGTTGGGGACCACTGCTTTACACCACTCTCGAGAACTGTAACCTGTAACTCTTCAGAGCATAAAGTCACAGAGTTAGAAAGCCTAAACTTCTCAAATCGGTCTCTGAGAGTGATAATCAGTGGGTCAATCCTACTTGTATCCTTTTTTTCTCTATATTTCAGCAACTGAGGATACAAAATTATGTAGCTTCAGTTGGTTCAACATTTAAATTGCATTCCAGAGGACAAATTGATAACCCTGCAGAGCACTATCCACAGGCTGACATTCAGGTGGAAAGGTTATTCCATATATCATCAGGCCAATCACTCTTGGGTGACAGATAGAGTATAACTAATGCCGGGTTTTGTTGTTGTTGTTGTTGTTTTGTTTTTATATTCACTGTCAAAAATTTAGCTTTAGCCTGATCAGGCGGTGGCGAAGTGGATAGAGCGTCGGACTGGGATGCGAAGGACCCAGGTTCGAGACCCCCAAGGTCGCCAGCTTGAGCACCAGCTCATCTGGTTTGAACAAAAGCTCACCAGCTTGGACCCAAGGTCACTGGCTCGAGTAAGGGGTTACTCAGTCTGCTGAAGGCCCGTGGTCAAGGCACATAAGAGAAAGCAATCAATGAACAACTAAGGTATCACAATAAAAAACTGATGATTGATGCTTCTCATCTCTCTCCATTCCTGTCTGTCTGTCCCTATCTATTCCTCTCTCTGACTCTGTCTCTGTAAATAAACAAATAAATAAATAAATAAATATCTTTAAAAAATTTAGCTCTAAATTGGTTCTCTGGTCCAAGGTAAATGTTTGCAGAACTGCAGGTGCTCTGAAAGCCTGGCAGAGGCACTGTGGGCCGATAAAACAAAACAGATTCAGTCTATGGAGGCATCACAGAAAGATGAATAACTGCCTTCTCTAGGATGAGAGGACATTAATGCCTTCTTCATTACTGTTTGTGTATATCAGGTTTATTATGCTTCTGTGAAAGCAACTAGAAAATGAGTGAATGGTCATTCCCAGGAATTTACCATACTGAAGGTTCAGTGTAAATATATGGCACCCACAGGTCATTCAGCATGTTAGTAATTTTATTAGCCTTGATGAGTAAAGCACATGCTAAGAAGCCTATTCATAGTTTCCAACCCACTCATCACTCACCCACTGTGCATGGGATGCTGAGGACACATTCTGCTTCACCTCCTTTGAATAAATTATCTCCATTTATAGTATTTCTGTAACTTCTATGTACCAGATACTCTGATAGGCAATGGTATGACACACACCACGATACACCTGCTTTGGACTCACCTCCCTAGTGAATTCTCCTACTTTTCCAGACTTGACTGTTTTTAATCTTCTCAACTTATTCTTGCCAGTTGCCTGGCTATGCAGCCAAGTCATTGTCTGTGCTTGTTCTTATATAAAAAACACAACTGGGCAAACAGCTTGGGCCAAGACTGTGAATATTCTTAAGTGATTTTATTCTTTAATCAATAGTGAACAATGACTAATCTTTTAATGCAGATAGTAACTTGGAAACATTTTTTTCTTCTCATTTCTCAAAGAGATATTTATTGAGGTGATTTAATCCCAAAGCTTCATAGTGCAAAACTACTAATATAACATGTAACTAATTTATATAATACCTATTACAGAAAGAATATGAGCAATGATTATTTTAAAGAAATTGACAAAAGTATCACCCGTGAAATATAAGCAACTCCTAATGTGAAAAAAATATCAAATGTTAGCAATTTAAGCTAAACATAACCATTCTTAAACATTTAAGACAGTTACTTTTAATATTATTTAATTTCATGTAGATGCAGAGGCAGATTTAAGGGCGGGTGTACCCTGGGCCCGGACTTCTGAAGGGCCCTGCAAAACTTTACCCTTTTTTTCTAATGACACCAAATTTGGTTTTATATGTGCAATTTTAACATTAATAGTACACAATATTTTTTATTTATTTAAAAATATGGTTAACATATTTTTATTTTTCCTGTCTCTCTCTCTCTCTCTCTCTTTTTTTAAGGAGCCCAATATTTTCTTCTGCGCTTGTGGCCTCAACTGACGTTAATCCACCTCTGTTTAGATGAAATATCCAGAATAGGAAAAAAATGCATGGGTGAAAATTAGACAGTGGTCTCCCAGGTCAGGAAGGGATGGGGATTGAGAGGGAATCCTGAGTGTAATGGGGAGGGACTGTCAGTAAATGCAAGTTCTATTTTTTTGGAATAATAAAAATATTCAAACTTTAGATTAAGGTGTTAACTTCCCAGCTCTATCAATGTACTAAGAACCATTAGATTTTACATTTTAAATGAGTAAATTTCATTTATGTAAATTATGGTCCAATATAATTTTTTTAAATGTAAGTAAAGTAAACAAGAATATGGGTAATTACAATATGAAATGCTCAAATATAAGATGCCTCCCTCTTTTATTAAAGATGAGGAAAAGGCATGATTTATACTGAGTGTTATAGGTATATATTTTTTCTTCTTGCTTATAATGCTAATAGGGCATTAAGACTAAGACTGATGTCTCATTAAAAACTAAGCATGTTCTGTCTGAATGTTAAGGTAGGTTGAATATTTTAGGAGAGTAAGCATCACACTTGTTATTTTTGTCAGGAATTGGAGTCACAAAAGGTTTAAAAATATGATTGGTCTATATTTTCATAATTATTTCCAAAATAAACATCAGTTTTCTCATCTCTTTAATTTAGAAACAGAAAATAGTTCAAATCAGACTATCTTGAACAAGAGCATCCAGTGTCATGTGATGTTAAATTTCTATATGAGGTGTTCTCATGTCTCTGTTCTTTACTGAAATCCAAAAAAATTTACCCTCTTTATGTCTTATATCAAGAAATCTGACTCTATCAAAAATACATCTGATTTCATCAGCTAATAATAGTAAGTCTTGTTTGTGAAACATTTTATTCTTTCTTGGTAACTTATTTCTTATGTTTTTTTTTAATTTTGTTTTGCATATGTTTTTGTATTATTTGTGTAGTCAATAGTAGGTTATATCTTTATGGAGCTTTTCTCATTCAAGTTCAGTGTCATGATTGACATCTTCCAGTTTCATACACTTTAGTCAGGCTGGCTTCAGTTCTTAACCTCTCTACTGACACTGTTCTTAGAAGAGTCACAGAATGCCTCAGTATTGCCAAATCCATTAGACACTCTAAGCCTCTTTTTCACAGAAATAATTTCATGGAATATAAGGGTCAAAAATTAATTCTCATAAATGATACTTCCTGATAATCTATGTGTTGTCAATGACTATAATTTGGACTAGTGCTGCAGCAAACAATTCAGCCAGAAGCATAAACTCTAAAAGATATTTTAAAATAATAGGATTGTTTGAGTCAATGTGGGCTATTGATCAATATTTATTGGTCCATGAGTTTTTATTGAAAGGTCGATATTTTCTAGTTTATGCCAAATAGCCTAAGATATAGAACATGCACTTATTATTTCTTTAGCAGCTGAAACAATTTCAAGAAATAAAGCCAAATTACTATTTTAAAAAAGGCATGCATATATAAATATGCCATATAAGAACATAAGAAAAATAGTACCTGGATACAAAAGATGTGTCAAATTCTGATAGTGCTGGAAAAAATCTAGCATAAAAGATGCACAATTTTCTGATAACTTTTTCAAATAAAGAAGCATTCTATCTGCAAGTAGTACCATAAACAAAAACATAAAGGCAAAAACGTTCAGAGAATGATGAATACAATTTAAAATGAAAGCATATATATTTTTTTGCAGTGGTGTTAGGATTTGTGATAGGAAATAATGCATTTGGTTCCATTTGTAGGGTATTTAAAACCCTTTCATTGAAAACAAGTGTTCAATGATTTCTACTTCTCATCTTTGTCACTCTTTGGCAAACAACATAACTTCATGAGCAAAGGACATTTTTTGCACTCATAAAAAATTGAAAGTTTGTATAAAGTTTTTATCACTTTATGTAAAAAAATAACAGGGCTACATATTAAAATACTAGCACTGTATAATTAAACACCTACGAACTTCAATACAACTTTCAAATATCCAATTTTGAAATATTCTGTATAGCTAAATGTTTATGGGTGCTCCCAGCCTTGGGTGGGTCCTTTGAATATCTGGTCAGATCTGCCTTCAAGAGGACTGCTGTGATAAGTGTAGTCAGCTCAGAGCACCAGCTGCTTCAACTTGGGTTCAGCTCAACTTTCCTGCTGCAGCCATGTTTCTCCCATTGAGCTCACAGCACAAGAAAGAGCCGAAGGTCCATACCGTTTCTTCCTGGTACAGGCCTCCTCACACAGGAATCGTTTATTGGGGACACTCCTTTAGTCTGGCTGAGTCTTTTTCAGGACCCTGCCACAACTGGAGGCCCTTTCTACCCAGTTTCTTTCTTTCCTTCTCAATTTTATAGGTAGCTTATAGCTCACCCCACCCATTTCTGCTTCCTGAGTCATTATTCTTCTCTAGTACTTGCTCTAGTAATCTTGTACATGTTTAAGCCCATTCTGGAGACTGTTTCACAGAGAACCAAATAGACCTACCATGTTACCAGTCTTCCCTTCCAACTGCCTGCAGCCAATAACCTTTTTTCTGTTATCTCATGCAATTTTTTTTTCTGAAGTGAGAAGTGGGGAGGCAAAGATAGACTCTCTCATGCACCCGACCAGGAACCACCTGGCACGCCCACCAGGGGGCAATGTTCTGCCCATCTGGGACATTGCTTCATTGCACGAAGAGCCACTAGCACCTGAGGTGAGGCTATGGAGCCATCCTCAGCATCCAGGCCAACTTTGCTCCAGTGGAGCCTTGGCTGCAGGAGGGGAAGAGAGAGACAGAGAGAAAGGAGAGGGGGAAGGGTGGAGAAGCAGATGGGTGCTTCTCCTGTGTGCCAGGACTGGGAATCAAACCTGGGACTTCCACACACTGGTCAGAGGCTCTATCACTGAGGGAAGCAGCCAGAAACTGCAATATTTTTTAAATCTGGAATTTCATTTTATAGATTTTTAGTTTTAGATAATCAGAATGTTTATTTTGATGATGACTTTAGTGATGTAATAATTCAATAAAATACCCTCCCTCAAATTTTTAACAAAACATCTGAACCTAAAAAAAAATCACCTATAAAGTTCTATCTTCCTTAGTGGTACACACTTAGAAATGCAAACATATTTAAAAGTATATCACTTTGGGCTTGGACATTTTTGTCTACAGTAGTATACATGACTTTTTGGGAGGGAGAGTTATTGCTATAACTAGCTAATAAATAGCATGTTAAAGGGCATGGACTAAAAATGTATGCCTGTGGGCAGAGGCAGATTTAATAGCAGATGCACTGGGCACACGCTGGGCCCTGACTTCTAAAGGGCCCGCAAAACCCCAACTTTACACTTTTTTTCTAATGATACCAAGATTGGTTTCATATGTGCAATTTTAATCAGGTACAAGTTTATATTTGGTGTGATTATTATTATGCTATTATTAATTATGTTATTCATATATTCAAATTTTATTGGAAATAGAACATTAATAGTACATAATATTTTTTATTTATTTAAAAATATAGTTGACATGTATTTTTACTTTCCCTGTCTTTCTCTTTTTTTTTAAGGGACCCAATGTTTTCTTCTGCGCCCGGAGCTTCAACTGACCTTAATCCACCTCTGCCTGTGAGTATGTGTTTCTTTTACTTTTTTTAAAGCTGTGGCATGGAAGTGGGAGAAATTGTTGAGAGCAGGGAGACCAGGATTAAAAGGCCTAATGCCAAAGTGAGAGACTGGCCTAATGGACTGTGATTAGAGAGGTTTATGAGTGAATAGAGTAGATCAAGAAGGTTTATGTCAGAGAAGTATTAATAAGAAATAAAAGGGCAAAGGAAAATAGAATTTAATAGATGTCCATTTTAGTTTTTCTATTCTGTAGACATCTAACACTAATTTTAGAAACTTGTCTTGGTCAGGGTTGTCCCTTCAACAGGAGGAAACATTGTTTCTATCAAGCCCTTACTGTTCCTGAGCTCACAGCCTAGAAAGACCTGAATTTCTGCAGACATCCCAGAAAGGGATTTCCAAAAAAAGAGAAGGGAAGGATAGTATTGCTAGTTTAATATTTAAATTAACAAATATCCATATGTGTGTGCATATGTGTGTGTATAGTTTCTATTCTACCAGAAACTCACTATAAGGGCACACGAGTGCTAGGTCATTAGGTCACGGTGTTTTAGTATTTTTCTCAGAAAAGGCTAGAATATTAAAATCAATGCATAGAGAAAAGCTTTAATGAAATGCCATGTATATAAAACATGCTGCAATATTAATTTGCAGGAAAATTATTTGGCTACATATTTTATATTGAAATAAACTCATATCATATAATTATTAAAAACAACACATGCGGCCCTGGCTGGCTGGCTCAGTGGTAGAGCGTTGGCCTGGCGTGCAGAAGTCCCGGGTTTGATTCCCAGCCAGGGCATACAGGAGAAGCACCCATCTGCTTCTCCACCCCTCCCCCTCTCCTTCCTCTCTGTCTCTCTCTTCCCCTCCCACAGCCAAGGCTCCATTGGAGCAAAGATGGCCCGGGCGCTGAGGATGGCTCCATGGCCTCTGCCTCAGGCGCTAGAGTGGCTCTGGTCTCAACAGAACAATGCCCCAATGGGCAGAGCATCGCCCCCTGGTGGGCATGCTGGGTGGATCCCGGTCGGGCGCATGAGGGAGTCTGTCTGACTGCCTCCTGGTTTCCAGCTTCAGAAAAATACAAAATAAACCCACATGAATAATACACACTTTTAAGAAACATACCTACATTTCCTGGCTGGGCAACTAAGTTGATAGAGCATCATCCCAGCATTCCGAGGTCTTGGGATTGATTAGTTCAATTCCACATCAGGGCACTGAGTATGCAAATAAGTGAAATAATGGGTTGATGCGTCCTCTTTCTCTCTTTCTTCACCCCACATCTTTGTTCCTCCCCCTCTCTATTTTTATCTCTCTCAAATCAATAGAAAATTAAAAAATGCATATGTATGTTATATTTCTAACATTTTTTAGTTCACCTCAAGTTTTCAATTGCTATGGGACTAGTGGAAAATCAAAGTTTAATACTCAACACCAATGATATGACCTTGTGTTCCTGATAAATGGAAGCATTAAGACTCGGCCCAATAGGGCTGCATTTCCCACTTGTATTTTGACCAGTTTCTTTAATGACCTTGCCAGATGATATAAATTGCTTTTTAGAGGGAGCCGAAAGGAGTGTTAGAAAGCTTAAAGATTTTGTTTCATGTTACAATAGATGGCTTTTAATAGTGAAGAAAAAAAGTGGTACTTCTGACATATAAAAATGCTTTTGTTAATTTTGACAATAGATAACAAGCACTTCTGTTTTATAGTAGCAGGGCAGAGGTATTTTTTGAACAAAGACCTACTAAATAAAGAAAATAGCAATTCAAATTATATGCCATTTTTTTCTTGTCCTCATATTGTGACCTCTGTTTGGTTGTTCCTCATTGTGATTGCTTAGATGAGGCCAATATATTATATGTTATTTCCACTTCAGTATATACTTCCAAGCAAATAAGTGTGTCAGCCTCATAGTTAAATTTGTAAAATATTGTGTCTTTAAGTCATATGAATGAGATTCAAGGAAAAAATTTAAGATCACTACTTTCCTCTTAGATTTGTAAAGATACACAATTTTGTGGTCCTCTAAAGAGATTATGTTATACTGTTCAGTAGTCTTTCATCTTGAATTGATCAAGATGATTTCATCTTGATATATAATTAATTAACTGATATCCAAAATATACTAACATTCTTAACATGATCAAATGAAGGTGACTTGGCATTAATAACTATACTTTACATTAATAACTGATTTTATTTTATATTTATCATTTCTAATACAACTAAGCTCAAGATCTGTTTAATGTATGACTGACTAATTGCAAAAATAAATATGCATAAAAAAGTCACCAAAATAATATTAGATGATGTGATTTGAACACACACATAAACACACACACACACACACTGTTAACAAACATATACAGTGTTAATATGCTTATCTTACATGGCTTTGGAAATTATTAAGACATTTCAAATTTGTTTGCTAAATAGATTTAATCATCCTATCTGCATTCCACATAAACCTTATATTTTCTGACATTCCTTTTATTCTTATTTTTTAAATTCTTTCTGGTTACAAAGGGAGACTATAGACTTTGGGTATTGAGCACACAATGCAATATATTGATAATGTATTATATAAAATTGTACACTTGAAACATATAATGTTATTAAGTACTCTCACCCCAATAAACTCAATACATAAAAAAGAAATTATAAAATATTATTTCTGCATTTAAAAAAATTTCTGTAATTTTGACAGTCTCAGAAAACAACCACCATTTTCACACATAAATATATTCATAATTTCTTCCCCACTTCACCAACACATGATAGTTAAAAAACAAAAGATGTGAAAGAGAAAGTATCAGAATGTATTACATTCCTGTGAGTCCTTGACATTTTTCTGTAAAACAATTGGACAGAAAACAAAAAGATGCAGAAATTATGCTAATATTTGAAAGTACAGTAATCAGATTTGTGAAGATTTTTTGGGAAACATCTAGTGTAATTTAAATTAAGTTTAATAAAATTGTTGAGACAACAAAGTGCTTTCTGTCATTGTTCAGAGAAATTTACATTTTACTAGCCTAGCATATTGTCATCTGGAAAATGTTTCCCTTGGTATTTCCTGGTACATTTCTTTTTCCTGTAGATTTTACTAAGATATTCTGCATTCAAACAAGCATAGAAAATAGAACAAGTAGAATCAAAATTTTCCTTTGAATTTGTCACAGCAGAGCATCAGTTTGAGGTGTCAATATGAAGCTGTGGTTACTCAAACCCCATTTGGTTGATACATCCATTTCACTCTCTGGACCAAAACAGACTGAGACTTTCACACTAAAAATCCAATTTTACCTATCAATCATTTTAGCATGGTTATGCCCAAAATTATGGCTCTAGTAGCCATTTCACTGTGGTTCAAACATTTGGTGGCTGTGATGTAACATAGCTAGAAAATTATAAATTGCCTTTCATTGGTTTGATGCATGAGCAGGTAGGCAATGTCATCAAACTGTCTATTTTATGTGGTTAATATGGTTTTTTTCCTATAAACATTAATTCACACATCTCTGGAAAGTTTTGCTGACTGGAAAAAAAAAAGCTAATAAAATGACCGAATGTGTCATAACGTTTTTCCATCACTTTTGTTAGAACATAAATATAGGTTGACATTTCTTTCTTTTCTATGTAAACTCACAAATGATATCAAAAGATCCACAGATGATAAGTTTTAAATCACAATAAAAATAGGTTAATTATTTGCAGAATATTGCAATAGGAAATTCATGCCCAATCATTTGCAATTCATGTACAATCTTTGTTATGAAATGAGGTAATAAGTCAAAGTGCCTTAATTGTCTGAAAAGTACAAAGGTTCTTCTCTACAACTCTGATCTTTTTCAAGTTTATATTTCCAACATATGTGATTATATTTCTGGCTTCTTGGTATTCAGGATTTGCAGATGAACATTTAGAGAGACATGTGATACATCAGAAATAACTCAAATTTTTAGTCAGATACCAATTCATAGGAAACCAGGCTTCAGAGAATTTTGACATCATTCTTCCTGTATTATAAATATTAAGATTCAGAAAAATTGTAGATCAGAAATGGGATTTAATCCTCCCTAAAGAAATGGTATAGTTTAATATCTCACTCAGATTTGAATTTGTGTGTTACTATTTATTTAGTATGTTAAAGTGATTTTCTATAAATAAAGTTGAGTAGAACAAAAGAGCTATATTCTGAAATAATGTACCATCTGACTAGGATACTTAGATAAGTATTCCATCTTTTTCTTCCATTAATAGTTAACTATAGCCTGACCTGTGGTGGCGCAGTGGATAAAGCGTCGACCTGGAAATGCTGAGGTCGCCGGTTCGAAACCCTGGGCTTGCCTGGTCAAGGCACATATGGGGGTTGATGCTTCCAGCTCCTCCCCCTTCTCTCTCTCTGTTTCTCTCTCTCCCTCTCTCTCTCCTCTCTAAAAATGAATAAATAAAATTAAAAAAAATAGTTAACTATAATTACTTTCAAAGCTGCTAGATTGATATATGTAGTTAATCTCTCTCACTCTGGCTTACTAACAGTAATTCATATTAGTAATATTTTATCATTTAATTCATTTAGCAACATTTTTCCAAATGTATGAAACTTTGATATTGCTGTCATATAATTAGGCATGAAATGTCATTAGCGTTAGCTCAAGTCACTTATTTTATAACAAATTTCAAGCAACCCCCCCCCCCACTAACTTTCTTAATAAATTACAAATGGTAAGACTGGCATTATTAAAAATGAATTTACATGAGAATTTTGACTAGAATTTTAAGAGATTACCAGTAAAATCAGTTTTTCCTAGGAAAGATAATTTTTTTTCACGCATACTTGATCCAAAGTACAGGTAACAAATCTAAAGTTAAAGATTACTAAATATATTGAGTAGCTATTAAGATCATGGGACCTTGATTGCCTTTTTTATGATACTTTTCCTTTTCTTACCAGAAATCAACTTAATCCATTTGTGATCTGGATTCCAAACTCTTTATCTTTCTACAATCTTGTGTAACTTTCCACTTCTACTATATCTCCAGCTTCATTCTCTCACCTTTTTTTATAGCATAACAATTTCAACAGAGTCTGGTGCTTTCCATCTTAAAAAAATAATTAAGCATCAATAACAAATCCTTCTAACTACTCATTCTCTTCTTTTTATCACCTCATCTCTGTCATCCTGTATCTAGGCAGAACTTCCTAAACAAGCAGTTTATTAAGTCAATGAGATTGGTCTCCACAGTTTTGCTTTAGTTGTATACTTTATGTGCAAGGTTAGTTTAAATATTAATGACATATCATATTCTTCCTTTACCTTTTTTCAAAATATGGGGGCCTTTTGGTATATCTTTACTTTTATATTTTTGTGATAGGCAGATAATATAACAGTATTTTACTTCTCAATTCTCCAATAAGAAAACAATACCATAAATATTATGAAACATAAAAACAGACATCTAACTCAGTGTCATAAAGATTGTAAAAAATAGAAGAACTGAGGCAAATTCTAAAACACTGTAATTTATCACATCTATAGACTCTGCTAATGTAAACACTTTACCAATTAGAAATTCCATGAATTGAGCTGCTCCTTTTAATTTATTATACATACTGCAACCACAGTAGTTTTGTTAAAAACAGCAATTAGTTCATGTGGATTTGCAGATTAACATTGATCAATGTTTTCTTTTTGTCCTTAAGAAAAACACCTAACACTAAATGCCATTTTCTTATATTATCTGATTCTCACATCTCTCTTCACCTTTATTCATGCTTTTTTCTTACTTGTCATTAAGATCCATCCAATGCCAGGCTACTTTTATTTCCCAAAATGCATGTTTTGTTTTCCTGCCTTGCAATTTCTAGTTCTAGAAAGGTTCTTCCTACTTGTGTCTAGCTCTTCCTAATTTTTTTTTCTAATAATTCCTCTCCACCAGATTTTCAAGTCTAGTTAAATTTCATGACCTCCACATTCCAAGAGCAACTTGCACTTCCTTTTGATAACACTTGCCTTCATTCATTTGGTATTTCTTTTCCTTATTAGACTAGAATCTCCATGAGGGCAGTCTTTGGGCTTATTTTATGTTTAATATCTTGAAGTATCTCCCACATAGTGAGTGTTATATATACTTATTTGTAAAGTAAATGAACATATGCTTCCAATTTGGAATGAGGTGAAACTACCTCTCTTTTATTTTTATTTTACTTTTTCTTTTATTTTAAGTCCATGAATTGCTTATTATCCACTTGTAACTATATACATAATTTTAACTTAAAGTTATTATTAGATATTAAATTTAAAATATCCTTTTTCATAAACCATATTAAATTTATCCTTTGGTAGTTTTACATAAATGGTTATATATGTATTTAATATAAATATATAATTTACATATATTTAAATATATATACATGTAGCATTAAAAATACTCTAAAACAATTTCATTAAGTATATGTATCTTTATTTTTACTCTAATTGGAGCACTTATTCCATAAAATTTGTCAGAACTAAATTATTGTTACCACAGCAACAGAGAGAGAGAAACAGAGAGAGAGGTAGAGTATAAGGCATTTTCAGAAGGGCTGGATTCTAGCATTGTCTCCAGGAAAACATCATTGAAAATTCAGATAATGTTGTTGTCCTTGGATTTTTACCCTTACAAAATGAAATAATTACAGTTTGAGTCTAACATATTTTTAATGAACTGATGAAATAATGTTTATAAAATTTCTTTGTAACTTTAAATTGTATCTTACCACTTATTTTTTTTCCAATGAAACTTGCAAAATTGTCCTGCATCTTTATCTTATATTAAACTCATGTTGTTTGAAAACATAACTATAAAAAATAAAAAGTATAGAATTGTTATAATTTAAGAAAAATGAGTACATTATTCTAATCTGTGAAGTGAGACATTCAGATATGTTTATTTCATTTTATTTTTCTTTTTTTAGTTCTTTGTCTCCCCTCACTAAATTTTTACACAGTCTCATATACTTCCCCTTTAGACCAAGCATCTAATTGCCATTTTTATTCTCTGCTTTGTAATAGCTATCATTGAATAATGGAAAAATGCATCAAATGTTTTTTTTCTTCATGTCCATGCAGCAAAATAACTTTATTATTTTTACTCCAGTGACACTGAGAAGCTTGAATCAATATTGACAAAACATCAGTTCTTTTTGAAAAACCTTATGATGATAGCACTGGAAGCTTAACTATTATTTCACATCTTTTATAGCCATAGAAACTCAAAATTTATTTTTCTCACCAACTAATACATCTTAATTCCCTGGAAAATTATTTCATTGTATTTGAGATGCAGTCACTGTAATTGACTTCCAAGGCACAGTGCTGGAATTCATCTCCATATGTGAGAACAAATCAAGCCTAAACAAAAAGAAGTTTATAATCAGGTTTCAAAGATTAATGTTTCTTTAGAAAGGGAAGCAGATCTTGGGAGCAATCTGATTTTGTTCCTGCTATTGATAGAAAAGTTGAGTTTCTAGCTGAACTAGTAGAAAAACTTGTTTTTAGATAAATGAATACTTTAACAGTGGAAATAATTCACAAGTAAACCTTGTTCATCATTGATATTGATTAGTAGAAAACTCTCCAAACCACATGCATACACAATCTTTTCCTGGTGAAATACTTTTATTATTATTCTTAAGGTTTTAATTTTTAAGCAGCAAAATGGATAATAATATCTTTTTTGCATAGCTCACACAGTTCATCATATAACCTCATGTATATTCTTCTAATCAAAGTTTTCCTAGTCTATAAGCCCTGATGTGGCCATATTTTTTGTTCTTGGTTTGTTTTTTGGTCCTCATTTGCTCTTTATCACTGAAAAAATTTATGTGACGCAATTGCTTTAATATCTGAGGCAGCTGGGTTATTTGCAAGAAAGAGATTATATTTTGAAAATTCAATAATATTTTGTGATTTCCAAAACTTTAAATATTTACTTGCTGCCATTACCATCAAAATCAAAAAGTTTTTAAAAAGATGGTGATAAACTATTTCTATCTACATCTTTTAAATATGCAGTAAGATACAGATTCTGAAGCTATATTCTCAATAAAACAAATTTAAGTGTTTTTTCAGTTTAGGTTACTCATAATGGTAAACTTATTAATCAGAATGACAACTGTAAAAATTAGTAATATCTATTATTAAAGGAAAAACTATAATAGTCTTGTAACTTGAGTCTTAAATCTGGTTTTATTTTTCAAACACTGTCTTAATAGATAAGTATTTCCCTGTGAAAAGTGTTAGATCCAAGTTCCTCAAGTGATTTTTCCATGTCAGAAGCATAGATTGGAAAACCTTACACAGGAAAAGCAGAGTCTGGGTGCCATATGAAAAGAATTTCATCTGGACAAGACAGGCAGTGGGAAAACCTACTCATCACTGTCCAGTGTTTAAACTGCAGAGGTCATCAACCTTTTTATACCTAGCACCCACTTTTGTATCTTTGTTAGTAATAAAATTTTCTAACTGCCCACCAGTTCCACAGTAATGATGATTTATAAAGTAGGAAAGTAACTTTACTTTATAAAATTTATAAAGCAGAGTTACAGCAAGTTAAAGCATATAATAATAATTACTTACCAAGTACTTTATGTCAAATTTTCGCTAAGCTTGGCAGAATAAATCTTTATAAGACAACTTACTATAGTTAAATCTATCTTTTTATTTATACTTTGGTTGCTCTGCTACTGCCCACCGTGAAAGCTGGAATGCCCACTAGTGGGTAGTAGGGACCAAGTTGACTACCACTGGTTTAAAAGAATAAACAAGTAAAACATATGTGGGTTAGAGAATACAATTTACTTAATTCAAAACCACTTAAAGATATCAAATTGTTAAGTTACATACTTAAGTACATGATTGTGGTTATTGTCATTGGATCCTTTTTCCATGCCCCTAAAATGGTGAACTTAAGCCTTATCTTACCCTTTGATATGTGTTCCAGATACATAGTTTGGAGGCTTGATCAGAGAAAATTAGTTTTTTCCTAATAACCACAATCCTCATTTTCATTAGTGATAAAACAGATTCTGATTCTATAACATTTTCAATTTGAATAAAGCTTTCATTCCCCAGCTTCAGTTTGATGTAGGTATGACTATACTATTAAGTGCTGAAGGTAATAGGTGCAAAGTAGTCTTGACTGGTATGGAGTTCTCTGTAGAAACACTTTCTCTTTCTATTGCTGGAATTGTGTGTTATGATGGTAGGACTTTAGAGGTGCCATCCTGGATCATGAGGCATTATCTAGAAATATAGAATAATAAGATAACAAGCAAAAGACCCTGAGCTAGTTTTACTTCCATAATTCCTACTTTCTTATTACTGTGTTATGAGAAATAAATCAACTTTTATCTTTTCAAAACTGTTAGTTTGAATATATATTTTGTATACAATAAGTCAAAATGTACTGATACAGGCCTCAGAACAGATCACACATTCAATACCAATCTTACTTCAGTCAAGTAATCTTTCTGCATCTGGTGAACAGTGAAACTTGATGAGTGGTTGCTAAAGCTATAGAGAAGTAGTTTCAGCTAAGAGGACAGATAAAGAAATATTATCTCATTATAGTGGCATAATATTTTGATAAATAAATTTGTGTTGCAGTAGTTGTGTATTTTCCTCATACTCCTTAAACATATTAGCTATTCAATAGGAACTATAATCGTAACACCCTTGTTTTTATTTTGTAAGTTTCTATACTTAATTTATTAATTTTTTCTGATATCTTTGAAAGTGAAGGGAACAGGAAAAGTGATTGTGTCATCAAACAGATAATAAAAAAATTGGGCATTGGAAATAAAACAAGAATAAGAACGCTAATGTGTAAATTCCGTTTTTGTTGAGGCCTGAACCCAGCTTCCATAGTAGTATCTAGCCTGAAACAGACAACTTCAAGACAATGAGAGCATGGTGCACCTAATCTACTGGGCATCCCAGCCTACCAGAAATGCCCACCCACTAACTCAGTATGGAAGTATTAAGGAGCCAAAGGAGTTTTATGGTCTGGGATGAAAGGATGTCTCCTCGATAACTGGACTTGTTCAGTGAATGCTAAGAGTAGACCTCAATTACCTGCACTGTTGAACCTATAGATTAATATGCATTTCTCATTTAGATAGTAGAAGCCTATTCATATATTTCTACTGTGAGAGTCTGAATGTTAATTTTGCTTTGCCCCTTAGTTAAAAGGAAACTAAATATTCTACTTGAGTTCTAAATGTTATAACTTTTATCATCGACTCAAGCATATCAATGGACAATTTATCATAAGAATTATCCAGATTATTTATTTTTGAGACTTATATTACCCCTTCACAATTTTCTCTGTATGTGATTGGTAGGACTTCCTACTGGAACAGTTTCACTGTGCTGCTCAATGTACCATGGCTTTACTCATGCAGTGAGTCCTCTAGAATGCCTCTCCTATTCATCTTTATATAAATTAATTATGTTCAGAATTCAAGGAGTCAGAAAAATATTTTATGAATAATTTTGGTTGAAAATATTCTAAAGTCTCTGGGATTATATTTAAATAATCTTGCAGAGATTACTGAGAAGCTTTGCTTTTTTCTCACACACACATAAACCCACACACATGCACACACTAACACATACACACTCTGTTATACAGTCTGAGTAGAAGCAAAGCTTTAAAATTATAGGTACTTTAAAATGAAATACCATGGCATAACCTCCTTACCACATTGTAAATGATCAAATTTCACTCCAGATAGAAGGTACATATATTTCAAAATTTTCATTTGGCATCTTAATAGGCAAATTATCTATTATCTATCTATCTATCTATCTATCATCAATCTATATAATCTATCATTGTCTAATTATGTATTTATTTTCTATATATCACCATTTTATTATTTTCTTATTGTTATTAACTCCCCATGCAATTTATATTAATTTATTAAATTTGCTTAGTTTTCTCTCATGGTTTCTGACATTATGTCATATTTACTAAGTTATTTTTTTCAATCCCATTAGCTTTGTCTGCTCAGGCTGATATAACCAAATTCCATAGACTGGTGGATTAACAGAAATTTATTTTTTCCCAGTTCTTGTGGTTGGGAGTGTGAGAACAGGCTACCAACATGGTCAGGTTCTGATGTGAGTTCTCTTCCTAGCTTGCAGACAGTACCTTCTGGTTGTGTCCTCAGATGGCTGACCAAGCTCTCTATTGTCTATATACCTACTAGACAACTAATCTCATAAGGTGGTCCCCATCTTCATGATGTTGGGGGGACACAACTTAGTCCACAGCAGAGATGTTTATATAATCAACATAATACGTGAACTATCTTTAACTTTTTAACTTACATATTTAGTTCTTCTAGAATATTTTTGGTACAGATGGAAAATTACACTTTTCAATAAAATATATGGAAAAATTTATTTTTGAACTTGTGCCATAACATCTTTCAGAAGCTTCTGCACTTTCAAAATGATTCCAATTTCATAAGAAACACTAAGTACTTTGGGACAAAATAAGACAAATTTTCAAATTTCTAGAGGAAATTATTGTGCTTTCTCAAAATTTTACTCAGCTCATTTTTACTCCCTCTAGTTTTTAAAAATTAATGTATCATCCAATCCTGTGATCTGTTGTTTTTTTTCTTTCTAAAATTGCAATTCCAAACCACACATCATCACTATAAATGTCCCTCTAACTTGTGGATGTTATTTCCAAACCCATCTGCCTGAGTCAGGTGGACATTTCTAATTCTAATCAGTTAAATTCCATTCAGTTCTGTGAAAAATGTGCCCTCAGGTAAGGTCTAGTTAGAGGCAAAATATGATTCAATCAGAAGAATGTGTGAGTACAAAGACCTGTGTAACCTCAAGGAGTACAACCAGAATAAATGTCTAGCCTCAGGCTGTCCCATCTAGGCATTCAAAACAAAATTTTATCAATCAATAGTAACTTAAAAGAATTCTGAAGGTTCTAGTTTGATAAAAAGGCTGTGTAGCATAACTCCTTATGGGAAATAATTAACCTTAGAATAGAAGACTCCCATGTTTACAAATTTAGTATTGAATCATTCCTGTGAGCAGAAACTCTGGGCCCCTGCCATGGTCCTTGACCTCATAGAACTTCCATACTCTCACATTATGATCATGGGTCTAATATTACCCTACTAACTGTAAACTTTTTGAAAGCCAGTTAATTTTTTTATTTCTTAAAAAGTTTTCGTGATATTTTTTACAATGTCCAGCATGTATCAGTCATTTAGCAAGCACTCCTTTCATGAATAGTAATTTTAAAAAAAGTGATAGTTTATAAAACAGGAGCAGGGAAAGAAAAGAGAGAAAAACTAGACAGAAAAAAAAGCAATCAGATGAGATGTTAACCTTCTCATTTTCTTTTTCTATTAATTTTAATGGGGTGACATTGATAAATCAGGGTACATATGTTCAGAAAAAAACATCTCGAGGTTATTTTTACATTTGATTATGCTGCATTCTCATCAACCAAAGTCCAATTGTCTTTCATCACCTTCTAACTGGTTTTCTTTGTGCCCCTCCCCTCCCCCAACCCCCTCCCTCTCCTCCCTTCCACCTTGTAACCACCACACTCTTGTCCATGTCTCTGAGTCTCATTTTTATGTCCCACCTATGTATGGCATCATATAGTTCTTAGTTTTTTCTGATTTATTTATTTCACTTTGTATAATGTTATCAAGGTCCATTCTGTTGTTGTAAATGATCCAATGTCATCATTTCTTATGACTGAGTAGTATTCCATAGTATATATGTACCAAAGCTGTTTAATCCACTCGTCCTCTAATGGACACTTGGGCCGTTTCCAGATCTTCACTATTATAAACAATGCTGCCATACACATAGGGGTGCATTTCTCCTTTTTAAACAGTGCTATGATGTTCTTGGGGTATATTTCTAAAAGTGGGATAGCTGGGTCAAAAGGCAGTTTGATTTTTAATTTTCTATAGATTCTCCATACTGTTCTCCACGGTGGCTGCACCAGTCTGCATTCCCACCAGCAGTGCAGGAGGGTTCCCTTTTCTGCGCATCCTCGCCAGCAATTATTCTGTGTTGTTTTATTGATGAGTGCCATTCTGACTAGTGTGAGGTTATATCTCATTGTGGTTTTAATTTGAATGTCTTTAATGATTAATGATGTTGAGCATTTTTTCATATGCCTATTGGCCATCTGTATGTCCTCTTTGGAGAAGTGTCTACTCATCTCTTTTGCCCATTTTTGGATTGGATTGTTTGTCTTCCTGGTGTTGAGATTTACAAGTTCTTTATAAATTTTGGTTATTAACCCCTTATCAGACGTATTGTCAAATATGTTCTCCCATTGTGTAGTTTGTCTTTTTATTCTGTTCTTGTTGTCTTTAGCTGTGCAAAAGCTTTTAGTTTGATATAGTCCCATTTGTTTATCCTGTCTTTTATTTCACTTCCCTGTGGAGATAAATCAGCAAATATATTGCTCCGAGAGATGTCGGATAGCTTACTGCCTATGTTTTCTTTTAAGATGCTTATGGTTTCACGGCCTACATTTAAGTCTTTTATCCATTTTGAGTTTATTTTTGTGAGTGGTGTAAGCTGGTGATCTAGTTTCGTTTTTTTGCAGGTAGCTGTCCAATTTTCCCAACACCATTTGTTAAAGAGGCTGTCTTTACTCCATTGTATTTCCTTACCTCCTTTGTCAAATATCAGTTGTCCATAGAACTGTGGGTTTATTTCTGGGTTCTCTGTTCTGTTCCATTGATCCATATGCCTGTTCTTATGCCAGTACCAGGCTGTTTTGAGTACAATGGCCTTGTAGTATAACTTGATATCCGGAGGTGTGATACCTCTCACTTTATTCTTCCTTTTCAAGATTACTGAGGCTATTCGTGTTCTCTTTTGGTTCCATATAAATTTTTGGAATATGTGTTCTATATCTTTGAAGTATGTCATTGGTATTTTAATTGGTATTGCATTGAACTTATAAATTGCTTTTGGTAATATAGAAATTTTAATGATGTTTATTTTTCCTAACCATGAGCACAGTATATGCTTCCTCTTGTTTGTATCTTCCCTGATTTCTTTTATCAATGTTTTATAATTTTCTGACTACAACTCTTTAATCTCCTTGGTTAAATTTATTTCTAGGTACTTTATTTTTTTGGTTGCAATGGTGAAGGGGATTGCTTCCTTAATTTCTCTTTCTGACAGTTCATTGTTAGTGTATAAAAATGCCTCTCATTTCTGAGTATTAATTTTATATCCTGCCACCTTGCTGAGTTCATTTATCAGGTTTGAGATTTTAGGGTTTTCTGTATACAATATCATATCATCTGCAAATAATGATAGTTTTACTTCTTCTTTTCCAATTTGAATGCCTTTTATTTCTTTTTCTTGTCTGATTGCTGTGGCTAGGACTTCCAGAATTATGTTGTATAAGAGTGGTGAAAGGGGGCACCCTTGCCTTGTTCCTGATCTTAAGGTGATTGCTTTTAATTTTGCCCATTGAGTATGATGTTGGTTGTGGGTTTGTCATAGATGGCCTTTATCATGTTGAGGTATGTTTCCTATATTCCTACTTTGCTGAGAGTTTTGATCATGAATGGGTGCTGAATTTTATCAAATGGTTTTTCTGCATCTATTGAAATTATGATGTGGTTTTTCTCTTCCATTTGTTTATGTGATGAATCACATTAATTGATTTGCTAATATTGTACCAGCCTATTCTCCCAATAATAAATCCCACTTTATTATTGTGAATGATTTTTTTTCATATATGGCTGGATCCAGTTTGCTTATATTTTGTTGAGGATTTTAGCATCTAAATTAATCAGAGATGTTGGCCTATAATTTTCTTTCTATGTATTGTCTTTGCTTGGTTTTGGAATCAGAATTATGCTCACCTCATAAATGGAGCTTGGAAGTCTTCCTTCCTCTTGAAAATTTTGCAATAGCTTGAGAAGGATAGGAGTTAGTTATTCTTTGAGTATTTGGTAGAATTCACTTGTGAAGCCATTAGGCCCAGGACTTTTCTTTTGGGGAGTTTTTTGATAACTGTTTGAATCTCATTTGTTGCTATCGGTCTGTTTAGGTTTTCTGATTCTTCTAGATTAATTTTTGGAAGATTACATGTTTCAAGGAATTTGTCCATTTTATCTAGGTTATGTAGTTTGTTTGGCATGCAGTTCTTCATAGTATTTTCTTACAATATTTTGTATTTCTGTTGTGTCAGTTGTTATTTCTCCACTCTCATTTCTAATTTTATTTATTTAAATCCTCTCTCATTTTTTTTTTTTTTTTTTTTTTTTGTGATTCTGGTTAAAGGTCCGTTGATCTTGTTTAGCTTTTCAAATAAACAGCTCCTGGTTTCATTGGTTCTCTGTATTGTTGCTTTAGCGTCTATGTCATTTATTTCTGCTCTGATCTTTATTATTTCCTTTCTTCTACTACCTCTCCATTAGATGCAGGGTCAAGTTGTCTATTTAAGCTTTTTTTTTTTTTAGCTTTTTAAGGTATGCCTGCACTGCTATGAACTTCTCTCTCAGGACTGCTTTTGCAGTGTCCCATAATTTTTGAGTTGATGTATGCTTATTATCATTTATTTCTAGCAATTTTTTATTTATTTTTTATCTCATTGTTAACCCACTCATTATTTAATAACATGCTATTTAGTTTCCAAGTGTTTTAGTATTTTTCATTTTTTCTGTTGTGGTTGATTTCTAGTTTTATGCCATTGTGATCAGAGAAAGTCCTTGATATGATTTCAATCTTCTCAAATTTGTTGAGACTGCTTTTGTACCCTAACATGTGGTCTATCCTAGAGAATGTACTGTAAGCACTTGAAAAGAATCTATATTCTGATGCTTTGGGGTAAAAGGTTCTGATGATATATATTCAATTGAGTTTATCTAGTGTGTCCTTTAAGTCTGCTGTTTCTTTGTTAATTTTTATTCTTGAGGATCTATCTAGTGATGTTAGTGGGTATTGAAATTTCCTACTATTATAATATTGCTGTTGATTTTGCCCTTTAAATCCATCAAAGTCTGTTTTATATATTTAGGTGCTCCTTTTTTAGGTGTGTAGATATTTATAACGGTTATATCTTCCTGTTGGATTGCTCCCTTTATCATTATGTAATGACCTTCTTTATCTCTTACCATAGCTTCTGTTTTAAAGTCTATTTTGTATGATATTAAAGTATTACTACCCAGATGTTTTTTTATTTCCATTTGCTTGAAATATTATTTCCCATCCTTTTATCTTGAGTCTATGTGCATCTTTTGCTTTAAGGTGTATCTCTTGTAGACAGCATATGTATTTGTCCTGTTTTCTTATCCACACAGCTACCCAATGTGTTTTGGTAGGATCATTTAATCCATTTACATTTAAAGTTATTATTGATATGTAGTTTATTGTCATTTTAGTCATTAAAACTGTATTCCTCTTTTTCTATATTGTTTTTCTCCTTTGATCTGTTTAAAACAGGCCCCTTAGCATTTCTTGCAGCATTGGTTTTGTTGTAGTGAATTTCTTGAGTTTAATTTGGTCTGCAAAGCTTTTTATTTCTCCTTCAATTTTAAATGATAGCCTTGCTGGATAAAGTAGTCTTGGTTGTAGGCTCTTATTCTGCATTACTTTGAATATTTCTTGCTATTCCCTCTGGCCTCAAGTGTTTCTGTTGAGAAGTCAGAAGTCATTCTTATGGGGACTCCTAAGTAGATGATAGCCTTTTTTTCTCTAGCTGCTTTCAATATTTTCTCGTTATCACTTAGCTTTGGTATTTTAATTATGATGTGTCCTGGTGTAGATTTCCTTGGGTTTCTCTTTAATGGAGTTCTCAGTGCTTCTTGAACTTGTGAGACTTTTTCCTGCCTTAATTGAGGGACGTTTTCAGCTATGATATGTTTGAACAAATTCTCTGTCCCTTGTTCTTTCTCTTCTTCTTCAGGAACCCCTATGATGTAGATGTTATTTCTCTTCATGTTGTCACAGAGCTCTCTTAGAGATTCCTTAGACTTTTTGAGTCTCTTTTCTTTTTTCTGCTCTGCTTCTGTGCCTTCATTTATCTTGACCTTTAACTCTCTGATTTGATTCTCAGCTTCATCCATCCTACTTTTAGTTCCTTCCATTGTGTTCTTCATTTCTGATATTGTATTTGTCATTTCTGATTCTTTTTTTTTATTTCAATGTCCTTTTTTATATTTGCTATCTCTTTATTTAGGTGTTTGTAATAACCATCCATTTTTGTTCTAAGATCTTTGAGCATCCTAACAATTGTTATTTTAAACTCTGCATCCAGTAATTTGGTTATATCTGATTAATTTAGGTCCTTTTCTGGGGATTTCTTTTGATTCATTTGTGTTGCATTTCTCTTCCTTCCAATTTTGTCTGTATAAAAGAAGGTTTTCACCACTGGAGTCCATTGGGTGTGGCCTCTTTGTTCTCTAGGTGTCATCTGTCTGCAGGCCCACCACCCCCTTTGCTGCTGCTGTCTAGGGCATTGGAGTATGGGTGTTGCCGGTACCAGTCCACTGCAGCTGTTGCTGTGGTTTCTGCCTCTCCTTCATGGGAGGGGCTGTGATCATGTGCTTGGGTGTAGAAGCCTAGGTAGCCTCTGCTTTTGCCCCACCCATGAGTGGGGTTATGCACTGCACCTGGCTGCAAGCCTTGGACCTGAGGGCAGAGGTGAGCACCTTTACTCAGCTGCGGGCCTCTGCCTGTTCCAGGCTTTCACCCCGCCTCTGCGGGAGGAACCCTTTTGTGGAATCGCTGCAAGTCTTGGCTCCACAGGTCAGGTAGGGCTGCGTGCTCTCACTCAGTGGTGGGACTCTGCCTGTTGTGGGCTTTTGCTCCACCCCTGCAGAAGGATCCGGCTCATGCGTCAGGCTGCAAACCTTAGTTCCCACAAGCCGGGCAAGCCTGTGCTCCTACACCCTTGCTCAAGGGCGGGTCTCCACCCCTTCTGGGGTTCCTGCCCTTCCCCCATAGGCTGGATTACAGGCAGCCTGCAGCTGGGCTTGACCACTTTTGTGCATCCCCTCCACCCCAGCCTGGCAAACTGAGCTCACACCTGAGCGTCAGTTTTGGCCAGACGGTTTCTGCCCTTGCCAATGGAACCATGCTTCTGTGTCCAGCCACTGCCAGCCCTTGGGCAATCCCTCAGCCATGTGGGTGGGGGCACTGCAGTTCAGACCCTAACATTCAATACAGTAGATCCTAAATCTAACAACTAAGTACCACAGGAGACCTTTTTTGGCTGGTGTCCTGCTTCCCTTTGCTGGCATTGCTGTTTCCAGGGGAAGTATTCACTTCAGATTTGGGGAGTGACTCAGCCCAGGGGTTAGGGTGGTTGTCCCTCAAAGTTTTTTTCCCTGTGCCTCTGAGATTACACTCTCTTCTCGCTGCTCTGGTCCTCTCCTCTCTCCCCTTTTCCCAGAACCCCAGTTGAGTGATTGTGAGAGAGGTTTTCTGTGTGGTCCCTTTCAGAAGAATCCTGGGTCTGAGAAATCAGTCTCTTTCTCACAAACAGTATCCTGACTTGTTTCCAGCTAAATACTGTCCATACGCCTCTTTTAGGCTCTGGGGTTGCAGGCTGGGGCTTTATTCCTGGGGCTCAGGACCCTCCCCTTCTGCTAAACTCACTTCCTGCCACACAAGTCTCTCCAGACTGCTGTTTGCTCCAGGAGCTGGGCAGCCCTCTCCGCTTTTTTGCTTTTTCTACCAGTCTCAGTGTGCCTTCTTCAGTTTTCCTTGGTTGAAGAGTCCTCTTAGTTTAGTCCAAAGTTGGTTTTTCCAGATGATGGTTCTTAAAATTAAGTTGTAATCCACTGTGGTTCTGGGAGGTGGAAGTTGGTATGTTTGCCTACTCCATCACCATCTTGTCCTCCTCCATTACCCTGCTTTTGAAAGGATAAAGAAATTTTTTGGAAGATATTTTTGAGACAAAAGAAATATTATTGAGATTATTTTTTAATTGAAGTTAAGTTAATGTTTAAGATGATTATTTTTGTGGTGTTATATGTTTCAGAAAGAATCAATTACATACTCAAAAAGTTTAGTTCAACAATGGTTTAGAACTTAGAAGACTAAAAAGAATTCATTTTACCTAGCTCATAAAGATTATGGTTGCAAATGAGGTTATAGGTGGAATTAAAATTAATGTAAATTTTCATCTAATGAGATAACAAAGTATTGAAAATATAGAAGAAAATGTCATGTCTAGTGTTGGAAACAGAATTTCTATTTAACAAGAAATCTTTTCTGTTTTTTTGATAAGGTATTGTGGGAATAGTAGATGGAATCTCTATCACAGGACCTGGGTGAAGCATTCAATTCTGTAGACAAGATAAATAAATTGATGGAATAAATAATTGTTTTGCTGGGAGAACATCTGTTGTGCTCTTTGTCAAGTATTCTGGAAATCCTGTCTAAACTATGGTTTTAATATCTTTAACACTCATGATTATTATAAAAGATATTAAAATACTGCCTTTAATTTGTTGTTTCAGAACTCAGCATTATTAGTGATCAATTTATGAAATATAAGCATAAAAATAGAAATAAAATAATAGATCTTGATTTTGAAGAACATTGTAAATCTTAAATTAAATTGAAGTTATATACTACACTAGTCTATAATTAAATGTTAAGTACATACTAGTTCATTCACATAGCTTAGTTTTACTCACTAAAATATTTAATTAGTGGCAATTATTTAAGACTCCAGAAACAAATTTCTGCATGTATTTAGGATTACAATTTGATTCCAAGTCAGTAAGTTGTTTTATAATTGATAGATTGCCAATGTTAATTTAAAAGCAATATTACATAATTCATTTTCTTGATAATAGGACTTACACAGCTGTTTTATGATTATAGCACTATCTACTAAGGCAATATCATCTGCTCAAAATGTTATTTATTTGAACATATTCTTTTTAATATAATTTCTCTTTCTTAAATTTTTGTACAATTCTTTGTTTAGACAAGATTATTGATGGAGCCTGACCTGTGGTGGCGCAGTGGATAAAGCGTCGACCTGGAAATGCTGAGGTGCTGGTTCAAAACCCTGGGCTTGCCTGGTCAAGGCACATATGGGAGTTGATGCTTCCAGCTCCTCCCCCCCTTCTCTTTCTCTGCCTCTCTCTCCTCTCTCTCCCTCTCTCTCTCCTCTCTAAAAATGAATAAATAAATAAAAAAATTAAAAAAAAGATTATTGATGGAAATTATTTGAATTTATATGAGGTTTGTAATGGTAAAGCAGCTTGGGTAAAAACAAATAAGCAAAAAACAAAACAAAAACCAAAGTATATTATGATCTTCTTTATATGATCTTTTCCTAAAACTAAGAAATAAATTCGTTTCAAAATTTGTAAAGAATGGACATCAACCTCTTTAAAATAAAATCATCAGCTGTTGAGTTTAGTAAAGATAAATGTGAGATATAGAGAGCTGGAGTTATAGAAAAAGTTTGAGACATATTTTATAGATTTTTATTAAGATCTTTCTCTTTTTGTCTTTTTTTAAAAAAAATTTTAATTTTATTTATTCATTTTAGAGAGGAGAGAGAAAGGGAGAGAGAGAGACAGAGAGAGAGGAGAGAGAGACAGAGAGAGAAGGTGGGGAGGAGCTGGAAGCATCAACTCTCATATGTGCCTTGACCAGGAAAGCCCAGGGTTTTGAACCTTTTGTCTTTATATCAGAAACATGCTTATGCATTCATTATCATATAAAATTTTGCAGTTATAGATACAGAGATTAAATAATGTACAACCCATATACATGTATTACATATAAACTACACATTGAAAGGGTTTCCCTGCCTAATATAAATGGACACATAATTAATGTTTATTGAAAATCAGTGAGTCACTTATTTTTCACATTTTTCGTGCATCTTTCATACATTTGTACTTAGAATATAGACTGTTGCAGAAGCAAACCAAACCTAAGTTTAGAAATTCAGATCAGGAAATCATCAATTTGCTTACCTATATTCCTGCAGTATATGTAGCGTGTATGAAGTTTTCTGAGATGATTCAGTATTATTCTAGTAGCTTTCAGTGTTTTGTGTGAGTATATGTATGCATATATATCTACAGCTGCAAAATTTACTCGTATATGCTTCTGTAGTCGCTTCAGTCTGTGCAAAATATCTTGCGAGGATCTACTAGAATGTATTATCTAGGTAGCTTGAATGGAATTCACCTTGACTTATTTTTTATCTTCAGGCTTTCTGTCAGGTAAATTTGCTAAAAACATCATACATTTAGTTTTATTTTTTTATTTTATTTATTCATTTTAGAGAGGAGAGAGAGACAGAGAGAGAAGGGGGGAAGGAGCTGGAAGCATCAACTCCCATATGTGCCTTGACCAGGCAAGCCCAGGGTTTCGAACTGGCGACCTCAGCATTTCCAGGTTGACGCTTTCTCCATTGCACCACCACATCTGCTAGTAAAACATCATACATTTAATGGCTCCTAACAACAAACATTCATTTAGTTCATGATTCTGCAGACTGGCAATTTCGGTTAAGCTCAAATAGGTGGTCCTTATGGCACCTCTCCCAGTGGTAAGCTGTCAGGTTCCTGCCTTAGGCCAGCTGGTTTATGAAAGGGTTGGCTGGGAGTGCTGTTGACTAGGACCATTCTTCATTTGGTTACTTATTGTCCAGCAGGCTAACATGCATTCATTCACCTGCTTACAGATTACAAGTGCATTAGGAGAATAAATACTAACTTGCAAGGGCTCCTCAAGTCTCTATTTATGCTACATTTGTTATTTTTCTATTACCCCAGTGTCATGGTTATGTTAAGAGTCAATGAAAATAGGCCCTGGCCGGTTGGCTCAGCTGTAGAGCGGTTTGATTCCCGGCCAGGGCACATAGGAGAGGCACCTATTTGCTTCTCCACCTCCTCTCCTTCCTCTCTGTCTCTGTCTTCCCCTCCCACAGCCAAGGCTCTATTGGAGCAAAGATGGCCCGAGCGCTGGGGATGGCTCCTTGGCCTCTGCCCCAGGCGCTAGAGTGGCTCTGGTCACGGCAAAGCGACACCCCGGAGGGGCAGAGCATCGCCCCCTGGTGGGCAGAGCGTCGCCCCTGGTGGGCGTGCCAGGTGGATCCCGGTCGGGCGCATGCGGGAGTCTGTCTGACTGTCTCTCCCCGTTTCCAGCTTCAGAAAAATACACACATACACACACACAAAAAAAGAGTCAATGAAAATAAACTTCACCTCTTGATTGCACATGATGCAAGTTATTTGCAAAGGAATGAGAAGAAAGAGATACTCTGTGGCAAAATTTGCAATCTACTGCCTTCCTTGTTTATTTATTGCATGTGAAAATGAAGCAATTGAGTTTTTAGCTCATTGTTCAAAATAGCAAGAACCACATCCTAATTTTGTTGTTTCAAGTGGTATTGTAAAAGTAAATTCATCCCTGCAAAGTTAGAATTTATATATAACACTGGTTATTTTCTCCTTTCTTCTGAATAAAGTAAAACCTTAGAAATTGACAAGTTGAACCTCAGTATAGCACAAATGTCATTCTGGATAAATTATTAGTTATTCCTATTTTAGTCATGTTGCTTTTTTGTCCTTTGAAATTAATACAATTTAATTCAAATAATAATATAATCAAAATAGAGTTTTTTAGAATTTATACTCTATTAGTATTTTACAAGACATTTCATAGTTTAATCTGCTGTTCCAGATATCAGTCCTCAAAAACTACTTTTATTAAAACAACCATGTAGATATACAGCTAGATGTAAATATGTGTATGTGTGTGTGCATGTGTACATATCTCTGTTTAATATGTATGTCTATATAAATATATAAGTAATGTATATAGTATGCATTTATAATATGTACATGTAAATATATGAGCTAAAATTGAATGTAATTTAAAAGTATAATCCTAAAAGTAATCATAAAAGTTTAAGGTGCTTGTAAAAATAAACAAGAAACAGTGTAGAAATACTATCTTCCAAATATTATATAACATCATGGCCTGGCTTATTTTTTCTAGATAAGAAAATATGTAGATATTTTTACATATATTTTGGTACAGCTTTCACTGAACTAATAAAATAGACATTTTAAGGCAATTACAATATGTTTATAGCTACTAGTGGCAGCATTTTCTTGCTTTTAGTAGATTTCACTTCTTAAAACATAGGATTTACTAATTGCTATTTTTTTTTAATTCAGATATTCTTAGCCCTGAAATTGGGAAAAATTACTACACTGGATTATGAATTATTTAACAAAAATTTGTATTGATATATATATATTTATCTAAATACACACTCCTACATATAAAACATAGAGCAATGTTTTAGCCCAATAATCATGTTATTTTCACTTGTTGTCAATGCTTTCTGGAATAGGTTAAAGCAAGGCAGCACCTGCCCACAAGGAAGCTCATGGCTGGAACTGCTGGACATGGGAATGTCACTTTTTCTGTTTAAGATGAAGAGAAAAACAAAATGAGAAAAAGTGCTATGATCTTTATGTTATGTGGATTTAAGTCTTAGGGAAACATTACATTGAGTAATGTATTATGATACTATTCCTAATGAAAAAGGACATAGCAGCTGAGTTCATCAATAATTTCTCCCCATATATTGTCCCACATATATTGTGAGATCTGGATTTTTTTGTTGCAAGAAGCAGCTGTCTAGAATGATAGAATTATTTAAAACATCAATGGAAGTTTAAGGAGAGAGCACTGAGTAATGATTTTAAAAAAAGAAATCGCATAAACAGCCAACAGATGATGCCTATAACTTCTGTCCTTTCCATTGCCAGTGTGACTGGAGTAGTCCAGAAGTTGCTGAGACAGGCCATCATGCAATGGCACCATCAAAAGTGACATGAGATCCTTTTAAAAGTCTAAGTTATAATTGTGCCTTTCTTCCAGAAATGCTTCCACTAATTGCTAGGTTCAGTGCTTCCAGGCTCACACTGTTTTTATAAATCCTATGCAGAAGAGGAATATAAATTACAACTTTGCAAAAACTTTCTATTTGTCTATAGATCTATGCATTCTAAACCCCTATTTCTTATTTACAATCAATATTCTTGTTTTCAAAATATATATTAAAAATATTACAATAGGAATTTTCAAAAAATAATGTATTTAATATCTATTTTTTTTCAAATAAAGTTTTAACCCAGTTTCTTATAATCTACAATTTCAAGCAGAATTCTGTTGTTACTTTCTTCTTGTGGTGGGTTTTGTTGTTTTACTGTCTCTGTCTTTCTTCTATATCAATAGATAAAACACACTTCCATTTAATTTCCGACAGACAGAAAATAAATCTCGCCCAAATATATTTTTAACCGACAGTAGTGTCAGCAGAAAACATGCTAAAATAAATATTAGACGTAGACTCTAATTCAAAAATTTATATTTGTATACGAACTCTTCACCAAAAAATATTTTATGAGGGGAAGTATATCTGCTGATAAGAGCACTTTTTTAGGACATAGGCTGAGTGGCTTTAATTTCTGTTTTTGAAATGTTAATATAGAAATGCCAATTAACCTGTTGATGCCTCAGATTCTTTAGATGAAAATGAGCAAATAATAATGTAAATAATACTGTTTTGATATTTGATTTAATAAGTTAATAAGTGAAAAGTATGCATGATAGAATGTTGGTCCATTGTAACTATTTGATTAAAATAAATATGGGGGTCCTCAGGTATGACAGTCTTGACGTATGAAATTTCATGTTTACAATGCTTACTCCCATAAAATCTTTAAAAAGTTGATATTTGAGTTGTAGGGCAGCTGTGTTAGGCTTGTTTGCTGGTGTACCAGCTGCAAGCACTTTGCTTGATTAGTGCGTAAGCACCTGGCGGAGGCACGTGTGCATAACCTATATAAGGCTATTGGTGCTTGCTTCAGAAGGATTGTGAATGGCAGATTGCATTCCTGCCAATGTGAGGGGCCATTTTTGTTGTTTGTATGTGAGAGAAGCAATTTTCCACTGCCTGTGTGCTTGTTTGCAGTTGTGAGACTGTATTAAACCAGTATGGCCAATGCTTTCTGGCTCCACAGTTCCTCTACCATCTGCCTGAATCCAATGTGAACCTTCCTGGTCTTGGCCACTGGCATTACATGAGTATTTCAGCTTATTCCGTTTGCATCATACTTACGGACCATGTGGGTGAACTAGTTTGGTTACACGTAGCAGAAGCATATGCAGTAATGCAGGTATGAGTGAGGGAGTTGAGTCCTCAGTATGCTTACTTACGCCATTTTGGACTTTTAAAAGCCCAAGTGTTCCATTTGTGTTAGGCTAGGGTGTGTTTCAACTTACACCAAAATTCAGGTTAGGCCTCTGTCATAGGAGCAAAACTGTGTCGGAACTTGAGGACCCCCTGTATTGTGTGCATGTATGTATATGTACACATTCACTTAGTAAGTTTAATGGCATATTATAAAATTTTAATTAAGCCAGAAAATTTGGAAATATGAAATATTAATATATATTTTATATTTATGGTATATTTCTTGTATGTGGAGTTCTTTTAAGGCTTTATATATGTTAATATAAACTCAACATTTTTTGTTCCAAACTGTTTCAATACATATTTTCCATTTACAGTGTTATAACTAAAAATCCAAGAAATTTAAATCAGTTCTTGCTTTTAATAAATTGTGAGAAACATATGAAAATATAGTTAAGATGTTTAGTATATATTAAAGCAAATAATAAAACTGCTTTAGTTATATCAATGAGAATGAATTTATCAACATGCAACCGATGAAAGGGCTCTTGAAGTGGTGGTTAGGGAGGCTTCTACTGGCCTTCAGGAAACTCAGAAGACCCCTGAAGACCAGCTGCATGTTGGCAAAGGTGGCGATTCTGAGGACAACAGGCAGAAGCCTCTGGCAAATGCTTAAGACTATGCAGATGCCCTCATGCCCCCCTCAAGCTTAGGCATGTAAACTTTACACCTGTAGCTTATTAGCTTAAGAACTAATTTTTCTATATTTTCATAACTGCATTAAGAAAATTGAACAAGGTTTTCTCTAAATACCTGCCCTATACCTCCAAGAATCTATGACTTTGCCAAATTTCAAAGCTAATTGACATGATAGATCAAAATTTACAAAGAGTGCCTCAGTTCATCCATTACATTGTTGTGTCATTTTTCCAAAAATCTTCAATTTAAAGTTGAGTACAGCCATTGTTTTTCCCTAACACTTGTCAGCAATTGCTCCTAGCACACTGATGTAACTGTGTTCTGACACATGACATTTATTCATATTTTGTAAGACATGTCACTTTCAGATGGTAAAAATAAAAAAGAAAATGTGACAGCCCTATGACTTGAGACCCTGACAAGAACGCACAAATAATTATAACAAGAGATCTTGTCAGTTATTAAAAACACATATACAAGTTTTACTGCTTTATTAACATTTTTGTGATATTTTGTACTGAATTTAAGCTATCTCTATTTAGCCAACAAAATTACTTTATTATTATAACAGTAAAAAGAATACAAAATTATGTACTTAAACACAGAAAAGTCTGATAGAGTTTTGATAATTTTACTGAAAAGGCCACATTAAATTGAAATCATTTGGTTTAGTTACTTCTGAGGAAAGTTCAGAAAGCAAATAAAATGGAAGCTATAAAAAGGCCAAGTAATTCATGTGATTAATGAGGAGCCACTGAGCCATTTCACCCGCAGGTGTTGTAAAGTACCAAAAGCTACAGAATTAATATTAATATTTTAGAAGGCTTAGAGAACATTTTATTAATTTGGATTAAGGTGTGCAGAGAAATTGTGAGAATAATCTCTGTACTGTGTGATTGGCATAACCAGGATGGCCCTTGGCATTGTATTATAAATGCAAGGGGAGGAAAACATGGATTCCCAGACATTCCACCACACCTGTGGGGAAAGGGGTGAATAGCTAGCCAGGTGCAGGAAGAGAAAAGCCAAAATAAACCTTTTCTTATAGCAATGAGTCATTTGCAGGCATTTGTCCCCACAGAAACTACCTCTCCTATGTAAATGTGTGTGTGACTCTGGACAGAGAGATAGCAGATAAACACTAGATAATATAGGAATGCCTTTAATATGTAAAGAGACATCTTTCTACCATTGTGTTGGCTTGTAAACTTTGTTTTCCCCAAAATAATGTATAGCTTGCAAATTGAACATGGTCCTATCATGTTAAAGGACATATGACTATAACCAATAGTGGTAAGGGGCCCCTAATTGCAATTTTTGCTTCTGTACTTCCCACTTACAAAACTATAAAAACTAAGTAGAACAAAGGGCCGGTGCACTCTCCCTCAGATTTCTGTTGGAGCTTCTGCCGCTTGGCCAAGCTAAACAATAAAGCTTTGGTGTGTAAACTACGGACCTTATTTCTGTCTTTCATGTTTTGGGTCCCTCCGAATTTGGATTAACAATTAATGATAATGGTTATATAGATAAGACCTTTTGTGATAAATACACAACTGGGCTTAAAAAATACTACAAAGACTAATTAGATTAAACTGTTATAAACAATGAGCATATAAAAAAGTTATGAAAAATAACAGATTTTGATATGCTTGTGTTACAGAAAGCATAAATTGTTGCATAAATAGAGGAACTGGTATGATTTAAATACTTTTGAAGCAGAAAACTCATTTAGTTATTTTATGAGATAAGGACATTCATTGTAAATCATTCTTAATATTTGTATGAGGGCAAAATAAATTGCCTTGATAACATCAAACTGATTTAAAGTATACTTCTTTAATAGCACTATATGAATTTAAAGTGTCCTACATCGTGGATCAAGGCTAAACCACACAGAAATTTCTCTCCTACACAGAAATAAAACACATACACATGCACACATAAACACATACCCATATACATATACTCATAAAATTTCAATATGAGCTCAAAAAGTTTTTGTATATATAAAAAGAATAAGTAAGATGTTATTATTTTAACATAGCACATTTATTTGCTATTAACCAAATATTTCAGTGAATATGAACCATCTCAAGAGTTGAAGTCATCTTATGTCATAACATGCAATTGTGTCATTTTTCTGCAATTCAACTTCTTAATTAATGTTAGGACTTTTAAGTTTGCTCAAAATTTCAGGTATTTTTACTTTTATAATGTTTAATTAATGTATATAACATATTTCTCAGAATTCAAATGAGTATATTTCTCTGCCCTCATAATTATTCTTTGCCCTTCATATTCACTGCTTACTGTCTCAAGCTTGAACTTTGCAGTTTTCTTTCCAGGGTCCCTTGTCCCCTTGCTTTTTTCTGGGATCTTCTATGGCAAGCACTGACCAAGGATCAGAAGCTGGAAACAGAGCAGCTGAGCCAGTTCTCCACCTATCTCTCTGTCACAGGAGGCATTTCCAGCAGAAATCAAGTCTCCTTCAAATTTGCTCCAGCAAGGCAAACTCACCTGATTCCAGCCTCTGTCCAGTGATTCTGGCCCCAGGGTTCAAGTCTCACTGATACCTCTCCATGTCCTTGCTGTCCACAGTGGTGGGAGCTTCCTGAAGTTGTTAATTTCTAGTCTCACTGACTTCCCTTATGTGGCATCTCAGTATTTTCTTTCTTGTTTAACCAATATGTTGCCTTATATTTTCCTTGCTTTTCATACTGACATTCTGGTTTTTTCTGCTTTGGTTACCTAAAATATTTTTTAGCTGATCTGTCATTAAATATATGTATATTAACAGAATCAGTTTTGGTCAACACGGTAGAGTTGTTTGTATAGATGATATTAAACAAAATGATGTGAAGAAATAAGGGGGATAGTTTTATGGTATGACAAATTCATGGTATATATAGAATGCCACTGAACAATATATAAAACTATGCAATTATTATCTCTTGGGCATACTTTCAACTATAGAAATATAGAATAGAGTGCATTTTATAATAGCACTATTTATAGTAATTTTCTTTTGGCAAATGTACATTTTACTAAGGTTGTCAAAACCATCTCATATATATTTGTTGTAGTTATAAAAAGAAGACAAATTTCATGATACAAATAGTGACGGATCAAGAAACCCATATTCAATAGTATTTCTCCATAATATTCAATGACTAAAGTCTTCTAAAAAACTGCTCTTTTAAGTTGCTTTATTTAGCTTTCTTGTGGCAGAGTCTGGTAAGCTAAAAACCACACATGTTTGTGAGCATAAAAAAAATGTATGAATGCTCTCAGGATGAATATGTATTACAAAACTTGGTTCACCAGGGATTCACTGCATTCTTGTTCTGCTATATTTGGAGGGATGCATCTCTTCATTTATATCCAGTAGAAAATAAAAGCTCACTGCTTCTATACAACATAAATAGTTAATATAACTTCTAGTTATGCATCACCTACCTAATAACAGCTCACATAATGTATGAAAAAGTGATATTGCTATTTTTGAAATAAATGTTTATATGGAGACAATTATTTTCCACTTCTGTGTATTACATGAGGTTTTAATGCCTTCATATCTCAAATTTATTTTTTTAAATATTCAGTAATAATACTGTACTTTGGTTGTGGCTTGCACACATTTTTCTCTCTAAATCTCTACTATTCCTGTTTATCTATACCATGTCTTTATTTAATTGCTGTTTATTTTAATATTGTTTTCTATTCTTATATCATTTCAAACCTTTTTATTTTTTGACAATTTTATAACATTAGTAACAATATGCATCATGTTATGCCCTAAAAAAGCTTGTGTTTAGATTTGTCTTTACAATGGTAACAGTAATTTTGCCAAGAATATTGGTAAAAATCTTAAATTTCCTTCTGATTTTTCTTCTTTCTCTCCTAAAAGTAGTCAGTTACATACTGTCTCCTGAAAAGTCTCCTGCACTTATGTTTTCTCTCCATTTGCTTTTTCATCTTCCAAGACCCTTAACTCCTCTTTTCTTTTACTCCCAGTGGTAACTGTATGTTAATATCGTGGGTGGGATGGTCTTTGTTCATGACAATAAAAAATGTTAATCTCACCATTGTTTCTTAATTATTTACACTGGCTGTCATCTATCACTCTTCTTTTTAAAGTAATCTTTCTGAAATGCTGTATGATTCCATTCCAACTTCCCCATCATTCACTCTCAGACAGACACTCAAAGGTTTCCTTTTTCTTAAAAGAAAAGTTCTAATTTCATTAATTGAACCTTCAAAAATTTTGATTAACTGGCTTTTGCTTACAGTTATAATTTTTATTACTACTTATTATATCTTTCCTACAAAACATTTGATTTGGCTCAACAGTTTCCATTCATACTTCCTTTAATATAACAAGTGTATATTCACCCCAGTGGTTTGTTCACATGGTTTTCTTTAGAAAGAAGAAGAGAATGGGAGGAAACAGGAAGAGAGAGAAAGGAAGGGAGTACAGGGAGAAAGAGTTTTAACATTTAGATGCACTTTCTTTTTATCCAGCACTCAGATTTGGATTAAGGTGCAAATGAGCAGGGCATGGTCATAAAGAAAGAATCCACAATTTAAATGGTCTCTAAAAGATCACTGGATGTTAACTATCTGTGAAACTATAATTTGTAACCCAAAACGGTATTTTGAAAAAAATCTTTCTCAGGAAGTGTATAGTATATAGATGAAAGGAATAATTTTATGAGCTCTTGGATTGGAGATGAAAGGTGATATCCAAAGCAATATTATGTCACAGTACATGTGTGTTAAACCATATTAATAGAAAAGAGAGCAGTGTTAACATCAGATCTTTTATGAGATGGAGGGTATGTAATCCTGAAGTCAGCATTGAATAGCTCTTACTATGAAAGCTATAAGGTATCAGCAGTAATCATTCTTGTCCGTTGTTTTATACACCCTTCACCTTACAATCTAAATAAGTAATTAAGCAAACATTAAAGGAACATTAATTTCCAGAGGCACCAAATTGTTATATAATAAAGAAGATCTACAGGGATTAGAATACTTTTATCATTATTATATTAAATGCTTTAAAACACATTATTTTGTATAATGTTTATAATAAAACCTAGGAATTTAGTGATAATATTCCAATTTAGACATGGACATTCATAAGCTTTAAAAATGATTAAAATTGCCTGACCAGGCAGTGACGCAGTAGATGGAGCGTCAGATTGTGATATGGAGGACCCAAGTTCAAGACCCCAAGGTCACCAGCTTGAATGTGGGCTCATCTGGTTTGAGCAAAGCTCACCAGCTTGGACCCAAGGTCGCTGGCTCAAGCAAGGGGTTACTCAGTCTGCTTCAGAGAAATACAAAAAAAAAATTATCTTATCTGGGACTCAAACTTATGTTTGTGGCATTTTGGGAAGTTTTTACTTCACCTTTTTACCTCACTAGCAGTACTCCCATCCCTGGCTCTCCATTTTATCTAGTTCTTGTTCCACTAAATACAATAGTAATTTTTTAATTTTTTAATTCCCCCCGCTTTTTCCTGTTTCCCTCTTATTCCTCTCATCATAACTCTTAGTCAGCCAACACCTAAAACCAAATAATTTTATTCTTGACCCAAACTTTTTCCTTATTTGCTTTTTGTGGGTCCATACCACTCCCCCCACCCCAGGTTTTTTTTCTTTTTTTTTTTTCTCTTTTTGCTTTGCCCCTTTATTACCTCTCCCCAATTCAGGCCCTCCACTACAGGTATTGTTTGTTCTATTTAGTACAATATAATTCACAGTTCACCACAAGATTTTCTCAAGAAAGAGGGGAGAGGAGAGGAGAGGAAAAAAGGAGGGGGGAAAATAATTTTCTTTTTTTTTAAATTTTTATTTTACTTTATTTTTCTTTACTTAATGATTAATTTATAAAAAAAACTCTTTTTGATTTATTTATTTTTTTAAACTTTATATTCTTTATTAAATCTCATTAATACTATCAACAAAACCACACTCAGATGCCATTAAAGAAGAGAAAATTGAATATCATGGATACAAAAGAAAGAGAGGTAACACAGATAGATGAGGAAAAATCTACAGAGAAAAAATTTAAGATATTGGAAACCTTGGAGTTAAACGACAGAGAATTTAAAATAGAAATCCTAAAAATACTCAGAGATATACAAGAAAACACAGAAAGGCAATTAAGGGAGCTCAGAAAACAACTCAATGAACACAAAGAGTATATCTCCAAGGAAATTGAAACTATAAAAACAAATCAAACAGATATGAAAAACTCAATTCACGAACTGAAAAACAAGGTAACAAGCTTAGCTAATAGAACAGGCCAGATAGAAGAGAGGATTAGTGAAATAGAAGACAAGCAACTTGAGACACAACAGAGAGAAGAAGAAAGAGACTCAAAAATTAAAAAAAATGAGACAGCCCTACAGGAATTATCTGACTCCATCAAAAAGAATAACATAAGAATAATAGGTATATCAGAGGGAGAAGAGAGAGAAAATGGAATGGAGAACATACTCAAACAAATAATAGATGAGAACTTCCCAAGCCTGTGGAAAGAACTAAAGCCTCAAGTTCAAGAAGCAAACAGAACTCCAAGTTTTCTTAACCCCAACAAACCTACTTCAAGGCACATCATAATGAAATTGGCACAAACCAACAGCAAAGAAAAAATTCTCAAGGCAGCCAGGGAAAAGAAAAATACAACATATAAAGGAAGGCCCATTAGATTATCATATTTCTCAACAGAAACTCTACAAGATAGAAGAGAGTGGACCCCAATATTTAAAGTCCTGAAAGAGAGGAACTTTCAGCCATGAATACTATACCAATCAAAGCTATCCTTCAAATATGAAGGAGAAATAAAAACATTCACAGATACAGAAAAGATGAGGGAATTTATCATCAGAAAACCCCCACTCCAGGAAATACTAAAGAGAGTTCTCCAATCAGATACAAAGAACAAAAAAAACAAAAACCAAAGCCACAAATAAAAGCTCCAAGAAGGACAAAATAAAACCAACTTTAAACTGTGACAACAAAAAGAAAGGGGGGGGGAGAGGATGGAGATTAACAGTAGCAAAGGACGATGGAGTGCAAAAGTACTCACGAAATAGTGCACTACAATGAACAGGGTAGAAACCCTTTTCATTACGTAATGATAACCATCATTGAAAAAACCACCACAGAAGCACATGATTTAAAAAAGATAGCAACAGAGGAAAGATGTATGGAATACAACCAAATAAAAACAAAAGATAGAAAAACGAAAGAGAAGGATCAAACAAGACACAAAACTAACAGAAAACAATTTATAAAATGGCAGTAGGGAATTCACAAGTGTCAATAATTACACTAAATGTAAACGGATTAAACTCATCAATAAAAAGGCACAGAGTAGCAGAATGGATCAAAAAAGAAAATCCAACTGTATGCTGTCTACAAGAAACTCATCTAAGTAACAAGGATAAAAATAAATTCAAAGTGAAAGGCTAGAAAACAATACTCCAAACAAATAACATCCAAAAAAAAGCAGGCATAGCAATACTCATATCTGATAATGTTGACTACAAGACAACAAAAGTACTCAGAGACAAAAATGTCCATTTCAGCCCTGGCCAGTTGGCTCAGTGGTAGAGCATCGGCCTGGCGTGCAGGGGTCTCAGGTTTGATTCCCGGCCAGGGGAAATAGGAGAGGCGTACATCTGCTGTTCCACCCCTCCCCCTCTCCTTCCTCTCTGTCTCTCCCCTCCCCTCCCACAGCCGAGGCTCCATTGGAGCAGAGATGGCCCAGGCGCTGGGGATGGCTCCTTGGCCTCTGCCCCAGGCGCTAGAGTGGCCCTGGTCGCGACAGAGCAACGCCTTGGAGGAGCAGAGCATCGCCTCCTGGTGGGCAGAGTGGCGAACCTGGTGTGCATGCAAGGTGGATCCCGGTTGGGCGCATGCAGGAGTCTGTCTGACTGTCTCTCCCTGTTTCCAGATTCAGCAAAATACAAAAAAAAAAAATGGCCATTTCATAATGGCTAAGGGGACACTGAATCAAGAAGACATAACAATTCTTAATATATATGCACCAAACCAAGGAGCACCAAAATATATGACAGCTACTTACTGACCTTAAAACAAAAACTGACAAAAATACAATTATACTTGGAGACCTCAATACACTGCTGCAGCTCTAGATCGGTCATCCAAACAGAGAATCAACAAAGATATAGTGGCCTTAAACAAAACACTAGAGCACCTGGATATGATAGACATCTACAGGACATTTCATCCCAAAGTGACTGAGTATACATTTTTCTCCAATGTACATGGATCATTCTCAAGAATTGACCATATGTTGGGCCACAAAAACAACATCAGTAAATTCAGAAAAATCGAAGTTGTACAAAGCATATTTTCAATCATAAAGCCTTAAAACTAGAATTCAATTGCAAAAAATAGGAAAAAAATCCCACAAAAATGTGGAAACTAAATAACATACTTTTAAATAATGAATGGGTAAAGGAAGAAATAACTGCAGAGATCAAAAGATATATACAGACTAATGAAAATGACAATACGACATATCAGAATCTTTGGGATGCAGCAAAAGCAGTGATAAGAGGGAAGTTCATATCACTTCAGGCATATATGAACGAAAAAGAGAGAGCCCAAGTGAACCACTTAACTTCACACCTTAAGGAACTAGAAAAAGAAGAACAAAGACAACCCAAAACCTTTCCGAAGAAAGGAGATAATAAAAATCAGAGCAGAAATAAATGAAATAGAGAACAGAAAAACTATAGAAAAAGTTAATAGAACAAGGAGCTGGATCTTTGAAAAGATCAACAAAATTGATAAATCCTTGGCAAGACTTACCAAGGAAAAAAGAGAAAGAACTCATATAAACAAAATCCAAAATGAAAGAGGAGAAATCACCATGGACATCGTAGATATACAAAGAATTATTGTAGAATACTATGAAACACTTAATGCCACTAAATTCAACAACCTGGAAGAAATGAATAAATTCCTAGAACAATACAACCTTCCTAGACTGAGTCAAGAAGAAGCAGAAAGCCTAAACAGACCTATTAGCAGAGAAGAAATAGAAAAAATCATTAAAAACCTCCCCAAAAAATAAAAGTCCAGGCCCAGATGGATATACTAGCGAATTTTATCAAACCTTCAAAGAAGACTTGGTTCCTATTCTACTGAAAGTCTTCCAAAAAATTGAAGAAGAAGCAATACTTCCAAACACATTTTATGAGGCCAACATAACCCTCATACCAAAACCAGGCAAGGATAGCACAAAAAAAGAAAACTACAGACCATTATCTCTAAAGAATACAGATACTAAACAAAATACTAGCAAATCGAATACAACAACATATTAAAAAAATAATACATCATGATCAAGTGGGATTCATCCCAGAATCTCAAGGATGGTTCAACATACGTAAAACAGTTAACATAATACACCATATCAACAAAAAAAAGAATAAAAACCACATGATCTTATAAATGGACGCAGAAAAGGCTTTTGATAAAATACAACACAATTTTATGTTTAAAACTCTCAACAAAATGTGTATAGAAGGAAAATATCTCAACATGATAAAGGCCATATATGATAAACAATCAGCTAACATCATATTAAATGGCACAAAACTGAAGGCTTTCCCCCTTAATTCAGGAACAAGACAGGGTTGTCCACTCTCTCCACTCTTATTTAATGTGTTACTAGAGGTTCTAGCCAGAGCAATCAGACAAGACAAAGAAATAAAAGGCATCCATATTGGAAAAGAAGAAGTAAAGGTATCACTTTTTGCAGATGATATGATCCTATACATCGAAAACCCCAAAGAATCCACAAAAAGACTACTAGAAACAATAAGCCAATACAGTAAGGTCGCAGGATACAAAATTAACATACAGAAGTCAATAGCCTTTCTATATGCCAACAATGAAACATTTGAGAACAAACTCAAAAGAATAATCCCCTTCACGATTGCAACAACAACAACAAAAAATACCTAGGAATAAACATAACACAGAATGTTAAAGACTTATATAATGAAAACTATAAACCATTGTTAAGGGAAATCAAAGAAGATACAATGAGATGGAAGAATATTCCTTGTTCTTGGTTAGGAAGAATAAATATAATCAAGATGGCCATATTACCCAAAGCAATATACGAATTTAATGCAATTCTCATCAAAATTCCAATGACATTTTTTAAAGAAATGGAGCAAAAAATCATCAGATTTATATGGAACTATAAAAAACCCCGAATAGCCAAAGCAATCCTAAAAAAAAAAGAATGAAACTGGGGGCATTACAATACCTGACTTCAAACTATATTATAGGGCCACGACAATCAAAACAGCTTGGTTTTTGCAGAAAAATAGACACTCAGACCAATGGAACAGAATGGAAAGCCCAGAAATAAAACCACATATACATAGTCAAATAATTTTTGATAAAGGGGCCAACAACACACAATGGAGAAAAGAAAACCTCTTCAACAAATGGTGCTGGGAAAACTGGAAAGCCACATGCAAAGAATGAAACTGGGCTACAGTTTGTCTCCCTGTACTAAAATTAACTCAAAGTGGATCAAAGATCTAAACATAAGACATGAAACAATAAAGTACATAGAAGAAGACATAGGTACTAAACTCATGGACCTGGGCTTTAAAGAGCATTTTATGAATTTGACTCCAAAGGCAAGAGAAGTGAAGGCAAAAATTAATGAATGGTTCTACATCAGACTAAGAAGTTTTTGCTCAGCAAAAGAAACTGATAACAAGATAAACAGACAGCCAACTAAATGGAAAATGATATTTTTAAACACCTGCTCAGATGGGCCTAATATCCAAAATATTCAAAGAACTCCTAAAACTCAACAACAAACAAACAAACAATCCAATAAAAAAATGGGAAGAGGATATGAACAGACACTTATCCCAGGAAGAAATACAAATGGCCAACAGATATATGAAAAGATGCTCATCTTCTTTAGTTATTAGAGAAATGCAAATCAAAACTGCAATGAGATTCCACCTCACACCTGTTAGATTAGCTCTTACTAACAAGACAGGTAATAGCAAATGTTGGAGAGGCTGTGGAGAAAAAGGATCCCTCATTCACTGTTGGTGGGAATGTAAAGTAGTACAACCATTATGGAAGAAAGTATGGTGTTTCCTCAAAAAACTGAAAATAGAACTACCTTATGACCCAGCAATCCCTCTACTGGGTATATACCCCCAAAACTCAGAAACATTGATATGTAAAGACACATGCAGCCCCATGTTCATTGCAGCATTGTTCACAGTGGCCAGGACATGGAAACAACCAAAAAGCCCATCAATAGACGACTGGATAAAGAAGATGTGGCACATATACACTATGGAATACTACTCAGCCATAAGAAATGATGACATCGGATCATTTACAGCAAAATGGTGGGATCTTGATAACATTATACGAAGTGAAATAAGTAAATTGGAAAAAAACAGGAACTGCATTATTCCATATGTAGATGGAACATAAATGTGAGACCAAGAGACATTGATAAGAGTGAGGTGGTTACGGGGGGAGGGGGGAGAGGGAGAGGGGAGGGGTAGGGAGAGGGGCACAAAGAGAACTAGATAGAAGGTGACAGAGGACAATCTGACTTTGGGTGACGGGTATGAAACATAATTGAACGACAAGATAAACTGGACATATTATCTTTGAATATATGTATCCTGATTTACTGATGTCACCCCATTAAAAAAAATAAAAATAAAATATCTATATTACCCAAAGCAGGTTATAAATTCAATGCAGTACTGTTTAAAATACCAATGACATACTTAAAAGATATAGAACACATATTTCAAAAATTTATATGGAACCAAAAGAGAACACGAATAGCCTCAGTTATCTTGAAAAAGAAGAATAAAGTGAGAGGTATCACACTTCTGGACATCAAGTTATACTACAAGGCCATTGTACTCAAAACAGCTTGGTACTGGCATAAGATCAGTCATATATATCAATGGAACAGAACCGAGAATCCAGAAATAAACTCAAACCTTTATGGACAATTTATATTTGACAAAGGAAGTAAGAGCATACAATGGAATAAAGACAGTCTCTTTAACAAATGGTGTTGAGAAAATTGAACAGCTACTTTCAAAATAATGAAACTAGACCACCAGCTTACACCATGCACAAAAATAAACTCAAAATGGATAAAGGACTTAAATGTAGGCCATGAAACCATAAGCATCTTAGAAGAAAACATAGGCAGTAAGCTCACCGACATCTCTCGCAGCAATATATTTGCTGATTTATTTCCACGGGCAAGTGAAATAAAAGACAGGATAAACAAATGGGACTACATCAAACTAAAAAGCTTTTGCACAGCTAAAGATAATATGAACAGAATAAAAAGACAAACCACACAATGGTAAAACATATTTGACAATACATGTGATAAGGGGTTAATAACCAGAATTTATAAAGAACTTGTAAAACTGAACACCAGAAAGACAAACAATCCAATTAAAAAATGGACACAAGAAATGAATAGACACTTCTCCAAAGAGGACATACAAATGGCCAATATGTAGATGAAAAATATTCAAAGTCAGTAATCATTAGAGAAATGCAAATTAAGACCACAATGAGATACCATCTCACAGCAGTCAGGGTGGCGCTCATTAAGAAAACAACACAAGATAGGTGCTGGCGAGGATGTGGAGAAAAGAAAACCCTCCTGCACCGCTGGTTGGAATGCAGACTGGTGCAGCCACTGTGGAAAACAGTATTGAAATTTTTCAAAAAATTAGAAATGAAACTCCCCTTTGACCCAACCATCCCACTTATAGGAATATTTTCCAAGGACACCATATAACCAACTGAAACAAAGGAATGCACCCCCATGTTTATGGCAGCATTGTTCACAATAGCGAAGATCTGGAAATAGCCCAAGTGTCCCTCAGTGGACGAGTAGATTAAAATGCAGTGGTACATATACACAATGGAATACTATGGGGCCATAAAAAGAAGGATATATTACATTTTGCAAGAATATGGATGGACCTGAAAACTATTATATTGAGTGAAATAAACCAGGCAGAGAAAGAAAAATATCATATGACCTCACTCATTTGAGGAATTCAAGGCAATATGTGAACTGAGCAATGGAATTAAACCTGAAGTGAAGGAGAGAGGGAGCTGTTGGGAGGAGGGTAAGGGAGATGTTGAGGGGAATATGGGGGAGGGGAGATGCCTTTGGGGAGACACTAGAATATATGTAAACACAATAAATAAATAAATTAATTTTTTAAAAGTTTAAATTTTTTTATTGAAATAGGAAAACAAAAAAATCTCATTTATAGATGAAAACTGAACTTTTTTTTTTTCTTTGTATTTTTCTGAAGTTGGAAATGGGGAGGCAGTCAGACAGACTCCCACATGTGCCCGACTGGGATGTACCCGGCATGCCTACCAGGGGCCGATGCTCTGCTCATCTGGGGCATTGCTCTGTTGCAACCAGGGCTTTCTAGTGCCTGAGGCAGAGGCCATGGAGCTATCCTCAGTGCCCGGGCCAACTTTGCTCCAATGGAGCCTTGGCTGTGGGAGGGGAAGAGAGAGACAGAGAGGAAGGAGAGGGGGAGGGGTGGAGAAGCAGATGGGCACTTCTCCTGTGTGCCCTGGCTGGGAATTGAACGCAGGACTCCTGCATGGCAGGCTGATGCTCTACCACTGAACCAACCAGGCAGGGGAAAACTGATTTTTTTGATGTAATTATTTTCAGTGATATGTGTGCCTGTCTGTTCATAATATGATTTATAGAGTAATATTTTATTTTAAGCATTTTCCTTTTAATTTGTCATTAAGTAGTGTGTTTGGCAGAATTCTAACATAGCCCAAAGACTCCCACCTGGTGTTGTACAATCTTGAATATTCTGATGACTATGTTATATGATACAGTGACTTTAAGAAAGGGCAGCTATCCTGAGTAGACCTGATCTATTAGTTTAGCCTTTAATAGGAACTTTTTCCTGAAGACATACTTAAAGCATGAGAAAGTCCACCTGAAGGTAATTCTTTTTTACTGGTTTTGAAGGGGTAGAGGCCACATGATTATAAATAAGGCAGTCTGCAGTTGGGAATAATACCACCCAGCTGCCTGCCAGGAAGTGAATGACTATCTTAATCCTACAACTGTAAGGAATTGAATTTGGCTAATAATCTGAATGAATTTAGAGGAGAGTGTCTCCAGGAAGAAATCAACAACTTGATTTGAACCATATAAGACCCTCAGCAGAGAACTCATCTGTGCTTTCTTTGTCCAAGACTTACAGAACTATGAGCTAATAAATGGATGTAGTTTTAATAGTTTTAAGCCACTGTGTGTGTGTTAATTTGTTATACTGAAGTAAAAACTAATATAATTTTAGGTGGGAATTTTATGCCCATCTAAAATTATATCATTACATGGAAAAAAGAAAATAAGATGACCTCATCAATTAATGCAATAGAAAGCACACATACCCTGGCTGACCAGGCGGTGGTGCAGTGGAAAGCACATACATATACCCTGGAAATAACCATTATGGACACCAGGTAGTTGACAGAAAAGATTCATAGAACTGATAAACCCTTAATGAGAATAACCACTACATATTGTTGGATCTTGAAAACTGGATTTTTCAAATTACTGACCAATTTACTTTTGCCAACTGCCTATCAAAATGCTTATTTCTTATAGCCCAGTTCCCAGTCCATCTTTGCCCATTTTTGGTCTCATATCTTTTGTCACTTTAATTTTAAATGTTAGATTACTATGAAATTTACAACTTATCCAAATTTGTAAGTAGTCTTTGTTAAAATGCATATTCATAATGTTGGATAATTTTGTACAGAGACATATTCTTACTTTTGCTAGAGATATTTAAATATTAAGAGAATCAACTCTGTTGAATTATCTAACATTTTTCTGACATTTCAATTTTCATCTTAAATTTATATATGATTTAAAAATATTATAGCTGGAGTTTAAAAAAATTTTTTCTTCTTTTTCAAATGAGAGTAGGGTATATAGAGAGATAAATTTCTGCATGCTCCAACTGGGAGACACCTGGCAATCCCATCTGGGGCCAATGCTCACAACCAAGCTATGTTTAGCACTTAAGGCAAAGGCTCCACAGAGCCATATTCAGTGCCTGGGGCCAACATGCTTGAATCAATGGAGCTATGGCTATAAAGGAGAATAGAGAGAGGCAGGGGGAATGGGAGAATGAGAAGCAGATGGTCACTTCTCCTCTGTGCCCTGACTGGGAATCAAACCCGGGACTTCCCCATGCCAAGTCGATGCTCTATCACTGAGCCAAACAGCCAGGACAGTTTGTGTTAAATGTTAATAAGTCTTTTTTCTCATTAAGCATAATATCATAATTAAAAATATTATTTTATATTTAAAAATTTTTTATACAATAAAATAGTAAAAATTATAATAAACATTTAATTCTGTAGCTGGATGTAGAATAAAGACTCCAGTATTTTTATTTTCCAAAGAACAACTCTGACTATTGTTTAAAGCTGGGTATTTGTTACCTGAAATTAATTTTAAATTTTATCTTATGCTTATCTATCAAGTTAAATGGTAATGTTATTAATTCTGGTATATGTAAATCATCCCTGTTTTTAGGACCAATTTTTAAAATTATTACAATCAAATTAATGAGAATTTGGATAGAGTTTTTGACACATTCATTCATATAGTATTGAAATGAAGAATAACAGAAAAACTGTTATTTTTATCTTGTGTCTACAGATTAATGCATTAATTTATATCAAAAATGAACATTTTATATTTTAAAACTCCACAGAGATTTTATGTCACCGTCTTTAGGTGACTTAAATGTGGATGTGGCTTTTAAAGAAAAAGATTCATAAAGCAAGAATAAGAAGTGTGAAAACTGTTTCATGTTTATTTATAAACTATATGAAAAACAACATTTGCAATAGATACTTTGATAATAGACAAAAATTATAGAATTATTAACACCTTTGAAATTTTACTTTATGAAAATATATTCACTTATATTTTAATAAAGTCTTATTTAATTTATGCAGAACATATTTGTTGAATAAATGCATAATTATATGTGTTAACCACTGTATATCAGAACAATTTTAGATGACATTCTAAGTGCCTGTGTCAAAGTAAAAGAAACAGAATTGTATAGTGCACCATTTTAAACTATTCTTCACAGAAGTTTTGCTCACGTTCAAGGCACTGGTATAGTTGATCATCTATTTAAGTAGTCTCATGCACACGAATAAAAAACTTTTGACCCCTCTGAGGGCACACATGATACAGCTTCCCTCTCTGAATTCTCTGATTATCTCTCTCTTCTGAAGTGTACATTTCTATGGCTTTCTCCTAGGGAGTGTTCCACTGGTCGTCTTGACCCACCATCTTCTTCATCGTTGTTTTCCTGATAAGAACTAGAATGTAAATGAAGGAAAAAGCAGCATTGGCATCCTGGTCCTAAAAATATGACTTCTGAAGGAAGATCGCGTTCTGCCACTGGTAGCCATAGTTCCTTCCCAGCCAGCTCGAGGCAAAATATCAAGAATACTTCTGGAGAATAACTCACTCCATAGTAAAGCCTCTAGAGTCCTGTTTTGCTGGTTTCCTTTTTGTCCTTCTGCTCAATCCTTTCTATTTGTATCTCCTACCCATAGTAAGTGCACATATATAACAAAGTTACATAAAATGCAGGTTTCCAAAAATGGCTAAGGTACGATTCTCCCCCATCTAGCTTCAATGCAGCAGAACTCATCTCAGCATTAAAGACTGGGGGTGGGGGGTGGTGGTCGTGGAGGGACTCCCCCATTCAGCGTCCTCGGTTTCTTTCCCACCACGAAAGGCACCGGCGGCTCCGAGAAGTGCCCGGCAGTGTTCCCCGTGACCATCTGCAGGAACACCCCGCTCGTAGCTGCTCGTCTTTCAACTTTTCATTGACTGCCTTTCAGTCCCGGGTCGCAGTCGCAGAGTCGCAGGGGCGCGCGGAGAAGGGCGGCTCCAGGCCGAGGCCGCGGGTTCCCCGCCCGCCGAGCCCGACCGGGCTCTGCCGGACTGACCGCCCCGCCGACCAAGTCCCCGCCCTCCCCCCCACCCAAACTATTCTTATGTTTTAGTTTTGGCCTGTTGTGAAGCTTTTAAAAGAGTTCTATTATTAACAAGACAGGTAATAGCAAATGTTGGAGAGGTTGTGGAGAAAAAGGAACCCTCATCCACTGTTGGTGGGAATGTAAAGTAGTACAACCATTATGGAAGAAAGTATGGTGGTTCCTCAAAAAACTGAAAATAGAACTACCTTATGACCCAGCAATCCCTCTACTGGGTATATACCCCCAAAACTCAGAAACATTGACTTGTAAAGACACATGCAGCCCCATGTTCATTGCAGCATTGTTCACAGTGGCCAGGACATGGAAACAACCAAAAAGCCCATCAATAGATGACTGGATAAAGAAGATGTGGCACATATACACCATGGAATACTACTCAGCCATAAGAAATGACATCGGATCATTTATAGCAAAATGGTGGGACCTTGACAACATTATATGGAGTGAAATTAGTAAATCAGAAAAAACCAGGAACTGCATTTTTCCATACATAGATGGGACATAAAAGTGAGACCAAGAGACATTGATAAGAGTGTGGTGGTTACGGGGGGAGGGAGGAGAGGGAGGGGGAAGGGGGAGGGGGAGGGGCACAAAGAGAACTAGATGGAGGGTGACAGGACAATCTGACTTTGGGTGATGGGTATGCAACATAATTGAACTTTAAGATAACCTGGACATGTTATCTTTGAATATATGTATCTTGATTTACTGATGTCACCCCATTAAAAATAAATACAATAAAAAAAAAAAAAGAGTTCTAATTAATGTTTTGTATTATTCTGTTAAATTTCTATTGTGATTTAAACAGTCATATGGAAAAAATTTCTCTGAGCAATCTTTATAGAAAATAGCTTGGTAGGACCACACTCCTGTCCATGTCTCTTAGTCTCGCTTTTATGTCCCACCAATGTATGGAATCCTGCAGTTTTTGTTTTTTTCTGATTCACTTATTTCACTCCGCATAATGTTATCAAGATTCCACCATTCTGCTGTAAGCGCTCCGATGTCATCATTTCTTCTAGCTGAATAGTATACCATGGTGTATATGTGTCCCAACTTCTTTATCCAGTCTTCTATTTTTTTTACAGTGATTAAAAGCCTTTAAGCAAACTCTTGGCGAAAACAGCAAGAATCCATAAAAGAGTAGTGTCCTTAACATGTTCACCAAGTCCAAGTTGGCCCCATCACCATGCCAAATCCCTGAAAAATGCAACCCAACCACAGTTCAGTCTGTTAGGAGCTGTCACAGGGAGCAGGAGTCCAGGAAAAGTCCACATGGCACTGGAATTGTTGTCACTATTCTATACTTTGCAGCTCATGTCCAAGTCCCAATGACCGCTGCTTCTAGCTGGTAATGGTTCAGGTAGACTGGAAAAGCCATTTGCAGCATGCGTGGATATGGAGCTTCTGTTCTCCTCTGCCTGGAGAGATGAGACCAGGTTGCTTTTCCCTGGAGCTCTGTGACTGTGGCATGGTAAAGAGAACCGTGGGGTACACTAAGCTGGGTGGCCAAGGTAGATTTATAATAGAAGTTGGCAAAAGGGGGAAAGAGAGCTCTAAATTAGGAGTAGGTCCCAGCCTGAAATATGAGTGGGGCATTGAGGTAGGAGGGATAAAGGAAACCCTATATATTAAGCAAAGCAGCAGAAAATAGGACTATCAACACCCACAACAGAGATCTTTGAGGGAAGAATAAAAAACCTGACTATTCAGGCGAAACATAGTTAAGTGGCCCTTGTGCAAATGAGATCAGTTTACCTGCTTCTTGGAAGAAATACCCTAGGCTCGTCCACAGTGTCGTAGATGGGGCCAACGGCCCTGGGCATCTTCAGCCTTCAGTGGCAAACCCCAGCATTCTGGGCAAGGTTAGGTCATAGGTGGCTGGAGCAGGGCTGGAAGAGACTGAACCCTCCCTTAGAGGAGTGAGGGGGAAGCCTACCTTCCAGTGTCCCTGTTTCCTCACAGCAGAGGCATGTAAGCCTGGCAGGCTTTAGCTCAATGACCTTCCTTTCCACTATTGAAGCAGGACCCAGATGGCATCCTATGAGACCCCTTTGGGGCGTTGGAGCCCTTAAGGCTGTATCCTAAAAGCTGGTAGTTCCCCTGATCTCTATTGGGCTTTTTCTGCCTCTAGGTATCTTAAAAGCCATGCTCAGAAGATCTCGCTGAGGGGTTTGAGGATCCCCATCCGCCTATATAAATCTTTTCCATATATCTGGAGCTATTTGGAAAAAGACAAAACAGTGTTATTAGCTGGATCTAATAAAGAAGGTAGTAGTTTGCAGGCGAAAAATATTTGGTGTCTCCTGTTCATCAGCATTCCAAAGAAATGTAATATTTTTTTTAAGTAAAAAACATGATATGGTAGACCCATAGGAGTTCCAGGATATGACTACCCCCTCTTAAAATTTTTTTTAATTGACCTTAAAATGTTTGCTGAGTACACTTTAATAATACCTTAACTTTAAAGATTGTAAGCATGAGAAAATACAGTAAATGCTTTTGCTCCATATGCAGGAGCATTTTCAGTTTAGCCAGTTTAGGAAATCCAATAATAGAACAATGCATACAGACCATGAGCTATAACATGCTTAGCAGCCTCTCCTGTTCTGACAGAGGTTAGTATAGATCCGGAATATGTACCACTCTAATGTGGACATACGACTGTTTGCCAAATGAAGGTATATGAGTAACATCCATCTTCCAAAGTTGTCCTGGTAGAGGTCTTTGAGGGTTAACTCTAAATAAAGGGGCAGTATAGGACCCCTTGGACAGGATTTCCCAAATCTGCCGTGCTGTTTCCCGAGAAAGTTGAAACTGTTTACACCAGGCTGCAGCGTTCTGGTGATGAATAGTATGAGACTGACTTGCTCGGTCTGTCATGGTTGCTCCATATAATTTTCTTTTGGGTAGCTTGATCAACAAGGGCATTCCTAGGCCCTGGCCGGTTGGCTCAGTGGTAGAGCATTGGCCTGGTGTGCAGGATTCCTGGGTTTGATTCCCAGTCAGAGCACACAGAAGAAGCACCTCTCTACTTCTCCACACTCCCCCTCTCCTTCCTCTCTGTCTCTCTCTTCCCCTCCTGCAGCCAAGGCTCCAAAGGAGCAAAGCCACCACGGGCACTAAGGATGGCCCCATTGCCTCTGCCTCAGGAGCTAGAATGGCTCTGGTTGCAACAGAGCAACACCCCAGATGGGCAGAGCATTCCTCCCTGGTAGGCATGCCAGGTGAATCCCGGTCAGGCGCATGTGGGAGTCTCTCTGACTGCCTCCCCATTTCCATCTTTAGAAAAATACAAAAAATAAGTAAATAAAAGAAAAAATACAACCAAAAAAAAATAAAAGAGAAAAAAAGAAAAAAAAAAGGCATTTCCTTGTGCTAAAGCTTCAGGGAGCATGGAATCAGCTTTAGTATGTCCTATGAAACATGGAGCTCTATGTTGACAAATAAGTCTTTGAAGAAGGAGGAACTGCTGAAATAGTTCATCAGCATTTGTCCGTAAGACAGCAGTCTTTATAGTGGAAACACCATAAGTAAATATTTGCTGTCTGTCTATAGATTAAAGGGGGAATATGGCAAATGCTGAAAAGCCATGATCTTTGTGCCCCTCCCCTCCCCCAAACCCTCCCTCTCCTTCACCCACCCTGTAACTCCAACACTGTTGTCCATGTCTCTGAGTCTCATCTTTATGTCCCACCTATGAATGGAATCATATAGTTCTTAGTTTTTTCTGAATTACTTCTTTCGCTCCATATAATGTTATCAAGGCCCATCCATGTTGTTGTAAAAGATCCTATGTCATAATTTCTTACGGCTGAGTAGTATTCTATAGTATATATATACCAAAGCTTTTTAATCCACTCATCCTCTGATGGACACTTGGGCTGTTTCCAGATCTTTGCTGTTGTGAACAATGCTGCCATAAACATGGGGGTGCATTTCTTCTTTTCAAACAGTGCTATGGTGTTCTTGGGGTATATTCCTAACAGTGGTATAGCTGGTTAAAAAGGCAGTTCAATTTTTAATTTCTTGAGGAATTTCCATACTGTTTTCCACAGTGGTTGCACCAGTCTGCATTCCCACCAGCAGTGCAGGAGGGTTCCCTTTTCTCCACATCCTCGCCAGCACTTATTCTGTGTTGTTTTATTGATGAGTGCCATTCTGACTGATGTGAGGTGATATCTCATTGTGGTTTTAATTTGCATTTCTCTAATCATTAATGATGTTGAACATTTTTTCATATGCCTGTTGGCCATCTGTGTGTCCTCTTTGGAGAAGTGTCTATTCATTTCTGTTGCCTATTTTTGGATTGGATTGTTTGTCTTCCTGGTATTAAGCTTTACAAGTTCTTTATAAATTTTGGTTATTAACCCCTTATCAGACACAATGTCAAATATATTCTCCCATTGTGTAGTTTGTCTTTTTATTCTGTTCTTATTGTCTTTAGCTGTGCAGAAGCTTTTTGGTTTGATATAGTCCCACTTGTTTGTCCTGTCTTTTATTTCACTTCCCTGTGGAGATAAATCAGCAAATATATTGCTGCGAGAGATGTCCGAGAGCTTACTGCCTATGTTTTCTTCTAAGATGCTTATGGTTTCATGCCTTACATTTAAGTCTTTTATCCATATTAAGTTTGTTTTTGTGAGTGGTGTAAGTTGGTGGTCTAGTTTCATTTTTTTGCAGGTAGCTGTCCAATTTTCCCAACATCATTTGTTGAAGAGGCTGTCTTTACTCCATTGTATTTCCTTACCTCCTTTGTCAAATATCAGTTGTCCATAGAGCTATGGGTTTATTTCTGGGTTCTCTGTTCTGTTCCATTGATCTATGTGCCTGTTCTTATGCCAGTACCATACTGTTTTGCGTACAATGGCCTTATAATATAACTTGATATCCGGAAGTGTGACACCTCCCGCTTTATTCTTCCTTTTCAAGATTGCTGAGGCTATTCGTGTTCTCTTTTGGTTCCATATAAATTTTTGGAATATGTGTTCTATATCTTTGAAGTAAGTCACTGGTATTTTAATCAGTATTGCATTGAATTTATAAATTGCTTTGGGTAATATAGACATTTTAATGATGTTTATTCTTCCTAACCATGAGCACGGTATATGCCTCCACTTATTCGTATCTTCCCTGATTTCTTTTACCAATATTTTATAATTTTCCAAGTACAAATCTTTAATCTCCTTGGTTAGATTTAATCCTAGGTACTTTATTTTTTTGGTTGCAATGATAAAGGGGATTGATTCCTTGATTTCTCTTTCTGACAGTTCATTATTAGTGTATAAAAATGCCTCTGATTTCTGAGTATTGATTTTATATCCTGCCACCTTGCCGAATTCCTTTATCAGATCTAGTAGTTTTTTTTACTGAGACTTTAAGGTTTTCTATATACAATATCATAACATCTGCAAATAATGATAATTTTACTTCTTCTTTTCCAATTCAGATGCCTTTTATTTCTTTTTCTTGTCTGATTGCTGTGGCTAGGACTTCCAGAACTATGTTGAATAAGAGTGGTGAAAGGGGGCACCCTTGCCTTGTTCCTGATCGTAAGGAGATTGCTTTTAATTTTTGCCCATTGAGTATGATGTTGGCTGTGGGTTTGTCATAGATGGCCTTTATCATGTTGAGGTATGAGAGTTTTGATCATGAATGGGTGCTGGATTTTATCAACTGCTTTTTCTGCATCTATTGAAATTATAATGTGGTTTTTCTCCTTTCTTTTGTTTATGTGATGAATCACATTGATTGATTTGCGAATATTTTACCAGCCTTGCCTCCCAAGAATAAATCCCACTTGATCATGGTGTATGATTTTTTTCATATATTGCTGGATCCGGTGTGCTAATATTTTGTTGAGGATTTTTGCATCTAAGTTCATCAGGATATTGGCCTATAATTCTCTTTTTTTTGTGTTGCCTTTGCCTGGTTTTGGAATCAGAATTATGCTTGCTTCATAAAAGGAGTTTGGAAGTCTTACTTCCTCTTGAATTTTTTGAAATAGCTTGAGAAGGATAGGAGTTAGTTCTTTGAATATTTGGTAGAATTCACGTGTGAATCCATCAGGCCCAGTACTTTTCTTTTTTGGGAGTTTTTTGATAGCTGTTTCAACCTCATTTGTTGTAATTGGTCTGTTTAGGTTTACTCATTCTTCCAGATTGATTTTTAGAAGATTATATGATTCAAGGAATTTGTCCATTTCATCTAGGTTGTCTAGTTTTTTGGCATACAGTTCTTCATAGTATTTTCTTACAATATTCTGTATTTCTGTTGTGTCAGTTGTTATTTCTCCACTCTCGTTTCTAATTTTATTTATTTGAGTCCTCTCTCTTTTTTTCTTGGTGAGTCTCGGTAAAGGTTCATCGATCTTGTTTACCTTTTCAAAGAACCAGCTCCTGGTATCATTGATTCTCTGTATTGTTTCTTTAGCCTCTATGTCATTTATTTCTGCTCTGATCTTTATTATTTCCTTCCTTCTACTAGCTCTGGGCTTTACTTGCTGTTCTTTTTCTAGTTCTTTTAGATGCAGGGTTAAGTTGTTTATTTGAGCTTTTTCTAGCTTCTTGAGGTATGCCTGTAATGCTATAAACTTCCCTCTCAGGACTGCTTTTGCTGTGTCCCATAAATTTTGAGTTGATGTATGCTCATTATCATTTGTTTCTAGGAATTTTTTAATTTCTTCTTTGATCTCAATGTTAACCCATTTGTTATTTAATAACATGCTATTTAGTTTCCAAGTGTTTGAATGTTTTTCAGTTTTTCTATTGTGGTTGATTTCTAGTTTAATGCCATTGTGATCAGAGAAAGTGCTCGATATTATGTCAATCTTCTTAAATTTGTTGAGACTGCTTTTGTACCCTAACATGTGGTGTATTCTAGAGAATGTACCATGAGCGCTTGAAAAGAATGTATATTCTGCTGTTTTAGGGTGAAAGTTTCTGAAGATATCTATTAAATCGAGTTGATCTAATATGTCCTTTAAGTCTGCTGTTTCTTTATTAATTTTCTTTCTTGAGGATCTATCTAATGATGATAATGGGGTATTGAAATCCCGTACTATTATAGTATTGCTGTTGATCTCGCCCTTTAAGTCCATCAAAGTCTGCTTTATATAATTAGGGGCTCCTATATTAGGTGCGTAGATATTTATAATGTTTATATCTTCCTTTTGGATTGCTCCCTTTATCATTATGTAATGACCTTCTTTATCTCTAACTATGGTTTTTGTTTTAAAGTCTATTTTGTCTGATATAAGTATTGCTACCCCAGCTTTTTTTTCATTTACATTTGCGTGAAAAAGTTTTTTCCATCCTTTTATCTTCAGTCTGTGTGCATCTTTTGATTTAAGGTGTGTCTCTTGTAGACAGCATAAGTATGGGTCCTGTTTTCTTATCCACGCAGCTACCCTATGTCTCTTGACCGAATCATTTAATCCATTAACATTTAAGGTTATTACTGATATGTAATTGTTTATTGCCATTTTTTTCTTTAAAACTGTATTTCTTTTTTGCTATATTCTTTTTTTCCTTTGATCTGCTTACAACAGGTCCCTTAGCATTTCTTGCAGCCTTGGTTTGGTTGCAGTGAATTCCTTGAGGTTTTTTTTTTGTCTGTAAAGCTTTTTATTTCTTCTTCAATTTTAAATGATAGCCTTGCTGGATAAAGTAGTCTTGGTTGTAGGTTCTTGTTCTGCATTACTTAGAATATTTCTTGCCATTCCCTTCTGGCCTCAAGTGTTTCTGTTGGGAAGTCAGAAGTCATCCTTATGGGGGCTCCTTTGTAGGTGATAGTCTTTTTTTTCTCTAGCAACTTTTAATATTTTCTCTTTATCCTTTAGCTTTGGTATTTTAATTATGATGTGTCTTGGTGTTGGTTTCTTTGGGTTTCTCCTTAATGGAGTTCTTTGTGCTTCCTGAACATGTGGAATGTTTTCCTGCCTTAATTGGGAGTTTTCCTCTATGATATGTTTGAACAAAGTCTCTATCCCTTGTTCTTTCTCTTCTTCTTCAGGAACCCCTATGATGCAGATGTTATTTCTCTTCATGTTGTCACAGAGCTCTCTTAGAGTTTCCTCAGACTTTTTGAGTCTCTTTTCTTTTTTCTGCTCTGCTTCTGTGCCTTTATTTATCATGTCCTCTAACTCGCTGATTCGATTCTCTGCTTCATCCATCCTGCTTTTAATTCCTCCCATTGTATTCTTTATTTCAGATATTGTATTTGTCATTTCTGACTGATTCTTTTTTATTATTTCAATGTCCTTTTTTATATTTGTTATCTCTTTATTTAGGTTTTCGTAATGGCCATCTATGGTTATTCTAATATCTTTGAGCATCCTAACAATTGTTATTTTAAACTCTGCATCTGGCAATTTGGTTATATCTGATTCACCTAGGTCCTTTTCTGGGGATTTCTCCTGGTTTATTTGTGTTGCATTTCTCTGCCTCCGCATTTTCTCTTCATGTGAGTGGCTGTGATCATGTGCTCGGGTGCACAAGCGTTGGTGGCCTTGGCCTTTGCCCCATCCCCGTGTGTGATGTTATGCTTGGTCCTGAGGGCACTGGCGAGCACCTTTGCTCAGCTGCGGGTCTATGCCTGTTTCTGGGCTTTCGCCCTGCCCTTGCAGGAGGAGCCCACTCGAGGAATGGCTGCTAGCCTTGGCTCTACCTCCAGTCAGGACTGCGTGCCCAAGCTCAGTTCAGTAGCGGAACTCTGCCTCTTCTGGGCTTTTGGCTCCACTCCTGTGGGAGGAGCCAGCTACCAAGTCAGACCACAAGCCTGGGTTGCACGGGTGGCGCAAGGCTGTGCTCCTGTGCCCTTGCTCATGGGCTGGTCTCCACCCTTTTCGGGTTCCCGCCCTTCTCCCGCAGGCTGGATTACAGGCTGCCGGCAGCTGAGCTTGACCGCTTTTGCATGCTCCCTTCTCCCCAGCTGGGCAAGATTGAGCTCACACCTGAGCCCAGTGGTGGCTGGCTGGCTTCCACTCCTGCCCGCAGAACCATGCTTTTGTCTCCCGCTGCCACCCGCCCTCCGGCAAGCCCTCAGCCGCGTGGGTGGGGGCGTTGCAGCTCAGACCCTAAGACTCACTACTGTAGACCCAAAAGCTCCCTCCTTCTATGCGACTCTGCTCTGAATGCTTGAGGGGAGCTTGTTTGGCTGCTCTCCTGCTTCCCTTTGCTGGTATTGCTGTTTCTGGGGGAAATATTCACTTCAGCTTTGGGGAGTGACTTGCCCCTGGGGTTAGGGTGGCTATCTCCCAAAATGTTTCTCCCTGTGCCTCCTAGATTACACTCTCTTCCTGTTACTCTGGTCCTCTCCTCTCTCCCCATTCCCAGGAGCCCCGGGTGAGTGGTTGTGAGAGAGATGTTCTGCGTGGTTCCTTTAAGAAGGATCCTGGGTCTGAGAAATCAGACTCTTTCTCACAAACAGTATCCTGACTTGTTTCCAGCTAAATACTGTCCTTTGCCTCTTCTGGGATCTGGGGCTGCAGGCTGGGACTTTGCTCAGGACCCTTCCCCCTCTGCTAAACTCACTTCCCACCACACAAGTTTCTCCCTGCTGCCATTTGCTCTGGGGAGCTGAGCAGCCCTCTCCACATTTCTGCTTTTCCTACCAGTCTCAGTGTGGCTTATTCAGTGTTCCTTGGTTGAAGAGTCCTCTTAGTTTAGTCCAAAGTTGGTTTTTCCAGATGATATTTCTTAAAATTAGTTTGTAATCCACTTTGGTTCTGGGAGGTAGATGTTGGTACATCCGCCTATTCCAGCTCCATCTTGTCTCTCAGAAAGTTTTAAACTACACAAATGAAGTAATTTTTTGGTTAACATGTATTTATAAGCAAACCTATTTACAATTTCTTTTTTATTGGTGAAAAACAAAGACAACACAAAGTTGAGTTAATAGCAACTATAATTTCCTCAGCATAGATGAACAAATAAAGTTTGTTGCTTGTGAAAATTATATTCATTTGTGAATATCTACAAATAAATTTTAGACCCTGAAATCATACACATAACTGGAAAGAAAAAATGTATAATTAAAATTTAGTTCAATAAATCCAGATTATATATTTTTTAATAATTAAAATATTTAGATTGCTTCAATTTACCTATTAAGTGATAAATACCATTTAGAAATAATTTTATATTCATCATGCTTAGTGAAGCATCTGGTGTTATATTTTCTGGTTGTGCTAAAATTCAGTAACACTATTAGAATTTATTTCTAAAAAATATTGTGCAATTCAGTTACTATCCTTTAATATAAACAGCATAAAATAGCTATCCTATGCTAAACAATTCACTTAATCCCATAACATATTATTTTCCTAAAAAACCTTGCACTAATAACATATATGTACTTCACAGTATGAGTGGAAAATTAAGTAATATTTGCAAGTTATAGTAATTTAAAAAAAATGTTAAGATGTCTGTAAATAACGTCTAATTCCTGCCACCATAGGGAAGAAATGTTTCTTCATGAAGAACTAAAGAAAAACATATTTTCTGTCTATAAGTAGATTAAGTGACAAATGTCATGATGACTTCAATTAATGCTTTATATAGCTTATATTGTAAGAAAGGAGAAGAAAACATTTGTATTCTAATACATGTAAATAAACACTTAAAAATTACTTCAGGTTTCTGGTTAGGCACATAAAGAACTTGGAAGTCAGTATTCCATACTAATAATAACAAATACAAAGCTGAGCATTTTTAAGTTTTTGAGGTAACTCTGGACTGCTTTTCATAGTGGCTATACCAATATGCACTCCCACAAACAGTTCATAAAGGTTTCCTTTTCTCCATAACTTCACCAACTGCAATTCCACTTCTGGGAATATATCTTTGAAAACCCAATGCTAATTCAAAAGAATCTATGCTCCCCTCTGTTCATTGCAGCATTATTTACAATAGCCAAGATTTGCAAGCAGCCCAAATGCCCATCAGTAGATGGTGGATAAAAAAGCTGTGGTGCATTTATACAATGGAATACTATTCAGCCGTAAAAAAGAGGAAAATCTCACCTTTTGGGACAGCATGGATGTACCTGGAAATTATTATGCTAAGTGAAGTAAGATACTCATAGAAAGACAAGTACCATATGATTTTACTTACATATAAAATCTTATAAATAAAATAAACTAACAAACAAAATATTTTTTTACTATACATATGTCTCATGCAATATTTGAGACATACTTATTCTAAAAAATGTTTTCTTGTTTGCCTGAAATTTAAACTTAACTCTGTATCTTGTATTTTATCTGGCAACCTACCTTCTCTGACATTTTTGTATGCATTCTTGCTAACACATTTTATCTATTCTGTCCCTCACATTAGTCTACTAAAAAAAAAGCCACATTGCTGTCTTTCAATAAGAATTCAAGACCTAGAAAAGAAACAGAGCTTGGTGAAAAATCAGACAAGAACATTGTTTAGCAGCACTTTCAGTGAAGCAGTTATTAAAAAATGAAAACAAATATTTTTCTTTCTCGTGCTTAAGAATTTACTTGAAAGTAACTAGATTTTTCAAGATTCAAGTTATATTAATATTATTATTTGTCTTAGTGTAAATAATGCCAAATGAAAAGAACATTTAAAGTTTTTCTGCAACACTTAATTAAAAACATGTTTTGAATAAAGTAGAGTAATTTAAGAGTGTTTAAATTTTTAATATTAATTTCTTTTTTTGGAGAAAACAGTGAAAAACTCATATGCTAACAAAATTATTTCTAAAAGTATATATATGTTTACCTACAAACAAATAATGAATTATTCATTTAGTGATTTAATTTGAGTTTAGAGCCATCATAATGATTACAAAATCTAATTAAAGTTATTTAAATTAAATATTAGTTGGTTTTCATAAGGGTTATGGTGGTGTTAATTATTCATCCTTTCCTTTGCTTTTTACCAGTTGAGAATGGCTCCAATGGGAATACAGGGATTAAGTTTACAAATTACTCATATGCTTTTATCCCCAATGAAATGTCTCTGCTAACATGAACCAGAATGTTGTTCAGGCTTTAGGTCAAATGAAGTTTTTGTTTTCTTTCCTGTTGAATGGGGGGCAGGTGCATGCACACAATTGACATAGTACCCGGCAGCAGGCTGAGAAGGTAGTTCCTTTTTGGACGTCTTGAGGGCAGTTGTGAATAATAGTAGAAGACTGAAAGCTTTTAAAATTGTCTGTGATTGAGGGTGCTAGCAGAATTTTATTTAAGAAAAATAATCAGAGATGGAATTAACATATATGGTCTGTCTTTTCAAGAACTCAACAAATATTATTTCTCTGTAAGGTATGAAACCCATTCCAGTCTTCCAAGTGTTAGGCTGCCTATTGCTTCTTAGACCAATGGCCTTAGGACATACCTGATCAAGTGAGTTTAAAAGAAGGCAACAAAAGCTTTTCTCTAATGTGGATGTTATTGGAAGAATGTTAATTTTACTGCTGCACAGAGGCAAATGGAGACTTGAGGAGCTGAAATAGTTCAGGACTAGGACATCTTGCTCAGTTTTTTGTTCTTTTCCTATAATTGACCATACTGATGGGACTGACCTGCTGATAAATGGTTTTGTTTTATATTTTTCTGTGCTTGGTTTACAGATTTCTATAATAAGACTAAGTTCAGAGGTTTCTTTAAACTGTTAGCTGGTATCTGAGGCTAGGTAATCACTAGTAGATAACATAAATTTGAAAGGATTTGGAAGGATAATCACTTGAGTCTCCTTTCAATTCTATTTCCATACTAGCACAGCCTTCCCATTTTCTAGTTGTGGGATGCAGATAAATGCTATTTGTTTTGGGTTCCTCATATTTTGATTTTGTCATCATATGCATCAATTTTATGTCACGTATATTTTAACATACTACCATATTTGAGAGTGGGTTGCATCCTACAATCAAAGCAGCATTGATTCTATTGATTATTACTATATTTTAAAATTTTTGATGGTCTTAAACCAATGTGGAAATTAGTAATTTTTAGCCTCTTTGACCTAAAGAAATATGGTGATTTAGATTAGACAGTTTTTATTAATCATTGATGGGCATCTTTCACCAGTCTTACTGACATCTTGATTTTTACAAAGTCCTCCCTAATTTTGTGATTCTCTCAATTCTAATAGTTTGTTTCTGGTACCATTTTGTGTGTTTATATATTATATAGATTTTCTATATTTATATGCATGTTCATGAATATTTGGAGATAGGAATCTTGGGTCATGTGTTTCTACAATTTACTGAGTTAAATAAAGCAATCTTTAGTCCATGTTCCGCTCTATTTATTGACATATCTTGAAAAAACATCAGAGGCTTTCCCTGGCTGGATTGCTCAATTGGTTATAGCATTGTCCAGAAGCATGGAGGTTGCCGGTTCCACCCTGGGTCAGGGCACATACAGGAGCAAATAGATGTTCCTGTCTCTCTCTCTCCCTCTTCCTCTCCCCTTTACTCTCTCTCTCTCTCTCTCTCTCTCTCTCTCTCTCATCAATACTATAAATTTTTTAAAGGCTTTTATTGAGGTTTTCTACTTTGGAAGAGCCAGAGATAGAGCCTGGAAACATATTTGGGTAAATAATTTTTAAAACAAAGACATGTTAAAGTGCTCCACTTACTCTTCTTGACACCTCTCATTATTTCTCACACTCCAAAAGTAAGTGAATTAATTGTTTTAAACTTTTAAAGATTGTCTAAATGTTGGCATACATGGTATAAAACTATTGACATAAATGAAGATGCTTGGTGAAAATTGCACTTGCCCTTTGGTAATATTCCTAAAAAACCAGAAACTAAATAATTAAAGCCTCTTTAATAAAAGCTTTTTTTTTCATGGTATTTATAATATGTATACTAACACACTGGAAGTATAGTTGAGAATGTGTTGTTCTTTTTTATTAATTAGCTCAAGAACAACTGATTTTTTATTGACTTTGCATAAATTATTAAGGTGAAAAATAAAAATAAATTAAAATTTTAGTTTCAATTATAAAAATACCTAACCAATAGTACATTTTGTACTGCTATATTTTATCTGAAGATAAAATAATTATGTATAGAAGCAGAGTGAATAAAAGTACACTTCATGGAAACAATCTTACTTTTGTTCCTTAAAGATGACATTTTGGAATGTACATTTTAGAAATTAAGTGAAATAATGAATAAAATAAATTATTATAAATCTTTAAACTGAGCATTAATACTTCTTTTTATTTACTAAAAATTAAAAACAAATTTGGTTGCTTTCTACAAAATATCTTCAAGTTAACATCTTATACTTTATGTATGAATGGGTTGACAAAAATATATCAACATAATTATAGGTAAAATGGCATTAATATGTAATCTATGACTATCTATGATCTTGGAAGATGATATGTTATACCATTGTAACTAATGCAAAATCTAGTAAAATAGACATCAACACATGTGAATATATTTTAATTAGAATATAAAGATTTTCTTCCAATATGCACATTGTCTTCAAAGAAAAAGATGATTTTAAAAGAATTTATAGGATTTAAATTATGTCTATTAAAAGGTTGACCCATGAAGGGGGGCATAGGAAATTCCTGCATGTAGGCCATTAGCATTCAGTATGTTACCCAATATTCTAATATGTACACCATTCAGAAACCAAAATAAAGGAGAAAATTGCTTTCTGTAAATTGGGCACTATAAGCACATGTAAAGTGTGTCATTAATATAAAGATGGAAAGCTGTATTCATTAGGCATTGTTGTACTATAATAATAAGGGTTATTCTTGCTCATAGAGATATTAATGGAAAACCAACTTTAACATAACTTTTGTGGGAGTGACATCAGAGAAATAGCACCATGAGGAGTGCTCCCGATACTACTTACTCCCTGAAACTTCAACAAATTCAACAACTAGAGACCAAAAAACAATCTCAGGAGCATCTGAAATACACATACATCAAACAAAGGTAAGGTTGGGCAAAAAGGTGGCTGAATATATAACCCACTCTGAAGGAAATAAGATGGAGAATGGAGTACTCTGCTTTCCTTACTGACCTGAGCAAGGACTGCTTTCACTTGGAACTGAGAGAAAGCGAGTTCTGGGGGCATGAAAAAAGCTGGGCTAGGGCAGAGACATTCAAGCTAAGGATCTCAGCTGAGTGTGCCCGTGGCTCAGCCCACATGGAGCTAACACCAGCGGCAAACCTCAGCAGAGGGGGCAAGCAGTTGCCTTGTTTACTCCTGGTATACCGGTTGGCGAGCGCAAGCAGTGTGTGAGTGGATCCACCTGACACTTTGGGCATGGGTGCCTGCATTCCTGGACAGAGGGACTGGGTCAAAGACTGTCAGTAGTGACCCTCTGTGTGAGCTGTAACCAAAGTTTCTAAATAATCCCGGCTGCCAAAATAACAGCACAGGGGAAGTGCATGAAAGCCGGCTTCCCTAGACCTGTAGCTGTCTGGACACAGCAACTTTTCCAGCCATACAGGCTAACAAAGCACAATTCTGAGGAAGAGAACTGTGGAAGTGGTGGGGGAAAAGGCACATAGGCAGCTTGCAGACAGCCTCTGGAGTGAAGACCTGTGGAGTAGTGAAGCATACTAGACATGCCTGGAGGCTCATAGAAAGACACCTGAAAGTCAATCTGCTCCCAGCTCTGCCCGATTATGCTGGTGGCTTTGGCTGGCAAAGCGTTACCCAGAACCCTGCATTGAGTCGGGCTAAAGGGGAAATTTGGCAGCTCTTGGAGCCTCTTGCTCTCCAGGCAGTGGCTGGAGTAACTTCACAGCTGCATCCCAAGGCTGCTGGTTCAGGAAGGAGAGATTTGGAAAGAGGCTCCAGGAAAACAGACTCTCCCATTTCAGAGCCTGCAAATGTTAACAAGCCCCACCTACCAACAGGACTGAAGCCTAGTTTATGTCATCACCATAGTGACACAACAGCAAATCTCTGAGAGTGCCACAGGGGCAGAACCTGGGGTACAGTGCCACCAGCCAAAAAGAGAGAGAAGAAAGAAAAAGGAAGAAAGTAACTTCTCAAAACCAGAAAAAATCCACAGCCTTTATAACTTTTTCCATTTTTTTTCTTGTATTTTATAATTTCTTTTTTTTTCCTTCCACCTTGGTCATTTTATCCTTTTTCCATTTTATTCTTTTCTTTTCATTTTGAACGTTATTTCATTTTGAACGTAAATGTAACCCACAGGTGTTACATTTTCCATTCTTTTTTTCTATGAGTGTTACATTCCAAAAAACTTAACTCAATTTTTTTCTCTCTCTTTTTTTGTTTCTTATTTTCTGTTTCACTTTTTCTCTCATTTGAATCTCACCCACAAACAAATTATTTTATTCTGAACTCAATTTTTTTTGTGTGTGTGGCATTTTGTGTGCTTTTTTCCTCACACTTTTTATCTCTTTAGCATTTCCCCCAACTTTGGCTCTCCATTTTATAGTTTATATGCCAATTAATACAATAGAATTTTCATTTTTTTAATTTATTCATTATAGAGAGGGGAGAGAGAGAGAGAAGGGGGAGGAGCAGGAAGCATCAACTCCCATATGTGCCTTGTACAGGCAAGCCCAGGGTTTTGAACTGGTAACCTCAGCATTTCCAGGTTGATGCTTTATCCACTGTGCCAACACAAGTCAGGATAGAATTTTCATTTTTTTACTGTATTTTTTCTTTTTTCTCTTTTTCTTTTCTCTTACACTATTTCTCTCATTTGACCATCATTTACAAACAAATTATTTTATTCTTGATCCAGATTCTTTCCTTGTGGCATATTGTGGGTTCTTGCCTCTTTTTTTGCCTCTTTGTTACTCTCCACTTGCACAATAGAATTTTCAGTTATTCCCTACATTTTCTCAAAAAAATTTTTTTATCAACTCTTATTAATGTTATTAACAATACCACTCTCAAATGCCGTTAAAAAAATAAATTGAATATCATGGATACAAAAGACAGTCATCAAGCTCAGATAGATGTGAAAAAATCTATACCAAAATTTTAAAAACTTAGAAATCTTGGAGTTAAATGACAGATAATTTAAAATTAAAGTCCTAAAAATACTCAGGGATATATAAGAAAGCACAGAAAGGCAATTTAGGGAGCCAAAAAACAATTTAATGAACAGAAAGAATACTTCACCAAGTAAATAGAAACAATAAAAACGAATCAAACAGAGATGAAACACTTAATATATGAACTGAAAAACGAGGTAACAAGCTTAGACAATAGAATAGGCCAGATAGAAGAGAGAATTAGTGACACAGAAAACAGGCAACTAGAGGTACTACAGAGAGAAGAGGTGAAAGACTCATGAACTAAAAAAAAAAAAAAAATGAGAGAGCCCTACAGGAATTGTGTGACTCCATCAAAAAGAGCAACATAAGAATAATGAGTATATCAAAAGGAGAAGAGAGAGAAAATGGAATGGAGAACATATTCAAACAAATAATAGATGAGAACTTCCCAAGCCTGTGGAAAGAACTAAGGCCTCTAATTTAAGAAGCAAACAGAACACCAAGTTATCCTAACCCTAACAAACCTACTTCAAGGCACATCATAATGAAATTGGCACAAACCAATTACAAAGAAAAAATTCTCAAGGCAGCTAGGGGAAAAAAAGAATACAACATATAAACGAAGGCCTATTAGATTATCAACATATTTCTCAGCAGAAACTCTACAATCTAGAAAAGAGTGGACCCCAATATTTGAAGTTCTAAAAGAGAGGACTTTCAGCCAAGAATACTATACCCATCAAAGCTATCCTTCAAATATGAATATGAAATAAAAACATTCACAGATACAGTAATGATGAGGGAATTTATCACCAGAAAACTTTCACTTCAGGAAATACTAAAGGGGGTTATTCAACCAGACACAAACAACAAAACAAAACAAAACTACAAGTAAAAGCTCCATCAAGATTGCAATAAAAATAAGATTAATCTGTGATAAAGAAACAAAAAAGGGGAGACGACAAAGATTAACACTGAGAATGGAGTGCAGAAGCACTCATGAGATAATGCACTACAATGAACATGATATGTATGCTTTCCATTACTTAATGGTAACCACACCTGAAAAAACCAACATAGAAGTACATGGCTTGAAAAAAAAAAAGTAACAGAGAAAAGAAGTATGGATTACAGCTGAACAAAAACAAATGATAGAAAAATAAAGGAAAAGAACCAAACAAGATACAAAACTATCAGAAAGCAATATATAAAATAACAATAGGAAACCCTCAAATGTCAATAATTACACTAAATGTAAATGGATAGAACTCACCAATAAAGACACAGAGTAAGAGAAAGAATCAAAAAAGAAAATCTAACTGTATGCTGCCTACAAGAAACACATCTAAGCAACGAGTATAAAAACAAATTCAAAGTGAAAAGTTGGAAAACAATACTCCAAGCAAATAACATCAAAAATTAAATGATGTGTAACAATACTCATACAGCAAAGGTAATCAGAGACAAAAATGGTCAATTCATAATGATAAAGGGGACATTGAATCAAGAAGACATAACAATTCTTAATATATATGCACCAAACCAAGGAGGACCAAAATATATAAAACAGATACAGACTGACCTAAAAACAAAAACAGACAAAAATACAATCATACTTGGAGACCTCAATTAACCGCTGATGGCTCTAGGTCATTCATCCAAACAGAAAATCAATAAAGAATATTGGCATTAAATGAAACACTAGAACAATTGGATATGATAGACATCTACAGGACATTTCATCAAAAAAGTACCAAAGTATACATTTTTCTCTGGTGTACATGAAACATTCTCAAAAATTGACCATATGTTGGGCAAAATAATAACATCAAAAAATTCAGAAATATTGAAATTATACCAAGCATATTCTCTGATCATAAAGCCTTGAAACTAGAATTCAACTGTAAAAAATTGGTAAACAAACCCACAAAAATGTGGAAACTAAACAACATACTTTTAAAAACTGAGTAGGTCAAAGAAAAAATAAGTGCAGAGATCAAGAGATAAATAAGGCAAACGAAAATAACAATACAACATATCAGAATATCTTGGATACAGCAAAAGCAGTAATAAGAGGAAAGTTCATATCACTACACGCCTATATAAACAAACAAGAGAGAACCCAAGTAATCCACTTAACATTGCATCTTAAAGAACTAGATAAAGAACAAAAACAACCCAAAACCAGCAGAAGAAAGGAAATAATAAAAATCCGAGCAGAAATAAATGAAATAAAGAACAAAAAACTATAAAAAAATTAATAAAACTAGGAGCTGGTTCTTTGAAAAGATCAAAAAAATTGACAAACCCTTGGCAAGACTCACCAAGGAAAAAAGAGAAAGGACTCATATCAACAAAATCCAAAATGAAAGAGGAGAAATCACCACAGATATCATAGATATACAAAAAATTATTGTAGAATACTATGAAAAACTATATGCCACCTAATTTAACAATATAGAAGAAATGGATAAATTCCTAGAACAATACAATTTTCCTAGACTGAGTTATGAAGAAGTAGAAAGCCTAAATAGACCCATAAGCAGGGAGAAAATAGAAATAACCTTAAAAAACCTTTCCCAAAATAAAAGTCCAAGGCCAGTCAGGCTATACTAGTGAATGCTATCAAACATTCAAAGAAGACTTGATTTTATTCTACTCAAAGTCTTCCAAAAAATTGAAGAAGAGGCAATACTGCCAAACACATTTTATGAGGCCAACATAACCCTCATACCAAAACCTGGTAAAACAACACACACACACACACACACACACACAAACTACAGACCAATATCTCTAATGAATACAGATGCTAAAATAGTAAACAAAATACCAGAAAAATCAAATATAACAACACATAAAAAATGTATTATGTTCCAGGGGGATTCATCCCAGAATTACAAGGATGGTTCAACATGCAGAAAACGGTTAACATAATACACCATATCAACAAAACTAAGAACAAAAACCATATGATTTTTTCAATAGATGCAGAAAAGGCATTTGATAAAATACAACATTATTTTATGTTTAAAACACAACAAAATGGTTATAGAAGGAAATATCTCAACATAATAAAGGCCATCTATGATAATCCATCAGCTAATATCATATTAAGTGGCAGAAGACTAAAGACTTTTCCCCTAAAATCAGAAACAAGACATGGTTGTCCACTCTCTCCACTCTTATTCAACGTAGTACTGGAAGTTCTAGCCAGAGCTATCAGACAAGACAAAGAAATAAAAGGCATTCATATTGGGATAGAAGAAGTAAAGGTTTCACTTTTTGCAGATGATTTGATCCTGTACATTGAAAACCCCAGAGACTCCACAAAAAAAAAACAACAAAAAACTACCAGAATCAATAAACCAATATAATAAGATTGCAGGATACAAAATTAATATACAAAAGTCCATTGCCTTTCTATATGCCAACAATGAAACATCAGAAAACGAGCTCAAAAAAACAATTCCCTTCATGGTTGCAACAAAAAAAAATAAAATGCCTAGGAATAAACATAACAAGGAATGTAAATAATGAAAGGACCTATATAATGAAAACTAAAAGCATTGTTAAGGGAAATTAAGAAAGATATTATGAAATAGAAAAATATTTCTTGTTTTTGTATAGGAAGAATAAATATAGTCAAAATGACTATATTACCCAAAGCGATATACAAATTTAATGCAATTCCCATCAAAATTCCAATGACATTTTTTAAAGAAATGGAACAAAAATTTATCAGGTTTATATGGAACAATAAAAGACCCCAAATAGAGCAATCCTAAGGAAAAAGAATGAAGCTGGGGGCATTACAATACCTGACTTCAAATTATATTATAGAGCCAAGATAATCAAAACAGCATGGTATTGGCATAAAAATAGACACTCAGACAGTGGAACAGAATAGAAAGCCCAGAAATAAAACCACATGTATATGGTCAAATAATTTTTTATAAAGGGGACAACAACACACAATGGAGAAAAGAAAACCTCTTCAACAAATGGTGCTGGAAAAACTGGAAAACCACATGCAAAAGAATGAAAATCAACTACAGTCTGTCCCCTTGTACTAGAATTAATTCAAAATGGATCAAAGACCTAAATATATGACCTGAAACAGTAAATTATGTAGAAGAAAACATAGGCACTAAACTCATGGACCTTGGTTACAAAGAACACTTTATGAATTTGACTCCGAAGGCAAGGGAAGTTAAGGCAAAGATAAATGAATGGAACTGCATCAGACTAAAATGTTTTTTCTCAGCAAGAGAAACTGACAACAAAATAAACAGACAGCCAACTAAATGGAAAATGATATTTTCAAACAACAGCTCAGATAAGGGCCTAATATCCAAAATATACAAAGAACTCATAAAACTCAACAACAAACAAGCGAACAATCCAATAAAAAAATATGAAGAGGACATGAACAGACACTTCTCCCAGGAAGAAATACAAATGACCAACAGATATATAAAAAGATGCTTATCTTCATTAGCTATTAGAGAAATGCAAATCAAAACTACAGAGATACCATCTCACACCTGTTAGATTAGCTATTATCAACATGACAGGTAATAACAAGTGTTGGAGAGGCTGTGGAGAAAAAGGAACCCTCATCCTATGTTGGTGGGAATGTAAAGTAGTACAACCACTATGGAAGAAAGTATGGTAGTTTCTCAAAAAATTAAAAATAGAACTACCATATGACCCAGCAATCCATCTACTGGAATATACCCCCATAACTCAAAAACACTGGTACGTAAAGACACATGCAGCCCCATGTTTATTGCAGCATTGTTCACAGTGGTCAAGACATGGAAACAACCAAAAATCCCTTCAATAGATGACTGGATTAAGAGGAAGTGACACATATACACTATGGAATACTACTCAGCCATAAGAAATGATGACATTGGATCATGTACAACAACATGGATGGACCTTGATAATATTATACTGAGTGAGATAAGTAAATCAGAAAAAACTAAGAAGTATATGATTCCATACATAGGTGGGACATAAAAATGAGACTCAGGGACATGGACAAGAGTGTGGTGGTTACCGGGGGTGGGGAGGAGAAGGGAGGGGATGGGGGGAGAGGAGGAGCACAAAAAAAACTAGATAGAAGGTGATGGAAGACTATATGACTTTGGGTGATGGGTATACAAACATAATCAAATGTCAAAATAACCTGGAGATGTTTTCTCTGAACTTATGTACCTTGATTGATTAATGTAACCTTATTAACATTAATTAAAAAATACGTACGTAACTTTTGGTACAGAAATGAAAGTCTAGCATTTAGAATTAATGAAAAAAATGTAGTTTTGAAGTTATTACATTATTAAAAATGTATACCAGTCATTATTGAAGAGCTTTTTGGTTGTTTCCATGTCTTGGCCACTGTGAACAATGCTGCAATGAACATGGGGCTACATGTGTCTTAATGTATCAATGTCTCTGAGTTTTGGGGGTATATACCCAGTAGAGGGATTGTTGGGTCATAAGGTAGTTCTATTTTTAGTTTTTTGAGGAACCACAATACTTTCTTTCATAATGATTGTATTACTTTACATTCCCACCAACAGTGAATGAGGGTTCCTTTTTCTCCACAGCCTCTCCAACACTTGCTATTACCTGTCTTGTTGATAATAGCTAATCTAAAAGGTGTGTGAGGTGGTATCTCATTGTAGTTTTGATTTGCATTTCTCTAATAACTAATGAAGATGAGCAATTTTCATATATCTGTTGGCCATTTGTATTTCTTCCTGGCAGAAATGTCTGTTCACGTCCTCTTCCCATTTTTTTACTGGATTGTTTGTTTGACTGGATAAAGAAGATGTGGCACATATATGCTATGGAATACTACTCAACCATAAGAAATGATGACATTGGATCATTTACAAAAAAATGGTTAGATCTTGATAACATTATATGGAGTGAAATAAGTAAATCAGAAAAAACTAAGAACTGCATGATTCTATAAATAGATGGGACATAAAAACAAGACTAAGAGGCATGGACTAAGTGTGGTGGTTACTGGGGAGGGGGGTGGGTAGGAGAGGGAGGGAGAGGGGAAGAGGGAGGGGCAGGGGCACAAAGAAAACTAGATAGAAGTTGACGAAGAACTATCTGACTTTGGGTGATGGGTATGCAACACAATTGATTGACAAGATAACCTGGACATGTTTTCTTTGAACATATGTACCTTAATTTTTGATGTCACCCCATTAAAATTAATAAAAATTTAAAAAAATAGTATACCAACTGAATTTTTAAGGATACCTTTACCAAATTACTACTAAAATTAAGGCAATATGATAATTCATAATTTAGTCTGTTTCATGATATATAAGTCATCTTGATCCATAAATATCCATGCTTCATATCTAAGAAATATATATTTTGTGGCCATATTAACTTGGCATGGATACTTTGTCTTCATCTAGCTTCTAACCATAATGGGTGTCAATATATTTGCTCTATTATTAGGACAGAAAAATCACATATCACTGTGTCCACTTATCTAAGAATGGTCATCATATGAAAATACTTTCATTCCTCTCTGCCATGACCAGCTCAGCATGGGCGTGCATAAAAGGAAGGCGCTGCAGGACTTACAAAACACACACACACAAGACATAACATACAGAAAAATGGGTACATGTAACTCCCAGCCTCTAGGTCTGAGAACCCAGATTTCTGCAGCCTTATTGTATTTATTGGTCTCTTTGCTCATCAAGCAAATTAGCAGAGCCTGGGTCAAATTAGTCTACAATGGATTCAGGGGCAGAGAAAGATGATCAACTGATGCCCAACAGGCATCTAGGAATCGACTGAATGGCTCTAGGGATCGACTGAATCAGAGTGCTTGCTGGAGCAGTGCTTTGCCCCTGCGGGACTTGGCATTTTAAAATCCACACCAAAGACTTGTCTCAGGCTGCAGTTTAATCTCTCGGTCATTTTCCAGCACCTCTCCCTGTCATCTAAACTAAAACCTAGTGTTGTATATGGAAGACATTACTATTCTTTACCCCTTCCTTTTGGCAAACAAAGGATTTATTTCTGCTCACATTTCATTGGTCAAAGAAAACTACCAGTCCAGGACTCAGCTTAAAGCAAGTGCTCTTTGTCATTGCCAGACCATATCTTAAAGAGTGTGATTTTTCCATGTCTCCTATTCTTGGTTTATTGCATTTCCATAAAATCTTAAAAGAAATGTGCAATATTTTTCCTAAAATATATGGAAGTTTGATGGACATTGCATTGAATCAAAAGAATTATTTTGAGAGAAATAATAATTGTGCAAAATTTAGCCTTCTAATCCAGTTAAATGGCATATTCTTTTATTTATCAAGGTATTTTCTAATGTATCAGAAGATTTATACATTTTTTGTGTGTAGAGTTCATAGTTATTTTTTACTTGATTTATTTCTAGTATTTATTTCATTGCTATTGACTTGTTGCTTTTAAAAATAACATTTTTAAAATTTCTGTTGCTAATACATATGAATAGAATTGATTTTTGTTGATTGTGCTTGTGTTGCACAGTGTTGTTGGATTCACTTATTAATTGTAACAGTATGACTGTAGCTTTTAGATTTGCTTCACATATAATCAAATGACCTCCAAATATTCCTTTTAGATCTTTTTACCTAATTTTTCCTTGATTTTTCTTGGACTGGAAAGAATAGGAAATGGTACTTCTCTTATATGTTAGGACCTGTACATAAATAAGAAATAGTACAAGCAGGGAGATAAGCTTTGAATAGGAAGTTATGGTTGAGCTACAGATTAGGGCTGGATACTTTTGAGGAAGTCATTTTAGCTTTCTATTTCACTGTCATCAATCCATAAAATGTTAGTTAAAGAGAATTCTCAGTTATAACATTGGATTGTTTTACTCTATGATTTATTCTCACAGCATTTTAAATTTCACTTGTAAAAAATATTTCAGTGTTACTTCAGTAGTATAGTAAACTTAAATTCTAACTTTGAAATAGCTGCATTTCCTGAAACCATTAAAAGTGGAAAAAGCTAAAGAAAGCATATTAACTTAAATCATCTTAAATATTTATTTTTAGGCTTGTCAAAACCACCAAGATAAATTAAACAAAATATTTTTATATTGAAAATGTTGGTAATATATATTTTTTTCTATTCTTGGTAACATTAATCTCTGCCATGAACCCTATTTTATACATGTATATGTAATCATGTTGTGGATTCATAGAGACAGGTTTTAAAGTCAAGTGCTGCTTCCTTGAAATATTAAAACCTAAATAGACAGCACTTACTGAAAATGAGACTGACATCACCACCCCATTCCACATACCATATGTCACCAAATAGCCTCCTCTCCCTGCCAAGATGTAATTCAAATCAGTGACCTAGAAATAAAAGACTACATATCCCATTACTAGTCAATCCCCTGAGCCATTCAGTCTCTACTCAGTAATATTTTAATATATCATTTTCATTTATATTGATGAGCTGTTAATGCAAATTGTAAGTAAAAGGACAGTTGACTTTTATTAGCAAAGACATGACTATATAATATAGTATACCCAAAATTCCATGCTCTATGCTCAATATGATGCAATATAACTCATTCATCAAAAGAAAAGATGAAATACTAGTCACTTTACAGATTTTCCTTAATTCATATTTTTACTTCTCATTTAATGTTTTTTTTTTATTGTACATAAACAACTGGTTATGGTAGATACTATTAAATAAAATTTGGGTTACATTTTTTAATTTATGTTAATTAACAAGAGTTCTGATGATAGAGTTTGATGATTCTTATTCACTATTTTAAATGCTAGAGTCTACATTATTTTAGCTACCTTAGGCATTGTAATAAATTCTGAGAATAAAAAAATAAAGACAAAATGCCCAGTGAAATGTCTAATGAATAAGTAAACAGGGATTATCTCTTTTTTTAAAGGTATGTTATTAATTTTACTTACTCAATATTACCAAGAGTCAAAAAGTAATAAGCATTCTTTTTTAATGTGGAAAAAAGAAATCTGCTTTGCCTCCATCAGCCTCTTGATGTACAACCTGGTGCTATCATCTGTGGTGTGGCCAGCAGTATACAAAGAAGCAGAACCATCAGGCCACCAGTCTTGGAGTCAGTGGGAAAAAAAATGTATCAATGATATATGCTAAAAAAAAATACATCCAGAGAACAGAGACTGAACAGACCTGCCTCTGAGTGTGAGTTGTCTCAATGCACTTGCTACAGTAGGTAGCAATGCTAAGTTGCTACTTGTTATTGTTTAGTGTTAAATATATACTTAATATATTTCATTGTTCAGTAACATTTTTTTATGTTAAGTACTGCCTCCTGAATTTTAGTACATAAGTTCAATGTATGGACAAAAATCAGAAGACACAAAAAATTATAAAAACATTTTCAAGTTTGACATTTTCGAGTCCATAGTGTCAAGTGAAACTATTTTAGACAGAAGTTGGTTGCTTCCAATTCTGTGGTGGTTATGAATAAAGCTTCTTTCAATACTTCCACACAGATTTTTATGTATATGTGGACATAAGCTTTCACCTAGTAGGGCCAGGACTTAAGGGAAATAATGGCTGGATAGTATGGAAAGACTGTTTAGCTTTGTAAGAAATTGCCAAGTTGTCTTCTAAGGTGTACCACTATAACAAAAGATTCTTACCATATTATGAATATAGGAACTAATTTCATTGGGGCAGGTGATCAAAAAGGCACTGACTCAGGCAACTTTGAAAAGAACAGTTTGTAAAACTAAAGGCAAAAGGAACTGTGCATAAGCACTGTACTCTAGTAGGTAATGTTTCTCCCAGAGTAGAAGTTAACAATTATGAAAGAATAACCTTGTTAACTCAATATATTCAATATGTTTATATATATATATATATATATAAATTTGGTATGATCTATATATAATTTATCATTGAATCCAAACAAACTGTGATATTATACCATTTGAAATAGAGACCATTATTGACAAAAGTTCAAAAAAATTATGTGTGTGTGTTCTTTTTATATAAACATAGTAAATAAACTTTCTTCTAATTAATTTGACAGTAAATTTAAACATAAATCATTCATTATGTCTCTCTTGATTGAGATTAAGTAGTGAGGTAACCCATTCTAGATAGCAAAATGTTGATATGAACGTTGTTTTTTTTTACCTTCCTTTTTCTAATATTGGTTTCCAGGCTTAGAGTTTGTTTGTAGTTAACTCTTTCTCCTTATGGGTTAAAATCCAAATATTTAAATATGTCAAATTTAGACTTGAAATAAACTATATTGGTGATTTATTTGGTCTTAACACTTGTAAATTCAACTATAACACAAAGAATAAACAGTTGTTTGTAAACTTGATCTTTGACTGACTGACCATGCAACTTCCCTAATTATTCTTGAAGCATAGCTTCCATTAGCTTCTTCACACTCAGTTAAATCTCCATCTCAAGACCTCTTACAGAGCCTACCACAAGATTAGGGAAGTGATCTACTCCCTAATTAACATCAGATAAACATGCAAAGACAAATAAAAATGCCAGGTAAGAAAGATGATTTTTAAACATAGTGATGTGCAAATAGGTGATCAATAAATCTCCACAAAATGCATAAAGAAATTGAGGAAGTGTTTCCCTAAATAATAGAAATGCCAGTGTGTTTTAAGACATATAGGAGCTTTCAGTAGCCAATGTGTTCCATGTGGACATATTTTGATTTTGATCTACATAAAATCACTCTGCAATACTTCATGTGGTTTTATCATATAACATTTATCATCTTTTATAATGGTTATTTACTTGACTTACCTTCTTGTCACTTTCCTGATTAATAAAGTCATAAAATACAGCATTTCTAGTAATCTTGATGTTCATTTCTTTTGTGAGCTCCATTTTTAACCACGCTTTTAATACACACTATAAAAATACTCATATTTCAAGTATTTCTAATGGAGTTATCATAAGTAGAGTAGATTTCCTCTTGAGGATTTTAATATTATTTGATTTAATTAAATGGATCAAATTAAAGCAAATCTTGGTACAAACCCCAGAGAAATATATATTCCGGTTATGAAAACTGCCATTGGAATGTATAGTGCTTGCTTACCACATTTGAAATGTTTTTCATATCTCACTTTATAACAAAGTTTTCAATTATTCCAAATAAAGTAAACACTATTTTAGAAAATTTAGTTACTTGAAAATGTATTTTCTTATTACTGAACAAATTAATTTATGATTATTGTTTTATTGCCCTCAGTTATGACTACATTATATAATTGAATACTTATATGCATAGATGCATCCACAAAGTTGAGAAAAAATTAGACATGTAGAAGATTATGTATTTTCAATACACTGTGAAACCACAGACTTGCTTAAGAGCTAAGAAATTATTAAATGTGATGGAAGCAAACTTGTAAATCTTGCCATATACTGTATTAGGTGATGATAAAATAATTGATATGCTTCAAAAATACTAAACCTGTTAAGTCTTTGAAGCTCTTACGTTATATTCTCTCCTAATTTTTTGAACCTAAGATTACTGAGCTTCTCAGAAACACATACTTGCCCCATTCATGAGTGAGTTCTCTAAACAGCCATGCAGTCCTAAAAGCCTCCAGCAGATCAGCAGTTGCTTGCAGACTGACAGCCACCCAGTCTCCCAAGTACAAGCTCTGGGAAAAGCAATGCAGCACTTGGACTGAGCTAAGCTTTGATAGAGATTAACCATGGCAGAGAATATCTGGACTCCAGCCTTTGTACTGGGTTCAATGAAGAAAAAATTAGACTTTTACCATGGCAGGACAGATGGAGATGAGACACTTTTATTCCAACCCCAAATAAGTCTTTCTATAAAAATTTCACTCCCCACTATGAGAGTCCTATAAAATGTGTTTTCTATGACTCTAAAAAAAACATCATTTCCATCAGCAAAAATACAAGAATAAACTGTGTTTTGCAAATGTACCACTGTAAACCAACTTTTGTGCCACACTATATGGTTATTTCTGGAAACAAAGTAAGTTAGGTTATGAGACATAAGCTTCAATTAATATTTTTGAAGGGTGGTAGGAAAAGTGGTTCATCCAGATAGAAAAACTTCATGCAAAGATTATGAATTGGAAATATTCCACAAGGACATATATTTTTATTAGGAGAATGGCTGCACATTAGAAATTTAATAAGGGCCCTGGCCGGTTGGCTCAGTGGTAGAGCGCCGGCCTGGCGTGCAGAAGTCCCGGGTTCAATTCCCGGCCAGGGCACACAGGAGAAGCGCCCATCTGCTTCTCCACCCCTCCCCCTCTCCTTCCTCTCTGTCTCTCTCTTCCCCTCCCGCAGCCAAGGCTCCATTGGAGCAAAGATGGCCCGGGTGCTGGGGATGGCTCCTCAGCCTCTGCTCCAGGCGCTAGAGTGTCTCTGGTCGCAACAGAGCGACGCCCCGGAGGGGCAGAGCATCGCCCCCTGGTGGGCGTGCCGGGTGGATCCCAGTCGGGCGCATGAGGGAGTCTGTCTGACTGTCTCTCCCCGTTTCCGGCTTCAGAAAAATACAGAAAAAAAAAAAAAGAAATTTAATAAGAAAGTATCATGTATTAAAATTTAAGATATTGGAAAAGACAAAATAATGCAGAAATGTGTAAATCTTGTCAAGATTTGGGGCTCTTAAGTATCATTAGAAGCCAATAGAAGAAAAATAAATTTTGGAATTTTGGCAAGAAAGTAACTTAAATGATAAACCATGAAATCACTTCATAGGACAGAAACAAAGACAAAAGATGTATGCCCTTTGTTTATCTATTTCTTTATGTTTCTATTATTTATCTCTCTATATATATTACTTATCTCAATACATACACATATCTCTCTCTCTCTCTCTCTCTCTCTCTCTCTCTCTATATATATATATATATATATATATATATAGCTGTTTACATATTATGGAATATAGAATTTAATTCAACAATGAACTGGTTGACATTACAGAGTTAAAATGCAAGTATCAAGAGTATATATTTATGAACAGTAGGTTATTTTTTTAGAGAATAAATTGTCTAAACTCATGGGTTCAGTAACTTCCAGTTTCAAGTGATAGTATTGTCCAGGGTTTATCTTCTTCATGGGAAACCTGGTTGAAATGGAGCTGATGAATTCAAGTGAGGAAATCACCAGTGGATTAGGAAAGTCAGGGAACTGGGCGTGACTCTGTAGGCTGTGTATTGGGCAATAAGGTAACAAACACTGTTTTAAAAGGAAATATCTGACACAAACTATATAGATATTTTAGATTAAATAAATAGGTAAAAAGGTGGACCTAATGTAAAATCTTTAAGGTTAATATAAAAAACAATATGCAAAAGGTATATGAGTCTTTTAAAGAGGAAAAGAGAAAGTAGTGTGAAAGCCTGATAACTGTTTTATATGCTGAAGGAAATTACAAACCATGGAGGTTTATAAAATAAGACATCACTAATAAACTATTAAAACAGTCTAGTAAGATATAAAGAGAACTTGTGGATACAGAAGAAACACGTTTAGGAAATAAACACCACACTAGCAGGAAAAAGCAGAATTTTCAAGAGAGAAAGGTAGTGACATGAAGAAAATAGTTTCTACAATAGCATTATGACACAGCCATCATCTTCACTTAATAGAGAAGAAACTGAACGCAAATAAGAAAAGCAGTATGTTCTGGATTGAACAACAGGTAGTAACAGAGTCTTACTTCTCACCAGGCTAAGTATCCTTCTTTAAATCTACCTAGGTGTCCATAATATTTACTGTTCATGAACACAGTTTTGATATGCAGACTCCAGCATTCATTTGTGATTTCCTATAGCGACTATAGTGAGAATGCAATGATTTAAATAATGTAAAGCAGTTAAAGAGTATTTCACATAACCCTCAGTGATAAATGATAGCTAAAAATATGCTGATTATCTTGCCATTATTTTTACTACTTTTATTATAAGTGAAATTTTGTGCAAATGATTTCATTCCTTTGAAACTCAGTTTCATCATCAGTAAAATGAACTAATAATGCCCACTTCTGTGAATAAGGTAATACAGCTCACATAAAAAAATCACAGTGAAGGCCCTGGCCAGTTGGCTCAGTGGTAGAGCGTCGGCCTGGCATGCAGAAGTCCCGGGTCCGATTCCCAGCCAGGGAAAACAGGAGAAGTGCCCATCTGCTTCTCCACCCCTCCCCCTCTCCTTCCTCTCTGTCTCTCTCTTCCCCTCCCGCAGCGAGGCTCCATTGGAGCAAAGATGGCCCGGGCGCTGGGGATGGCTCCTTGGCCTCTGCCCCAGGCGCTAGAGTGTCTCTGGTCGCGACAGAGCGACGCCCCGGAGGGGCAGAGCATCGTCCCCTGGTGGGCAGAGCGTCGCCCCCTGGTGGGCGTGCCAGGTGGATCCCGGTCGGGCGCATGCGGAAGTCTGTCTGACTGTCTCTCCCTGCTTCCAGCTTCAGAAAAATACAAAAAAAAAAAAAAAAATCACAGTGAAGATTAGGTGATTAGGTGTGATAATGGATGAAAATGTTCTAAAAAAGCAGTTGACTTGAGATGTTAAAGTTTAGTAAAACTTTTCAATATTATAAAGCTAAGTGTAAACACTCTTCCAGAAAAGAATTATTTCTGGATCCTTGACTAGCATAGTTTACACATTTCTTTATTGTTGTAAAACAAAACTCCAAGATTTGAATGCAATATCTGAGTCTGTTTGACAGTCCCCTTGTGTCCACTGACCTTAACTATACTTTTTTTCTCAGGCAGTTTTCTGCCACATTTACAGCTACATCATACTGCAGTTTTATACTGAATTAGTGCTCAATTAAAACAACCTTTTCTTTTTTTCTCATGAACTTCTTGAATTTTTACCTGATATTTACTTTGATTGTTACAAAGGAAATCTTATAGAAGCTTGTACTGAAATTAACAAGGTAAATAATTTTTAATCCAGAAAGTTAACTCATACTATGTGAGGTCTGTACTTGTCTTTGGTGAAAGTTAACACTGGGTTATGATGTCAATTATATTTATTTTGGTCATTCCCATCCTGCATTTTTCTTAATCCATCAAGAAAGCAAATTCATCTGGCATTCTTAGTAGGTAAGGTCATGTGTTACCTATCTGATACTTTCTTGTGGATATACCTTACTTCTTGATGGAAATACCCCCTCATATTAAAGTGAATGCTAAAGACACCTTTTAAAAAGTATATATAGAGAAATGGAAGCGTGAGAGATACACCTGGTCTCTCCCCTTGAAATTTTAACAAATTCTACAACTTTCTGCAGAGAAAACCCCCAGATAAACCTAAAATATACACAGACCCGATAGACAAAGATTAGATTGCATAAGAAGGCAGGCCAAACATAGAATCTGCTCACAGAAGAGAATATGCCAGAGGACTGAGTCTTTCTCTTTCCCCACGGACCTGCGAGAGGGAGGTTCTGCTGGCGCAGGCTTTGTCTTGGACAAGGAGCTGGGAGAAGTGGAGAGTCTGGGGGGAAGAAGCTGAGATAGGGGAGATACTCAGGAATGGCGAGCAGAACTGTTTCCTGGTGTTTGTTGCATCTGTGATTGCAGAAACTGGGTGATTACAGGCTTACAGGTGCTGGGCGTGCCCAAAGCCTGTGACATGCTCCCAAGAACTACGTGCAAATAGCTTGTGGAGATCGGCCCATGGGACACTGGGGTGCACTTAATCTGCCCACAGAATTTAGTCTTGGGAGGCCAGACATGCTTGATCTGGGATCTGCGCCCCACCCGCTCCAAAGCTCTGGCATTGGCTTGCCAGTTGGAGTTTTGCATGCATGAGTGGGATGACGATCTACAATCTCTGCCATAACTGCTCCTAAAGTTTAGACATTGGCTTGTGGTGTGCAGCCCCTGCCCTGCCCAAGGCTGTGCTTTAAGTCCTTAGAGTGTAAACACTGGTGGTGGCAGAACCTCTTCAGCTGGGTCTCCAGGCTGCTCTCTTCTGTGAGAAGCAGGAGTGCCCAGGCACTTGATCCCCTGCTCTGTTAGGATGGGGAGGGCCCATGAGGACCTCTGGTTGGCCATTGCTAGAGCCATAAAACTGCAAAGTCCTAACAACAAGCTCCTCCTTCCAACACAATGGCCCTGCCAGCATCATTAGACAGCAGACATCAATGCCTCAGCAGAACTCCATCCAAGAATTTTGCAGAGGCCACTCTTTTAGTACAGTGCCCCCTTACCAGAAAAAAAGACTAATTATCTTTCATTGGGGTTATTAATAATACCACTTGCAAATGCCATCAAGGAAAAAAAATCAAATATAGATATACAAGACAGAGACATAGCACAGTTAGATGATGAAAAAATCTTCAGGAAAAAAAAAAATCTCAATTACATGGAAACCTTGGAATTTAATGACAGAAAATTCAAAATTGAAGCTCTAAAAATACTCAATAGGTACAAGAAAACACTGAAAGGCAATTTAGTGAGCTCAAAAAACCCTTAATGAACAAAAAGAGTACTTCACCAAGGAAACTGAAACTATAAAAAAAGAACCAAAAAGAGATGAAAAACTCAATACACAAACTGAAAAATGAGGTAACAAATTTAGCCAATAGGACAGGTCAGATAGAGGAGAGAATCAGTGACATTGAAGACAGACAAGTAAAGATACTGCAGAGAGAAGAAGAGAGATACTCACAAATTTAAAAAATGAGAAAGCCCTACAAAAATGGCCTGACTCCATCAGGAAGAGCAATATAAGAATAATGGGTATATTAGAAGAAGAAGAGATGGAAAAGGGAATGGAGAACATATTGAAAAAAATAATTGATGAGAACTTCCCAAGCCTGTGGAAACTGTTAGAGCCTTTAATCTAAGAAGCAAACAGAATGCCAAGTTACCTCAATCCAAACAGACCTACTTCAAGGCACATTGTAATGAAATTACCACAAATCAATGACAAAAAAAGAATCCTCAAGGCAGCTAGGAAGAAGAAGAATATAACATATAAAGGAAGACCCATTAAGCTATCATCAGGTTTCTCAGCAGAAACTCTACGAGCCAGAAGAGAGTGGACCCCAACATTCAAAGTACTAAAAGAGAGGAACTACCAGCCAAGAATATTATAGCCATCAAAGCTATTCTTCAAATATGAAGGGGAAATGACAACATTTACAGACATACAGAAGCTGAGAAAATTTATCACCAGAAAACACCCACTATAGCAAATACTAAAGGGGATTATCTGAGCAGATACAAAAACAAAACAAAACAAAAAAACTACAAGTGTCTGACCAGGTGGTGGCACAGTGGATAGGGCATTGGACTGGATGCAGAGGACCCAGCTTCAAGACCCTGAGGTTGCCAGGTTGAGCGCAGGCTCATCTGGCTTGAGCAAAGCTCACCAGCTTGAACCCAAAGTCGCTGGCTCAGCAAGGGGTTACCCGGTCTGATGAAGGCCCACAGTCAAGTCACATATGAAAAAGCACTCAATGAATAACTAAGGTGTCACAACAAAAAACTGATGATGATGCTTCTCATCTCTCTCCGTTCCTGTCTGTCTATCCTTATCTATCCCTCTCTCTGATTCTTTCTCTGTCCCTATAAAAAACAACAAAAAGTAGAAATTTTAACAAAACCATAATAAAAACAAGGATAATCTGTGACAACGATAACACAATGGGGAGAGTATAAAGATCAGCAGTAGCAAAGGAAGATAGAGTGCAGAAAAAACTCATGAGATAATGGACTCTACTAAATATGTTAATTTTTCTTTTAATAACCTAATGGTAACCACCCCTGAAAATGTCACTACTGAAACACATAGCTTAAAAAAAGAAGAAACAGAAGATAGAAGTATGGAATATATGTAAACAAAAACAAATGACAGAAAAACCAAAAAGAAGAACCAAACAAGATAGAGAGCTATCAGAAAGCAGTATATAAAATGGCAATAGGAAATCCTCAAGTGTCAATAATTATTAATACATTAAATGTAAATGGATTGATCTCACCAATAAAGAGGCATAGAGTAGCAGATTGGATCAAAAAGTAAAACCCAACAGCATGCTGCCTTCAAGAGACACATCTAAGATAAAAGGATAAAAATAGAATAAAGTAAAAGGTTGGAAAATGATTCTCCAGGCAAATGATTTTCAAAAAAAAGCAGGTTTAGCCATACTCATATCTGACAATGCTGACTACAAGACAGCAAAAGTAGCCAGAGACAAAGATGGACATTTCATAATGATAAAGGGAACATTGTATCAAGAAGACATAAAATTTCTTAATATATATGCACCAAAACAGGGAGTGCCAAAATATATAAGACATTTGCTAACTGATCTAAAAGTAAAAAGCAAAAAAATATATAACCATACTTGAAGACCTTAATACACCGTTGATGACTTTAGATCACTCATCCAAACAGAAAACCAATAAAGAAATATTGGCCTTAAATAAAACTCTAAGCAAATAAACATAATTGACATCTACAGGACATTTTATCCCAAAATGTCAGAGTATATATTCTTCTCCAGTGTACATGGAACATTCTCAAGAATATACAATATGCTGGGCCACAAAACTAACATCAACAAATTCATAATAGTGAAATTATACCAAGCAATTTCTTTGACTATAAATCTTTGAAACTAGAATACAACTGCAAAAAAGAAGTAAACATACCCACAAAAATGTGGAAATTAAACAACATACTTCTGAAAAATGACTGGGTCAAAGAAGAAATAAGCACAGAGATCAAAAGATATATACAGACAAGTAAAAATAACAACACAACATATCAGAATTTCTGGGATACAGTGAAACCACTAATAAGAGGAAAGTTCACATTATATGAAAAAACAAAACAGAGTCCAAGTAAACAACCTAACATCGCATCTTAAGGAACTAGAAAAAAAAGAACAAAGGCAACCCAAAACGAGCAGAAGTAAAGAAATAATAAATATTAGAGCAGAAATTAATAAAATAGAGAACAAAAAAACTATAGAAAAATTAATACAACAAAGGGCTGGTTCTTTGAAAACATCAATAAAATTGACAAAACTCTGGCAAGACTCACTAAGAAAAAAAAAGAAAGGACTCATAGAAACAAAATCCAAAATGAAAGAGGAGAAATTACCACAGATATCATAGATATACAAAGATTATTGCAGAATACTATGAAAAATTATATGCCACCAAATTAAAAAATCTAGAAGAAATGGATAAACTCCTAGAACAATACTATCTTCCTAGACTGAATCACAAAGAAATAGAAAACCTAAATAGACCAATAAGCAGGGAGAAAATAGAACAACTATCAAAAACCTCATGCAAAATAAAAGTCCAGGACCAGATGGCAATACTAGTGAATTCTACCAAACATTTAAAGAAGATTTGATTCTTATACTTCTCAGTCTTCTAAAAAATTGAAGAAGCAGCATTTCTAAACATATTTTATCAGACCAACATAACCCTCATACCAAAACCTGGTAAGGATAAAAAAAAAAAAAAAAAAAAACTACAGACCAATATCTCTAATGAATACAGATGCAAAAATCCTAAAAAAAATACTAGCAAATCAAATACAACAACATATCAAAAAAAAATTTTTTTCATGATCAAGTGGGATTCATCCAAGAAACACAAGGATGGTTCAACATACGTAAAACATTTAACATAATGCACCATTTCAACAAAACAAAGTTAGAATGGCCATATTACCTAAAACAATATACAAATTTAATGCAATTCCCATCAAAATTCCAATGTAATTTTTTTTTAAAAATGGAACAAAAATGATCAGGTTTATGTGGAAAAATAAAAAAAAACTCAAATAACCAAATAAATCCTAAGAAATAAAATGAAGCTGGAGGCATTGCAATACCTGACTTCAAACTATACTACAGAGCCACAGTAATAAAAACAGCATAATACTGGCAGAAAAATAGACACACAGACCAATGGAAAAGACTAGAGAATCCAGAAAAAAACCATGTATATATGGTAAGATCATCTTTGATAAAGAAGCCGAAAACACACAGTGGAGAAAAGAAAGCCTCTTCAATAAATGGTGCTGGGAAATTGGAAAGCCACATGCAAAAGGATGAAACTTGACTACAGTTTGTCTCCTTGCACAAAAATTAATTCAAAATGAATTAAAGACCTAAATATAAGATCTGAAGCGATAAATTACATAGAAGAAAACATAGGTACTAAACTCATGGACCTTGGCAGTAGAGAACATTTTATGAATTTTATCCCAAAGGCAAGAGAAGTAAAGGCAAAGATAAATGAGTGGGACTACATCAAATTAAGAAATTTCTGCACAGCAAAATAAACTGTCAACAAAACAAATAGACAGCCAACTTAATGGGAGATTATATTTTCAAACAACAGCTCATATAAGAGGCTAATATCCAAAACACAGTGTGTCTGTCCGTCAAGTCATGGTGCACTTTTGACTGGTCACAGGAAAGCAACAAAAGACAATAGAAATGTGAAATCTGCACCAGATAAAAGGAAAACTCTCCCAGTTTCATACCTATTCAGTGCAGTTTGATGTGGGCTCATGCACAGATTTTTTAGGGCTCCTGTATAGCCTACAGACTCGTCACTGACTGATGGCCTACCAGAACGGGTTTCTCCACCAAACTGCCGGTTTCCTTCAACTGCTTATCCCACGGAGTATTGTTATTCCTATGTGGTGGCACTTTGTTATAAACACGCCGATATTCACATTGTACTTTGGTCACAGATTCAAATTTAGCGAGCCACAGAACACACTGAACTTTCCTCTGTACTGTCCACATCTCGACTGGCATGGCCATGGGCTGCTCCGCTGTATACAGTGTTACGTCATTATCTGTGCATGTGCACATGCTGCCACATTATCCTACAGAAACTGGGAGGGTTTTCCTTTTATTTGGTGCAGATTTCACATTTCTATTGTCTTTTCTTGCTTTCCTGTGACTGGTCAAAATTGCACCATGACTTTATGGCCACACTGTATATAAAGACTCACAAAACTCAGCAACAAACAAGCAAACAATTCAATAAAATATAGCAAGAGGACATGAACAGACACTTACCCAAGAAGAAATACAAATGGTCAACAGATATATGAAAAGATACTCATCTTCATTAGCTATTAGAGAAATGCAAATCAAAACTACAATGAGATACCACCTCACACTTGTTAGAGTAGCTATTATCAACAAGACAGGTAATAACAAGTGCTGGAGAGGCTGTGGAAAAAAAAAATCTCATTCACTGTTGGTGGAAACGTAAATTAGTGCAACCATTATGGAAGAAAGTATGGTGGTTCCTCAAAAAATTAAAAATAGAACTACCATATGGCCCAGCAACTCCTCTACTGGTAATATACCCACAAAACTTGAAAACATGGGTACGTAAAGACACATGCACTCCCATGTTCATTGCAGCATTGTTCTCCATGACAAAGACATGGAAATAGCCAGAATGCCCTTCAATAAATAATTGGACAAAGAAGAAGTGGTACATATATACAGTGGAATACTACTCAGCCATAAGAAATGATGACATTGGATCATTTATGACAACATGGATGGACCTTGATAACATTATACTGAGTGAAATAAGTAAATCAGAAAAAGCCAACAACTGTATAATTCCACACATAAGTGGGACACAATATTGAGACTCATGGGCATAGATAAAAATGCAGTGGTTACCAGGGGGAGGGGAGAATGAGAGAGGCTTAAAGAGAAACAAAATATAGGATGACAGAAGATGATTTGACTTTGGGTGATGGGTATACAGCATAATTGACTGTCTAAATGATGTGGAGATGTTTTCTCTAAATCTATGTATTCTGATTGACCAATGTCACCCTGTTAAATTTAATTGTCTAATAAATAGATTAATTAATTTTAAAAATTACATCTAAAAGTGCCTTGTAAATGGCAAGAATGTATTTTTAAATGAATCAAAATAAACATTGAGTTTATAATTAAAATAATTATATTATTACAAGAAAGAAATACATATAGTTATTGCTGATGCATAGACCCTTGTGTTTTACTATGGGTTCTAAAATTCACTACCACTCTGTGCCTCAGTTTATTCATGTACAATAATAACATGGTAATAGTACCTCCTACTTGGAGTTCTTGTCATAAAAAAGTGATACAAATACCCACAGTGTTTATAACCATGTTTAGTAAGTACTAAATAAATGTTCATTGTCCTTACTATAATATAAATGGTAATTATATTTGAAACATAGTATACTTAATATATTTGTATAGCTTTTTAATGATAATTTATATTTCTTACTCTTAATATCCTTATAACTTAATATTGAGGAGGTTTCAGTAATATTTTCACTGGCAATTTTTTTAAAATAAGCAAGTTCTTTTGAAAACTCTGTGAAGTTATTTAAACTAGCATTGCATAATCTAAGGGATATTTGTAATTTTTAGGTCAGAAATTCATTAAGGAAAGGCTTAGTGCCAAGTTATTCTTATGAAAACTTTCCATCTTCTCGACAACTTTGATCAGTCATGCATCAATTTGCCTTTGAATGAAGAGGAAAGGTTTTGCTTTTACAAGGATACAAGTGCATATTAGCACTTATATTTAATTTACAAAAGGAAGCTTTAAATATTTTTAAATGGAATCAGATTGAAAAAAAGTCTTCTGACATTTCACTTTCTGCAAATGCATATTCATTGTGGTGGTGGATAGCTTGCTTAAAATGGTATTTAATTTGGATTTCACTTGTAGAAAACATGTGCCAACTCCATTAAAAGTATCAATTATATGTTCCTTTGTCCTCTTCTGCATCCCTTTATACATTTTCAAACACATAAAGTTTTCTGACCAGAAAACTTAACTTAACATTATTAAACAAAAAGCTTTAATGAACTATGAAATGAGATGGAGGTAGCTTGGGGTTGGCCTCCACAGTCCTCTTCATCAAGTTACCTGAGCATACCCTAGGCAGCAAATAAGTGAATTTTAGACCTCAGTCATGTTGCCAAAAGTTTTCAAAGATGCCCTGTCATTTTCAGATTGGAAATCTCGTTTCACAACTACAGGTAAAGTAACAGAAGGAGGAAAAAATATTTTCCCAACAGATGTCAGCCTAATTTGAGTGAATAATACCCAGTAAATGTTACTAGAAGGATAGAGACTTGAACAGAATAAGTCATTTATATCAGTGTCCTTGAATTGGTAGTAATGGTAATAGTCTTGTCATTTGGTGAAAATCTTGAAGAAGTTTTTTTATTTTCCCTCTCTTTCTTTCTTCTTTCCTTCCTTTTCTTCTTTCTAAATAATAGATTTTTTTTCTTACTAGTACTTTGGTTTCGCTAGGAAGTTACTAGAGAAATGAAATGTAATTATACAGTCTCAAAAATGTATATTTTAAATAAAATCTATAAGTACTATTTACATACTTGACATCTGGGGTTTACTTCTTATAGTTCCTTTAGCCAAGGGACTATAACATACTACCATGATAGACTCATGGTAAAACCCTGGAGGAGTAGCACATATCCTCCATGACAGGGTTAGTATATGCTCACAGTATATTGTCCATTGTGTGCCTTCTAGTTGCTATAAGAATTGGCTGGTAACAACTCACAGCTTCTCCCTTTATAAAAGAGTTACTCTTGCTCAAATGAGAGATCCTCATCTAGAAAACTACAATCTTCTCCATCTCCCTAACCCCAATTGCCCTGTAGACCTGCTTTGCACAAGGACGCAAAAGACTGGCCCCTAGTTTCAGGTGAGACTAACTTTGAGAGGCTCTTGGGCTCCTGAGACTGCATTATTCCTTAGCATCCCTCCCTTTCCACAGCCCTTCTTCTGAAAGCTTTCCATCATCAGTAAGGAATTTAAACAAAAATTATTGTCTCCAATTCTGTTCTAGTAAATCCAATGTGAGATAGCAAGGGTCAACACTGTTTTTCCATTCTGTTTATTGAAATATATATCTTAATTTTCTTACAAAAACTCAATCATAGTCACATTGAATGTGTTAAAATCTAATATTCCAAAAAATTATTTTTTAACTTCTAATATATACTGTTTATTTCATTTGTATATAGTCAACACTTCTGCATTCTAAAATAAATCAAACATCATGAAACATTATGTAAAATTAACTTTTGAAACATTAATATAAATGACTTACCTAAAAATAGAAAAAGATGTATCTAAAAACTTAGAAATAATTTATTAAAGGCAGTAAGTTTACAATAAATTCCCCACTAAAGTCATTTCTCCTCTCCAAGCTCCACACTAAAACTCTGAATCCTGTAATTATGTGCTTATAAGCTATATGTTATTTAGCTATATGTTATTTAGCTATATAGTAAATATTTGTGTACTCTTCTATATTATACTTCAATAAAACATTTTATTTAAAAGTAAAAAAAATAATGTAAGAAATGAGCTTTTTGACCAGCCTAATTTGCATCTCAGAACAATTGGCTAGAGAAAGGCAATTAATTAATTATATCCCACAAGCCAGCCTACAGTAGAGATGAGATAATTTACCCAAAAGAAAATTTCAGTGTTGTTAACAATAACTTTATTATGTGGAATAAACAAACAAACAGAAAGTAAATAAATAACACTATATGAGACCAAAGCTATTCATAGATATTTTGTGTTAATACTGAAAATGTCACTTTAAAAATTTATTACAGCTAAAGAAAAGGTGAATCAAAATTAATAACTAGAAAAAGAATATAAGACCTTCTGAAGCCATTTAAACTATTTAAATATATGCTAAGTGTAACTAATATTTAAGAAAAAAAATTATATTGTTATTAAAAACAGTGCTGATAATGGAAATTAAAAAATATACTAAAGTTCAAAGTATTACATAAGGAAGATCTATTAACATCATTGAATTCCTAATGTAATAAATAAAACAGTAAAAATAAAAAAATACATTAGCTGAAAGAAAACATTCTAATAAAAGTTTTTAGAAGTTTCCTTAATTTTTTCCAGAAAATTGCAAAAAATTGTAAGATTATTTATAGGAGATAAAGAAAACCCCACACAGAATTGTTCTAGCTCTCCAAAATAAAAAGTAATTTCAAAATAGAAAGAACAATTAAGAAAAAAGAAGAAAATGCCCTGGCTGATTGGCTCAGTGGTAGAGCATTGGTCCAGCTGTGTATGTCCCAGGATTGATTCCCAGTCAGGGCACACAAAAGAAGTGCCCATCTGCTTCTTCACCATGCTCCCTCTCACTTCCCTCTCTGTCTCTGTCTCTCTCTCTTCTCCTCCTCTCCTGCAGCTAAGGCTCGATTAGAGCAAGTTGGCCCCTGACACTAAGTATGGCTCCATAGCCTCTGCCTCAGGTGCTAAAAAATGGCTTGGGTTGCAAACCGAGTAACGCCTCAGATGGATAGAGCATCCCCCCTAGTGGGCTTTCTGGGTGGATCCCAGTTGAGCACATGTGGAAATCTGTCTTCATCTCCTTTCCTCTTATGAAAGAAGAAAGAAAGAAAGAAAGAAAGAAAGAAAGAAAGAAAGAAAGAAAGAAAGAAAGAAAGAAAGAAAGAAAGGGAAAGAAAGAAAGAAGAAAGAAAGAAAGAAAGAAAGAAAGAAAGAAAGAGGGTGGGAGGGAGGGATGAAGGAAGGAAGGAAGGAAGGAAGGAAGGAAGGAAGGAAGGAAGGAAGGAAGGAAGGAAGGAAGGAAGGAAGGAAGGAAGGAGAAAGAAAGAAAAAAAGAAAGAAGAAAGCATAACCTTTTGACTGAAATGCCCCAATGAGTACCAAATTGGTTTTCTGTTTAAGTATTTGCCTACTACTGCTAGTTCCTGCAACCTGCTGAGGCCTGGGCAGAGTGTTCCAGCCAGGACCAGACTCAGATCCATGTGTACCCTAAACCTCCAATAAGATATTCTCTGACCCTCTACCTAACCACAAGCCCACCTGTGCTTGTTTAATTGACTGGATGTCCCAACAAGCTCTGAGGCTTATGTCTACAGGATTGACCCAGAGGTAAGTAGTCTGGAGAACAACTCACTCCTGGTGTGGCTAGCGTGGCCAACAAGGTATTTTTTCCATGGGATCATATGACGTTGGATCATTTGGATGACAGTGATACAGTGATTTGGCATGACCCTTACTCAAGTCATAATAAAAAAAAACATTCAAGAGTCTGGACTGTAATTGGTTCACCACTAACCTTGGACTTGAACCATATGTGCAAACTTTCTTTTGATTATGGTCTATCAGTGTTCCAACCATGTGGCTGCCTCTGCTCTATAGCACCAGAGGTTTGCAGGAGTATGTATAAGCCTCCTTTCAAATGCCACTGGAAGACAGGAATGTTACCCCAACCTTTGGTGCATGTGTTTTGTCAGTTTGCAGTTTCCCTACAAGGATCTCTGGCCTTATTGTGTTGCAATACTAATGGAACTTTCAATTATCTTCTTTCTTGTCTATGATCCATGGGTTGATGGAGTAACATCATGACTACTAGAGTAAATATTAATCCATGCTGAACAAGGGATAGACAGTGGTTGTGAAAATGGGACTGCTTTACTAAAAACAGATCTGTCACCTCCCCTTTCTAGCCGTTGTTCAGCATTGATAGATAACACTGTTGGAATACAGTGATAAGCTGAGATTCAAGAAAATATATGGCAGCAAAACATGCCACTTAGATGGATACTATAAATTCTAAATAATAAATTTAACAGAAAACTAACTTTTATTTATATTTTCTTACATATTCTTGGTGAGACCTGCTTTTGTGACCATCATCAATAAAGCACAGTAACACTCTTTGATGGAGTTTCTGAAGTCCAGAATTAATGGATGGCATAAGTGATGCAGGGACTAGTGAAATAGCTAGCATTAAATAAATGGTGTTAGGATAAGAAAGTCTATATTGTTTGGTAGGAGGAGCAGATCCTGAATAAAATTAATACAGCAAAAGTACTACAAATGGGAGGAGACCCTAAAGAAGGCAGAAGAAATGAGATGCAGCAAAGCAAAATTCCACTATTCACCCCAAATACTATTCAACTAGTGACCCAAATAAGAGGAGATATCTCCATTGTGTAGAAGAGAAAGCTAGGGATGTTAACAAACACTCCTCCGATTTTTGGTTTCATGGAAGAAAGTTACAGGATGTCTTCTTTCATGGCCATTATTTTTTTCTGCTTCTAGGTTGTGGGAGAAAAGCTTTTGGTCTCAAGGAGACTTCCAGAAGTAAAATTTTGCTTTATGATTTAAGTGCTATTTAACACAATAAATAATTCACGAAACATTTCCACTAAGAACTTGGGTTGTGGGGAATTTGATTCAATAAAAATGAATCTGAGGACATACACAAATGACTGTGTCATGGTTACTAATTATATCATATTAAAACTCTACAAAAAATAGCTCTGTCATTTCAGTTAAGATTAGTTCATCAGTATTGAGCCTATTATGAGCCAAAAGCTTCAGAGATACAAGGACTAGGGATGTTAAGAACAGTCTCTGTCCTTAAGAGATCTCATGAACACAGACAACAGTGTGGTGGTTGCCGGAGTGAGGGGGAGGTAGAGGAAGGTAAAGGGGGAATAAATGCTGATGGACGAAGACCTGACTTGGGGAAGTGAACACACAATACAATGTACAGAAATGTGTTTTAGAAGTGGGCATCTGAAACCTGTATAATTATATTAACCACTTTAACCCCAATAAAATTCTATTACAAAAATAAATTTAGTTGTGGTAGAATATAGACTATAACATGATTGTGTTGTAATGTGATAACTCAAGATATAACAACAAACATGGATGGAAAGAGCCAGAAAGGCATGGCCACAGCAAAATCTTCTGGTAAATATTGTTCTAAGATCTTAGCAAGAGTTGGTTACATCCTGACCTGTGGTGGTGCAGTGGGATAAAGCGTCGACCTGGAACACTGAGGTTGCTGGTTTGAAACCTTGGGCTTGCCTGGTCAAGGCACATATGGCAGTTGATGCTTCCTGCTCCTCCCCCTTCTCTCTCTCTCTCTCTCTCTCTCTCTCTCTCCCTTCTCTCTAAAAATCAATAAAATAAAATATTAAAAAAAAGAGTTGGTTACATGAAAATGAATGTAAAGAATGTGGCAGTTACAGAGAAGAAAACAGAAACACTGTTTAGTTATTTCTATGTAACAAACCACTAAACTTAATAATTTAAAATTTTAGCCATTTACATAGCTCTTAATTTTTTCTGTTGACAATTTGGACTTGGCTCAGCTTGCTGGTACTTCTGGTCTTAACAGAGCTCCTACATGCCTTCATAAGGATTAGTCCAGCTATGCTCCTGGAGTGTTGGCTGGCTTTTGACCAAGGCAATGGAGTTGTGAATGAAGGCTCAGTGACCTGTATCTAAACATCAGGGCCATTCCCAACTTATTCACATGGTGGCTTGGCAAGGATGTAAAAGGGATAGTGGAATTAGTACCCTGCCACTTCAAAATGTTCTCTCAACCAAAGCATTGACCACAAAAATGTCACTAAGGCCAGTCCAGATTCAGGGGTAAACAAGTAACTCTATCTCATTATAAACGAATTGCAAAGTCTTATTAAAGAAGTTCATGCATTCAAGGAAGGGTGGAATTGTATGGCTTTTATCTCTTTGCTCCTTTTTCTTTTCATTCTCTCCCTCCCTCTCTCTCTCCTTCCTTCCTTCCTTCCTCCCTCCCTCCCTCCCTCCCTCCCTCCCTCCTTCCTTCCTTCCTTCCTTCCTTCCTTCCTTCAGTCCGTCTTCCTTCTTTCCATCCTTCCCTCCCTTTTCTCTCTACCTCTCTCTCCTTCCTCCCACCCATCTTCTATTTTTCTTACTACACTTTATCACAATAAATGAGGGACTCTAGAAATGAAAAAACTTCATGTAAAATTAATTTATTAATAAACTAAGATTTTATTAAAAACTAAAATTTTAAGTGGTGAGAACATAAAAGTGTTAATTAGAAGTGATAAAGCTGGAGAAGAGTGTAACAATCTGGATACAGATGGGTCAACTTGCTACAGGACACATTTTGGTAGATTATATTTTCCCCAAAAACCTGACATACAGAAATCTCCTGTTGAATGGAATTGAATATATATAACAAAAAAGTCTGACTTGTTCAAAGATGAATGGGAAAATTTACATACTTTATCTTTGGATTTTAGGGATTTCCAAGGTATTAAAAATTCTTAGAAAGCTTGGAGTAAAAGAAATTTACTTAATTATATTATGTTAATACATTTATGCTTGTTTGAACAAAGAATTTTGAATTAAATTTTAGTTTATTAAAGACTAAAAAACAGTTTTGGAAATATTATGTAAATAATGGAAAGACAATACTTCAAACAGGTTACTGGATATAAGATTTTTATTTGTTTAAAGATTTTATTTATTCATTTTAGAGAGGGAGAGAGAGAGAGAAACGGGGAAGGAGCAGGAAGTATCAACTCTCATATGTGCTTTGACCAGGCAAGCCCAGGACTTCAAACTGAAGACCTCTGTGTTCCAGGTTGACGCTTACTGCGCCACCACAGGTCAGGCATCATTTTTACTTTAGATGTAAGATTTTTACTTTAGATAGATCACCTTGGCAGTAGACTGAATAAAAGATAAAAACGAGTCACATCAGTTTAATAAAAAGTAGGTAATAATCTAGGAGAGAAAAAGTGAATTTTCAAATTCTGACATTGGTCATAGGAATGGAGAAAAGAACATGGGATTGAGTAAAGTGTAATTTAGTCATGGATTGGATGTAAAAAGTGAGTAAGTGGGATTTTGGATGACTCTACAGTTACCAGACTGGGTGATTAGCCTTGTCTCTAAAAAATGAACAGGGATATATTGAATCTCTTTTGTCCACTACACAGCTGTTTGTACCGTACCAACTCTTAAACATTAATGCAAAATTAAATGTTTTAGATTCAAACATTGAATCTGGAACTAGCATTCAATCTAAACTGAACTAGCATTGAATCTGAAAGTACTAACAAATCTAAGAGATTATTTCTTAGAAGTAGGATTAAGATGGAGCAGGTACAGTGAGGAAAAGAGCTTTTAAAAGCCATATTATTTAGTCTTCTATGCAATAGTATATGCAAAAATTTAATAGGAAATAAAAGAAATACAACAGACTTTTTATTTTATTTCACTTATCATTATTGTAATCAAAACACACATTACATTTGTAGGCAGTAAATAAGAAATACATTACCTAGAAGTTTGTTTATGCTTAGAAATTATTCTAAATGTGTTCAGATTTACATAGAAAAGTATAGCTAAATACATTTATATGGTTTGAACATATATGACAAAATAAGGAAAAATACTAAATGAGAGCAAGAACATTAATTTTTTTTTTTTTTTTTTTTTTTTTTTTGGTGCAGGATGATGTGCTGAACCTGGAGAGAGAAACATTTATGGAAGAAAAAAAAAACACTTTCAGATTTGCTGAACAACTTTGCGGTTCCCAAGAGTCAGCATCATTGATGTTCCACAATTCAATTATAAATTACCAAATCACTTTAATATATGAAAAATTTAATTGCTATAATTATTTAAGATTAACATCTATGGAAAAAGAAAGTACTGATTATCCTATGTATAGGGAGGTCTCCTCTGTCTGTTGTGAAGGTACCAATACCTTAATAAAGATTTGGGGATTTTTTTATATTGATGTTCAGAGATCTTGAAATTGCAGTCATGCACTGCATAATAACATTTTGTTTAACTATGGACTGCATATATGATGATGGTCCCATAAGATTATAATGAAGCTTAAAAATTCTATTACCTAGCCATCCTAAAGTAGCACAACACATTACATTTGCTTAGAGTATTCAGTACAGTAACATGCTATACATGTTTGAAGCTTAGTAGCCATATTATGTATCATGCAGCAGCCTAAGTTTGTAGAAGGCTATACCATCAAGGTTTGTGTAGATGCACTTAGTGATGTTTGCACAATGTTATAATTACTTAATGATGCATTTCTCAGAATGTGTGCCCACAGTTAGGTGATGTGAGATTGTACTGACATCTCAGTAGGCTTCTTTCCAGTATTTCCAGTAATACATGTTGTCATATACACTATGTGTGTATACACACATCAATGTGCAAGTTCACACTGACACACACAGAGTACATACAGCAAGCAGAAACTACTTCCTTGAAAGCAAAATTTCTCGTGTCATTTTCTTCTTAAAACTAGTTTCAGATCAACCTTGGGATTAAATGAAAACCTGGAGGTTTTTTTTCTTCATACACTGACTTCTCAAAAGGGTTTTTGAATTTATTTAATATGTAACTGATAGAAACTCAGAAACTCCTGGGATAAAACAAATGGACTTTTGTGCAGAAGGGAAAAACTATAGATTATTAGTTTAGAAGTTAAAAATATTCAGGATACACCCTCTGCTTTAAAAAAGAAAAGACAGAAAACCAGTTACTTCAATGTCTAATCATGAGGAAAAGATATTGCTAGTTTTCATAGCAACTAAATCCTGAGTCTTCATTCATTTGTTTCTACCAGAATCCACCTCACTGTGGTGAAAAGAAAATCAGTGTCACATACATGAAAACACTAATATTTATAGATTCAAATACATTTCTTTGTCTAGGGTGACTAAAAAGAGATGCTGAAATCCAGCACAGGATTGAACAAGGAAACTTCATTTAAATGTGAGAAGAACTCAAGTTTCTATTAAATTTACTTCTCTATGCAGTATCCATTATTTGAGCATCTGAGAAAGATGTTTTTTCATCTACTTTGACAGGCTCAGCTCTTTGGAGAGTTTGTTTTATTTCCTGTAGTCAGAAGTTGATTTCACTGGTACTTCTGGAAGAAGCTTAAAAGTTAAAATACAAAAGAACTAGAACACTTATTCTTGTCTGGCAATAAGATTTATTCTGCATAGTGTAAAATAGCCTGACAAACTATCTATTTGATATTGAACTTTCAAAATATTTTTTTTATATTTTCTAGTGGGAAAAATATGTTAACATAATTGAATATCTATTGTGTTTCTTATAATTACTTGTAAAATATAAATTTTAGTTATAGCCTTGTTATACAATTTGAGAACATTGCCATTTTGGTTGAATCATTGCTAGATTTTTTGCTCACAAATTGCAAATAAATTATTTTATTTTAAAGGCACAATTTTAGCCTCTCTAGCTTTGTCTAGTTATATAGTTCAAGCATGTGATATTCACACACTTATGTATGACTTTGTCACACTTGCAAGAATGTACTTATTCCATTTCAGTAATGTAGTTCTATAGAACTTTATTTTTTTGCATAACTATTTTAACAAGCTTTTACTGTATTTGTTGATCTAATATCTGTAATCCTCAGAATATTATAGGTTTCAAACAGGAAACATATGTATTTTATTTTATGGTGTACTTAGTACCCGGCATAGGGTCTGGTACACAGGAAGGCTCAATAATTATTTGATTAATGGAGGAATAATTATCTAAAATATTACTTTTTATTGTTTTTTTATTTTTTAACTTACTTTCAAATTATATTGATATTATTATTTCCTTTATATTTAGAGAGTACAAGCATTGCAACTTTTGTAAAAGAAAGGAAGTGGGTACACATGGCTAAAAGATATTATGCAACAAGTTCACGGTATTATTTTTTACAAACAACACAATACAAAGTATACCACATAATTTGCTGATTAAAAAAAAATTAAATATATCTTAAAATTAACACCCTTGTCAAGAAAAGAGAAATAGAAAAAGAAACAAAAGTTAGAGAAAAATCAAGATAAAATATATCTAACATCTTTTGTTTCTATTTCCTTCCATGAAGGCTAGTAATTTTAAACAAATTTAATAATAAACTTCGGAGACAAGCAATTAGGTAAACCGATTATTGTAGCTATATGGTATACAGGGTGCGGGAAGACTTCATTCATTATAAAGTATGAAACACTGTGATTAAGGTTCATAGCAGTAAACAAATTCTCATATTTATGTTCTAGTTGAATTACAGAATAAAAATTTAAAATATGTAAACAAAAGTATGAAATAATAAGACTAATAGAGAATAACTGGGATAGAAAATTATTTTGTAAAATTTCATAAAAAAAATCACTGACAAAATGTCATTTGAAGAGAGAACTCAGGAGGAAAAGAATTGAACCAGGCATATATCTAAAGAAAGTGTTCCTGATAGAAGGAATAACAAAAAATAATTCTGTGAGATGAAAAGATGCTTAGCACATTCAAGAAAAATGACAAGAGTCCAAGAGCCTGTGAGACTTGGAAGGAGTCAGCAAAAGGGAGACTAATAAGACATAAGATTTAGCAGAAATTTAAGCCATGTTTGAAAATTCAGGTTTTACACTGAGTGAGATGGAAGCACTGAACAGAGGTGATATGTTGATGTACAACTTAATAGGATCTTTCCACTTGCTCCCTAAAGAGTAGGCTTTACGTAGACAAAGGTGGAAGAAAGGATTCTATCCAGGTGGTTATTGCAATCAACTGGTTAAGAGATTATTGTGCTTGGGCTAGGGTAGCAGTGATGGATTGGTGGAGATGAGTTGGACTAAGTGGACGTGCAAATATATTGCATGTGATTTGCAAGAAAAAAAAAGAGTAAACAAGAATAAGCTATGGTTCTGGGTCTGAAAAATTGAAAGATGATGTTTCCATTAAATGAGAAGAGGAAAGAAACAAATGTGAGGGCAGTGGTATATATCATGACTTTATTTATTGTTGATCTTAAATTTGAGCGATTTATTATTTACCCAAGTACAAATGTCAAATAAGCATTCTATGTTGTGTCAGAGTTTGAAAGGAACTTAGAGAGAAGATAAATTCAGAAAATGAGCTGATTTTGAGTATTGGAACCTGAATGTTAGAAAGTATACTTAATATGAAGTCTGTTTGTAATTACCAGTTCATACTTTTTTCATTTTCTGTAATTCTTAAAAAATATCATTTCCCTCAGTTACTAAAACGCACTTCTATTTTATGTTCTTGACTAATCTCCCTGCTTACAATATATGTTGTCTGAACTGATTCTCCCCACCTAAGCTTATTTCAATCCTTTCTTTCTTCGTTTTTTGGTTTGCTTTCTAATTTCCTATTAATTTATGGCCAAATGAATCCAATTAAATGATAAGAAATATAGAAAGATAAATACTTTATTATGTCAAATAGGTCTTTGTTATAATAAGTCAAGGGCATGTATCTAATCTTTGCATAAACATTTTAAAAATCAAGCTATGGAGGACTAATTTTACATATAATAATATAGTATACATACCCATTTATAGTTCAGTGAACTGAGACAAATGCCTATACTTATATAACAAAAAAAAATTAAATATATCAAATATTTTCATCACCTCTTTCCAGTCACACACACACGCCAAGCCTCTGGGAATAGGTTTTACCATTTACCTTAAAGCTTCTCTGTTACTTTTACCTGGGAGTTTTGATGTACCCACACATGCATGCAACACACACACACACACACACACACACACACACATTAATATTTAACAAAGAAACAAAGGTCCCTATATGCAGGTTTCTGAAGCTCATTTTCACTGTGACTCTCTTCTTCTAACAACTTCAACAACATTCAGATACTTCAGCCTTTCTGAATTCCTATCCCTATCATTTCAACTAAAGAGACTGCTAGGCTTTGTTTGGAGTCACCATTCATACCCTGAGATACAAAATATATCTGCAGGCAGACATCCAAGAAGATTGTTAGGCCCTCTAATTCATTTATTTTTTCTTGGGGGGTCACAAACCTATACTACCTGTTATCTAATGTCTGAAAACTTATGTTTTACATATTTTTTTCTGGCACTTATGTTTGTTTTCAAATAAAGTAAGTTTAAGTCTAAACCTTGTTATTCCATAGTGTTAATATGAGTAACTTCTATGTAAACAGAAGCAGAAGTTTATTGATTAAAAAATATTTTTCACATACTTCCTGTAGTGCTCTTTACACTGACTTACTAACTGAAGGTAGACACACTTCCAAATAGCAGGTGGATAAGTATTTTCTGAACAAAGCTTTGGAAAGAGCTAAGTAAGATTAACACCCTTCAAACAGAAATTAAAATGAATTTTAATTGAGTATAATCAGTGTCCATAAGTCTAACAAATTCAATAAACAAATATTGGTTATATGCTTTGTGCTAAAATAATAACTAAAGAAGATGGGCATATTATTAGTGAAATGCCCTATGGCTTCATGAAACATATTAATAGTTATAGATATGTAAATATAGATAGATATAGATATCTACAACTAGCTTAAATAGATGCAGGATTTGATTTGATATATTACAAAAAATTTCCAAATTATAAAACCTTCAAATACTATTTTGAAACTGAATTTGTTTCGCATTTAAGAAAGGAGTAGAAAAAAGTGAAGGCAAAAAGAAAGGAATTACAAATAGAATAGGAAATGTTTCTACTCTTGCTTCAACAGTTCTTTCCTCTGCCTCAGTAGCTGCAGTCTAAGTAGGAAAACAGTTTCATTTCTTTGTTATTTTCATCACCTTGCTGTTGGTATAAATTATTTAACAATTCAGTTGTGTGCACACTGAGTGTTGCCTATAAACTGGCATTTCTGAATCATATTTGTAAAGAGTATTTCATGAAATTTAGTTCATTTCAAAAGGATATTTAAACCTCCAATGTACACATTAAAAAAAAACTAGTACACTCATAGAGAAAGTATGCAAATATGTAATGATATCATTAAAAATCTTTATTATTAGCTTTAAGAAAAAATATGTATTTATACTATTTATAGTTTTAATTACATGTAATTATTATAATCAATTTAAAATTATCATTAGAAATTTGTGATTTTTTAGAATGTATACCTTCATTTTAAAAAATAATTGAGATAGTGTAAAATACTAAAAACATTCATTTATGTTACCATCATTTATTGAATGTAAATCTATAGACTTTTTCTATGCTAAGATACAGATATGAAGAAGACCATGGTCCTGTGCTTGGTGAACATAGTTTGAACTGGCAGAGACACAAAATGCTATAACAAATAATGGAATAAAGAGAATCAGAGTATAGCCCTGGCTGGTTGGCTCAGTGGTAGAGCGTCGGCCTGGCATGCAGAAGTCCCGGGTTCGATTCCCGGCCAGGGCACACAGGAGAAGCGCCCATCTGCTTCTCCACCCCTCCCCCTCTCCTTCCTCTCTGTCTCTCTCTTCCCCTCCCGCAGCGAGGCTCCATTGGAGCAAAGATGGCCTGGGCGCTGGGGATGGCTCCTTGGCCTCTGCCCCAGGCGCTAGAGTGTCTCTGGTCGCGACAGAGTGACGCCCCAGAGGGGCAGAGCATCGCCCCCTGGTGGGCAGAGCGTCGCCCCCTGGTGGGCGTGCCAGGTGGATCCCGGTAGGGCGCATGCGGGAGTCTGTCTGACTGTCTCTCCCCGTTTCCAGCTTCAGAAAAATACAAAAAAAAAAAAAAAAAAAGAGAGAATCAGAGTATAGAAAAGATGCAGGTAAATAAATATACCTAAAGTTATTAGAGTAGGCCACAACTAAAAAAAAAGAAAGAAATAGATAAGAGCATTAGGAAGACATGGGAAAAGGATGGATACAAGGAAAAGTTATCCATAGGACACATTCCATGCAAGTCATACTCTGTCCAAAGTTAATAAAATTGGTTCTTTATGATTGGAACAAAAAAGGAATTCATAACTTAGGGCTAGTTAAGAAGGCAGAAAAAGACCACATCATGAAAAGCCTTGTTAACTCTTCAGGCATAACAAAGAAACTAAAATTTTTAGGTGAGCAAGTTTTTGGTGGGCACAGAACATTGCCAAGAGCTTTGTGGTAAGGCCTTTACATTTTAACCACATACTTCAATGGGATGTCATTGAAGCATTTAAATAATGGAAAACATTGATCACATAAATGCATTTTTAAAATATTTTCACTGGCTGTACTGCGAAAAGTGAGTCCAAGATGAAGAGATTGGGGTAAAGGGAACTGTTATTGCTGTACGAAGAAACAATTAAAAGGTTGATGTAGCAATCTCAGCAGGAAATCATATGGTCTCAACTAAAGCAATGGCATTGGTAAGGGGAAGGTGAAAGGATTTCTGAAATATTTGAAGGGAAGAATGGAAAATGGGGTTGTTACAATAAAATAGATAAGTAACAGGAAACAAACCAGGACTTAGGAAACCATGTGACTTGGCATGTTACAAAACCAGTTAACAAACTTTAAAGTCATGCCGCAAGTCAGATCCCAAATTTAGTGTATCCTTTACCTGAAACATTTTGTTTTCATTTCTTCATTTAGCTAAATCTGACTTGTGATTCACATTGTAGTTCTAGCATTACATCAAATTTAAAACTTTTCTTGAATACAGTAGCCTCTATTAGGTACCGATCTATGTGTTTTTCTTATCTTTCCCTAAGCATTTATCATAGTAATTATAATCCTTTTTCAATTTTTTTCTTTTCTTAATTTCAATACAAGATCCATAACTAATGGATCTTTGTCTATATTATTTCACTGAGATGCATTAGTTGCTAACAGCAATTTGTATATTAAAGCCATGATAAATATTTATTAGAAAATTATAAAAAACATTAATATTACAAATGTGTATTTATTATTAATTATGCTTTTTAAATTTGAGGCAAAAATCTACATTTTCTGTGACTTAAATCTCAAGAATATATTTCTGTAATAGATACTTCTGAGGTAATCCTAAAAGGACATTTAGGACTTCTCTGTCTATGATATATGTGATTTCTTTAATCATGCCTCTCCTGTGAGTTATATTACTTGGTTTAGAGTGTGTAAGCAGCCATTTTGCTTTTATGAGCAGTGCAAATGTTAGTTTTGATATGTGGATTAGTCCTTGGCTATTTTTAATACCATTTTTCTTCACATATACAGCTTTAACCGTTGAGAATTTCTAAAGTGTGTCTAATCTAATATTTCCCAAACTACAGAGTTGAGAGCTGAATGAAAAGCATTCAGAGAGAAAGATGCTTTACATAATATGATTGTTAGCTCAAAAATTCATTCATCCATGGCTTTAAAAAGACTCAAGACAGCTGACCTTCAGGTCAGAGAAAAAAGTTACATATTATAGAGAAGAAATATCTGAGCCAATAAAATATGCTGTAGTTTATCATCTCTCTTTAAAGAAATAACAGCTTAAAAGCATAGTAACTGCAGGCCCAAAGGAAACATTTTTTTGGCTTGTTTTCCTGTAACGGTTTTTAAAAGGCCGAATGAGTAATGGAAAGAAGATAATCCTTCTTTCCCACTTTACCACCTTATATCTGTCTGTTGAATTGATAGGCAAATCTAAGTTAGTTCTTTCTGTAGCTAATGATTATAAATCGAAGGAGCTTTTATTTGCATAATTACCAAGATGCAGATTTCTTCCTTTATTGCTTTAATATCACAAAGGAAATTTATTTCTTGAACAGTATTAACTATGATGATAAGATAAAACAAGCAAAGTTACATAGTTGTAAATTTTTGTGGAGTGTTAAGTAAGTTACCCAGATATTTAGGTATTTAAAAGCATCTGGATTTTTAAAAATATTATTTTTATTTTGTTATTTTTTAAATATACAGGATTAGCATTTGAAAGGCATGTACTCTAATCCTGATTTTACTCCTACTTGGCTGTAAGACTTTGAACATAAAATCAATCACTGGACATCACATTTTGCCAGTCACATGCAGGCCATTTATTAGATGACTCCAACTCGGTCCACTCTATCAGGTTCTGAGTTGCAAGAAACAAGATCTAGTTTATTAACAGAAAAGATACATACTAAAAGGTATTATGTTGCACACCTAATTTCCATGAAGACATGATAATTAGGTCTAAAGCTTACCCAGCCAAGGAATACTTCACTGAATCCACAGAGACATTTTTGCTGCAAGTACAGAAAAGCCATACTCATGCTTGGGATCAAATGGAACCACTTCTGCCTCTGTCACTGCTGCCTGGAAAGACTGATGTCCTGCCCTCATCTTTATCAGAATACATGCCACTCTTAACTTCTGACTCAAAATCCCACTGTGGACCTGATACAAAGAGCAAGAACACTTGCTTAAGACTTAATATCCTGGGAAAGCCAGAGGTAATTTTTGTCCCTCTACTTAAGCAGGCATGGAGTCAGGTGGTTCACTCTGAAATGTAAAAAGATGGTACTCAAAAGTTTTTGATGGTTAAAAAACACAAAGTCCAATTTCACTATACATGTTCAATCTTAAAATTATGGGCACCTCTTTGGAAAAAAAGTTATTTATATGATATTAATCAAATTTTATACTTGGCATAGAGCTGTGTTGACACCATGAAATGCAGATTTGATTAAACACACTAGCAACAACCGAAGGATATTGAGAGTTCTTTTTATAAAAGGCCCTTAGTTAGAGATTGGAGGTACAAAGTAGTCTCTGTGGTCTTCCATATACTTTCTTATCTCAAGTCTTACCAGCACCAATACAATCAATTGAATAGAAAACAATCAACCAGGTGTACTGTCACATGGTCAAAAGACAGCTAGTTATCTATTGAATGATCAAAATACTTACATTTTAATAAACTTTACAGCTAGAGTTCACACTTTTGATAAACATTCAGAACCCCAGAGCTACATAAAAGATAAAAGTGTGAATTTTTCTTTTATAGTTTAACAGAACATGTCTAATTTATTTTTATGCATTCTTATATTTCTTAGGTAATCAATAAATATTTTGATGTTTTATTTGTGGTACTTTCTTACTATTTGCACAATAAGTAATATTATAATTATAAAATTATTTTGAAAATCTAGTGAGAAAAATTAGAATGTTTCTTCATTCCCATGGAAGAAAATATCATTTGCAATCATTCTGAAAGTATAAAGTAAACTTTAATCAAGATTTCTTTTGCATATTACCAACTTTTATTTTTTTAACCAGAGTTCTGTGTTACTCAGTTAGTTATGAATTCTAGCCTTTGTGCATGACTAGTTGTTATTCTTTTGTTGGTCATCCTGCAGAGCAAATTTGAGCATGAAACTTCTTTGAAATTAACATGAATCAACATGAATCTCACGTTAGGAGCAATTCAAAGGTGTATGAATTCTTTTCCCTTCTCTATACATCACAAAACTCTTATGACTAGTACATACATTTTGTACCTGTATATTACAGGTACAAAAATAAAGCTAATAGTGCCTATATAAGTGGAAGTGCCATTTTTAATTTTTATCACTTAATTTAATAATACAGATTGGTTGGACGGGCTAAGTTGTTTGCAAATTAATTTTTAAAATATTTATATATTTATACTATAAATGAAGAAATAATTACATTAGTGGTAACATTAATGATATGTTTTGAATACATACTTCTCATTTCAGTAACTACATTGAATTAATCTGTCATTGAATTATGTATCTTGATTTTATTTTTAATTATATTTTAATTCACCTTTAGTTATAATTTATTTTATTTTAGTTCAAAGATTTCCATTAAGTCTTTTTTAAATATACTATTTATTTGCTGGAACTTTCTAATTTTTACTTGATTCAAGCATGTTTGCATTGTCTTATTGAAGCATTTTTATTTTGTCAACTTTATAATTTTTTTGTCAGAATATTCTAACATCTCTGTCATCTTGATGGTGACATTTATTGACTGCCATTTTTTTATTATTTAGTTTGAGATCGTCCTAGTTCTTAGTATAAACTGTGATTTCAATTAAAATATTTTCATTTTGTTTGGTTTGTTATGAGACTTCATTGAAACTGTAGCATAGAGAAGAAGAGTGAAAGTAACAATGCAACAAAAATAGATACTTTTTGTCTTTATAGAAAGAGAAATAGGGTCTAAAGGACATGAGAAATAGGCATGGACCAGAATCATATGTGACCATATCAGAGTTATTTATCCTTGTCCTAAAAGCAACAGGAAGCCATCCAAGCATTATAGGCCTATGCATAATCAGATTTTATTTTTAAAGAGATGTTGTCTGCATTGTAATTACTAGATTATTTTTAATAATTAATTATAGGAAAGATAGTAAGAAGATGAAGGTTTGGCCAGTGATTGACTAGTTTCACAAGACAATCCTCTGGGAAAATTCTCAGGATCAATAAAATATATAAAGTACAATATTTTGCCAGTGACTGACTATTCATTTCCAAACTTCATCTCCAAAATACAAAATTTCCAGTTGCTCTGTGCACAGGTTAAAGTGTTCTTTGCATTTACTCATAGGATTATTTAGCCTTTTATGATTACTCATTAAGCAAAAAGTTTTGGTTTAAATAGAAGCATAGTAGTATATCAGGATGCATCTAGTTTGTTTTGAGATAGCTTCAAACCACTGTATAAATTGCTTTAATATAGCTGCAAACCATGAAATAAAGTAGAGTTGTGTCTCAAATTCATTAGGTATAGAATGTGTATGAGTTTTAAATATGTGGGATATACACATGATGAAAAAATATAAAAACAAATAGAAATAAAAAATAGTTTTCTGCTCTTATTTAATTGATTGGAAGTTGTCTCTGTTTTTCTATTATTTATTTTAGGGTCAGAATAGATGAAATCATCACTTTTGTTAAAATTAGGAAAATCATATGATATATTACTTTCAATTATGCCTGTGTTTTGTCTAATAATGTTATAGTTTACACATAATAAAAAATAAAAAGTTGAGAAGTATCCAACTTGTCTTTCTTTTATTTTTTAATAACATGTCATTATAACAAATGTAATATAGACAAAATAGCATAAGGTTCTGTCCTGTTGTTATAAATATTTTTTACTACTACAAAAAGACATATCTTCTCAACCATTAAAGAAATAATAGTATCCAAAGGTTTATTTTTCATTTACTGGAAGTAACATTAAATCTGTATATTAAAGTGCATTTTGAAAAGGTCTTATGATAAATTAAATGACATCTTTTTATATATTTTCTTTTATATTATAGAAGATGTAGAAAAATAAATAGCCATTAATTATATCTATACAATATGTCTATTTAAATGTTTTCTATTATATTATATATCAGCTGCATTTTGCTATACAATCCATTACCCAAAATTTAGTGACTTAAAAAAGTAACCTTTATTTTAGGTGAGAGGATAAGAGATAGAGATAGACCAGGATTCACCCAGCATGCCATCTGGGGCCAATCTAGAATCAATCAAGCTATCTTCAGCTTGAACCAACCGAGCCACTGGTTGCAGAGGGAAACAAGGAGAGAATAGAGAGTTGAAGGGGGGAGAGAAGCAGATGATTTATTTTCTTGTGTTCCTTGACTGGGAATGAAACCTGGAAATTGAATCCAGGTGAAATTCTATTGACTGAGCCACTGACCAGGGTCAAAAAACAACCCTTTTATTTAGCTTATGATTCTGTGGGTTGAGTGGGTAGTGGTTTAGATCACAACTCTACTGAATTATTTCCTGCATCTGTGGTCAGCTGGCAGGTGGCTGGTAGCTGCATGATCTTAATAGCTCTGCTCTCACATGTGCAGTACTTTGCAAGCTGGCTGGTGGAAGAATCACATTTTGGCACTATGTGACATTTGGCACAGGAAGATACCATTGGTTTCTTCAGAGCATGGTTTAAGGGTTCCAAAGAGTAGCAAGTAAAAGTAAACCCCATTGTGTAAGTTCTTTTTTTCTGTCACTACTTGCATTATATATGCTATTGGTCCATTGGCCAAACAAGTCACGTGACCATGCATCAGAGGATTGTGAGTGTGAACATTATCTAACAACATTGATATAAGGAGAAGACTTAATGCATTCATGTCTGCAAACACTACCTTCCTTCATTATTTACCTTTTCTCTAAGATGAAATACATAGGAAAGTAGAAAGTATCAATATGTACTGCCTGTGCCTTATTCACATCTTTAAGGTAAGATATAATGAATGGTGAGGGAGAAATAGTGTGGAAAAACCACATGAGGAGTTTAACAGTTACTTTCTAAAGTCTCCTTTGTTGTAGGAGCCATCAAATAAGCAAAGAAAGTCAACAAGTACTTCTGGCTTAATAGTAATAAACATTAGCATTGTACACTTTTCTGGTATGAAATCAATAAAGATATATTGCATGAAGTTAGAATAAGATTAATTTATAAACAAAAATATTCTGAAGTATTTCTACCAGAAAAATATTAAAATATATCAAATTAAGCATAATGAAACATTGAAACTGGAGTCCCATTTTCAGCTTTAACCTCAGGCAGTGCTCTTTCTGTGGCAAGGAACCAAACATATTTTTCCCAAAAAGCACAGAAAAGTGGAAAACATTCTGTTTGAGAGAAAAGATACAGTAACATCCAGCAATTTGTGTTAAACTCCAAATTAAATTTCTTTGTAAAAAAGTGTCAGATAAATATTTACATATGAAAAGCTAAGCAGTCCATTATCTAATTCTCATGGTAGTTGTTCTCTGCTTCAAATAACGCAGTTCCCAGAATATGGGAAATAGAAAATTTAAAGAACTGAAATGCTTATAGCAATCCAGCATTGCTCTGTAGTTTATCTTGGATTACCTGACATCACATATTCAGACTCCCTTTTGCCATATAGGTAACATTCACAGAATCCAAAGGTTAGGGCCTAAGTATTTTAAGAGGTAATTTTTTATCTTGTCATAATCTATATCTATAATAAAAGTTAATATCATGTAGAGGACATTAACTGGAATTTAATAAATAATTGTTTATTTTGGGGGAGTTGTTCTTTTGTGATAGAGACAGAGAGAGAGATAGAGAGAGACAGACAGGGACAGATAGACACAAAGGGAGAGAGATGAGAAGCATCAATTCTTTGTTGCAGCACCTTAGGTGTTCCATTAATTTCTTTCCCATATGTGCTCTGACCAGGGGGCTACAGCACACCAAGTGACCCCTCGCTCAAGCCAGTGATCTTGGGCTCAGCTGATGAGCCTTGCTCAAACCAGATGAGTCTGCACTCAAGCCGGTGACCTAGGGTTTCAAATCTGGGTCCTCCACATCCCAGTCTGACACTCTAATCACTGTGCCACCACCTGGTCAGGCAATGCTTGTTGTTTATTAACATTTTAGTTTCTCTGATGAGGAGACAACAAAAATATATAAAAGTTACTAATAGCAAAATATTCATATAAGCATTATAATACTATCAAAGCTACTCACAAGAAACAAAAATAATAATGAAATTTTTGGAGAATTTATCCAGAAGTCTGGTGATTCCTTATGTTTATGTTAATTTTCCAACTATATAATTGGAAATGCAACAATATCTGTTTTACTTGCCAAGTAATAAGCAGTTTATACATATAATATAGGAACCACCTGCCCTGCAAAATTATTATCATTTACTCCCTGGATGACCAGTTTATGTACAGTAATATGAAAAGTAACAAGGTCAAAAGAAAATCTATTTTATAGTGTGTTTATTTGCACTTTGTAAAATGATTCAAATAATATATATCCTTTGAATACATAATAAGCTTGATCATGCTAAACTGTTTATGTAGCATATCTACAAATAAACATGTAAAATAAAATATTGAGTGTACTTAAATATATAAAATGAGAGGCTATAATTAGAGAATAGCTTTCTATTACTAAATATTTTTTCATTGACTAACTCAATTTTAAGCAAAAACTTCTATAATTTTACATAGATTCAGAAAACACTATTCTATCGACCCCCCCCCCCCCGAACATATATAGAGAATAGTTAGAATATATTTGTAGACTAGGTAATTAAAATAACTTATCCATCTTTCAGTGTTGTGTGTTTCTTTTTTTGTGGAACTTAAGTCTTTTATAGTTTATTTTGTAACCAGAATAATGGAATATTTAGGGCTAGCTGGAATTCTAAAACAAAGAAAATGTTACTTTAGGAAAATAGACATTGAGACCATTCACAAGAAAAAAATTAAGGACAGATACACTCTATAAAATTTTTTGAGCTGCATTTAGTTTCACTGGTAAATTAACTAATTTAAACATATATATGCAAAGTTGTTTAGGTGACAAAGGAATGTGGTGTTTTAAACAACTTTAATTTAGACATGATAGTAAGTAAATATATCTTCTGTAGTTAGCTGCAATTATATAACATTTTTTAATGTCTCAATATGAGTAGCATGTGAAATGTTGGTTCCTCAAAAACATATTGGAGTTATAAATAAATTTATAATAAAACTTTATTACATACATTAAAACAACAAAATTTGTGTATCACATGTAATAGTTAATTCTCTGTGTCAATTTCACTAGACTTTTGGTTATTAGTTTTTTTAATCAACCACTAATCTATGTGTAGATGGGGAAGTATTTTATAAATGTGATGTTAGGTAACAGAAAATATATATTGATCTTTGACCTCAGTTCTTAGCACAAAGTTCCCCAAACCAGTATAATCTCCTAAATTATGAGAACACTAGGAACATCTTTTGTTTTGATATTTGGTCTTTGAGCACAGTTCCTGATATGTGGTTCCTGAAATACTTATAATTGCTTGGCTAATATCAGTGTCAATTTATTTCTTTTAATGAGGTAACTCTGGGTGAGCTTTTAAATTGTTTCTGGATGGAGGCTGGTTACTAAGAAAAAGTGAGGACAATTGTAGAGAAAACTTTAAATCTTCAAAAATATATATATATCATCAAGGACAGATTGTTGGTAGAAATATAAATCTTAAAGATGCTTCTGTTGATATTTCATGTAGAAACAAGAAGCATATCAATAGACATTGAAGGGCAGTGATCCTACTTTATAAGCAGCAAACAAAAAATGACAACTGTTTTTTTGTATTTGGTGGAAAGTAGAACTTGTAAGCATTGGATTTGGATGGTTAATGGAGGAGATGTCCAAAGACAGTATAAAAAAGTGACTTGGATTCTCCTTGCTGCTTATGGTGAAATGAGAGAGGAAAGAACTCAATTGTGGAAGAAACTGTCAAGCAAAAAGGACCTAGAACTCAATGATTTGGAAATTCTCAATTTAAAATGTTATATAAAAATATAGAATAAAACAAAAAACTACCACTTTGGACTGAAAGCAACAAAGATAGCATAAAATGAAAGAAGGCTCTTGGACTTTTAAGGCTTTACAGGCAGGAAATAAGATAATTGAGATCCTTGTCTGTAAACATGTGCAATTTTTCAAGAAAAGGGAAGGGTGACTCCAAGAGTAGATGAGATTTTAGATGTAGAATTCATGCTAGAATGGGTTAACACATTGGGTGATTGTTGAACACATTTTGCATGTATACCAGACGTGAATTATGAGAAGGTACAGAGTGTGAACCAAATTGGGTTAAATAGTATCTTCACATATTTAATAGAGTTTCCAAAATTTATGTCCACCAAGAACCACAGATTATGACCTTTTATGGAATTAGGATCTTTGCAGTTGTAATTACTTAAAATGAGGTCATACTGGATTAGAATGGGCCCTACATCCAACTGACTGGTGACCTTATAGGGAGAAGAAACTTTGGGAACACACAGACACATAGTAAAGAAGTCCTTGTGAACATAAAAACAGAGACTAGAGTGACCTATAATCCATGGAATGCCAGTATTCCTGAAAACCGCTGAAGCTAGAAGAGAGGAAGGCAACCAATTCTCCCTTTGAGCTTCCAGAAGGAACCATCACTACAGATACTTTGATTTCAACTTCTGTCCTCCTGAAACACGAAAGTAGATTTCTATTTTTTTAGGTCTCCTAGTTGGAGGTATTTTGTTACAACAGCACTAGAAAACTAATCAATCATATAATACAATGTAGTTTAATTTAAGACCATAAGCAATACATTTATTATTTGATGCTGAGATAGAAGTAAAAATAAATTTCTTATACTTGCTATTCCTCTTGCACTTCATGAGAAATAGAATACATAAAAAGCAAAAATTAATATTCTTAGTATTTTCACACTCACTGAAGAAATATAGTTTTAAATAATAATATAGTGATAAAAACCATGTCAGTGTATTGAATTTTGATGAAATACATTTATTTTGACTAGAAATATGTCATCATGATGTCTTTAAATATCATTTTCCTCTAAATTGCTTTTTACCTATAATTCATCTTTTAAAATGTATTTCTTTAAATCTATAAAATCTAAATATGTTTGTATAAATAAAGCTGAGATCTTAGCAGTTTGCTGGAAAAGCAGATGTCCAATGGAATACTATTTAATGAGCAATCATGAAAAATTAAAGCTGTATTTTAAAAAAGCATGAATTGAATTTGCCAATAAGTTAATCGTTAATTAGAGTAGCTATTATATTAGTTATAGCAATAATTACTGATATCATAATGTAATACATTCAATAAAATGGAGAGTCCTATTAGTATTTCGGGAACTAAAGAAGCATTGAGGTCACATTTTCTGTTAAAATGAATAAAATTTATTAAAATATGATTTATTATATTTTGCCTTTGTCTCTGGGTAAGAAAAAGGGACACATTTCATTATCAAACTTTCTTTTTATCTTTTCCAATTACCCTGCAGCATTAAGAAAACACATTTTTCCATTTTTAATTAAATTCACACATGATCAGCTTTAACTAGTAAGCGCAAATAAACCTTAATAATTTGTATGTTATTTCATGTGTCTACAAATATCCACAGTCTCTAAAATACTTTGTTGCTGATAACAGACTGTTAAAATCAATTAAAACAATATATAGGTTAATCTAACTATTTTTTTAAAGTATTGCTATATTACTGAATTCAATTTGCTATAATTTCACTCAGCATAGTAACTTAATATTTTAAATTTTTGATAATGCATCATTTAAAAAAAATAAATTTCTTACTTTTTGTCTGACTGGTAGTGATGTAGCAGAAAATACATTGACCCAGAACACTGAGGTCATGGGTCTGAAACCCCGAGGTCTCTGGCTCTGAAGGAGAGCTCATCAGCATGGAGTCTCTGGCTTCAGCAGGGGAATCATCCACATGATCCCGTTTGTGCCCAAAAGTCACTGGTATGAAAGTGCAAGATCATTAGCTTGAGCAAGAAGACACTAGCATAGCCCCTGTCAAGGCACGTATGACAAGTTCAATGTACAGCTGAAGTGAAAACAGGTCTGAGTTGATGCTTTACACTTTCTCTCTTCTCTTTCTCTTGATAACAATAAATGCACAACTAAAAGTGGAACAACTACAAGTTGATGCTTCTTTCTCCCTCTCTCCCTTCTTATCTCTCTCTCATTCTCATTCAAAAAAGAAAAAAATAAATAGATGTCTCATTTTGACTTTAAACTTTAATTTTATGTTATAGGTTTGTTTGTTTTAGAATGCAGGGTTTATCTTCATGCCCTCTATTAAGAAAATACTAACTTATTAATTATTATATACCAGGAACTCTGCTATATCCATATAACAATATAAAACCTTCCTCAAGAATTAATAAAAAAGATGTCATGTCTGTGTTACAGTATAAATGAGATAAATAAAAGTAGGACAGAATGTATGGGGAGTTGAGAAGAGTTTTATTCTACCAGGTGAGTTAGAGATCATCATATAGGAAGAGACACTGAAATTAGAGTATTTGAGTTTAGAAGCATGGAGCTCAAGTGGTAACTAGCACCATAATCTAAATAGGAGATGATAATGGCATGGTCAAGAGAAGGTGATCAAGACTAGTTTGATCTTGGATATATTCTGAGGATCAAACTAATGGGAAATACTGATAAAATACATATGGATTGGAGTGAAAGAGAATAAATTTTTCCACCTTTCTTTTGGCTTTAAGATATATGGCCTTTTAAAATTGAGGTCTAGGGGTAGGATGTGCTTAAAAGGAGTCAGCCTTTTATTTTGTACATATGAAGCTTGGAATTCTTATTAATCATTAAGTTAAGCCCTGGCCGGTTGGCTCAGCGGTAGAGCGTCGACCTAGCGTGTGGAGGACCCGGGTTCGATTCCCGGCCAGGGCAAATAGGAGAAGCGCCCATTTGCTTCTCCACCCCTCCGCCGCGCTTTCTCTCTGTCTCTCTCTTCCCCTCCCGCAGCCAAGGCTCCATTGGAGCAAAAGATGGCCCGGGCACTGGGCATGGCTCTGTGGCCTCTGCCTCAGGCGCTAGAGTGGCTCTGGTCGCAATATGGCGATGCCCAGGATGGGCAGAGCATCGCCCCCTGGGGGGCAGAGCACCGCCCCTGGTGGGCGCGCCGGGTGGATCCCGGTCGGGAGCATGCGGGAGTCTGTCTGACTGTCTCTCCCTGTTTCCAGCTTCAGAAAAAAAAAAAAAAAAAATTATTAAGTTAAGACAGAAAGAAGGCAGTAGATTTATGTGTCACAATCCAGGAAAAATTTAATTTGAGGAGTCATCCATTTTTAAATAACATGTAAAGCCGTGGGAATAAGTGAGATAACCAAAGGAGTGATTCTAGGTCAGGATTTTCCAACCTTAGCAGTATTAATATAACAGGCTGATGATTTTTTGTTTGGGATGGTTGTCTTATGCATTATAAAAAGTACTTAAATCCCTGGCCTCTACCTACAATATGTCAGTAGCAACTGCTAGTTTTGGCAACCTAAAATGTCACCAGATATTATCAAATGTGTCCTGGGAACACAATTGCCTCCAACTGAGAATCACTACTTTAGATTAAAAAACAACTCCAGAGCTAATGTTTAGTCTACTCCAATGTTTAAGGATTAAGGAGAACTGGAGACACCAGCAAAGTATCTGCAGAGTCTGGACAGGGAAATAAAGATTCAAGTAACAGTGCTTTGAAAGCCAAGTGAAGTATTTGCCACAAGAAGAAATTGTGCCCAAATTCATGTTTTAGTTAAGATCTAGCTAAGATTTTTACTAAGACAATTGTTTTAGTAATATCAAGAAAATAGAAAATCTTATCAATGACAATTTGGATGTAATAGTGTGGAAATCTGAATATTTACATTATGCCAAATTACACCCTACAGATTACATGAAGATTGTACAATCAAAAGCTCCGATTGCAATAGAGAGAACAGACTTTTCCTACTTGAATCCATCTGTTAATCTTAGCATCATTTCAAGTGGAACAAGCAGATAGCATGTTCTCATGATTTCATGAAATATAAAATTCTTATTTTCACATAAAAGTATTGTGTAATCTAGTTCTACAGTTAAAGCCAAACTTAAAAAAGTTTCTACATGTGACTTACAGTGTACAGAATTTATGGAACTTGAGAAATCAGTTAAAAGACAAAACAATTAGAGAATTTGGAAAATGGGGCATTCTACAGAGCTCTTGACATCAACAATTTTATGAAATGGATATAAAGGGTAAAGATTTTATTCAAGAATAAAATAGGCTTAAGAGACATAAAAATGCCATTTGTGGACCTGGTAAAACAATGAGGCAATCAGAAAGATTTGAGTATAGAGTGAATATTGGATGATATAAAGAGTTAATGCTATTTTGTCGTCAGGCTTGAAAATAGACTGTCTCGTGTTACAGAATGTCAAGTACTTTGAATGAGCAATAAAGAGTTTGCCTCCCATTTTTGGTTATTTGCTGACATTTTAAAAACCTCACCACACTGTGTTTCTTGTGCCTCACTTCTAAGCAAGCTGATAAGAATGTCAGGATTCTCTATCTGTTTTGGTGGGAGATTGAAAACCTGCTAGCCCATTAACACCCACAGGAACCCTTTCCCCAGCTTTCCCCCAATAATCAGTACAAAAATTCCAAGATAGTTTCTTTTTCTTACTCTCTCAAGCTATTTTTTTTTTCAAACCAGCTTGGAAAGTGTGCTTTCTTTCCTGAACACCTTATTTTGTGATTAAAAATTTTTTCATACACTTCTGGGGTGTGTGTGTCTATGTGTTTTATCATCACTCTCAACATGTGAACCAAATTTTGCCTGGGGGTCCATCTTGATTCTCAGAGAGCCCGCAACAAGAAGAAAGGAAGTAAAGAAGGAAGAAAGAAAGGAAGGAAAGAAGGAAGGAAGGAAGGAAGGAAGGAAGGAAGGAAGGAAGGAAGGAAGGAAGGAAGGGAGGGAGGGAGGGAGGGAGGAAGGAAGGAAGGAAGGAAGGAAGGAAGGAAGGAAGGAAGGAAGGAAGGAAGGAGAAAAAAGAAAAGAGGGAACGAGGAAGGAAGGCAAATAGAAGAAAAGAAGGCAGGCAAGGAAAAGGGATAAACAAAATTTAAGTGCTGCAACTTGTTTCTAACATGATACAAATTCATGATTCTCTTTTTTTTCCTCTTTTACCCCATGTACAGAGGAAGTTTAATATCAGAGAGATGGTGAGTAAGTGTATTAACTACTGCTCTTCTCCATTTTTTGGAGAGTGGCAGACTTTATTGCTATGGCATTACCTACTTTTTCTTTGGGGGTTACTATATGTATTAGGCATGTCCAAGCATATACTGTACTACCTGTCCTTTTTACTGTCTGTGTCAAAATTAGAATGCTCCAAGCTTTAATAAGTAACAAATATATTTCAATTCTCTGGTATTTTAAGCACACACTGGTATTTTAAGGCCTATCCTCTTTCCTAAGCAATAGCTGTAATTCCCACAGGCCCTAAAGAGGCTCTACCCTTTCTACCTATAAAGCCACAAAATTTTTTTTATCTCTCTCAAGTTCATCAAATTATTGTGAAAAACTCTCCAAGATATTCTGTTCCCAGAATATCAATCAAGGGATTTGGAATAATCTCACTTTATATTAGAATGTACATATTGACCCATGGTTTATGTGTCATTACCATAGCAATGGAGGGTTAATAGCAATTTGCCACTCTCTCAATTCATTATTTCCCTTCTCATTTGGCTACCCCCTCAAGTCTAGAAAGGATTGTAAAAGCTTTCCTCAGCCTGTTAAAATGCTGAGTCTTGTTCTGTTCTCTAGGTTAGAATGACGTCTTCTTAGTTTATCAAATGTTGGTAAGGCTCCCAATCCCAACAAAGCTTTTATAAATAAGAACTTTAACTTTCAAATTATTCTTGTCAGAGACTATTTTAAAAGACTTAACTAGACATTGACTTCTTTATTGTTTGCCAAGGCATCTTCATTACCTCTCTTCTCAGACCACTGCAAATTGGTCACAGAGACAGAGACAGAGGCTTCTGTCTATGTGATTTCAGGTTGCAAGGCAAAAAGAATTATTACAAATTAAATATACATTGGATTTTACTTCAAAATCTAGTCTAGCACACGTTTTTGTGCAATCACATTCTTCAACTTCATTAAAAACCTGAGATGTTCACCAATCTTGACATATTCATGCAAACATTTCAGAGAATAAACAATCATGCCTTATAAGAGGATCATTTAATTCTTTGCTTATTTGTATATTAATTTACTTATTTTATTTAAGAACATTTTATGTAGCACCCACTATTTAAATATTATTTTTTAAAAACTTAAAGCTACTAAATTAAATAAAACATATAAGCACATTTTTTCCTTTAAGAAACTCAATAGTTGAGAGAGAAAATACTTTAATGAATAGATATTTATAAAGAAATATAGAAATCTACATGATATATATATATATATATATATATATATATATATATATGATTTGTGGGGACATTGAATATTTGTTTTTTGTTTTTGTTTTTTTTTCATTTTTCTGAAGCTGGAAACAGGAAGAGACAGTCAGACAGTCAGACAGACTCCTGCATGCGCCCGACCAGGATCCACCCGGCACGCCCACCATGGGGCGATGCTCTGCCCACCAGGGGGCGATGCTCTGCCCATCATGGGCATCGCCATGTTGCGACCAGAGCCACTCTAGCGCCTGAGGCAGAGGCCACAGAGCCATCCCCAGCGCCCAGGCCATCTTTGCTCCAATGGAGCCTTGGCTGCGGGAGGGGAAGAGAGAGACAGAGAGGAAGGCGTGGCGGAGGGGTGGAGAAGCAAATGGGTGCTTCTCCTGTGTGCCCTGGCCGGGAATCGAACCCGGGTCCTCCGCACGCTAGGCCAACGCTCTACCGCTGAGCCAACCGGCCAGGGCCAACATTGAATATTTGTAAGTAATCTAACTAAAGGAGTTAAGAAAATCTTGACCTTGATTTTAGAATCAGCCAGGTGGAGGGAGACTAGGTGATCCAGGCTAAAATGGTTACTATAATTAGTGATGGGTAAAACCATTAGAGGACAAAAGTCAGAAAACATGTATAGAATGAGAAAGAGAGGTTTAAGATTTGAGGGGGATCAGCAATTAGCAGATTTGAAGAGGAGTAAGATAAAGAGAGAGTGTCATAGGATTTGAATACAGAAGAGTTGGGCTCAGGTGACTAAAGAGAGAATGCCATTTCAAGTTACACTCTTTTATTCTTAAGGATTAAACACAAATTTATCTGGGTGTCTTTACTGACTTTCAAAGTAAATTATGTTTTTCTCTAATACCATTTTTAATAATTATCATAATGACAATTTTTCCATAATAACTTGTAAAGGGTCTAAACTCTCTACCAGGAAGAAATTTTTAGAGGGCAGCAACCATGGTGACAGGCACAGAAGTTTCACTAAGGTATGGTATTAAAATACATTTGTTCAACTAAAGAAAAAGAATAAAATGAACAAGTACAAGTGCATTAAAATATCCAAGATAATAAATTAAAGTGTGTAAAGCCAGCAGGCAGGGCCAGGGCCACTATCACAGCAGCCCGGCCCTTGCAGGTTCGCATTGGATTCGGACAGTCGGCAAAGAAACCATGGAGCCAAAAACTGGTGGGCCATAGTCTTTAATCTAGCTTGCACCCGGCGGGCAAGTAAAAATACACACTGGGCTCCAAAACCCAGTCACATTCAGTGCTCACAAAGCTACTGATTTATCCGAGTTTCCTAGAATCAAAGGTTTCTAGCTCACCAGCCTTCTTCTCCTCAGTTCCCCATCTCCTCCCTTATCCCAGATACAAACTCTACACAAACTGGCATCTCACTCAGCACTCCGCCATCTTGGCTGCTTCTCCTGGCCTCCTCCACGTGGCCTCCTTTAGCTGCTGGCTCTACTCTCTCCGCTCTCTCATGCTAACCTCAGGAACCAAGCACCAAGCTCCCGCTCCGTTCCCATTTTATAGTGTAGAAATCCAAACCCTTAATCCAATATACATAATAGGGAAGTCTCTTAATACAAAGTCACTTCTCTGAGGCATGATAGGATTGTACCACCTTACACCAAAAAGGGTAGGAAAGGCTTAATCCCAAAACCAAGCCCCAGGCTACAAGGATTCTGCCTGCCTTTAGCCCACCCCAACACACATTAATATCACCTGGGCAACGGCCTCTTTAACAAAGTGAGCATAATACATTTTATCTGCCCAACAAAGTGTAACCTAGATTTATAGGTTGAAAATTGGTGCTTTATCAACATTTTTAGTTAAAGTAATGAAAGTTCTAGAGTAGAAAGTTTGGAGCATTAATGGAAAGTAAAGAACTGAGATGGAGAATTTAGGGAAGTATTGTAGAAAGCTGGATGAGAATAACAAAAGATACAACAGTCGTGGGAATAGTTGAGGATAAACAAAAGATTTAATTTTGCTTGTTTTTGTGTAATTAAGGCTACAGATTTGAACATAATTTAATGCAGACCAGAAGTAGTGAGGCCAAATGGGTGTATTAAAGATATAAATTAGCCTTAAGTAAGTAAATTTTATCTTCTAAAGGTAAGGGAAAAGAAATATACACTTCAGTGGCATTGAGGTGTTTTTTGTTGTTGTGATAAGTAATACCTATAGGCTTTATTTTCTCCATAAGATATGAGGTAAGATAACTAAAGGATTGTGAAGAATGGTAAATATTAAAATATAGTCTTGAAAGCCCTGGCCGGTTGGCTCAGCGGTAGAGCGTTGGCCCGGCATGCAGGAGTCCCGGGTTCGATTCCTGGCCAGGGCAAACAGGAGAGGCACCCATTTGCTTCTCTACCCCTCCCCCTCTCCTTCCTCTCTGTCTCTCTCTTCCCCTCCCGCAGCGAGGCTCCATTGGAGCAAAGATGGCCCGGGCGCTGGGGATGGCTCTGTGGCCTCTGCCTCAGGTGCTAGAATGGCTCTGGACGCAACAGAGCGAGGCCCCAGAGGGGCAAAGCATCGCCCCCTAGTGGGTGTGCTGGGTGCATCCCGGTCAGGCGCATGCAGGAGTCTGTCTGCCTCCCTGTTTCCAGCTTCGGAAAAATGAAAAAAAAATTATAAAATATAGTCTTGATAGCAATAAGAGATAAAAGATAAATAAAAAAATGTTGGTGGTCTTAAGATTTTGGCTGTAGTTTTAGTCCACATAACTGTTTTTCCTCAAGCATAACTATAATTTTCTCCAACAGTACTTGACCTCCCAGGGCTTATAGTAGAGAAAATGGATTATAGCCTTGACTCAGAGAAGCCCAAATTTCAGAGGTTGTAAAGGGCTTAAGTTGCTGGATATTAATGGGTAAAATCAAAACTAAAATTTAAAAAAAATAGAAGAATGGGAATGTATGAAATATAAAAGTTTTTATTTTCTAAATTTAACACTTCCAGACAAAAGGTATGACTGGTATTGCAGTTTAAGAAAATAGTTTTTTCGATAGACCTGCCAAAATTAGATATTAAACTTGTCTTTAAATCATCACAGGCATTTGGAGTGATGATTGAAAAATGTTTCTGATAGCTATCTGAAAGAAGTCATGGAACAAAGAGTACTACGCGATTAGAGAAAACAACAAGCTATACGGCAAATTGCCTGAAACTCAAAATAGATTCAGAAAAAAAATGATGGTGGAAAAAACATCAGAATCTACTCCTGGCTCTGGAGGTAATGTTTGATGGAAGAAATTCCACAGAGGATGACCACAGGAGAATGGGTTCTCAGGGCAGAAACAAATGTTAGTCAAAGGACACTGGTAGTGAAGCATTATGGAAAAGACATAGAGTGATTGGGTGAATCCATTTATAATGAATCCAGGGTTTCAAGCAGTAGAGGAAAAAGGAATGATGAAGACTCAGTATTGGGAGACTCAGAAGATAAACAATTAGCGCTGTAAAAAGATGAGAGAATAAGACAATATGAAAATTAGTTGAAAATGAAAGGAATGGCTTCCCAAAGACTAAAAGAATGAAGGGCATATTTGAAAGTGACCAGATTCAACTATTATAACTCTGGCAGAAGTAATTTTGGGGACAGATTGACTGAGAATTGATCTCAAATAATACTATAATACTTGGACTGATTAATGAATACAAATGGGTGACAATAACCATGGTTTTAATGATTGCAGTCCTATATCATAAAAAAAAAAAGCTTGGTAAAGGAATAGAAAGATTTCTTATTTGTACAGACATATTTCAAGGTGTTCATTAATAGATACAGTGCTGCTTTGAGTGACTAATTCTGTTAACACTTGAGAGAAGAGGGGAAACTATGTCCTAGGATGAAAGTCAGAGGCCTATTTTGATTAAAAGTTATAACCTGCCTGACCAGGCCATGGCTCAGTGGATAGAGTATCGGACTGGGATGCAGAGGACCCAGGTTTGAGACCTTGAGGTCGCCAGCTTGAGCATGGGCTCATCTGGTTTGAGCAAAAAGCTCATCAGCTTGGACCAAAGGTTGCTGGCTTGAGCAAGGGATCACTTGGTCTGCTGTGGCCCCATGGTCAAGGCACATATGAGAAAGCAATCAATGAACAACTAAGGTGCCACAACAAAAAACTAATGATTGATGCTTCTCATCTTTCTCTGTTCCTGTCTATCTGTCCCTATCTATCCCTCTCTCTGACTCTCTCTTTGTCTCTTTAAAAAAAAAAAAAAAAAAAAAAAAAAAAAATCTATAATCTAAGAATGCTCCAAATTTGAGAAAGTGAATATCATCTACCACATATTATAAATAAGGAAATAAAAAGTAAGGCAATAATAAACCTAAGTTGTAAAAGTTAATATTATGTTTAAATGACAGAACAATATTATAAATGCAATTTATATAAATTTTAATGTATGATATTGCTGTGAATATTAGCCAAGTTCTCCAAAAGAACAGAACAAAAAGTCATATGTATATAAGAGAGAGAAAAAGAGAGAGATTTGAACTGATTATAAGAGGGCCACCCACTTAAGGAGAACAATTTGCTTTACTCAAAAGTCCAAAGATTTAAATGTAAATCTCATCCCAAAACATTCTTACGGAAACATTCAGAATAATATTTAGACACAGGGGCCCAGCGAAATAGACATAAAATTAACAGTCATACAACGAATTAATCTACAATCACTGATTGTCTTTGAATTATATAGTTTATGTATACATCAGAAAAAGGCCAATTTTTAAACATTGTGTAACACTTACCAACAAAACATTGTCTACTTACCAACTGTAATGATAGAGATAATTCCAGTTTATTATTAAACTGTAATCTGAAGAGAAAGAGGACAAAAAAATTGTAGGTACAGGTAGGAGAAACATTTCCCTTACAACTCTGACAAGTATGAGACTTTTATCATATCACCAAAACTGTGACAAAAAAAAGAAATGTTATCTAAAGTTTGAATCAGTATAAAGAATCAGGATATTGAGGGTCTTTAAATTTAAGGAAATTATTATTCTTCATTGAAGAGCCAGGACGTGGTAGAGAGCTTATTAATTTGAGCTGCTTTTAAGGGATCCACAGGTATTGATGTCAGTAATGTATTGTTTTCCAGCCAGTAATCTAGAGCTGATTTTAATATGGAAATCTTTCATTTGAAAATAAAGATAATTTTATATTACATTGTAAAAATGGTAATTGTCTTTAAATTACCTTTTTATTTTCTTAGAAGATTTGATCTTTGAAGCCTAAAATGAAACTTTAAGATTTTCAATTAAATTTAAGCCTTCAAGGTTTGATTGAAATTAAGAAAACGATTTGTGAAACTCTTTATAAACTCTCTAAAATAAGCTTCAAGCTAATAAGGTTCTAATTCTTAACATTTAGACAGGTTGAAAAGAAGTTCTTAAATACTGAACTTCTGACATAATCTTTAAGATATGCAAAAAAGAATAAAATACTATCAACTTAATTATTTTTTTTTTATAAATTTTTATTAATGTTAATAGGATGACATTAATAATTCAGGGTACATATATTCAAAGAAAAACATGTCTAAGTTATCTTGGCATTAAATTATGTTGCATACCCCTCGCCCAGAGTCAGATTGTCCTCCGTCACCCTCTATCTAGTTTTCTCTGTGCCCCTCCCCCTCCCCCTAAATCTCTCCCTCCCTCCCTCCTGCGTCCTCCCTCCCCCCACCCCTGGTAACCACCACACTCTTGTCCATGCCTCTTAGTCTCGTTTTTATGTTCCACCAATGTATGGAATCATGTAGTTCTTGTTTTTTTCTGATTTACTTATTTCACTCCGTATAATGTTATCAAGATCCCACCATTTTGCTATAAATGATCTAATGTCATCATTTCTTATGGCTGAGTAGTATTCCATAGTGTATATGTGCCACATCTTCTTTATCCAGTCTTCTATTGAAGGGCTTTTTGGTTGTTTCCATGTCTTGGCCACTGTGAACAATGCTGCTATGAACATGGGGCTACATGTGTCTTTACGTATCAATGATTCTGAGGTTTTGGGGTATATACCCAGTAGAGGGATTGCTGGGTCATAAGGTAGTTCTATTTGCAGTTTTTTGAGGAACCACCATACTTTCCTCCATAGTGGTTGTACTACTTTACATTCCCACCAACAGTGTATGAGGGTTCCTTTTTCTCCACAGCCTCTCCAACATTTGTTATTACCCGACTTGTTGATAATAGCTAATCTAACAGGGGTGAGGTGGTATCTCATTGTAGTTTTGATTTGCATTTCTCTAATAACTAATGAAGCTGAGCATCTTTTCATATATCTGTTGGCCATTTGTATTTCTTCCTGGGAGAAGTGTCTGTTCATGTCCTCTTCCCACCTTTTTATTGGATTGTTTGTTTGTTTGTTGTTGAGTTTTATGAGTTCTTTGTAAATTTTGGATATTAGGCCCTTATCTGAGCTGTCGTTTGAAAATATCAGTTCCCATTTAGTTGGCTTTCTGTTTATTTTGATATCAGTTTCTCTTGCTGAGCAAAAACTTCTTAGTCTGATGTAGTCCCATTCATTTATCTTTGCCTTCACTTCTCTTGCCATTGAGTCAAGTTCATAAAATGTTCTTTAAAACCCAGATCCATGAGTTTAGTACCTATGTCTTCTTCTATGTACTTTATTGTTTCAGATCTTATATTTAGGTCTTTGATCCATTTTGAATTAATTTTAGTACACGGGGACAGGCTGTAGTCGAGTTTCATTCTTTTGCATGTGGCTTTCCAGTTTTCCCAACACCATTTGTTGAAGAGGCTTTCTTTTCTCCATTTTGTGTTGTTGGCCCCTTTATCAAAGATTATTTGACCATATATATGTGGTTTTATTTCTGGGCTTTCTATTTTGTTCCATTGGTCTGAGTGTCTATTTTTCTGCCAATACCATGCAGTTTTGATTATTATGGCCCTATAATATAGTTTAAAGTCAGGTATTGTAATACCCCCAGCTTCATTCTTTTTCCTTAGGATTGCTTTGGCTATTCGGGGTTTTTTATAGTTCCATATAAATCTGATGATTTTTTGTTCCATTTCTTTAAAAAAAGTCATAGGAATTTTGATGGGAATTGCGTTAAATTTATATATTACTTTGGGTAATATGGCCATTTTAATTATATTTATTCTTCCTATCCAAGAACAAGGAATATTTTTCCATCTCATTGTGTCTTTTTCTATTTCTCTTAGCAATGCCTTGTAGTTTTCGTTATATGTCCTTTACATTCTTTGTTATGTTTATTCCTAGGTATTTTATTTTTTTTGTTGCAAACGTGAAGGGGATTGTTTTTTTGAGTTCGTTTTCTAATATTTCATTGTTGGCATATAGAAATGCTATGGACTTCTGTACGTTAATTTTGTATCCTGCGACCTTACTGTATTGGTTTATTGTTTCTAGTAATCTTTTTGTGGAGTCCTTTGGGTTTTCGATGTATAGGATCATATCATCAGCAAAAAGTGATACCTTTACTTCTTCTTTTCCGATATGGATGCCTTTTATTTCTTTGTCTTGTCTGATTGCTCTGGCCAGCACTTCTAGCACCACGTTAAATAAGAGTGGAGAGAGTGGACACCCCTGTCGTGTTCCTGATTTAAGTTGGAAAGTCCTCAGTTTTATGCCATTTAATATGATGTTGGCTGATGGTTTATCATATATGGCCTTTATTATGTTGAGATATTTTCCTTCTATACCCATTTTGTTGAGAGTCTTAAACATAAAATTGTGTTGTATTTTATCAAAAGCCTTTTCTGCATCTATTGATAAGATCATGTGGTTTTTGTTCTTTGTTTTGTTGATATGATGTATTACATTAACTGTTTTACGTATGTTGAACCATCCTTGAGATTCTGGGATGAATCCCACTTGATCATGGTGTATTATTTTTTTAATATGTTGTTGTATTCGATTTGCCAGTATTTTGTTTAGTATTTTAGCATCTGTATTCATTAGAGATATTGGTCTGTAGTTTTCTTTTTTTGTGCCATCCTTGCCAGGTTTTGGTATGAGGGTTATGTTGGCCTCATAAAATGTGTTTGGAAGTATTGCTTCTTCTTCAATTTTTTGGAAGACTTTGAGTAGAATAGGAACCAAGTCTTCTTTGAATGTTTGATAGAATTCACTAGTATAACCATCTGGACCTGGACTTTTATTTTTGGGGAGGTTTTTAATAGTTTTTTCTATTTCCTCCCTGCTGATTGGTCTGTTTAGGCTTTCTGCTTCTTCATGACTCAGTTTAGGAAGGTTGTATTGTTCTAGGAATTTATCCATTTCTTCTAGATAGTTGTATTTGGAGGTATATAGTTTTTCATAGTATTCTACAATAATTCTTTGTATATCTATGATGTCTGTGGTGATCTCTCCTCTTTCATTTTGGATTTTATTTATTTGAGTCCTGTGTCTTTTTTCCTTGGTGAGTCTTGCCAAGGGTTTGTCGATTTTGTTGATCTTTTCAAAGAACCAGCTCCTTGTTTTATTGATTTTTTCTATAGTTTTTCTGTTCTCTATTTCATTTATTTCTGCTCTGATTTTTATTATCTCCTTTCTTCGGCTGGTTTTGGGTTGTCTTTGTTCTTCTTTTTCTAGTTCCTTAAGGTGTGAAGTTAAGTGGTTTACTTCGGCTCTCTCTTGTTTGTTCATATAGGCCTGAAGTGATATGAACTTTCCTCTTATTACTGCTTTTGCTGCATCCCAGAGATTCTGATATGTCATATTTTCATTTTCATTTGTTTGTATATATCTTTTGATCTCTGCGCTTATTTCTTCTTTGACCCATTCATTTTTTAAAAGTATGTTGTTTAATTTCCACAATTTTGTGGGTTTTTCCCCCTCTTTTTTACAGTTGAATTCTAGTTTCAAGGCTTTATGATCAGAGAATATGCTTGGCACAATTTCAATTTTTTTAAATTTGCTGATATTGTCTTTGTGGCCCAACATATGGTCAATTCTTGAGAATGTTCCATGTACACTAGAGAAAAATGTATACTCTGTCGCTTTGGGATGAAGTGTCCTGTAGATGTCTATCATATCCCGTTGTTCTAGTAATTCATTTAAGGCTACTATATCTTTATTGATTCTCTGTTTGGATGACCGATCTAGAGCTGTCAGCGGTGTATTGAGGTCTCCAAGTATGATTGTATTTTTGTCAGTTTTTGTTTTAAGGTCAATAAGTAGCTGTCTTATATATTTTGGTGCTCCTTGGTTTGGTGCATATATATTAAGGATTGTTATGTCTTCTTGATTCAGTGTCCCCTTAATCATTATGAAATGACCGTTTTTGTCTCTGAGTACTTTTTCTGTCTTGTAGTCAGCATTATTAGATATGAGTATTGCTACACCTGCTTTTTTTTGGGTGTTGTTTGCTTGGAGTATTGTTTTCCAGCCTTTCACTTTGAATTTGTTTTTATCCTTGTTGCTTCGATGAGTTTCTTGTAGGCAGCATATAGTTGGATTTTCTTTTTTAATCCATTCTGCTACTCTGTGTCTTTTTATTGGTAAGTTTAATCCATTTACATTTAGTGTAATTATTGACACTTGTGGGTTCCCTATTGCCATTTTATAAATTGCTTTCTGTTTGTTTTGTATCTTGTTTGATTCTTCTCTTTTGTTTTTCTATCATTTGTTTTTGTTTGTTTGTATTCCATACTTCTTTCCTCTGTTGTTACCTTTTTTAAGTCAAGTGTTTTTGTGGTGGTTTTTTCAAGGGTGGTTACCATTAAGTAATGAAAAGGGTACCTACCATATTCATTGTAGTACCCTTTCTTATGAATATTTCTGCGCTTCATCGTCCTTTGCTACTGTTAATCTTCATCTTTTCTCCCCCTTTTTTTTTTCTTTTGTTGTCACAGTTTAAGTTTAGTTTTATTGTTTTCTTCGTGGAGCTGTTACTTGTGGTTATGTTTTCTTTTGTTCTTTGAATCTGGTTGGAAAACCCCCTTTAGTATTTCCTGGAGTGGGAGCTTTCTGATGATAAATTCTCTCATCTTTTCTGTATTTGTGAATATTTTTATATCTCCTTCGTACTTGAAGGATAGCTTTGATGGGTATAGAATTCTTGGCTGAAAGTTCCTCTCTTTCAGGGCTTTAAATATTGGGGTCCACTCTCTTCTAGCTTGTAGAGTTTCTGCTGAGAAATCTGATGATAATCTAATAGGCCTTCCTTTATATGTTGTATTCTTCTTTTCCCTGGCTGCCTTGAGAATTTTTTCTTTGTCATTGGTTTGTGTCATCTTCATTATGATGTGCCTTGGAGTGGGTTTGTTGTGGTTAAGAAAACTCGGTGTTCTGTTTGCTTCTTGAATTTGAGGCTTTAATTCTTTCCATAGGCTTGGGAAGTTCTCATCTATTATTTGTTTGAGTATATTCTCCATTCCATTTTCTTTCTCTTCTCCCTCTGATATACCTATTATTCTTATGTTATTCTTTCTGATGGAGTCAGATAATTCCTGTAGGGCTTTCTCGTTTTTTATTATTTTTGAGTCTCTTTCTTCTTCTCTCTGTTGTGCCTCAAGTTGCTTGTCTTCTATTTCACTGATCCTGTCTTCTATCTGGGCTGTTCTATTAGCTAAGCTTGCTACCTCGTTTTTCATCTCTTGAATTGAGTTTTTCATTTCTGTTTGATTTGCTTTTATAGTTTCAATTTCCTTGGTAATATATTCTTTGTGATCGTTGAGTTGTTTTCTGATTTCCCTAAATTGCCTTTCTGTGTTTTCTTGTATATCTCTGAGTATTTTTAAGATTTCTATTTTAAATTCTCTGTCATTTGGCTCCAAGGCTTCCAATATGTTAAGTCTTTTCTCCATAGATTTTTCCACATCAATTTGCGTTACCTCTCTGTCTTTTGTATCCATAATGTTCGATTTCCTCTTTCTTATTGGCATCTGAAGGTGGTCTTGAGGATAGTGTTAATTAGAATTAATAAAAAATAAAAAGGGAAAAAAAAAAAAAAAAAAAAAAAAGGGAAAACACTCCACAAAATAAAAGTAATAATTTATTATTTCCCCCTTTTTTCTTTCTTCTCTTCCCCTCCTCTCACCTCCTTAGGGAAATATCGTGATGACCTGTGAATTATATTATGCTAAATGGAACAAAAACTGCCTATAATGGAGGGCCTGATTTGGGGTGAAGAGTTCAGGGGCAAAAAAGGGATTAGGGACCTACTAAATACAAAAACAAAAACAAAAACAAAAACAAAAACAAAAAAGAGAAAATCTTAGACAAGCATAAAATGATTTGCTTGTAAGTGATGGTCGACTAAGAGATTTAATGAGAGGGATGAGAGGGAAATAAAAAAGGAGAGAAAAACTACAATTAAAGAAGAAAAATATAAAAATAAAAATAATAAGTAAAAATCTGTTGTATTAAGTGGAGCGAAGACTAAATACAATGGAGACTTTGGGTTGGGAGGAATGCTAGTGAGTTAAAAAGCAATGTAAAAAGTGCCCAAAATGCCACAAAAACAAACAAATAACGAAAAACCAAGAACAAAAGCAGAAGAAGAAAAAAAAAGAACAGCAAAAAAAAAAAAAAAAAAAAAACCCACAAAAACTTGAGTCCCAAATTAAGTAATTTGTTCGTGATTGAGGCTTAAATGGGAGGAAAAGTAAAAGGAGAAAAGAAGAAATGAATAGAAAGGAAAAAATATGAGTAAGAGAGAAACGAAGGAAGAAAAAAAGGAAAGGAAAAAAAAAACAAAAGGGGAGAGAGTGAGAGTTAAGGGTTTTGGAGTGTAACCCTAAAGGAGAGTTAGGATGAAGAAAAGAAATAAAATGTAACACTCATGGGTAGTGTAGTTCAAGAAAAGGGTAGCATAAGATGGGCAGAGAGTAAAAGGACTGAGGTAGAAGAAATAGAAATAATAATAAAGGCAATAAAATAGAAGAAAGAAACCACAACAACAAAGAATTAGTGGAACCAGTTATAAAGTCTGTGGATTTTTCTTGATTTTGAGAGGTTAACTTCTTCCTTTTTTCTTTTCTCTCCCTCTTTCTGGTCGGTGACTCTATACCCCAGGATCTGCCCCTATGTCACTCTTAGGTAGGAATTTGCAGTTGATGGGATTCTATGGCAATGTCATATAATTGGCTTTAGTCTCGCTGGTAGTCAAGGCTTGTTGGCGTTTGTAGAGTCCAACAATGAGAGAGTTTGCTTTCCTGGAGTCTCTTTCCTAGTCTCCCCTTCCTGAATTAGCAGCTTGATGATCCAGCTATGAGGCTGCCACTGCTTCTGTCTGGGGAGAAAGAGGCTCAAAGAGCTGGGAAATCCCCACTCTATCCTCACTCAGCGCAAGGCTCTGGGTAAGGCTTTGGCAGTCAGAGCCTCCAGCGTAATCAGGTGGGGCTGGGAGTCAATTGTTGTCAAGGTGACTGTTCAGCGCCTATCATTCAGTTGGATCACTCAACCCAGGCTTTCCACACTTGGTAGCCTGTTTTGGCTGAAGCACTAGTCGCTGTTTGCTTTATGGATCTTAATATCTGCCAAGTCCCTCTTGTTAGGAATATCCCTGAATATGGAGGCTCTGTCAATCAGAAGTTGCCCCCGCCCCTTTAGCGAAAGGCACTGAAAAATATCACGCCTCTTGTCTTGGATCGCTGAACTGGGAGAGATCTTATCAATTAGAGCCCCGTGGGTGCGTAGATTTCGTGGGTTAAGCTAATTTCAGTGATTGGATCCGCAGCTGTGCTCCAGAGATCATTTCAGGCTGCCTGTTGCGCCCCTCCCCCAACGCTTGATTGTTAGCTTGAATGGCTGGGTGAGGTGCCCCGCCCGCGGAGAGAATCTCCTGACTAGGAAGGACAGCCTTGGCGCCTGCAGGGCACGGGGCGCCCTCGCGGTTTCTCAGCACGCCAGTGGACGGGGACCGGGCGCGCCCGCTGTTTCTTAGCACGCCAGTAGACGGGGACCGCGGCAGGGGGGGTGCGCGCGGTTTCTCCGCACGCCAGTGGACGGGGACCGCGGCACGGGGGTGCGCGCGGTTTCTCAGCACGCCAGTGGACGGGGACCGCGGCACGGGGGTGCATGCGGTTTCTCCGCATGCCAGTGGACGGGGACCTCGGCACGGGGGTGCGCGCGGTTTCTCAGCACGCCAGTGGAGGGGGACCGGGCGCGCGCGCGGTTTCTCAGCACGCCAGTGGCCGGGGACCGCGCACCGCGGGTGCGCGCGGTTTCTCCGCACGCCAGTGGCCGGGGACCGCGGCACGGGGGTACGTGCGGTTTCTCAGCACACCAGTGGACGGGGCCTCTCTGGATCGCGGCACCGGGCGTGCGGTTTCTCGTCGCGCCAGTGGTCGGATCGCGGCACGGGGGGCCGCGCGCAGCTTCTCAGGGTATGCTGGGATGGCCGCCAGTGCCCAGGCTGCCGTCCCCGAGTGCGGGCGGGCAGCTGCACGTGTGGGTTAACTCACCACAGGTGTACTCCGTCCTGGGCAACAGTCCCTCTGCTTTCAGTGTGTGTGTGGAAGTCCAGAATGCTCCGAGGATAATTTTTTCTGTTTCTAGTTGATAAATTTGTTGAGATTTTGGGGAGATCTGTCGGACGCGCTGCTCACGGCGCCATTTCCGTGACGTCCAACTTAATTATTAAGATTGAATTTGAATATCTGAAAAAAAATTTACAAAATAAATGGCTAATTGATTGCATGCATTATTTAAAAATCATGTTGCCTTCTATTATTTCACATCTAAGATTACAAATGATGCACACTATATATTTTTAGTATTCTCCCAAATTTTTTAAAGCATTATGGGTTTATCTAGCACCTTTTTTAAAAATTAAATTTAATGCAGTGACATTGACAAATCAGGGTACATATGTTGAGAGAAAATATCTCCAGATTATTTTGACATTTGATTGTGCTGTATACCCCTCCCCCAAAGTCAAATTGTCTTCTGTCACCTTCTCTCTGGTTTTCTTTGTGCCCCTCCCCTCCACCACCCCCTCTCTCCTTCCTCGCCCCATCCCCTCCCCCCACCGCCCCACCCTCATTGCCATCACATTCTTGTTCATGTCTCTGAGTCTCATTTTTATGTCCCATCTATGTATGGATTCATATAGTTCTTAGTTTTTTCTGATTTACTTATTTAATCATAAAAACACTCAACAGAATGTAAATAAATGGCACTCCCTAAACTTAAAAGACATCTATGAAACAGTCACAACTAATAACAAACTTACTGGTGAAAGACTAAAAGGTTTCCCCTGAAGATGAAAATTAGACAAGTATATCTGATCTCAAGGCTTCTATTTAACATTGTTCTAGAGATACTATCCTGTGCAATTAGATAAAAAACAAAACAAAACAAAAACAACCAGAGTAGAAAACAATTGAAGCTATTTGCAGGTGACATGGTCCTCTATATAAAAAATTATAAAAAATTCACAAAAATTACTAGAACTAATATAGAATTTTAGCAAAGTTTCAAAATAAAGATTCATATACAAAAATCAGTTGCATTTTGAATGCAAATACTAAATTTCTTAATAAAATTATAAAAATAATTCTATTTCTAATTGCATCAAAAGAATAAAATATTTTGCAATGAAATAAAAAATTTTATAATATTTTTGAAAACTTGCAGAAGACTTAAGTGTAAGGTATTTTTCCCCACCGAGAAGGAAGGAATGGGCCAGAGCCACAAAGTGTGGAATAGCAAATGGCTTTATTGAGTACAGAGCACGCATCCCGCCCGGCAAGGTTCCCTGGCCCCGAAGAAAGAAAGATGGAGGCCAGGGAAGTTGCAAAGATTAAACCGCATGGGAGATATTTAAAGGGTCCCTCTAGGGAAGTGGAGCTAACATGACATGGTGAAATCCCACTGGCTGGCAGATGATCTCTTTTTTTCAAATGGTTCCTGTGAAGCCTCCTTTTGGCGCGCTTGGTTGTGGGTGGTCCTAGCCAAAGTTCGAGGGTCTGAGTTCCCCACGTGACCATCCCCCATTATCCACCGACCTTACATTCTGACCTTTTGTGTTAAATAGAAAAAGGGGCACTGTTTATTCGTCTGGCTACTTCCTGCTGAATAGGGGCATCGTGGGGAGGGGAGATCAGAAGATGGTGGCTTTGAGGGATGTCAGGGGGAACATCTGTGTGGCTGTGAGTTGAGAAACTTCGCAGATGTGGTCCTGTAAGGATTAAAAAAAAAGAGGAGTAATAGGGGAATTTGCAGAGTCCAGCCTTTTGGTGAGCTGAAGATGAATGGAGTCCAGTGGTTCCAACTGCCAGTGGTCCTGTAAGGAGGCAAGCTTGAGGCAAAACTGCATATCAGGAGTGGTGTAAAAAGGGGAAAGGAAGAGGTCCCATCCATTCCCATAACCAAGACCTGTGAGGGAACTAGAGGTCCAGAATGTGATGGCAAAACAGAGAAGGTAGCCCCCATGTCCACAAGAAATGAGATGGACTTACCCACTTGTTGCAGAACACTGGGTTCTCCGAGTCCAGGCCGTGTCCTAGGAGTTTGAGTGATGCACCCACCTGACTTGATTGGCCTCCCATTTGGGCGGCTTGTCCTCCATGTAGAGGCGCTGAGGAAAAGCCTGTTGCCCAAAGAGGCAATCGCTCTGCCAGTGACTGGACTGCTTGCAGTCAAGGCAGGGTTCAGTGGGCAGCCACCAGCAGGGGCCCTGCCGGGACCAGTGGTCCTGCTTGCCACACTTAAAGCAAGCTGCTGGTGGCTCTGCTGGTCTCAGGGTTGCCACAAGACCTGGGGGTTTGAAGTGTTACCTTCTGTTGCATACGGGGCCTGGCGGAACAGCCTTGGCCTGTTTCTACTAATTGGGACCATTAAAAACTTTAAATGCAGTGTTCACAGGTTCTGGATAGGGGTTTGGGGGTTTGGGAATAAGATAAGGTGGGCTCGTGCAGAGCCCAGCACCTAGATCCTGCAGGAAATGCTGGACAGGGCAGGAACTTCCTGCAAGAAAATTGGGGTTGGACGTCCTGAAAACCAGTGTATGAACCAATGCCAGGCTGAGAAAGGCCTGACGGAGGAGGAACTTAAGAATACAGTGAAGGGAGGGGGCCCTGGCCAGCAGGGGAGAAGAAAGAGATGATAGTGGTGAATAAGAAACAGGTTTTTGAGAAGGGAGGGGAGGGGGCTTTCAGAGGGAAGAGAGAGCTGGGAGTCCGTGGAGAAGGAAAAATTAGGAGTGGAGCTTTTAGGTGAGGTTTCTCTGGCCAGAAAAAGGCCTGCGTGGTGTGGAACAGGCGGCACAGAGATTAAGGACAAGTGTGCGAATAATTAGGAGCCGTGTATGTAAGAGATCTCCAGTCAGTTCCCAGCTTTTTTGGTGATAGTTAAATTGGTGAGGGTGTTAACACGGAAAGTCCCTTCAGGAGGCTAATTGAGTGGGTTCTGTGGCCTGGACACAGCGGAGAAGAAGAACAGTTTCTTCTTCTTTAGGGAGGGAGATTCCTGTGCCCTCACAGCCGCCCTCAGTCCTTGGAGTGGTCAGTATTGAGTATTGGTGTCCTAAAAACTCAAAGGTCTGGCCACGGACGGAAAAGGTAAAGTGGATATGCTCCGGAGGTCTCCGAAGCACACGCTCACTCGGACGGAAAAGAGTTCCCTGACGTAGCTACGGTTTCGGACAGGGAGTCTCGGAATAAAGAACTGAGAGGAAGGCTGGAGGCAGGGGACTTACCGCACCGTGCGCCGAAGTGGGTGTAAGGTCGGAGATCCTGGTTCTTTCTTCTTGTTTTTTCTCAGATGGGAGGGGAAAGGAGCGGTCCTTGCGGACTTCTAACTCCTTCCAGGTTTTCGGCACCAAAATGTAAGGTATTTTTCCCCGCCGAGAAGGAAGGAAGAGGTCTCGGAGCCACAAAGTGTGGAATAGCAAACGGCTTTATTGAGTACAGAGCACGCATCCCACCTGGCAAGGTTCCCTGGCCCTGAAGAAAGAAAGATGGAGGCCAGGGAAGTTGCAAAGATTAAACCGCGTGGGAGATATTTAAAGGGTCCCTCTAGGGAAGTGGAGCTAACCTGACGTGGTGAAATCCCACTGGCTGGCAGACGATCTCTTTTTTCAAACAGTTCCTGTGAAGCCTCTTTTTGGCGTGCTTGGCGGTCCTAGCCAAAGTTCGCAGGTCTGAGTTCCCCACGTGACCATCCCCCATTATCCACCGACCTTACATTAAGTAGAAGGAAAGAAATATTATATTAATGTCTTGAAAGACTTACTATTGTTAGAATGACAATACTATTGAAATTGATTTTCAGATTTAAGTAATCTTTGTCAAAATGCTTGCTGCCTTTATGAAGAAATTGACAAGCTGACTCAGAAGAGATAAAACAGTCTTGAGAAAGACCAAATTTGGAGGACTCATATTTCTCTATTTCAAATATTTCTAAAAACTCACAATCAAGACACTGTCATAATTACATAAGCATAAATATACACTTAAAGATCAATAAAACATAATCCAGAATCTATAAATAAATCCTGACACTATGATCAATTGATTTTTCACAATATCAAGATAATTTAATGTGCTAATTGATGCCTCTAAATAAAATAATGAATTGGTCTACTTGTCCTTGTATTTTCATCAATATTTATGTCCCTTATTTTGATGCTCTGTTGTTAAGTGCATGCATGTTAATGACTGCTTGATATTCTTCAAGAATTAACTAATTTAGGCCCTGGCTAATCAGCGGTAGAGTGTCGGCCTGGCATGCGGGGGACCCAGGTTCGATTCCCGGCCAGGGCACATAGGAGAAGCGCCCATTTGCTTCTCCACCTCCCCCGCCCCCTCCTTCCTCTCTGTCTCTCTCTTCCCCTCCCGCAGCCAAGGCTCCATTGGAGCAAAGATGGCCCGGATGCTGGGGATGGCCCCTTGGCCTCTGCCCCAGGCGCTAGAGTGGCTCTGGTCGCGGCACAGCGACCCCCCGGAGGGGCAGAGCATCGCCCCCTGGTGGGCAGAGCTTCGCCCCTGGTGGGCGTGCCGGGTGGATCCCGGTCGGGCGCATGTGGGAGTCTATCTGACTGTCTCTCCCCATTTCCAGCTTCACAAAAATACAAAAAAAAAAAAAAAAAAAAGAATTAACTAATTTATTATTATGTAATTCCACTCTATACCTCTGATAACTTTTATTCTAAAATTTCTTTGGCTGATATTAATGTAGATAATCCAGTTCTATTTATTTAAGTATTGGCAGGTAAATCTTTCTTAATTCATTTAATTTCCAGTATGCTTCTTATATACAAAATACAGTTTTTGTACATTTTGTTTCTAAATTGGTGTTGTTAAATGTCACATTTAAAATAATGATTGATATATCTGGATTAAGATCTCTTAAATTTGTGATATTTTTATTGTATTTGTTCTTTCTTTTTGCCCTTCCATTTTATGCTTCCTCCAATTTTATTTGAACATTTTATGATTTCATTTTCTTTCCACATATAGCATATCTATTATACTTCTTTAAAACAAATAGTGATGACCTAAGAGTTTACAATATACATTCTAAATAATCTAAATTTCTCTTCTAATTACACTATAGCGCTTCATATATAGTGTAGGTAATTTATACCAAGTATTTCCAATTCCTCCCTCCTGTACTTGTGTTAGTGTTGTAATTAATTCACCTATCTATATACTAGAATCATAAAATACATTAATATTATTACAACTTTAAACACTATCTTTTTGGTAAGTTAAGAATAAAAATAAAAAAAAAACTAGACCTTGGCTAGTTGGCCCAGCGGTAGAGCACTGCCCGGTGTGTGGAAGTGCTGGGTTTGATTTCCAGTCAGGGCACACAGGAGAAGAGGCCATCTGTTTCTTCACTACCTCCAACCCTTTTTCTCTCTCTCTATTCTCCTGCAGCCATAGCTTGAATGAGCAAGTTGGCACCAGGCACTAAGGATGGCTTCATGCCCTCACCTCAGGCACTAAAATAGCTCAGTGGCAGAGCAACAGAATGGTGGCTCCAGGTAGGCAAAGCATGTGCTCCAGATGGGGGTTACCAGGTGGATCCTAGTTAGGGCTCTAGTAGGAGTCTGTCTTTCCACCTCCCTGCCTCTCACTTGACAAGAAAGAAAAATGAAAATACTAAAATTTCTTCCAAAGTGCTCTTTCTTTCTCTGTGTAGGTAAAATTGTCTGTCCTATATATTTTTTTGTATAAATATTTTTCCAAAATGAGAAGCAGGGGGATGGAAGCAGAGGCAGACAGACAGACACCCACATGCTCCTGACCAAGATCGACCCTGCATGTGGATCATGGGGCGATGTTCTGCTCATCTGGGGCGTGGCTCTGCTGCAACCAGAGCCATTCTAGTGCCTGAGGCAGAGACCACAGAGCCATCCTCAGCGCCTGGGCCAACTTTGCTCCAATGGAGCCTTGGATTCAGGAGGTGAAGAGAGAGACAGAGAAAAAGTAAAGGGGGAAGGATGGAGAAGCAGATAGGCACTTCTCCTGTGTGCCCTGGCCAGGAATCAAACTATATAATTTTTTTATTTGAAAATTTTATTTTACTATTTTTTGCAGGGCAGATTTATTGCCCAAATAATGCCCTCAATTTTTGTTATATAAAAGTCTTCATTTCTCTTTCATTGTTTTTTCTTTTATTTGACAGAGACACAGAGGGAGCCAGAGAGAGAGACAGATAGAGTCAGATAGGAGGGGAGAGAGATGAGAAGCATCAATTCTTCGTTGTGGCACCTTAATTGTTCATTGTTCATTGATTGCTTTCTCATATGTGCTTTGATGGGCGGGGGGGGGGGGGCTACAGCAGAGTGACTAAGCCCTTGCTCAAGCCAGTGACCTTGGGCTTCAAGCCAGCAACCTTTGGGTCATGTCAATGATCCCACACTCAAGCCAGCAACCCAGTGCTCAAGCTGGTGAGCCTTGCTCAAGCCAGATGAGCCCTCGCTGAAGCTGATGACCTCAGGGTTTCAAACCTGGGTCCTCCACGTCCCAGTCCAACACTCTATTCGCTGTGCCACCACTTGGTCAGGCTCTCCATTCTAGATTTCATTTTACTCTTTTCTTGCATGCATAGTCTCTGTTGAGAAGTTTACTCCAACTCTTATTTTTATTACTCTATAATTAAAACATTTCCTCTGACATTTCTCAAGATTTTCTTTGTCTTTATTTACTGAGGTTCAAATATGGGATGGCTAGATATCATTGTTTCTGTTATTTATCCTGATTGGCGGTGTTCTCTCAACTTCCTAGACCTTGGCTGTTATAAATTTCTTCTCCATTCTCTTTTATCTTCTTGCAATATTCCAAATAGGTCTATGTTATATCTTTGAAAAATCTCCAACGGTTTTTGGATGTTCCGTTCTGGTGATTTTCTTTATTTTCTCCCTCTTTTTTCTCTTTACATTTTAATTTTGGGTATTTCTTTTGACCTACCTTTATCACTAATTCTTTCCTTGACCATGCCCTATAAAATAATAAGGATATCAGGGCAATCCTTATTTTTGTCACATTTTAATTTTGTTTTTAGCATTTTTTTCCTTAGAATTTGCATCTCTCTGCTTGCATTACTTATCTGTTTTTGCATGTTGCTTACTTTTTTGAAATTAGAGATTTCAGTGGATCTATCTATATTTTATTTTTAATTATTTTTAATGGGTTGACACTAATAAATCAGGATACATATGTTCAGAGAAAACATCTCCAGGTTATTTTGACATTTAATTATGTTGTATACCCATCACCCAAAGTCAAATTGTCTTCTGTCACCTTCTATCTGGTTTTCTTTGTGCCCCTCCCTTCCCCCCTCTCTTGTCCATGTCTCTTAGTCTCATTTTTATGTCCCACCTATGTATGGAATCATGCAGTTCTTAGTTTTTTCTGATTTACTTATTTCACTCCATATAATGTTATCAAGATCCATCCATGTTGTACATAATCCAATGTCATTTCTTATGGCTGAGTAGTATTTTATAGTATATATTGATATGTACCACATCTTTATCCAATCATCTATTGAAGGGCTTTTTGGTTGTTTTCACATCTTGGCCACTGTGAACAATGCTGCAATGAACATGGGGCTGCATGTATCTTTATGTACCCAGGTGTTTGAGTTTTGGGGGTATATATACCCAGTAGAGGGACTGCTGGGTCATATGGTAGTTCTATCTTTAGTTTTTTGAATAGTCACCATACTTTCTGCCATAATGATTGTATTACTTTACATTCCCACAAACAGTGGATGAGGGTTTCTTTTTCTCCACAGCCTCTCCAACACTTGCAATTACCTGTCTAAGTCTTTGATTCATTTTGAGTTAAATTTAGTACAATGGGACAAACTGTAGTCCAGTTTCATTCTTTTGCATGTGGCCTTCCAGTTTTCTCAGCACCATTTGTTGAAGAGGCTTTCTTTTCTCCATTGTATGTAGTTGGCTTCTTTATCAAAAATTATTTGAATATATATATATTCAAATATATATATATATATATATATATATATATATATATATATATATATATATATATATGGTTTTATTTTTGGGCTTTCTATTTTGTTCCATTGATCTGAGTGTCTATTTTTCTGCCAATACCATGCTGTTTTGATTGTCATGGCTCTATAATATAATTTGAAGTCAGGTATTTTAATGCCACCAGCTTGGTTGTTTTTCCTTAGGATTGCTTTGGCTATTTAGGGTCTTTTATAGTTCCATATAAGTCTGATGATTTTCTGTCCCATTTCTTTAAAAAATGTCATTGGGGCCCTGGCTGTTTGGCTCAGTAGTAGAGCGTCGGCCTGGCGTGCAGAAGTCCCGGGTTCGATTCCCAGCCGGGGCACACAGGAGAAGTGCCCATCTGCTTCTCCACCCCTCCCCCTCTCCTTCTTCTCTGTCTCTCTCTTCCCCTCCTGCAGCCGAGGCTCCATTGGAGCAAAGATGGCCCGGGCGCTGGGGATGGCTCCTCGGCCTCTGCCCCAGGCGCTAGAGTGGCTCTGGTCGCAACAGAGCGACGCCCCCCTGGTGGGCGTGCCGGGTGGATCCCAGTCGGGCGCATGCGGGGGTCTGCGTGACTGTCTCTCGCCGTTTCCGGCTTCAGAAAAATACAGAAAAAAAAAAATGTCATTGGAATTTTGATGGGAATTTCATTGAATTTGTATATTGCTTTGGGTAATATGGTCATTTTGATTATATTTACACTTTCTATCTAAAAACAAGGAATATTTTTCTATTTCATTGTATCTTTTTTTGATTTCCTTTAACAATGATTTGTAGTTAGTTTTCTTTTTTTTTAAATTTTTAATTTATTTTTTTACAGAGATAGAGTCAGAGAGTCAGAGAGGGATAGATAGAGACAGACAGGAACGGAGAGAGATGAGAAGCATCAATCATCAGTTTTTCGTTGCACATTGAGACACCTTAGTTGTTCATTGATTGCTTTCTCATATGTGCCTTGACCGCGGGCCTTCAGCAGACTAAGTAACCCCTTGCTGGAGCCAGCGACCTTGGGTCCAAGCTGGTAAGCTTTTTGCTCAAACCAGATGAGCCTGCACTCAAGCTGGTGACCTCGGGGTCTCGAACCTGGGTCCTTCCGCATCCCAGTCCAACGCTCTATCCACTGTGCCACTGCCTGGTCAGGCAAGTTAGTTTTCTTTATATAGGCCCTTTACATTCTTTGTTTTGTTTATTTCTAGGTATTTTATTTTATTTTATTTTTGCAACTATTCAAGGGATTATTTTATTGAGTTTATTTTTTGATGTTTCATTGTTGGCATATAGGAAGGCAATGGACTTTTGTATATTAATTTTGTATCCTGCGACCTTACTATATTGGTTTATTGTTTCTAGTAATCTTTTTGTAGATTCTTTGGGGTTTTTGATGTATAGGATCATATCATCTGCAAAAAGTGACATCTTTACTTCTTCTTTTCCGGTATGGATGCCTTTTATTTCTTTATCTTGCCTGATTACTCTGGCTAGAACCTCTAGCACCATGTTAAATAAGAGTGGAGAGAGTGGACAACCCTGTCTTGTTCCTGATTTAAAGGGGAAAGCCTTCAGTTTTATGCCATTTAATATGATGTTAGCTGATGGTTTATCATATATGGCCTTTATCGTGTTGAGATATTTTCCTTCTATACGCATTCTGTTGATTTTATTAAACATAATATTGTGCTGTATTTTATTGAATGCCTGTTCTGCATCTATTGATAACATCATGTGGTTTTTGTTCTTTGTTTTGTTGATACGGTGTATTACATTAACTGTTTTACATGTGTTGAATCATCCTTGAGATTCTGGGATAAATCCCACTTGATCATGATGTATTATTTTTTAAAATATGTTGTTGTATTCGATTTGCTAGTATTTTGTTTACTATATTAGCATCTGTTTTCATTAGAGATATTGGTCTGTAGTTTTCTTTTTTTGTGCTGTACTTGCCAGGTTTCAGTATGAGGGTTATTTTTGGCCTCATAAAATGTGTTTGGAAGTATTGTTTCTTCAATTTTTTGGAAGACTTTGAGTAGAATTGGAACCAACTCTTCTTTGAATGTTTGATAGAATTCACTAGTAAGGTCGTCTGGCCCTGGACTTTTATTTTGGGGGAGGTTTTTAATAGTTATTTCTATTTCCTCCTTGCTTATTGATTTGTTTAGTCTTTCTGCTTCTTCATGACTCAGTCTAGGAAGATTGTATTGTTCTAGAATTTATTGATTTCTTCTAGATTGTTGAATTTGGTGGTATATAATTTTTCATGGTATTCTACAACAATTCTTTGTATATCTATGATATCTATGGTTATTTCTCTTCTTTCATTTTGTATTTTGTTTATATGAGTACTTTCTCTTTTTTCCTTGGTGAGTCTTGCCAAGGGTTTGTCAATTTGGTTTATCTTTTCAAAGAACCAGCTCCTTGTTTTATTAATTTTTTTCTATAGTTTTTTTGTTCTCTATTTCATTTATTTCTGCTCTGATTTTATTATTTCCTTTCTTCTTCTAGTTTTGGGTTGTCTTTGTTCTTTTTCTAGTTCCTTAAGGTCTGAAGTTAAGTGGTTAACTTGGGTTCGCTCTTGTTTGTTCATATAGGCCTGAAGTGATATAAATGTTCCTCTTATTACTGCTTTTACTGCATCCCAGAGATTCTGATATGTCGTATTGTTATTTTCTTTTGTCTGTATGTATCTTTTGATCTCTGCACTTATTTCTTCTTTGACCCACTCATTTCTTAAAGTATGTTGTTTAGTTTCCACATTTTTGTGGGTTTTTTAAATGTATTTTTGCAGTTGAGTTCTTCTTTTAAGGCTTTATGATCAGAAAATATGCTTGGTATAATTTCAATTTTTTTGAATGTGCTGATGTTATTTTTGTTGCCCAACATATGGTCAATTCTTAAGAATGTTCTATGTACACTAGAAAAAAATGTATACTCTGGCACTTTGTGATGAAATGTCCTGTAGATGTCTATCATATCCATTTGCTCTAGTGTTTTGTTTAAGGCCAATATTTCTTTATTAATTTTCTGTTTGGATGAATGATCTGGAGCCGTCAGCAGTGTATTGAGTTCTCCAAGTATGACTGTACATTTTCCAGTTTTTGTTTTTAGTTTAGTCAGTAGCTGTCTTATATATCTTGGTGCATATATATTAAGAAGAGTCATGTCTTCTTGATTCAGTGTCCTCTTAATCATTATGAAATGACCTTTTTTGTCTCTGATTACTTTTGTTGTTTTGTAGTCAGCATTGTTAGATATGAGTATTGCTGCACCTGATTTTTTTTGGATATTATTTGCTTGGAGTATTGTTTTCCAGCCTTACACTTTGTATTTGTTTTTAGCCTTGTTGCTTAGATGTGTTTCTTGTAGGCAGCATAGAGTTGGATTTTTTTTTTAAATCCATTTTGCTACTCTGTGTCTTTTTTTATTTTCTTTAGTTGGAAACAGGGAGGCAGTCAGACAGACTCCCACATGCACCCAACCGGGATCCACCCAGCACGCCCACCAGGGGGCAATGCTCTGCCCATCTGGGGTGTCACTCTGGTGCAACCAGAGCCATTCTAGCACCTGAGGCAGAGGCCACAGAGCCATCCTCAGCGCCCAGGAAAACTTTGCTCCAATGGGCCTTAGCTGCAGGAAGGGAAGAGAGAAACAGAGAGGAAGGAGAGGGGAGGAGTGGAGAAGCAGATGGGTGCTTCTCCTGTGTGCCCTGGCCGGGAATCAAAACCAGGACTCCTGCATGCCAGGCCAATGCTCTACCACTTAGCCAACTAGCCAGGGCCTCTGTGTCTTTTTACTGGTGAGTTCAATCCATTTACATTTAGTGTAATTATTGACACTTGAGGGTTTCCTATTGCCATTTTATATATTGCTTTCTTTTAGTTTTGTATCTTGTTTGATTCTTCTCTTTTTTTTCCTATCATTTGTTTTTGTTTGGTTGTAATACATACTTCTTTCCTCTGTTACTTCTTTTTTCAAGTCATGTGCTTCTGTGGTGGTTTTTTTAGGGGTGGTTACCATTAAGCAGTGGAAAGGTTACCTACCATGTTCATTGTAGTACATTATCTTATGAGTACTTCTGCATTCCATCTTCCTTTACTACTGTTAATCTTCATCCTCTCCCCTTTTTTGTTTTTGTTGTTACAGTTTAAATTTGGTTTTATTGTGTTCTTGGTGGAGCTTTTACTTGTGGCTTTGTTTTGTTTTGTTCTTTGTATCTGGTTAAAAAACTACTTTACTATTTCCTGAAGTGGGGGTTTTCTGATGATAAATTCCCTCATCTTTTCTGTATCTGTGAATGTTTTTATTTCTCCTTCATATTTGAAGGATAGCTTTGATGGGTATAGTATTCATGGCTAGAAGTTCCTCTGTTTCAGAACTTTAAATATTGGGGTCCACCCTCTTCTAGCTTTGCCGGGGTCCAGCCCCGGGGGCAATCCAGGGGTCCCACAGGAGGAGACGGCATCGGCGAAATCGAGTGAGAGAGCCGAATTCTTTTCTTTCTCTTTATTCTCTAGTTAGCATTTACTGCCAGGCATCTCTGCCAAATGCTAGTATAGCTCATTTTTTATACACACACACTGAGTTACAATTACATGATATTAATCATTGCTTTTGTTTCACTATATTTACATGTTTCCGGATAACAGTTAATTTATATCTATAAATCACAAACCAGGTAGCAAATCATTCAAAGTACAAAATAACTTGAATAGTGATAACAACATTGGTAAAAGCTTTTAAAGTATTAGTACTAATAGTTAACTCAACTTTACTGCTGTTGTGAGTCAAGGGGCAGAGAGAGATTAGCAGACAAAATCATTAAGGACTAACAATGGACCACCGCTTGCTCAGGTAAATGGCCTTGAGTTTATGCAGTGTCCTACTTTTTCTCACAGGATTCTAAAAGGCTTGCCTATAAAGAAATTGACATAACATTAAGAATAGCTTTCACCCAAAAATATACAGAGTGCACTTGCAAGATAGCCTAGTAGCAACATAATTTCAGAAGACATTAACTGTTATTACTTCTATGGATTCCCCTACATTCCTCTCATTATCAAAGAATCTTGGAAAGTATATAAATCTCATGAGAACATCTCATTGAGAAAGCCTAGCAATTGCCTTTAGTCAAAAGACAATTCTCTTAGTAAAACATTCTTTTCTTGCTGACTGCACTCTCATCCTAGGCCACACAATGGGCCATTCTACTATACCTTATCTAAGATACTATTGTCTAGTCAAATATTACTTATTTATTATATTTAAACACTAGTTAAGTTCTAACTCTATTCTTCTCAGAGTGTACCACTATCTGCAGATCAAATAAGCAAGAAGAAAGGAATGTTTCTCTACTCTATCACATGAAAAGGCTAGGGAGGAAAAATGTTGAATTAAGTGAAGGCCGAAAGGTGCTCTGTGCACAGCCACTGCCTCCTACCCACTCACAAGTCACAATCTATTCTTTCTAACATGATTAAGAAGGAATTCTCCTACAGACTTAACCCATTACGAGGGATATCATAGCCAGCCTCTTATGTCTATGAGCCCAGCTCAAGGGGCCCACAGGCTTTTCTGTGGAACTCACACCCTCTGTCTCATTTCCAAAGAAATCACTACGAATCTACAGGGAAAGCATGGTACTATTATCCCTGTGCCATAAATAATAGCACACACCCAGAAGAGGGGGGATATAAGGCCAGATTAATTCAAAAAGTCAAAGAGGGAAGTATCGTTGTGTCTCTTTTTTGGGTGACTTCGTCAACCCTCAGCCATTGGTCTTCTCTGCTGTGACTTTGTCAATCAGCAGTTTTTGATCTTCTTCTGCTGTGACCTTGTCAGCCAGCAGTTGTGGGTCTTCTTCTGCTGTGACCTTGTCAGCCAGCAGTTGTGGGTCTTCTCCTGCTGTGACCTTGTCAGCCAGCAGTTGTGGGTTGGCTCCCAACATAGCTTGTATAGTTTCTGCTGAGAAATCTGATGATAATCTAATAGGCCTTCCTTTATATGTTGTATTCTTCTTTTCTCTTGCTGCTTTGAGTACTTTTTCTTTGTCATTGGTTTGTTGCCAATTTCATTATGATGTGTCTTGGAGTAGGTTTGTTGGGGTTAAGATAACTCGGTGTTCTGTTTGCTTTTTGATTTCAAGGCTTTAGTTCTTTCCACAGGCTTGGGAACTTGTCTATTATTTTTTTAAATATGTTCTCCATTTCATTTTCTCTCTCTTCTCCTTCTGGTATACCTACTATTTTTATGTTTCTCTTTTTGATGTAGTCAGACAATTCCTGTAGGTCTTTCTCATTTTTTTTTAATTTGTGAGTCTCTCTCCCTTCTCTCTATTTTGCCTCAAGTTGCCTGTCTTCTATGTCACTTATCCTCTCTTCTATCTGGCCTGGTTTATTTAAGATTGTTACCTTGGTTTTTAGTTTATGAATTGAGTTTTTCATCTCTGTTTGATTTATTTTTATAGTTTCAATTTCCTTGGTAATATATTGTTTCTGTTCATTGAGTTGTTTTTTGAGCTCCCTAAATTGCCTTTCTGTGTTTTCTTGTATATCTCTGAGTATTTTTAAAATTTCTATTTAAAATCTGTCATTTAATTCCAGGTTTCCAATCTATTAAAATTTTTTTTCTATAGATTTTTCCTCATCTATCTGTGCTACATCTCTGTCTTTTTTATCCATGATATTTGATTTCTTTTTCCTTAATGGCATCTGAAGGTGGTTTTATTAATAACACTAATGAGAATTAATAAAGAATAAAAAGTAATAAAAATAGAAAATAAAAAAATTAAAAAATATTATTTTTTTTCTTTGAGAAAATACGGTGAAAACTGAGAATTATATTGTGCTAATGAAACAGAAACTACCTAGAATGGAAGGCCTGAGTTGGGGAGTTGTGACAAAGGGGCAAAAAATGAGGTAGGAACCCACAAAATGAAAAAAAGAAACAAATTTGAGTCAAGAATATAATAATTTGCTTGCAAATGATGGTCAAATGATATAGTGAAAGAGATAACCAAAAAACAAAAAAAAAAGAAAAAAATATTATTTTATTAAGTGGAACAAAAACTACATAGAATGAAGAGCCGGAGTTGGAGGAATGGTAATAAGTTAAAAAGTGAATTAAAAAGCATACAAAATGCCACAAAGAAAAAATTTGAATCCAAAGTAAAACAATTTGTTTGTGCATGAGGGTCAAATGAGAGAAAAAGTGAAAGAGAAAAGAAGAGGCCCTGGCTGGTTGGCTCAGTGGTAGAGTGTCGGCCTGGCGTGTAAGAGTCCAGGGTTTAATTCCCGGCCAGGGCTCACAGGAGAAGTGTCCATCTGCTTCTCCACCCCTCCCCGTCTCCTTCCTCTCTGTCTCTCTCTTCCCTCCCCCAGGTGAGGCTCCATTGCAGCAAAGTTTTCCCTGGCACTGAGGATGGCTCTGTGGCCTCTGCCTCAGGCACTAGAATGGCTCTGATTGTGGCAGAGCGATGCCTCAAGATGGGCAGAGCATCGCCCCCTGGTGGGCATGCCGTGTGGATCCCTGTTGGGCACATGCGGGAGTCTGTCTGACTGCCTCCCCGTTTCCAACTTCAAAAAAGAAAGAAAAAAATTCAAAAAAAAGAAGAATAAATTAAGAGAGAGGGAGAAAAAAGAAAAAGAAAAAGAAGAAGAAAAAAAGAGAGCATTAAGGTTTTTGAAGTGTAACCCTCATAGAGAGAAAGAAAAAAGAAAAAAAAAAAACAAAATGGGAAATGTAACACCTATGAGTAATTTAGTTCAAGATGAAGAGAGGAATAAGACAAGCAGAGGATAAAAGGACCAAGGTGGAAGAAACAAAATAAAGATAAGAAAATGTAATAAACCAAAAAAAGTGAAAAAGTTATAAAGACTGAATTATTCTTGATTTTGAGATGTTATCCTCTTCTTTATTTTTTTCTTCTCCCTCTTCCTGGTTGGTGGCACTATACCCCAGGCTTTGCCCTTGTGGCATGCTTAGGCAGAAATTTGCAGTTGATATGTCTCTATGCAGTGACATAAACTAGGCCTCAGTCTCATTGGTAGTCAGGGTTTCTTAGCATTTGCAGGCTCCAACAATGAGAAAGTTTGTTTTCCCAGAGCTTCTCTCCAAGTCTCTTCTTCCTGAATTAGCAGCCTGGTGATCCAGCTATGAGGTTTCCCCTGCCACTGCCTGGAGAGTGAGACCCTAAGAGCTGGCAAATTCCCACTCTATCCCCACTCAGTGCAGGGCTCTGGGTAAGGCTCTGTCAGTCAGAGCTGCCAGCATAATCAGGCAGGGCTGGGAGCTAACTGCTCTTAAGGTGTCTTTCTATGAGCCTCCAGGCATGTCTAGTATGTCTCAGCACTCTATGGGACCACTCTCCCCAGGTTTTTTGAACTTTGTAACCTGTATTGGCTGGCAGGAAGATGCCCTAGTCACTGCCTGCAAAACAGGAGGTCTTAAGAGCTGCCAAGTCCCTCCTTTTAGCACACAGCCCTGAATATGAAAGCTCTGCCTATCAGAGCCACCAGCTTAAGCAGGTAGGGGGGCATGTTGACTTCTGTTCAGGCTCCTTTCTAAGGTTCCCCGGGCATATCTAATTAAATTTGCCTTAGCGTTCTGTGGGATTGATCTCAGCAGGCTTCTTCCTTGTTAAAAAGCCTACAGCCTAGCCTGTCCAACTTCTGCAGTGTTCTCTGAGGTCTGTTCTGTAGGAATGTGTTTTTTACCCTGTATCGACTGGCAGGAAGTTGCCCTAGCCACTATGTGCAGAGCTAGAGGCCCTAAGAAATATCACATCTCTTCTCTCAGATCACTGACCTGAGGAATAAGACCTTGTCAGCCAGAGCTGCTGCCAGCATAAGGCAGTTGGGCAGTAAGCAGACTGTGGGTTAAGCTAATTTCAGTGATTGAATCCGTGGATCTGCTCCAAAGACTTCAAGCTGACTGCACGCCCCTCCCCCTAGCACTTATGTATTTTTTCTTCCTCAGGAATGTGCTTTGTTAGCCTGGAGGATGTGCCCCACCCACCTGAAGAGATCTGGGAGTAAGGAAGTCAGCTTTCACGTACTCCCCGTGCACTGTATTCAGGGAGCAGGGATTACACCGAGACTCTGGTTGCAGCCCATGCAGAAGGCTACTGCTGTTTCTAACCCTGCCCCTCTGTCCGGGAACATTGGCGCCCATGCCCAGGGTGCTAGGAGGAATCACACGCTGTCCATGCTGGCCGACCAGGATATTGGGTAATGAAGGCCACTGCTCACCTGCCTTTGCTGGAGTCCGGCACCAGCATTAGCTCGCATGGGCTGAGCCACCCCGGGACACTCTTTCCACGGCTTGAACATCTCTGCCCCAGTCCAGCTATTTCCACGCCCCCAGCCCTCACTTTCTCTCAGTTCAAATGAAAGCAGCCCTTACTCAGGTCAGTGAAGAAGGTGGAGTATTTCATTCTCTGCCTTATTTCCTTCAGGGTTGATTATATATTTAGCCACCTTTTTGCCCAATCATACCTTTGTTCAGTGTGTGGGACTTACAGAAGCTCCTGGGATCATTTTTCTGTCTCTAGTGTAGAACTTGTTGAAATTTTGGGGAGAGGTATTGGAAGCGCTCCTCATGTTGCCATTTCTCTGACGTCACCATGTTGCTTACTTTTTCATTAGAGCCTTTCACATATTAATAATTGTTATTTTAAATTTTCTGCCTGATTAATTCCAAAGTGTGTATTGTACTTGATTATGGTTCTGCAGCTTGTTTTTGTTGTTGTTGAAAGCTGAATACAGTGTATGGGGTAAGAGAAAATGTAGCAAATAGGCCTTCATGTGAGGTATTATGTTAATCTGAGTCATCAGCAAACCACAGCTTGCGAGAAACATGCAGCTCTTTGGCCCCTTGAGTGTGGCTCTTCCACAAAATACCACATGCAGGGACTACCTCAATAAGGAATGTACCTACCAATGTAGTTTAAGTTTAAAAAATTTGACTCTCAAAAGAAATTTTAATCATTGTACTGTTGATATTTGGCTCTGTTGAACAATGAGTTTGCTGACCACTGAAGGAGCTAGTCTGTAGGTATTTAATATAGCTATAGGTTCCTTGGATTTACATTCCTCTGGTGATCTTATTTTTGTGTCTCATTGATTTGGGGCTTCTCTAAGAACTACTCTCAGATTCTTTGACTTTCAAATGTTTCAGCTGTAATCCACTGGATTCCTATTGATGTGGGGGGTAAGCTGTAGAGCAGATGAAGCATGGTATAACATTATGACTGCATCTCATTATTTCAATGAGTCTATTTCTCTGTGTTGTGACTTTCACAATGTTTTTTAGCATTTCTTTTCCCCACAGGTGAGACAGAGTCTGGAGGGTCCCTGAGTAAAGGTAGGGCAGGCTCCAGAGAAGCATTTTCCATAGAGAGCAGGCCTTTATTATGAAGAAGGCCCTGGATGTATTTCAGAACTAATTCTCTTTCCCTCTCCTTGCAAGAACCACTAGCTCTTTCTCATACTTTTACTGTAAGTGCCTAGAGAGAATAGCCATAAAGGCATGCCCCTTTTAGAAGACTGAGGTCCCTCATAGTTTAACAATCTTAAACTAGTCCACACTCATCCTCCAAAAATTTGTTAATTTTTTTACTTAAATGTTCCCATCAGTGTATGTTTCTCCTGGTGAGCATATATCAGCTCTAATTCTTTGTATATGCTTGTCTCTCCAGATTTGGAAGTAGCAGTTAGTCTTGAAACCAGTGTCAGAAAACACTGGTTTTCTGACAGGTCCAAGAATCATTACTGATTTTGTTTGTACAACCATTTCCTGTTATAATGATAGGAGTAATGATTTCTGAGCTCTTTAGATATTGGAGCTGAAATTAGAAATCAACTATATTCACTGATAAAGTATTAGCTTTGTTCTTGGAATTTGCTTGTTCCTCTGTGCATTTAATTATTTTGTCTCTTATGTGACATTTCCTCTTTCTGCTATTAACTTTTGGTTATTTGACAAATGCTTTTGTAATTTAATTAGAGTCTATATCCATTGATTGTCATGTGAAAAGCCCATCCATTAAATTCTCATGTTACCTCTCTCCCTCTTGTCCAGAGAGAGCATACTAAACTTACATTTGTCAAGAGGTGTCCACTTACTTTTGTGTTCAACCATCTATATTTCTTCACTTCCCTATCCACTGCACATGTGCTCTTCTGCTATTTCCTTCACTCTACATTTATCAGTCCCAGTTAGTTGAACTCCATAGGGTCTCAGCTCATGCCATGATGCAGGGCACATAGTAACATGGTTGATGTTGAAAAGTAATAAAATAAAATAAAATAAGCTATTGGTAGTAATTTGTCACATTTTTAAAAAATAATATATAACTGTTAAAATGAAGGTGTTTTTCAAAATTTTGGAAAGTCTAGGTGATGAATAAAAGCACATTTTTACCTAAAAATATTTTCCATTATTATATATATACTATTATATATGATATTATATTTTACTTAACATAATAGTTTCCAGGTCCATCCACTAAGCCAGGCAGAGAAAGAATAATATCTTATGATCTCACTCATTTGAGGAATCCTATGAACAATGTGAACTGAGGAATGGAATAGAGGCAGAGGTGGAATCAAAGTGACCAGAGGGAAAGCAGACAGAGGGAGAGAGGATGAAAGGATGGGATCAGAGAAGGGAAAAAGATTGGTGAAATTATATACACATAACACAGTGTTATAGAGAGCAAGACAGCTAATCTAGAGGGAAGGGAGGAGGGAACTGGGATAGGGGGAAAAGGAGGAGGTTTTGGGGATCATGAGGGTGGGGGGATGTATTCGGTGGGACACTTGAATCTATGTAAACACAATAAATCAGGGGTCAGGAATCTTTTTGGCTGAGAGAGCCATGAACACCACATATTTTAAAATGTAATTCTGTGAGAGCCATACAATGACCCATGTATGTTATGCGTTATCCAATAAAAATTTGGTGTTGTCCCGGAGGACAGCTGTGATTGGCTCCAGCCACCTGCAACCATGAACATGAGCGGTAGGAAATGAATGGATTATAATACATGAGAATGCTTTATATTTTTAACATTATTTTTTTTATTAAAGATTTGTCTGCAAGCCAGATGCAACTATCAAAAGAGCCACATTTGGCCTGACCTGTGGTGGCACAGTGGATAAAGCATCGACCTGGAAATGCTGAGGTCACCGGTTCAAAACCCTGGGCTTGCCTGGTCAAGGCACATATGGGAGATGATGCTTCCAGCTCCTCCCCCCGTCTCTCTCTCTGTCTCTCTCTCTCCCTCTCTCTTTCCTCTCTAAAAATGAATAAATAAAATAAAAATTAAATTAGAAAATAAAAAGAGCCAAACTATTAAAAAAAAAAAAAGAGCCACATCTGGCTCGCAAGCCATAGGTTCCCGACCCCTGCAATAAATTAAAATCAATTAAAAAAAGTCAATTATATTTCTAATACCAAAATGTGGTGTTCATATAATGACTTTGAAGTATATAATTGAATGAAGTTCAAGAAACAATTTTCTCAGTTTCTAAATCACTCATTTGAGAGAGAGAAAAGTGAGCCACCAAAAAAATAAGGTGAGTAGCACAGATTGTACAATCTACCAATTTACAGATCAATGCTCTTCCATTACATCACTCTGCCTTCTGACACCTTTGAATGATTTGCTGGTAATGGTAGCTATGGATTGCTACAATATTCAGTCAGGGCAGACTCAACCAGTAATATTACCAGCAATATCCCCCATGGACATATTTATTACAACTGTTCCTTGTTTTGTTCTGCATCAGCAGGTCCATCTGGCATTAACAAATTGACCAGGTGTTCTGAGGAAAAGTTGGCACATAAATGCTTTTAATATTGTGATACTAGTGGGAGAACAAGATTTAAAAAATGAAAGAAAATTAAATTATTCTTGGTATATATGAGCTTACAAGACCTTTTGAGGTGGTAACAATTATGGAACATCTTTTGCTTTATTTGTGGATAGTTTTTGGCTTGGTTTAAAAAATCAGAATGAAGTATAAATATCCAAGAGAGATATGGTGCCATACTCACTACTACAGTAAATAACTAAAAGTTTAGGTGTGCACCTTTAAAAATCTGTAGTAAAATTAGAAAATAAAATAATGTGTGACATAGCTCATGAAAAACATTTATGATTCTAAAGAAAAAATAAATAAAACCTCTCTTTTGTTTATTCTAGATTAGTTGGTACCTGACTGACGTTTTAATCAGATAGTCAAAATATGGCTTACAAATGACCTTTACCTTACTAAATATAATTTTATGGTTTGAATCAGTTAATTCTTTCCCCAAAGTAAACAATGTCCTGTGTATTTTAGCTTATCTAGAGAATGAAGATATTAAGAAAGCAGCTCTCACTCTAATATTACAGAACTCTAATTGAACAACAAATGTAGTGCATATCCATTGAGACTTCCAATAGCCCCTAAGAAGCTTTCATCAGACAGAGATGTTTGTGTGGCACATTGGTACACATTAATGAGAAAACTCCCTGCTGGTACCAGCACTATACTATACCCTTGACTTTCATTATGTAAAGATTAATAATATCATGGCAAATGTGCTTTTATCAGTTTTGAATATACATAAGGTATAATAACGTAAAATACACAACCATATAACCTTTCTAGGGACTTTTAAATCAGAAAACCATGAGTAATTTCTCATGGTTTGGTTAATTTTATCTAACATTTAATTTTATGCTTATTTTTATTTAACCTTTTTATTGTAACTTTTTGTATTTTTGTTCACTTTTTATCTTAATGCATTATTTAGTGATTTTAGAAAAACTGAAATAAAGCAAAAGTTGATAAATCTAGGATTTAGAAATGACATCTAACTGTATAGCTCCTTAAATATAGATATTTATACATGTTCTTGCATATTTTCATAAACAGATTTTATCACAATTTTTTTCTAATTTTTCCCACAAATTATATATTATATATTTTTTCACTTTGCTGTTTGAATAAAGATTTTACACTGTCATTATTAATATATAAATTAAATTTAGAATATAAAAATTATATATTCATATATTCAAATGTAAAAGAATTTAATGACTCCCTGAAATAAAAGATGTCAAGTTTAGCATATTTATGTTTTTTCAGCATTTTACTGACCTGGAAATTTTGTTCCTATACTATTTTTATTGTGTCAGTAATCATAACACTATATTAACCAATAACCTCCCTCCAGGATTCTTTTCTTGTTTCTATAATTAAATATGTTTAATGTTAATTACTAATCACTCAAATTATATTTGAGTTTTTCATATTGTTTTAGATTGATGAATTTAATTGCCAACAATATTTCTCTAGAAGTACTCATTTTATATTTCTTAAGTCTTTTATAGAGCATCAAGCCAATTCGTGTAATTCTTTTATGACCACCAAGATGGGTCTCATATTCTTGGATCATACCTACTTTTCATTGGGACTTACCAATTACTGATTAATTATCTTCTTCTGAAGTGTTTTTGTAAAAAAATCTAAGGCAAGTATAATTTTTCCCATATAGGCAAAATGGACCTCAGTACATACTGTAAGTACATGAGTTATGCCCACAATGTAAGTGAACTTGCAAATGGATCCTTCACTAGTCTAGCCTTTGAGGAGACCACACCAGCTAACACATAGAATGCAACCTGGTAAGACCCAGAAGCAGGGAACTCGGTTAGGCTAAGCCCTGACCTTTTTCTTATAGAAACTGTGAGGAAATAAATGTGTTCTGTTTTAAGGTGCTAAATTTGTGATAATTTGTTCTGCCACATAGAAAACAAAAACACTATTAATTATCTTTGTACAATGTGTGCATCTATTACTTACGTTCATACTTTGATTCACCAGGTATTTTCTGAGCTCTTAATATGTACCAGGTCCTTTTAAGAATTCATCTCACAATTACTTAAGTCAGTAAATAAGATTCCAGATGGGAATTCAGGTCTTTTTACTACTTATTCAATGATTATTCTTCTATAATAAGATATGGGTGCACTAATTAAAAAGTCAAATATATAATTGTCTCAAATATGTAAGTTATAATGGTTACAACTATCATTCCTTATATGTGCTTATATTTGTTCCAGATTTGAAGGTGTGTTGATTGTTACTAAGTCCTAACCCCTGAATAGGAAATGAAGTAAACAGTCTTTTTCAGAAATGGTCATTAATGTTTAGAGTATACATATATTCAATTTTGTTGTGCTTAAAAGTCAAAAAAGAAGTAAAAATCATATGATAAATACATCTTCTTAAATAGAAAGACACATTGTTTCTCATTTATAAAAATATTAATATCAGTGAATTCTGGTTCACCACATTTCTCAACATCAACATTTAAAATTCTTTATTAATTTTTTTACTTTATTTTTGTGGGTTTATGAGATTTAATTATTTCAAGTTTTGAGAGACACTTTAATATTGATTTTTCAGTCAAATTATTTGAAAACTTATAGCTAGAAAATAATTTGAACTATATTAATGGACTTGTAATGAAATTAATTGAAAATTTTATGGATAAAAATGTATATATAAAAATATAAAGCCAGACTTTGTTTTAATCTAATAGTTTCTTTAGATATTTATAATGGGATAATAAAGTAGTACTGAATAAAATAATTATTTGAATTTAGTTTCTTATTTGATAAGATCTAATGGAATAAAAAAATACCTCATTGATTTATTTTAATTTTATTGAGAATTAAATTTTATGCTGCAATAAACTAAAGGTCAAATTCAGAGAATTATGATATCTTACTAGTGCTAGCAGAATAAATATTAACCAGTATTTATTACAGTTTTAAAAGCTTTTATTAATATCAAAAATGGTAATGGAGAAACAATGATACCAAATTACTTATTTTCACCATACTTGATGTTTTGGAATAAATGTGATTCCAAGAGTGAAAGGATATGCTTATCTGGCTGAAAATAGTAAAATTTTATTTCTTAATTAATAAATTGATACATATGTTCTATTATTAATGAGTACAGAAGCTGAACTATTTTATTTATTAATGGATATATATTTTATAATGGACTACATCTGCTAAGCAATAAAAATGCATATTGAAGACTCCATTTTTACCATCATATAGATTGTACTAAATTAGATTTCAACATTGCTATTTACAATCACTTATGATTGACTCATTCATAAAATCAGAGAGTCAACTGGGAAAATAATGGTTATTTGACCAGGATGTTGAGGTTGTCCCAAAAGAGTGAGGGCATGCAAAAGTTGAAGACAAGTTGCCAATTACTAAATTTCTTTAAAATGACTTCTGCTCCATCAACTTTTAAAATAGAGTAAACATGTTTTCAAACACTTTTGTTTCTCTCAGCATATAATTTCTGATCATTACTATTTTCTACTTATTACTTTTAAGATACAAAGTCCATATACTTTTAGAAAGAAGTATCATTAATTTTAAATTGTAAAAAATTACAGTGTTAAAATGATAAAAAAAATTAGTGAAATTCTACCACTAATAAAAGTGAGCAAAATAATTGAGTTTGTACAAAAAATATAATTTGCCTATATAACACACAGGTTTTTTACTTCAGTTAATTGCCATTTTTGTTGCATTCTATAAGTTTCTTAAGGTCAGAACAACATTTATTCATCTTTGTCTCCTCAGAGATTGAGACCAATCTGACAAATATTTTGGTTAGAATTGAATTGATTAGAATTAAATCAGAAAATAATTTAATTTTTTATCAGTTGCTATCAGGACAATAAAGTAAACAAATCTGTATAATCTTTGCAAGGTTAAAAATGACAGGTTTTATGTTGGGATCTTAGATCACCTACTTGGTAGGATATAATTGTTGTTTATGCTCCTTACCTTGGCTGTTTGGATGAGAAGTATTTTATTTTATTTTTCTGACCTTTAAAAATTATTTTTATTGACTCTATTGGCATGATATTGGTTAATAAAATTACATAAGTTTCAAATATAAAATTTTATAATACATCATCTAGATAAGGATATTTTCTTAAATATAATTAAGTCCTTCAAGGTACACGATAATCTTCATTCAATCTTCTATGTATTTATTTTTAAATATTTTTTCATATTTACTTTATTATTGAATTGTGGTGACACTAGTTAAGGAAATATTATAGGTTTTATGTGCACAACTCTACAACACATCATCTGCACACTGTATTGTTTGTTCAATCCCCAGTCAAGCCTTCTTTCATTACCATTTATCCCTACTGTGCCCTCCTCCACTTCTACCCTCCTCTTTTCTGCCAACAATCACCCTATTATTGTCTATGTTCATGAATTCAAGTTTCATTTTTCTGAATCCTAAAAGTATCCAGCTCCTAAACTGATCATTAACTCTTGCATATTTCTTCAACCAATAGAATCTGTGTTACCAACTCAGTAGCAGCATGTTTCCTAGGCTCCAGTGAGTGTGATCTAATTAAAATAACAAAAGAATCTGAATATCAGGGATAGCCATAGCTGAAGCAGCTAGTTTGGTTTATGTGTTTATATTCATTAATCTTCAACAACCACCAACACGATAAGCAAAACTATTATTTATGCCAGTCTTCATAATTGGTATGAAAAATGATATGACAAAACTTTACCTACCCTATAAGTGCTTTATGAAAAATAATGTAAGGCATAGGTCATGGAATTAAAGAATTATAAACTGCAACAACATGTAATTTATTAATATTGTTTCATCGTGATGATCAATGAATGTAATATACATATGAGGAATTAAGAATCAATTACAAAGCTAACAATTATGTGATTATAATGTTAGTCCAAACCAATAAGAAACTTTGTTTAAAAACATATTTGCAGGGAAAAAGATGGCAGCGGAGTAGGCGGATGCACAGACGCCCAGCTCTCACCACCAAACTGGAATACAAATAAATTTAGGAAAAATCATCATGAAAAATCAACTCTGAACTGCAAGAAGAGCTCTCAAAAACCAAGGAGCAAAGAAGAAGCCACAACAATCCTGGTAGAGAGCGCCTGAATCTCCTCTGCTTACAGGAATGGGGGGGTGAGGCTGAGAGCCCAGAGGGGATCTCACACAGGGAAAAGAGAAGAAACTACTGCTCACAGCCACTTGCCTGGTGACCAGGAAGCGAGGTGTGTTGAAAAGACCAGCTTATCTCCCAAGTGGAAAGGATAGGACAGGGAGAGGGACAGACTGTGAGGGGCTAAGGAATGCAGGAAATGAACTAAAAAAGCTGACTCATTCATGCTGGAGGCGGCCATAGCTGGGGGAGGGACTGAACCTTTCACAAAACAGAGCTGAAGTGCTTCCGGATCAGAGATCTCCGGACATTTATCCAGCTCCAATCAGTGCAACAAGACACAGCTGAAAACAAGAAGTGGGGAGGAGGGGCAGTAACTCAGGTCTCCATGGAGATCTGAGATACACCTCCCCCTACTGAAGCTGAGAAAACACCCTGCCCCCAGTGAGATTAGCTGGCTAAAGAGAACTTCAGAGTCTCAGGTTACACCCATCCCATTCCTGGATACAGTTTCAAGGAAGGCCCCTGCTGAGATCAGTAGAAAGACTATCACCTGTTAAGAAAACAAACAAATCAAGACTTCAAAGCTGCCCAAATCTGAAAGTGGATTACAGATAACAGCTGATACCAACCCAAGAAGACCTAGAAATAACACAACTGAAAACTGGAGGCAGACAACACCAAGCCTAGGCTTAACCAACTCTACAAATAAAACACCCAAAAACAGATGATGAGAAGACAAAGAAGTGCAATCCAAATAAAACCACAAGAGACACCTTCAAGAGATGAACTGAGTGATATGGAAATAATCAAACTTTCAGATGTGGAGTTCAAAATAATGATTTAAGGATGCTTAGGGATCTTAGAACAAAAATGGATGGTCATTATGAACACCTAAATAAAGAAATAGCAAGTATAAAAAAGAATCAGTCGGAGATGACAAATACAATATCAGAAATAAAGACCCCAATTGAAGGAATTAAAAACAGGATAGATAGAGCAGAGGATCGAATCAGCGAGTTAGAGGACAACTGGAATGAAGGCATGAAAGCAGAGCAGAAAAGAGAAAAGAGACTCAAAAAGTCAGAGGAAACTCTTAGAGAGCTCTGTGACAACATGAAGAGAAATAACATCCACATCATAGGGGTTCCTGAAGAAGAAGAAAAAGAACAAGGGATAGAGATTTTGTTCAATCATATCATAGCTGAAAACTTCCCTAAATTAATACAAGAGAAACTCTCACAAGTCCAAGAAGCACAAAGGACTCCATTAAAGAGAAACCCAAAGAAACCTACACCAAGACACATCATAATTAAAATACCAAAGCTAAGTGATAAAGAGAAAATATTAAAAGCTGCAAGAGAACAAGAACCTACAATCAAGACTACTTTATCCAGCAAGGCTATCGTTTAAAATCGAAGGAGAAATAAAAAGCTTCCCAGACAAAAAACAACTCAAGGAATTCATTAAAACCAAACCAATGCTACAGGAAATGTTAATGGGCCTATTGTAAACAGATCAAAGTGGGAAAAGAATATAGCAAAAAAGAAATACACCTTTAAAGAAGAAAATGGCAATAAACAACTACATATCAATAATAACCTTAAATGTAAATAGATTAAATGATTCAATCAAAAGACATAGGGTAGCTGCGTGGATAAGAAAACAGGACCCATACATATGTTGTCTACAAGAGACACACCTTAGAACAAAAGACACACATAGATTGAAGGTAAAAGGATGGAAAAAAAACATTTCATCCAAACAAAAATGAAAAAAAAGCTGGGGTAGCAATACTTATATCAGACAAATTGGACTTTAAAACAAAGGATATAGTAAGAGATAAAGAAGGCCACTACATAATGATAAAGGGAGTAATCCAACAGGAAGATATAACTATTATAAATATCTATGCACCTAATATAGGAGCACCCAAATATATAAAGCAGACTTTGATGGATTTAAAGGGCAAGATCAACAGCAATACTATAATAGTAGGGGATTTCAATACCCCACTAACATCACTAGATAGATCCTCAAGAAAGAAAATTAACAAAGAAACAGCAGACATATTGGAAACACTAGATCAACTTGATTTAATAGATATCTTCAGAACCTTTCACCCTAAAGCAGCAGAATATACATTCTTTTCAAGTGCTCATGGTACATTCTCTAGGATAGACCACATGTTAGGGCACAAAAGTGCTCTCAACAAATTTAAGAAGACTGAAATCATATAAAGCACTTTCTCCGATCACAACGACATGAAAATAGAAAAGAATCACAACAGAAAAGCTCAAAAATTCTCAAACACATGGAAACTAAATAGCAGGTTGTTAAATAATGAATGGATTAAGAATGAGATCAAAGAAGAAATGAAAAAATTCCTAGAAACGAATGACAATGAGCATACAACAACTCAAAATTATGGGACACAGCGAAGGCAGTGCAGAGAGGGAAGTTCATAGCATTACAGGCACACTTTCAGAAGCTAAAAAAAGCTCAAATAAACAACTTAACCCTGCATCTAAAAGAATTAGAAAAAAAACAGCAAGTAAAGCCCAAATGTAGTAGAAGGAAGGAAATAATAAAGGTCAGAGCAGAAATAAATGACATAGAGGCTAAAGAAACAATACAGAGGATCAATGAAACTAGGAGCTGGTTCTTTGAAAAGGTAAACAAGATTGATGAACCTTTAACTAGACTCACCAAGAAAAATTAGAAATGAGAGAGGAGAAATAATAACTAACAAAACAGAAATACAAAATATTGTAAGAAAATACTATGAAGAACTGTATGCCAAAAAACTAGACAACCAAGATGAAATGGACAAATTCCTTGAAACATATAATATTCCAAAAATCAATCTGGAAGAATCAGAAAACCTAAACAGACCGATTACAAAAAATGAGATTGAAACAGTTATCAAAAAACTCCCAACAAAGAAAAGTCCGGGGCCCGATGGCTTCACAACGGAATCCTACCAAATACTCAAAGAACTAACTCCTATCCTTCTCAAACTATTTCAAAAAATTCAAGAGGAAGGAAGACTTCCAAGTTCCTTTTATGAGGCGAGCATAATTCTGATTCCAAAACCAGGCAAAGACAACACAAAGAAAGAAAATTATAGGCCAATATCTCTGATGAATATAGATGCTAAAATCCTTAACAAAATATTAGCAAACCAGACCCAACATACACCATGATCAAGTGGGATTTATTCTGGGGAGGCAAGGCTGGTACAATATTCATAAATCAATCAATGTGATTCATCACATAAACAAAAAGAAGGAGAAAAACCATATGATAATTTCAATAGATGCAGAAAAAACATTTGATAAAATCCAGCACCCATTCATGATCAAAACTCTCAGCAAAGTGGGAATACAGGGAACATACCTCAACATGATAAAAGCCATCTATGAGAAACCCACAGCCAACATCATACTCAATGGGCAAAAATTAAAAGCAATACCCTTAAGATCAGGAACAAGGCAGGGGTGCCCCCGTTCACCACTCTTATTTAACATGGTCCTGGAAGTCCTAGCTACAGCAATCAGACAAGAAGAAGAAATAAAAGGCATTCAAGTTGGAAAAGAAGAAGTAAAACTATCATTATTTGCAGATGATATGATATTGTATATAGAAAACCCTAAAGTCTCAGTCAAAAAGCTACTAGACCTGATAAATGAATTCAGCAAAGTGGCAGGATATAAAATCAATACTCAGAAATTAGAGGCATTTTTATACACCAACAATGAACAGTCAGAAAGAGAAATTAAGGAAACAATCCCCTCACAATTACAACCAAAAAAAAAAGTACCTAGGAATAAACTTAACCAAGGAGACTAAGACTTGTACTCAGAAAATTACAAAGTATTCATCAAAGAAATCAAGGAAGATACAAACAAGTGGAAGCATATACCGTGCTCATGGTTAGGAAGAATAAACATCATTAAAATGTCTATTTTACCCAAAGCAATCTATAAATTTAATGCAATACCAATTAAATACCAATGACATACTTCAAAGATATAGACCACATATTTCAAAAATTTATATGGAACCAAAAGAGAACACAAATAGCCTCAGCAATCTTAAAAAAGAAGAATAAAGTTGGAGGTATCACACTTCCTGATATCAAGTTATACTACAAGCCCATTGTACTCAAAACAGCCTGGTACTGGCATAAGAACAGGCATATGGATCATTAGAACAGAACAGAGAACCCAGAAATAAACCCACAGTTCTATGGACAACTGATATTTGACAAAGGAGGTAAGGAAATACAATGGAGTAAAGACTGCCTCTTTAACAAATGGTGTTGGGAGAATTGGACAGCTACCTGCAAAAAAATGAAACTAGATCACCACCTTACACCACTCACAAAAATAAACTCAAAATGGAAAAAAGACTTAAATGTAGGCTGTGAAACTATAAGCATCTTAGAAGAAAACATAGGCAGTAAGCTATCTGACATCTCTCAGAGCAATATATTTGCTGATTTATCTCCATGGGGAAGTGAAATAAAAGAAAGGATAAATAAATGGGACTATATCAAACTAAAAAGCTTTTCTACAGCTAAAGATAGCAAGAACAGAATAAAAAGACAAACTACACAATGGGTGAACATATTTGACAATACGTCTGATAAGGGGTTAATTACCAAAATTTATAAAGAACTTGTAAATCTCAATACCAGGAAGACAAACAATCCAATCTAAAAATGGGCAAAAGAGATGAATAGACACTTCTCCAAAGATGACATACAGATGGCCAATAGGCATATGAAAAAATGCTCAACATCACTAATCATTAGAGAAATGCAAATTAAAACCACGAGATTTCACCTCACAGCAGTCAGAATGGCGCTCATCATCAAAACAACACAGAATAAGTGGTGGCGAGGATGTGGAGAAAAGGGAACCCTCCTCACTGCTGGTGGGAATGCAGACTGGTGCAGCCACTGTGGAAAACAGTATGGAGATTTCTCAAAAACCTGAAAATCGAACTGCCTTTTGACCCAGCTATCCCACTTTTAGGAATATACCCCAAGGACACCATAGAACGGCTCCAAAAGGAGAAATGTAACCCCATGTTTATGGCAGCATTGTTCACAATAGCGAAGATCTGGAAACAGCTCAAGTGTCCATCAGAGGATGAGTGGATTAAAAAGCTTTGGTACATATATACTATGGAATACTCCTCAGCCATAAGAAATGATGACATCGGATCATTTACAATAACATGGATGGACCTTGATAACATTATAGGGAGTGAAATAAGTAAATCAGAAAAAAAACTAAGAACTATATGAATCCATACATAGAAGGGACATAAAAATGGGACTCAGAGACATGAACAAGAATGTGATGGCAACAGGGGTGGGGGGTGGGGGGAGGGGGGATGGGGTGAAGAAGGAGAGAGTGCTTGGGGGAGGGGAGGGGCACAAAGAAATCCAGATAGAAGGTGACAGGAGACAATTTAGCTTTGGGGGAGGGGTATACAGCACAATCAAATGTCAAAATAATCTAGAGATGTTTTCTCTCAACATATGTACCCTGATTTATCAATGTCACTGCATTAAATTTAATAAATAAATTAAAAAAAACATATTTGCAAATTTTTACATGTTTTAACATTTAAAGTCATGGTTAGAGAGAATTCTCCAAAGCTATCAAATAAAATTATCCACAGGCATTATAATGTTCTTTAATATTTGCCAAAAAATTCCTGCTGGTAGCTTTGATTTCTCACTTATGTTATTCTTACCTAGGATTGCAAGGACATATTTAATAATGTATGTACAATGTTTGATTCTGTTTTGTATATATGGACATTGACACTATGGAATGTAAAATCAGGTTTATTAAAAGTAAGTGTTAATACTTCTCAATATTACAATGTCTTACTGTTATAAGGTTTCACTTCATTAGACATTAATGGATTGTAAAATGTAGAGATTAAATGGTCATTGTCAATTCAGTATACATCAGATAATTGTTACAATAAATGATAGTCTTACTTTTAAAATAATTAAGAAAATAAATCTTTTGGTAACAAATATTGATAAGAATATTTTTAGTGTTACATTGTTTAAAAGGGGTGATGGCTTAAACCCTCCTGAGAGTCAGCTCTCTGTGAACTCTGAGCATGCCTGCATGCTCTTGCTGAGTGTGTCACACCTCAAGGTTTATCTTCTGATACTGAGCAATTTCTGTAGTCAGTCACATAGGCAGCATAGTAGTTGAAAGTGACCCAATTTTTCCCTGGAAAGGAGACTGGCTTGTGTGTTGCTTGCTACAGTATTTGCTGCTTGATGAAAAGCATGCTGAGCCTTTGACCCTGCATTCCTCACCTGCTCTGGAGACCACTGTCTGCAGAGCACCCATCTGTATTGTGGTACCTCCCTAGGAACTTGAGGGAAAGAGAATAAACTGGTGCTCTGGATGTTAGCTGTGCTTTGAATAATAAATTATGTGGCTCTGATTCACTCAGTCTCATTGTTCACTGTCTCTAAAATACTATCATACTTTGCCGTCCTCTATGCAATTTGGGTTCTGCCTAGACAATGCTTTTGGATTATTATGTGTAAAAATAGTTGACAAAATTATAGTTGTCAAGTGCACAATTCTATAACACATCATCTGTATTCTGTATTGTGTGTTCACTACCCCAAGTCATCTCCAGTTTTACTATCTTTAATTATTCCTTTGATTTTTCTTATATCATATGTTTCACTTCAAAATTACTTTTTAAAAACTATGTAAACTATGGATAAATGGTGATGGAAGGAGGCTTAACTTACTTAGGGTGGCAAACACACAGTATAATATACAAGATGTATTATAGAATTGCACATCTGAAACCTATGTAATTTTATTAATTAATGTCACCTTAAATAATTTAATAAAAATAAAATATAAATAAAAAGAAAGTAAAATAAAAAGGTTAACATGTGAACCCTATTAACATTGATTTTAAAACTCAGAACGATGCCATCAGAGAAGCCACAATTCCCTTGAAGTAGAAGGACAAAGATATAATGGCTCAAATCAAAATGTGAGATGTGAAAATCTATGCTTCAGCCATGAACTAGTTCTGTGATTCTGTAACATTCTGTAATTCAAAACTTGTCTTGGTTTTAGTTGCTTCTTGAGATTGATTACAACTCATTGGGAATTATACAGGTTTTAATGAGTAGCTGCCAAATGTCAAATGCTAAGTTGTGCTCTACACTATAGATATATGAATGTGTAGGGCTTAGTGCAGCAATCAAAATTTTCATAATTTCAAAATTTTTAACAAAGTTCAATTTAGTAATTTTAGAATTCTATAAATGTCATTGTTTTACAAACTGCTATATGCTATTTATTTATGCCTCTATAAATACAACATTAATTAAACTCTGATCATGTGCCAGGTAGTGGGATCCAATCATTATGAATATCAACTGATGCTTCAGCTCATGGAGATTTCTGTTTTAAGGAAGAGACAGGTATAAGACGTATCACAAAACTAGGTACTTCATTAAAAGATAGGAGAAGCACAGACTATTAACAACACATAATCAGGACATCCAAATATTGAGACTTTTAAATGTGTTCATTATGTAGCTGTAAAATACATTTTTTTAAGGACTCATCTCTTAGTGCTTGGAAGAATAACTGTGTAAGATATAGAACACAAGGTTCTCTGAATATTTCCACCAGTTGCATTTGTCCTTTTTTCCTTCCCTATTCTGCCCTTTCTTTCCTTGCAAAGACTTCCAGACATTTGTGCAACTGAACCTAATTTGAAGAATTAGTGTGTTCCATAATGAGAGGAAATCTATATTTCCATAAATTTTCAAAAACACTTTGTTACATGCACAGATGTTTAAAATTTTGTTAAGCTCATCATACTGACCTGTCAAGCCCTTGGGCTTTCTTTCAATGGTCAAAGAACCTGTTGGGAAAATGGACTTAGTAGAATATGCTACAGAGATCCTATCCAAACTCCAATCACAGTAACTTTGATTTTTTTTACATAATCTATATTCAAAAACAAGAGAAAGAACTCTTCAGATAAAGAAAATTTGTGAATTAGTGAGATGATTCAAAAACGCACTTCATTGAGGGAGACCAAAATTCTTATGAGGCTTTCCCTACTCTTAGTCTGATGATATTGTTTTCAAATTCTCTATGTATTAATTTTATTTTTAATTATTTTGCTGGGTAACACTGGTTAATAAGATTATATAAGTTTCAAATTTACAATTCTATGACCCATCAGTGGTGTGCCCACCACCCAAGTCAAATCTTCTTCTGTTGTTTTATTTTGGCCCTCTTTACCCTTTACTACACTCCAATAACCTTACCTCTGGGAACCACCATATTGTTGTCTGTGTCTATGGGTTTTTTGTTTGTTCATGTATTGCTTTCATTTTTATATCCCACATATGAGTGAAATCATATGGTTTTTAAATTTTTTGTCTGAATTATTTTGATTAGCATGCTATTCTCAAGATTTATTCACATTATAACAATAGCAGTATTTCATCTTTTCTTATAGCTGAGTAATATGACATTGTATGTATGTACTGAGAAATAATTCTGTTACCTGTTTGGTGAGAATTTTATGGTACTAATTTCTTAAATTTGAAAACTATCTCCATAAAATTCTCACCAAGCTGGTAATAGAATTATTTCTCTTTAAGAGACTATAACCCTGAATTATAGATGGTCTGTTAGGAAGCATCTAAATTGCAGGGAAGAAGAAACAGTATCTCTGTATGTTAATTCTACAATTTAAGTATTAGTGTTCTAAATCTAACAATAAACTTCATTGAATGAAGAAGAGTTTGGAAGAAAAAAATGTCAAAAACTTCTCAGTTGTATTGAGATTATTCTATTTTATTAAGTTTATAATGCTCACTCTGGAATGTTTAGCAGCTGTTCTTATTGCCATCATACTTATTCAACTCAGATTTTTACCTGCATGCTAAAATTAGAAGATTACTATGAAATTTTAATCAACTATAAGTCATAGAAGAGTTAATTTCTTATTATTTACTAAAATAATAAGAAATTATTATTATATTATATTATATGAATTTATTATATATTAACCATTTTAATCAAGTTCATTTAAATTATGGTATATCAAAAATAATATTTTAACCATTTTTGTAAGGCAAAATGAATTCCCTGCAATACTGTGGAAGAATTCTATTTCCTCCAGCAACACTGTTTCTTTCCATTTTACATGTGCTTACCTACTTGTCAACTGGATATTTTTTACAACAGGTTCAAAATCAAGTTATTTATTCTTAGTCTTAATTCAAATGACATAATTTCAATATTATAATCTTTCCTAAGCAAATGCAATAACCTCCAATTTTTTGCTGTTTTCTGGCTTATACACCTTAGATCCATTTCCACCACAACTGAGTGATCTTTCTAAGAGAAAAAAAAATCTGATCTTTGAAAAATTTCTGTAAATGTTTCACAGCTCTTTATATAGAGGTCAATTCTCAAATTTTATTCATTAGATATTCATCACAACAGCCTCCCTGTTTTCAAATATACCCACTCAAATTCATCATTGACATGTTTTTCTCTCTTCTCTCCACATGAAAATTCAATTCATTAGTTACTGCTTTTGGTGTGCAGAGACCTATTGAATCCAAGTGGGAACAAGCTGGAAGTAAAAGTTGAAGGTTGATTCCCCGCAAGGGTGTGGGCTAAATAACCCTGGCCTCAATAAGGCTGGATTGGAATAATAGGTGAGCTGATTTTTCAATACTGTGAAGGCAGGAATTTAAAAAATCTGAGAGAACAGAAAGGATGCTTTCCTTTATCTCTACTGAGTGGTGACAATCTGTTCTTAATCCACAGCTCCCTACAGAAGGAATCTCATTTGCTTCTGAGACCCTGAGGATTCTGGTTATGAAAAATACCCTGAGGATTCTGGTTATGAAAAATGTTCAAACATTAAAATCTAAATCTTAGTTCATTGGCATAGTAAAATTGCAGCTTATCTGATAGGCCTCAGAAGGCAAAGAAAAATATGATAGAAAATTTGAAACACGTAACAAGAGAAAAAAGAATGGCTGGATGAGACAGATGGACACCTGCTTTGTTTTAAGCACTAACAAAAATGTATTCAGAAACTGGATTAAAAGTGACAAACTTGAGACTTAAATTAGTGACTTAACAGATTCATGGAAATTAGCAGGACACCAATGAGAGTTTCACAGAAAGAAAAAGGAACAGATGGAGAATCAGAAATAACAAAACGATTGAAGAAAATCCCCTGAGCACAATAAAGAACTGTATCTTTATATTGAGAGTGTTTTTGAGGTCCAGGCTATACTGATAAGAAAGGACACCTTTTTTATTAAGTGCATAATTGATTGCTAATGATGAAAAAAAATAATTTTACAATTCTCCATGTGTTAGGGCAAGTTACCAACAGAGGGAAACAATCAGATATCTTTGCATTAACAATAGTTAAACACAGAATAGCACTTCTAAACTACAGAAAGAAAAGAATTTCAGCTGAGAAGTTCCAAATTTACTCAAAATGTCCTTTACATCTCAGATATAGTAAGATATTTGAAGATATGCTAGAATTCAAAAGTGTTCACCAAGTATCACACATAAGAAAAAATTTTGAAAATATTCCAAACAAAAAATTAAGCAAAATTGAGACTTTCTAATGTGGTAAGGAAGAGAAATGGCATAATAAATTCTTAGCCAATATAACTATATTGATAGATAAAGGCACATATATCATGTGTTTGTATAAATAAATATATATGTACTATGTATTATATAGTATATTAATATTTTATTATTATACATTTATATATATTCCTGTGAAAGTAAAAAACAAATAGAGACCAACTTTGAAAATTCCCTGAGTAAAATAAAAACCAGGTTAGCCAGAGCAAAGCTTAATTTGGCTTATTTGGAAAGACAAAATGGACAGGGGTTGTTTATTGCTTATGCCTCTGAAAATTATCAACAAAACTTTAACTGTTTCCAAGGTTAACATGAAGTAACCCCTGACAAGTTCCATACCACTTAAGAAAGTTCTAACATTCTAAGCAATTACTGAAGAATGAACAGTCACTGCTTTGCAACAATAAATTCCAGAGCCTCACTCTATGTTTTGGTTTGAGTGCATCTTGTTTGCAAAGGGTCTTTTTGGTATGAAGACAATATAGTCTTAGAAATTACTACTTTGGTGATTCATTGGTTTTATTTTTGCTTTTTCTGAATTTTTTGACATTATATATTTTACATATAATAATTTATAAACTTTTAATAAATTAATGTATACCTTCCAGTATTGAGTAGTACATGAGACTTACAGAGGGATAGTTCTAATAAGAACTAAACTATCTCAGCAAAATGATTAAGGTAAATATAAAACATAAGTCAACTACATAAGAAGTTCAAATTTTTTCCATAGGTCTCATTGTGTGAAAGGAGAAAAGAAGAGAGTTTTAAAGTATACTAATTTGAATGTCTTTTTCTATAGAGAAAGAAAATATAGAATTAGAGCAGTAAAAATAGTGAAAGAAGCAATTATCTTGTATCAAGTAAAAGTAAAATCACCTATAAGGTGAGAAGAATGGTGAATATTAATTAAATGGAAGAGATATATGGTAAAAACAAACAAACAAAAACACTAGCTGAAAATGGAAATTTTAGAACCTGACAGTTCCTAAACTGAGAGGAACTAGAGTAAAGAAAGTTCTGATCTAAAATAAGTATAATCCTATGTTATTTTATGGAGCTTCACTTTACTGCACCTTGCAGACTTGTGTTTTTCACAAATTGAAGGTTTATGACAACCCCTGTGTTGAGCCAGTCATTAGTGCCATTTTTCTAGCAGCATTTGCTCACTTTGTGTCCCAGTGTCACATTTTGGCATTATTGAATCATTTCAATCTTTTTTATTATTATTATATTTATTATGATGATCTGTGATCAGTGATGTTTGATGTTATCATTATTGTTTTGGGGCACTACAAACCATGTGCATATAAGGCAGTGATCTTAATCAATAAATGCTTATGTTCTCACTATTCTATGGATTAAACATTTCTTCATCTCTCTTCTTCTCCTCAGGCCTCCCTACCCCATAAAACAAAACAATATTTAAATTAGGGAAAATAATAACCCTACAATGACTTCTAAAACTTCAAGTGAAAGAAACATCACAAGTCTCTCACTTTAAATCAAAAGCTAGAAATGATTAAGCTTAGTAAAGGCTGAAACAGGTCATGAAGCTGCAGAAGAAAAATTTGAAGCTAGTAAAAGTTGGTTTATGAGGTTTAAGGAAGGTAGTCAACTACATAACATATAGGTACAAAATGAAGTAGCCAGTGTAAAAGCTGCAGGAAGTTATCCAGAAGATCTAATTAAGATAATTAATAAAGGTGGCTGTGTAATTCAAAAGATTTTCAATGTCAATGGTACAGCTTTATAATGTAAGAAGATACCATTTAGTGTTTTATGGCTAGAGAGAAGTTAGTGTTTGGCTTCAAAAGACAAGTTGACTCTCTTCTTAGAGGCTAATGCAGCTGGTAACTTTAAATTGAAGCCAGTGCTTATTTACCATTCTGAAAATCCTAGGACTCTTGAGAATTATGTAAGATCTACCCTGCCAGTGCACTCTAAATGAAAAAAAAAAGCCTAAGTAATAGCACATCTGTTTATACTGTTTCACTAAATGTGTTAAGCTCACTGTTGAGACCTACTATTCAAAAAAATAATAATCATTCCTTTCAAATGATTACTACTCATTGACAATGAACCTGGTCACATCATTGTGGAGATATACAATGAGATTAATGTTTTATGCCTGCTAACACATTATGCATTCTGCAGCCCATATTTCTAGGAGAATTTCAACTTTCAAGTCTTATTATTTAAAACATACATTTCATAAGGCTTTGATGCTATAGTGATTCCTGTGATGGATCAGGGCGAAGTAAATTGAAAACTTTCTGGTAAGGATTCACAATTTTGTATGCCATTAAGAACAATTTTGATTCATGGGAAGACATAAAGATATCAGCATGTACATAAGTGTGGAATAGTTGATTCCAAACCTCATTGAGCAGTTTAGTGGAGGAAGAACTGCTGGTATGGGGGAAATAGAGCAACAAATAGAACTGGAAGTAGAGCTAGTTGTAACTCAATTTGCTGGAAACTCATGATAAAACTTTTTTTTTTTAACAAATGAGAATTGCTTTTTCTAGTGAGAAAAAAAAAGTGGTTTTTTAAAATTTAATTACTCCTGGTGATGATGCTGTTAAGATTGTGGAAAAGACAGCAAAAGGTTTAGAATATTGCAGAAACTTAGCTGATAAAACAGCACCAGGGTTTGAGAGTACTGACTCCAATTTTGAGAGAAGTTTTACTCTGAATGAAACAGCATCACATTCTACAGAGTAATCATAATTAAAAAAGGAATCAAGTGTTGTGGCAGATTCTATTGTTGTAATAATTTAAGAAATTACCTCAACCACCCCAACCTTCAGCAACAACCACTCTGATTAGTCACCAGTCATTAACATCAAGGCAAGAATCTTTATCAACAGAAAGAGCACAATCCACTGAAAGCTCATTTGATGATTAGCATTATTTTAGAAATCAAGTATTTTTGAATTAAGTCAAGTACATTATTTTTTAGACATAATATTATTTTACACATACAGATTACTGTACAGTAGAAAATAGATTTCATATGCACTGAGAAACAAAAAGTTTATGTAACTCAGTTTATTGTGATATTCTCTGTGTTGCTGTGTTCTGAAACCAAATGCACAATAGATTTATAAATAATAACCTTGAAGAAGTCAAGAATATCAATAGCTAAATTAATAATGAAAGAATTAAATTAACAGATTGATAAACTTTATTTATGATTATTAATTCAGCAGCCTCTTCAATAAATGTATTTCAGTTGAAAGAAAAATTATTCTACATCAAAGCATATAGAGCATAAAGATTTAAATAAAGTATTTTATATGTTCAGTGAAAGGAAACAGATTTATTCTATAAAATATGTGAACCTAGAAGAAGCAGATGAGCAAAAAATTGGGAGTTATGAGAATGCAATAGCTTATTTGAATACATTACAACACAGTGATAAGACCATCTGACTTGAAGATTATAAAATCAGAGACCCATATGTCTATAAGGTAATGGAGTGTAGAAATATTGATTTGAACAGTTAAATTAAAAAAAAAATTCCAACAATCATGGAAATACTATCTTTTTTTTGTTTTTAGTCAGTGATATGGTGTTCTTGGGATATATTCCTAAAAATGGGAATAGCTGGGTCAAAAGGCAAATCCATTTTACATTTTTTGAGGAATCTCCATACTGTTTTCCACAGTGGGTGCACCAGTCTGCATTCCCACCATGTTTATAGCAGCATTGTTCACAATAGCGAAGATCTGGAAATAGCCCAAGTATCTGTCAGTGGACAACTGAATTAAAAAGTAGTGGTACATATATACAATGGAACACTATGGGGGCCATGAAAAAGAAGGAAATATTACCTTTTGCAACAACATGTATGGACCTGGAAACTATTATGTTATGTGAAATAAGCCAAGCAGAGAAAGAAAAATATCATATGACTTCACTCACTTGAGGAATCCATGAAAAAATGAGAACTGAGGAATGGAATTGAGACAGAGGAGGGATTGAAGGGACCAGAAAAAAAAGAGGACAGAGGGAAAGGGGATGATAGAATGGGATAAACCTGAAGGGAAGGGGGGGTACTGTAGGGAGGAGGGGCAAGGGAGATGTTGAGGGGAATAAGGGAGAGGGGAGATACTATCGGGGTGACCCTAGAATCTATGTAAAAACAATTAATTAAATTTAAAAAAAGAAAAAAATTATGGGAATATTAGAGTTTTAAAAAAATATGTTGGGGCACTTCACACAGCTTAACTAACAATGTGGATTTTTCACAAAGATCTAAAACCCATTAACTTTCTCATACAATAAGTTTTTGTGTTATAAACATCTAACTTAAGCACAACTGATACTTATGAATGAAACACTATAAAAGCTATTGCTAACACTGGGAAACAAAATTTTTGTTCATCCACAAAACACTTGTTCTTACCTAAATCGAGTATGCTGATTTCAAATTTGAAATTAGTTTTTCTCTGTAAGCTATAGTTCTTTTGCAATTAAAGATTTAAGTTTTCATCTTATTGTAAATTTTTCAACATTTAGTTTAACATAATGAAGTAGAATGTCTTCTTGGGCATCATCTTTGTGAAAATATAATAATTTATATAATGCAGTAAATATACTAATACATTAAAAGATTGATTGCATCAGAATTTGTCTACAAGTTTGAAATAGAACATATTAAAACACTTATTTTAATCAAAATTTGAGCAAAACGATTTCAATTCTATTCAGGAAAAATTTTGCATTTGTATCTCTTGTGTTTGTGTACTTGTTGAGGACAATCTCGTTTGATGCTCCAGCAGTAGTCCGTTCATCACTAACAGCTCCAAGATTTTTGGGAAACTTATCAAGGTGACTGTTCAAGAAGTGAATCTTAATGCTTATATTCAATGTCACGGAAAGCCAACAGCATTGTTTGAACCAGAAGTTTATAGTTTTCTGCTTTTTTGTTGCCAAGGAAGTTCTTTGTAACTACCACAAAAGACTGTCATGCTGCTTTCTCCTCCTTATTTATCTTCCTGGCAAATTTGTTTTCACATATGAGGGTTTGAATTTGAGGCCCATCAAATACAACTGCTTTTATCTTCTCGAAAGACAAGGTAGGAAAAGCAGAAATAATAAAAAGCATTCACTTTCTCTATTCAAAGCCTGAACAAACTGCTTCATTAAGCCAAGCTTAATGTGAAGTGGGGGGAAAATGATCCTATCTCAATTAACTACAGGTTCATTCACAATATTTTGCATCCCTACTTCCGGAGCTTCACGTTTTGGCCACTCTTTCTGTGTTCAGTGTTTCTCCCAAGTTTGGTTGTTCCACAAACACAAAAAGCAATGATACTTCGTGAAACATCTCTGTTGTCCTAGCAGGAAATTTACCATTTTAAGATCCACACAAATGATCCAGTAATGCTCCTCATACTTCAGAAATTTGAGGAAAATGTTTGTCATTCTAAGTCATTCAATTCGGGTTGGCTCAACTGCTGAGGGGTTAGTGACTGCTTGGCATCAGAAGAAGACCCTTCAGATTCTACAAACATTTGCTCATGCATCTTATCAAAATACACTTGATCACCATGTTCACTTTCTTCATCCTTAGAAGAAATAAAACCATTGAAAATTGGAACTGGGAGTGTCTCAGAGTGTGGGACAGGTCATATTGCTAAAGGAATATAAAAGGATATGCAATCATATGCCATTTTTTCTTGCCTATGCCCTTTGTATGGATCATACAGAAATAACAGTCACTGCTGTGGTCCTTAGGTTCATGCCAAACCACGGGAATACCAAAAGGCATTCCTTTGCATTTTCCCTTTGTCCAGTCATGAAGCATTTTCTCATAATTATGACACACAATATGAAGAGCCAAATTCTTGTCTTGATCGCCAAGGGGAACTTGAAAATAGGCAATATATGCATGTGTCACAAATGATAAAATATTGCGCCTTTGATGTTGAAGTGTTTAGCAGCCACATATATAACAGAAGGTGTCAGGACTATTCTTACATTTATGCCTACTAGAAGAAGCCATGATTCAATCTTAAAACAAAATAAGAGAGTGTTTTTATCAGATAATAATTTTTTACATTTAAAAACAACTACAATTATGTAAAAGTCATGTTTGTAAAACATTAATTGCCTTGTGGTTATGTTCAATCTAAGAGTCCAATTTATAAACCAATGCATGCCATTAAATGTAACAAAAATAAGTTTAAATTACATAAAAGCTAGAGTATGCACCAGAAAATGGATTTTAGTTTCAGAATCAGCAATGCATATATATATATATAGAAACAGTTCTAAAACCTCATGCAACAGAAAATGAAAAATAAATTGTTGCCCAGGGAATCAACTGCAGTTGAACATCAGTGAAAATAATATCACAGATGTACTCAACTGCCATGGCAAATAACTAACCAATGAGGACCTCATAGAGCTAGAGCAGCAGATGATAACATTATGAAAGAAAACAGGGATCTAGAAATTCCAGAACATGAAAAAGTTCTATTCAGATGAATTAGCTGACACTTTTTTTCTCATTGAAGCAGGAATAGCAAAGTTAGAGAAGCAAAATCTTGATACAAAGAAGCTCACCAAAGTTTATTGTACAGTTCCTGAAGGCCTGAGATGCTACAGGACCATTCACGATGAGAAAAGGAAAAGCTCTGCACAATCCTCCCCTGATGCCTGCTGAGAGAAACTGACTCCAGCAGCAGAATCAAACCCTGACTCTAACACCAGTCCCATCCTCTCCAACAAATCCATCATCTTCTGCATCATCCAAGATTGTTTAAGGTTGTACTTGAAATTGATTAAGAATTTATAAGCATAGAGAGGTAAAAATAAACACAATGTTAAGACAAACATCTGTCTAAGTTGCACTTAATAGGTAAATGTTCCTGTTCCAACTTATATACAAATTTGGCTTAAGAGCAAATCTACAGAAACTATCTTCATCTGTAACCCAAGGCTGTCTGTAATTGATGAAATGCTAAAATAAAATAATTTTTTGCATTGCAAACTTTATGAAACCAACCAGAAATAACAGATATTGTTAAAAATCCTATGGTTGGTACTGTTTGTTATAGGCAGTGAGAAGCAATAGAAAATATATTTCCCTCAAGAAAAAATAAAATTAATATCAAAGATAAGTCCCAAAGTGATGTGTGTTCTTTAAGAGGCATTCTTTAATGGTGACTTTGAGGAAATGCATATAAATTAATATAAAATAAATAATATTATAATATAAATATCAGCATATAATCACATTTCTAAATCACATGTAATTTATTCTAATCATAAAATGTAACTTTCTAATATGTTAGATACATTTATTTAAAGTGTGTTCAAGCAAGGTTTCATAAGGAACTCTAAACAAAGTAAATCCATTTCTGAACTCTTGATGCAGTGTACATTTAATTTCAAATTCACCAAGCTAATGGTATAGATAAGGGAACCACTAAAAAACAATAAAGTATATCTTGGACCAAATTCATGGTCCCAATTCTCCTAGTTCTATTTTGAAAATTGTTAGAACTTTATGTTAGTGTAGTAGTGGTAAAAGTCATAATTTGTCTTAATCATCCAGGCCTTTCAGAAAATGCATAAAAATTATTTACAGCTCTTCATAACTGGTCAGTTACTACCTATAAAATATTGGACTGTTAGACTCTTGACTCTCTTCTGAGATCTATTAAAGATTACTTCACTCTAAAATGTTATTTCTTAATAAATATTTTCCAAAAGAAAACTCTAAATAAAGCAACAGTAATGGTATCATGTGTTAAAAATTCTAGAATTTTTTACTGTTTTATACTTTACTGTGAATCTAATGTACTTGATGTGATTTTGTATTGCATAAACAGTGTAAAATTGAAACCATGGAGAAAAATTATGTAAATAAAACTTTGTAGCATGCAATAAAACCAAAATTTCAGAAAAAAGAAAGAAAGAGAAGAAAAAAGAAGGTAGAAAGGAAAAAAGAAAATGATCCATGAAAAAAATTTGTCATGGTAAATTAAGACCTAACAACTAGATATGTTTTAGTTATGTTTTAGGTATGTTTTCAGTAAAAAAAAGAACAAACAATAATTTTTTAGATAAAAATAAGCAGCAAAAAAAAATAAGCACATTCAAAATAAAGGCACGCAAAATAGAAATATTAATACAAAATAAACTAAGGTTACTGATCAAGAAAACAGATAGCGGCATCATATATTATCAAAATGCTGTTTGTTGAAAAACAGATTTTGCCATTAGAAATTTATTAGTATCAACCACAATAGCATCTACATGCATTGAAAACAACTAGTAGAATTAGTTTAAGAGTTTAAAGTATTTAAGCAAATAGTTATTGATTAAAACAATTAATAGATTTTAGCTGATACTCATAAAAAAAACTTAGGTTTTTCTAGTTTCAAGTATATTTAGACTTTTTCTTAAGTTCAAATAAGATTTAAGTTCATTCTTCTTTCAATAATCATTCTTCCACTCAAGGCAGCATTTCTAACACATATTTTTTTAAATGTTCAGATGATTTAGTTTATATTAGGGGAAAAAAAGTGTTTCATACTTAGTTTTAAGAAATTTTGGCCTGACCAGGCAGTGGCGCAGTGGATAGAACGTCGGACTGGGAGGCAGAGGACCCAGGTTCGAGACCCTGAGGTCGGTAGCTTGAGCGCGGGCTCATCTGGTTTGAGCAAAGCTCACCAGTTTGGACCCAAGGTCTCTGGCTTGAGCAAGGGGTTATTCTATCTGTTGAAGGCCTATAGTCAAGGCATATATGAAAAAGCAATCAATGAACAACTAAAGTGTCACAACAAAAAACTGATGATTGATGCTTCACATCTCTCTCCATTCCTGTCTGTCTGTTCCTATCTATCCCTCTCTCTGACTCTCTCTGTGTCTCTGTAAAAAAAATTTTTTTTGTACATATTTTATATTCCCTCTTGGAAATGATATATATGTTTGTGTGCATATATGTATACATTATTTGATTTTATGTATGCAATTTATGAATACATGTATATATTCTTTCCTCATCTTTTATCATGATGGTGATGACAATCAATTTCTTATCTCAGACTACTTAATCTCTCTCCTTACATTCATCCCCTGTGTCAGAATCTTCAAATTCTTCTTTCTTTTGGCTACTACTCACCAACCTTATGCTCTAAGAACTAGTAAGTGAATGTGAATCACTGGAAATTTGTAATCCATTTCAGAAAATATTTCAACAGTGTAAAATTTTTATACCATAGAGAGAAGATTCATAAAACTTTACTAGCATCCTGTGGCTGGGGCACAGAGCACGTTTCTGGCAGCTGTGGCTGATGCAATGCTGTGAGAATACTCCAGTACCTGAAACCCTCCTAGGCACACACCCAGGAGGGAGCTCCCCCACTGTAAGGAAGTAACTCAGTGCCAACCAGGCAGCTCCCTGACCTTTTTAGCCATTGGCTGTGAATAACATGCTATAACACCCTATAGGCTGAACCTGTGTATATAAGCTAGCTTGCTTCTTGAATAAAGCAGATCTGCTCACTGAACCTGGTCCCCAGAGTTGGGTCTCTGCATCTCTGTTGTCCTCACCCGGTGGGCCTTATCCACAACTGGCACCCAAACAGGGACCCAACCAGCATCCAAGGGACTGGTGAGTGATGCTCTGCAATGGGAAACCTTCTCCCTTACTCCTGAGCCCTGCAAGCTCGAGCCCTCTATGCCCTATTGCAGAGTAGGTGAGTTAAAGTTAGTAAAAAGGATTTTTGTACCTACTGGGAAATCCTCTCAGATTTCAACCCCTGGCTCTGGGATGTGCTTCTTTGCGACACTGATACTTTTGCCTGAGCTTTCCAGCGTGTCCATTCGGCCAAAGTATATAAAGGACAAACCTTCCCTCTCGGCCTCAATTCTGCCCTGCTAGTGATACATGCCTGCCTGACCAGTGCTCCTGCTGGGGAACCTACACTGGTGCCAAAAATATTACAGGGTACCCCTCCTTCTGGGGAGCCACTACCTTCTTATTCGCCACCCTCAACTGAGGAGAAAAGTAGTTTAGCCTTCAAGTTTGACAAAATCGTGGCTGAGCATGCAAAAACAAAACCAACCAAATGGCTAACTGCGCCATCAGCTCCGCCGCCCGAAAAAGCAGAAGCTGCCACTTTTGCAGTCCCTGTTTGGGCTCAAGGTCCCACCTTAATTCCTCAGACTGTAAACCTAACCCATGTTCCCACTGTAGACCCATGGGCCAGCCTATACGCCCCCATGTGTCTTTTTTCATTTCCCCCCTCATTTGTCTGTATATTTTATGTATTTCTTGCTCTCTCTCTCTCCCTCCCCTCTCTCTAAACTGATGCTGGAAGGACCCAGCCATTGCACAGTGGTGGGGATCACACCCTCTTCTAATGCAAGGAAGAGGTTATGTTCGTGTTTTTCAGCCAAATTAGATCCCAGGAACCCCCTAACCTGCTTGGCAGGGTTTCTTGGGCACCCACTAAGTGGTACAGTCTTCACACATCCAAAGCCACAGCCCTGGCCTCCTACACAATGACTATGCCTCAGGGGCAGAGGTCCTCAGCACTCCAGAAGAAGACCTTGTGACCAATGTGCACACCCCATCACCTGGGGGGATGTGGAGGCTTTGGCAAAGTGTACTCAGAGAATGGCCCCGGTGGGCCCTCAGGCCCTGGTGCTCTGTTCTTGCTTGTGTGTGCTATAGTACCTGCTAACTCCCAGATGCAGGTGGACCCCCATGTCTGGGTTGCTTTTCCCCACCCTGGCATTGTCCTGCCTGTAGAGACAACAACAGCAAGCTGTCATTCAAGTCCAACTGGCCCTAATTAAAAGAGAAGTGGGAAATGTAGGTAGAGCGCAGAGCATATTCCTAGCAGCTGTGGCTGATGCAATGCTGTGAGGACACTCCAGCACCTGAAACCCTCCTAGCACACCCAGGAGGGAGCTCCCCAGCTGTAAGGAAGTAACTCAGCACCAATCAGGCAGCTACCTGACCTTTTCAGCCATTGGGTTTGAAGAACATGCTGTAACACCCTATAGGCTGAACCTGTGTATATAAGCTAGCTTACTTTCTGAATAAAGCGAATCTGCATCACTGAACCTGATCTCCGGAGTCAGGTCTCTGTGTCTCTGTTGTCCTCACTCCTGGTGGGCCTTGTCCACAGCATCCAACATCATTTAAAACAATATTTATTCTCACATGATATTAAATGTTAAGAATTTGCAAAAGAATTTAAAATAACTTAATCTTTAGTATTTTTTACCTTTTTTATTATTGTTATATAATAGCTGTGATTATAACAGGTGTTTGGGAAGGTAATGAGTATTGTTAAAAAACCAGTGAATTTATGCTCTAATTATTTTTTGCTTAATAATGCTATTGAAAAATAGTATAAAGATCAGGTGTAAAAATTTTGTCCCAAAATATGAGTTAGATTCTAAAAATAAAAGCAAAAAGTCTAATGAAATATATAAATAAGAACATTTTCTATTTTCAACCTGTTGTAGTTTCTAATAAAATAATATGTGATAATTATAATTGCATAATACTTGTCAACTCTGCTATCAAGAATTTTATGTTATCTCCTATGAGATGCTTAATAGTATTTTAATGTAGTCACTATTATTACGACCATTTACAGGTATAGGAACTAAACTTAGGGCTAGAAATAAGGTCAGGAGATAAGACTGAGTTCCATTTTGAGGGAAGATGGGCTACAAGATAGAACATTTAATTTTCCTGAATGAATCCAGTTCCAGCTGCTTTGAACTGCATTCTTCCCTCTGTGTGGACCTATGAGATGGGACAGTTGAAGAGGTTTCCCTAAAATTTCAGTTCCATAAATAACAACTGTGCTGTTCTCCAGCAATTAATTTGCTGCACCACATAATTCAGGGTAGTTTATAGCATGAGTATTGATGTTCTCATATTATGTTTTATTCTTTTTCTCTCTGTTTTTATTTTTACTTTTGAACCTCTAATGACTTCATTTACATATAAGTTACTTTCAAAATCTATATCCATTTGAAATTTTTTTAGGTTCTGAAATAAGATGCTATAAAAATTAAAATGTAAATATCCAAATGAACCAGTGCTCTAGGACACTTCTTTCTACTAATCATCGTTGATGAGACTGAAAAGATGGCAGCAGAGTAGGCAGATGCACAGACGTCCAGATCTCACCACCAAACTGGAAAACAAATCAATTTAGGAAAAATCAGCATGAAAAACCAACTCTGAACTACAAGAACAGCTCTCAAAAACCAAGGAGCAAAGAAGAAGCCACAAAAACTTGGTAGGGAGCGCCTTAATCTCCCCTGCTTACAGAAATGGGGGGAAGGGTGAGGCTGAGAGCCCAGAGGGGATCTCACACAAGTGAAAAGGGCAGAAACTACTGCTCACAGCCACTTGCATGGCGACCAGAGAGCGAGGTGTGTTGAAAAGACCAGCTTATCTCCCAAGTGGAAAGGACAGGGAGAGGGACAGACTGTGAGGGGCTAGGAATTCAGGAAATGAACTAAAAAAGCTGACTCATCCGTGCTGGAGGCAGCCATAACTGGGGGAGGGACTGAACCTTTCACAAAACAGAGCTGAAGTGCTTCCAGATCAGAGATCTCCGGACATTTATCTGTTGCAACCAGAGCCATTCCAGCACCTGAGGCAGAGGCCATAGAGCCATCCTCAGCGCCTGGGCCAACTTTGCTCCAATGGAGCCTTGGCTTCGGGAGGAGAAAAGAGAGACAGAGAGGAAGGAGAGGGGCAGGGGTGGAGAAGCAGATGGGCACCTCTCCTGTGTGCCCTGGCCGGGAATTGAACCTGGGACTCCTGCATGTCAGGCCAACGCTCTACCACTGAGCCAACTGGCCAAGGCCTATTTCCCTGAGTTTTAGTGATCAGTATTTTCCTCTCAAAGTAGCATTGGAGACAAGGCTTTCCCATTTAGTAAGGAAAGTATAGACATAATAAAAACTAACTTGACTTTTTTTATTTAGGATCAGGGCTTTCAAATTCTATTTCAAGTATGCAAATTAAGAGAGCAGAATTCTTCCTTCTCTTTATTCAGAATATAACCAAGGAATTTAAATCAAGGAGAGTTTTTCATAAAATATTATGTGAAACAAAGAGAAAATTTCCAATTAAAAAAAAACCTGCAAGTATGCCAAGATGGGCTTTTGATGTTTATACATTTCCAATATTTACAACTTCTTCTAAAAATCTAAGGGGTAAGTTGCTCCAAAGACAAGAAAATTAGCTGAAGGCTACTTGTCAAAATGTAACTGAGTTAGGGTTCAGAATTATGATTTACACTGGAGATGTAAGGTGACCTGCAGTATATATTTCATGCTCTAATTACTCCTGTCTCTACCTTGTCAGTTAATATGATGTTGATATTAAAAGGGCTTACTTCAAAATACACCTGTAATGGATCCTAGACTGATGGAAGTGAAATTTATAATATGACTTGGAAAAGTTTGACAGTAAAATGAATGTGGCATCTTTTTTAAAAAGAGAAGTAAACTAGATGTGAATTCAAAAGAAATGGAGAAAATACATACAGGGGAAAATAAATTGAAATTTATATCAAAAGTGACTGATAGAATGACTGGTATATATGAGCCTTTAATAAATGTTTAAATAATGAACAAATAAATTTAATTAATAGTTCTATCTTCTGAAGAAAATGTAGTAAGAGCAATAAGCATGCAAAAATTTACCAAGCTCTGGGTGTTTTTTTCCAAAAAAATAAGAACATCCTCCCTCTACATATCAATGTTTCATTCCTTTTAAAGTTTTCTTTCAAAGAAATAGAATAGAAAGGATTCCAAGATGGCAGCTGAGTAGTTGGATGTTCCAACTGCCACCTCCCAGGACCAAAGTGGATTACAACTTAATTTAAGAACAGTCATCTTGAAAAACCAACTTTGGACTAAACTAAGAGGACTCTATAACCAAGGAACACTGAAGAAGCCACACCGAGACTGGAGGGAAGGATGGAGGCAAGAAAGAGCTGCCCCACTCCCAGAGTCTGCAGGGACTCTCACTGCCAGGAAGGTCACCCTGAAAGGGGTGGGTGGGTGCTCAGCCCCAGGCCCAGAGCCCCAGCCCAGAGCCCCAGAGCCTAGAAGAGGTGCCCAGACAGCATTTGGCAGTGAAAATAGCCTGGTTTCTGTCTGTGAGAAAGAGACAGCTTTCTGAAATGTAGATTCTGTCTTAAAGAGCCTACGCAGAAAATCTCATTCACAGCCATTTACTTGGGGCTCTGGGAGAGAGAGAGCAGAGAGGACTGAAGTTGCATGAGGAGAGTGTAAGTTGGAGGCCCAGGGAGAAACACTGTGTGGGATGGCCACTGGAACCCCTGTGCTGAGTCATTCTCCAGTACTGCAGTCGCCATCTTTCTTGGGTGGAGCAATCCCCTCTGAGTGGCATCAGCCTGGGGAAAAGCAACTGCTCTGCCCTCAAGTGTCTCTCCTACTCCGTCAGGGCAAAGGGTCGTTCTGAGAAGCCAGGAAGCAGGAGTGTCAGTGACTCAGTTTTCTGGTGCTGAGGCCAGAGCTACCCTCCGCCCATGCTCCAGAGTCTAAGACTGGTGCTTTCACCTCACAGGAGACTCAGTTGAAACCCTGGGTGAGCAGACCACACTTCTGGGTTTCAGAGGCCACACTAACTGGACTCCTGAGGCACACTGTACTGAGGTCTGTGAAAAAACTATGGACAGACTGACACCTGGGCCCTAGGAGCAGAGCCACACCCATCACCCTTTATAATCCCTGAATTGCTGCAGGCTGTAAACTATAGCAGAGGTTTATTCAGTGACTGAGACCAATAAGCAGCCAGAAGACAGAGGCTGCGGAAAGACAGACTCAAGGAACCTTGGCCTGTAAGCAGAATTTCCCACAGGCCCAGTGTAGGTAAAAGCCAGACTAGGTGTGGAACTTGGTATTTCCATGTGCAACTGGGTCCAGCAGAGGCAGCCACAAACTCTGGATTGCTTGTAGCTCTGACAGGACTGCTGAGAGCCAGTCATGGGCAGTGTTTCCCACTGGTCTGCACCGCATTTCTGCCAGGGAGGACCAGAGCAGGTACGCCCAGTGGCCAGCTATGGAAAACATTGGTTTAGGATTTAACAAACAACTCTTCCTAGAGTGGTATCTTAAGGAAGGGCTCCTCACACCTGGCCCAGCTGACGTGAGTTCTGCTCTCTGTGATCAGCACTGGCACAGTGGCTCATGTGGATTGGATAGGGTGGAGCTTCACAGTCAGCTGGCCTGGGTGCTGGATATTCTACCCTGCTGGGATAGACTCCAAAGGGGGAAAGGAGGCTTGGAAAATGGACATTAAAGTGTGGGCCCCAGTGAGCCTAGTGTTGAATCCAATTGAGGAACTTAGCCACATTCTGGGGGCACAGTCAGCCCCAGGAGAGGACTCTCTCAGTTGTCCTCTTTGAGACCAGGTTCTCATCAGCTGTAAGAACTTCTGCAGAGGGGACTGTCAGCCCCACTCAATCTAAACCTGCTTTTCACCTTGTTGGTAAGAAATAACATTTGAATATTATAGTAAAGGAAGATTATTAAAATATTCAGTTCTTTATACAGAATAGTGGTTTTCATGGAAACAGTCTGATTTGCATAATGGTACAGAAGTCAGATAGAAATAAACTGAGCCTAATTGGTGGTGATGAAGTGGATAGAGTGTCAACCTGGGACACTGAGGTCCTAGATTCAACACTGAGGTCACCGACTTGAGCACAGGCTAGTCAAGTTTGAGCACAGGATTGCCATCTTGAGATGGGATCATAGACATAATCCCATGGTCGCTGACTTGAACCCAGAGGTCACTGGCTTGAGGCTCAAGGTTACTGGCTTGAGCAAGGGGTCACTTGCTTGGCTGTAGCCCCTGGGTCAAGACACCTATGAGAAAGCAATCAATGAATAACTAAGGTGACGAAACTACAAGTTTCTCATCTGTCCTTTTCCATCTCTGTCTCTGTTTCTATCTTGCAAAAAAAAAAGGAAAGAAAGAAAGAGACAGGTGTAAATGAAAGTTGAAGTGAAAATAGACCGTTTCTTGAAACTAGACTTGATTTACAAACAAATTAGTACTGGTTTTTATTTTCATGATGTCTACAAACCTTATAAAGTAGATAGTGCTATTCTCATCATTTTCAAAAAACAGAGAAGTTAAGTAATCTTCCCAAGATCACTCAGCTAGAACATGCTGGAGCCAGGGTTCAAACTCTACAACTTTCTTCTGTAGAGCTCACACTCATAACATCTAGCAGTAACAGATTTGAGAATAAAAGATGCTAGAAAAAGTTCAGAATGTTGTCTGGGGCTCTCAGATATTTAAAAAATCGTTGATTAAGGTGAATGGGTAAAAGGGTAGACAAAATAAAATTTTGAAATTTTTTGGAATACACAAAGAACTAGTGGATCTAAAAGATAGAAGGGTGGTTAACTTTAGAGAAAATAGAGGAAAAGGAAATCTGAGTAGTAAGAATGTAGAGCTTAGTATATATATTACAGAGGAATTGTAGGATTTATATGAATCCATAAATAAGTGGCATCAATGTTATTTTATCTTTTAACAACATAAAAAATTAGTAATTGTTTTCTTGTAAACAATCTTTGCAATAAATTACCCAGAAAAGTTTCACTTTCAGTACTGGTCAGGATCACTAAGAGACTTGAACTAATGCAAAATTAATGAAATATGTACAATTTAAGCAGTGCATTAGGTAGATATTGATTATTAGGGCATTGATTTATTAAATTAAATAGCTCCACAGATAGCACATATACACTTAAATGCTCATACACCCAATCTTAAGAAAAATAAAATAAATCAGATATTATCAAGGTAAGAATTTTATTTCTCTTAGAATAAATGAACTAAAAAGAATTGCATGAAGATTGTTTTTTAATTATCAAAAGAAAGTAAGACTCACTAGTAAATAATATATGAAAATGAATAATGTTATAAATAAAAATATAAACACTAATTTTATTACAAATTCATTTCAGGCAGAGACTGTTTCATATTAAACTATTATTTTCATTTCAAACTATTATATTTTTAATGTGTAGAATTTTAAAAATTAAGATTGAATTAAAATAAACTTTAATAATTTAGTAAAAATATTGTGCTTTGTCATCTATTTGTTTTTTCTATTTTATTTAATTAGTATTTTCCATTTTTATTATAGTATACCTATAGTAATATATCTCTGATTTCTAAAAATTATATTTATGCTTGCTGTAAATAGTGCTTTTACTGCCCTGGCCGGTTGGCTCAGCGGTAGAGCATCTGTACGGTGTGTAGAAGTCCCAGGTTTGGTTCCCCGGCCAGAACACACAGGAGAAGTGCCCATCACCTTCTCCACCCTTCCCCCTCTCCTTTCTCTCTATCTCTCTCTTCCTCTCTCACAGCCAGGGCTCCATTGGAGCAAAATTGGCCCAGGTGCCAGAATGGTTCTGGTTGCAATGGCCCAGATAGGCAGAGCATTGTCCCCTGGTGGGCATGCTGGTTGAATCTCGGTCCGGCACATGCGGGAGTTTGTCTGACTGCCTTCCAGCTTCTTTATTTTTTTTATTTTTTTATTTTTTGGTATTTTTCTGAAGCTGGAAATGAGGAGAGACAGTCAGACAGACTCCCGCATGCGCCCGACCGGGATCCACCCAGCACACCCACCAGGGGCGATGCTCTGCCCACCAGGGGGCGATGCTCTGCCGTGACCAGAGCCACTCTAGTGCCTGGGGCAGAGGTCAAGGAGCCATCCTCAGCGCCCGGGCCACCTTTGCTCCAATGGAGCCTTGGCTGCGGGAGGGGAAGAGAGAGACAGAGAGGAAGGAGGGGGGGGTGGAGAAGGAAATGGGCGCTTCTCCTATGTGCCCTGGCCGGGAATCGAACCTGGGTCCCCCGCACGCCAGGCCGATGCTCTACCGCTGAGCCAACCAGCCAGGGCCAGTTCCAGCTTCTAACTTTGGAAAAATACAAAAAAATACTGCTTTTATGCATCTATTGAAAGACATTTTGGCTGTTTCCATGTCTTGGACACTGTGAACAATGCTGCGATGAACATGGGGTGCATGTGTCTTTACATACCCATGTTTTCAAGTTTTGTGGATATATACCCAGTAGAGAAGTGGTTGTCAACCTGTGGGTCGCGACCCCGGCGGGGGTGGAACAACCAAAACACAGGGGTCGCCTAAAGCCATTTTCCGATGGTGACCCCTGCTCTTAGTTTGATGTAGTCCCATTCATTTATCTTTGCTTTTACTTCCCTTGCCTTTGGGGACAAATTCATAAAATGTTCTTTACTTCGAAGGTTTATTACCTATGTTTTCTTTTATGGAATTTATTTTTGCAGATATTACATCTAGGTCTTTGACCCTGAAAGAATAATATCTAAATAAGCCTCCTGGTATTTACACAGAACCTAATAATGCTTTATTGAGTTCTTCATATTTAAAATGATTTCTGCATTCATCTTAAGTGGAATGAAAGATATATCTTTATTTAAAAGTAATGATAGCTTTGAAAACAATTAAAGGCTTCAATATGTTATATGATATATATATATATATATATATATATATATATATATATATATATATATATATATATATATTTAATGTTGATACTATTTGACTCCATCACTTTCTGTACTATTTTTTTCTTGGGCTCTTTCACTGCCAAAACTTTATATCTCATAGGATTCATTCTCCTGCTTCCCATTTCCCTCTAACTTATTGATCACACACCTTGTTGAAAAATCTCCTTAACAATTTATGTGCATATAACTATCCAAATCTTATTCACTTCTATTTTTGAGTCAAGTTCTCATATTACCAGGAATTTTAAAACTTGTTTTACCATCAACTTTTTCATCCTAGCACCAAGTATAAACTTCAGAGATAAATGTGACTGTTCTACCTTTCCTCAACATCTTACCATATTTTCAATATTTATTTATTGAGTGTTAAGTTTTTATTTATTTATACATAAATCATAAAAACGATAGAGTTGGAACTAATAGAATTATCATCCTCTTCCTCAGGAATGAAAGCAAAGAAATGAAAGAAACAATTGTTACATATCAGAAAGCAGACACAAGTACAAACTAGAGGACACAAAGGAGGTAGTGGGTAAGTCTGTATAGACTCTTAAGAAAAGTCTGATAAATAAGTTTGTTAGACCAATTACCTTTAATGTGATTACTGGCATGGTTGAGGTTAAACTGATCATCTTGATATTTGTCTTTTATGTGTCCTACTTGTTCTTTGTTTCCTTTTCACATTTTCTATCTCCCTTTTTATTAACTGAATATTTCACATGATTTCATTTTATGTCTTTTGTTGGCATTTTAGCTATAACTCTTTTTAATTTGATGGTTGCTTTAGTAATTAAACATCTTAAACTTACCACATTCTACTTTTGTGTGATATACCACTTTGTATTAACTTACAAAGCTTACAACACTATACTTCTGTTTCTTTTTTCCCAACACGAATGTTACTGCTGTTCTATATTTTTCTTCTTTCTAACCCTTTATAAGACTCACAAGTCCATTTTGTTATTTTTGCTTTAAACTCTGGACTATCTTCAGAGATTTTTAAATTATGAATAATGCTATTTTATATCTACCCACACACTTGATTTCTAGTGTTATTTATTACGTTGTGTAGTTCCAGATTTCTAACTTGAATCAATTTCTCTCAGCTTTTAGCATTGTCTCATGTATTTTGGTCATAAATTCAGCAGATTTATTTTGTGTTTCAAAAAGGTATTATTTTGATTTTGGTATTTAAAACGTTTTCCTTGGGTATGCAATTTGGAGGTGATTGTTCTGTTTTAGAAATACTTAAAAAGTGCCATTCAGATCAAAGACCTAAATATAAGATCTGAAACAATAAAGTACATAGAAGAAGACATAGGTACTCAACTCATGGACCTGGGTTTTAAAGAACATTTTATGAACTTGACTCCAATGGCAAGAGAAGTGAAGGCAAAGATAAATGAATGGGACTACATCAGAATAAAAAGTTTTTGCTCAGCAAGAGAAACTGATATCAAAATAAACAGAAAGCCAACTAAATGGGAACTGATATTTTCAAACAATAGCTCAGATAAGGGCCTAATATCCAAAATTTACAAAGAACTCATAAAACTCAACAACAAACAAACAAACAATCCAATAAAAAAATGGGAAGAAGACATGAACAGACACTTCTCCCAGGAAGAAATACAAATGGCCAACAGATATATGAAAAGATGCTCAGCTTCATTAGTTATTAGAGAAATGCAAATCAAAACTACAATGAGATACCACCTCACCCCTGTTAGATTAGCTATTATCAACAAGACGGACAATAGCAAATGTTGGAGAGGCTGTGGAGAAAAAGGAACCCTCATACACTGTTGGTGGGACTGTAAAGTAGTACAACCATTATGGAGGAAAGTATGGTGGTTCCTCAAAAAACTGCAAATAGAACTACCTTATGACCCAGCAATCCCTCTACTGGGTATATACCCCAAAACCTCAGAATCATTGATACGTAAAGACACATGTAGCCCCATGTTCATTGCAGCACTGTTCACAGTGGCCAAGACATGGAAACAACCAAAAAGCCCTTCAATAGAAGACTGGATAAAGAAGATGTGGCACATATACACTATGGAATACTACTCAGCCATAAGAAATGATGACATCAGATCATTTACAGCAAAATGGTGGGATCTTGATAACATTATACGGAGTGAAATAAGTAAATCAGAAAAAAACAAGAACTACATGATTCCATACATTGGTGGAACATAAAAACGAGACTAAGAGACATGGACAAGAGAGTGGTGGTTACCAGGGGTGGGGGGAGGGAGGACGCAGGAGGGAGGGAGGGAGAGTTAGGGGGAGGGGGAGGGGCACAGAGAAAACTAGACAGAGGATGACGGAGGACAATCTGACTCTGGGTGAGGGGTATGCAACATAATTTAATGACAAAATAACCTAGACATGTTTTCTTTGAATATATGTACCCTGAATTATTAATGTCATCCCATTAACATCAATAAAAATTTATTAAAAAAAAAAAAAAAAAAAAAAAAAAAAAAAAAAAAAAAAGTGCCATTCAACTATATTCTGACCTGTATTGTTTACATAAAAAACTTGTTATTATTCTGACTTCTATTGCCCATAAATAATGTGGATTTTTTGTTTTAAGTTTCTCTATTTATCATAGTTCTTAACCTCTCCCTGTTTTAAGTTTCTCTGTTTACCATGTTTTTTAGCAATTATTAAATAATGTATCAGTGTAGTTTACCTCATTTTCTTGAACTTCAGGTTCATGAAACTTTTATTTTTATAAGTTTATAGTTTTCATCAAATTTAGAAAAAAATGGGCATAGTAGATTGCAGTTGTTTGCTCTCTCCTCTTTTATCTTTCAAGGAGAACAATTATTTGTCAATTAGGCTCTTTTTTTTGTTTTACAGAGACAGAGAGAGAGAGTCAGAGAGAGGGATAGATAGGGACAGACAGACAGGAATGGAGAGAAATGAGAAGCATCAATCATCAGTTTTTCATTGTGGCACTTTTAGTTGTTCATTAATTGCTTTCTCATATGTGCCTTGACCGCGGGCCTTCAGCAGACTGAGTAACCCCTTGCTCAAGCCAGCGACCTTGTGTCCAAGCTGGTGAGCTTTTTGCTCAAGCCTGATGAGCCCACACTCAAGCTGGTGACCTCGGGTTCTCAAACCTGGGTCCTTCGCATCCCATTCCAATGCTCTTTCTACTTCACCACCGCCTGGGCAGGCGCTTTGTTCATTTTAAGGTGTTTCTACTTATAATTGTCCAATCTAATGCACTGTATAATAAATACAGATACCATTTGTGTTTGAATTTTTATTTTAGAAGCAAGTATAATGCTATGCAAACACTAATTCACAGAAAATAAATGAGTACAGTATGATTTAGAAGATAAAATACTTGTTTTTAATTATGTTTTGAAAAGAAGTACTTTTGTTTTACAATTGTAGAGTCTTAGTTATAGGACTCAGGTATAAATACAGTTGCAATAATGACTAACATTATTAATGTGATTATAATTTTTCTATGTATTAGAATCTACATTTACTACTGCATGATGAAACTTTGAGTTTCTGGTGAGATTGTAGTTTAATATTCTGGTTTGCTATATACAGTCTTGTTGTTATTTGATTCTGGCCAGCACAAGGGTGAATTTTCATTTTATCCCAGAGAATGTTTGAGGGTTGTGTCTTAAGTCTGTTAAAACCAGGAATGCCTTCAGAAGGTATCATCAGCTACTTATTATCTTTATAAGAATTTGGTTAACCCAGGAGATTGCTTTTCCAAATGGAATTATGTTGTGGTATCTCTTATTTTACACATTCATATCTGTGCAGATAAGTAAAAATTAAAATAAGTTATTATTTTAATTTAAAATAATATATTTAAGTGTCTGTATTTTCTGTGTATTACCATCTTTTATAACATCTACATTTTCCACAATTTATGACACAGATATAAAATTTGTAGAGAAATCAAAAGATACCTTTTTTTTTGTTTTTATAGATTAAATGTATATGTTAAAAGAAACAATCTGCTTCCAGAATCTGTTCTTTTCTTGAGAGAAACTGCACATCTGATCCTGCCATGTCCCAAGTTTTCCTGACCCCCTTTACAATCTGGCCCAGGCATGCGGGTTGTTAAAGTGGGATTTTGAGGACAGAAGCACCCTGGAGACAGCATCTCTCAGGCTACTGGCTCCAAGGACACAGCACTGAAGAAATCTCTACTGCCTTGGATGCCCCAGATGTGAGTAGCAGAGGTCTTTTCACTTCTGGCACCTCCAGTGGTTGCTTAATTATAACATCTCAAACACAGAAAAAAATAGGACACACAAATATACTGGGGCTTTGTAGTTGACAAATTTCTGAATAGGAAAGTATGTTTGTTCTCTGCATAAGATTAGAAAATAGTCAAATCCTTCCTCTATTAATCTCCAGCAACAAGTAATACTGTCAATAAATTTTACCTCAGTGCCACAAAAATGTCGTAAAGTGGAGGATTTATCATCTCCTCTTTCTTTTTCTACTAAATAACTATTCTAACTTTTTTTTCTGTACTCTCACCTTTTCCTGTATCCTAACTGAATACAAAAGATGGAAGTGCCAAAAACAGAAATGTAGTAATTTTTCTTTTCCTGGATTGGGGTTAGGGAGTTAGGGTTAAGTAAACTTGTGAGTTTTACTCAAGAAGTTCTAAATAGAAATATTAATTCTTGCTTCTGATCTTTCTAAAACACTATAAAACAATTCAAATACTAATTAATTTTAATAAGATGTTTACATCTCAACTATAGAACTTGAATATAATTAAGCTAATTCTAAATGTGACTTAAACCGGAAAACATCTTGGGGAAAATTAAACATGATTTAGACATTCTTTCAATTGCTCTAGTAAAATAACAGTAATCTTATAAAAAAATTGTCAGTCAGTCAGTCAGTAAAAGTAATATATTTACAGTTTGTTTTGTGATTCTCTGTTCTGTGTGTGGGCAATATAACAATAAGTAGGCAAGGTTTTGCTTTAAGAAGTCAACATTTAATATACAAAGAACTCCTAAAACTCAACAACAAACAAACAAACAATCCAATAAAAAAATGGGAAGAGGATATGAACAGACACTTCTCCCAGGAAGAAATACAAATGGCCAACAGATATATGAAAAGATGCTCATCTTCTTTAGCTATTAGAGAAATGCAAATCAAAACTGCAATGAGATACCACCTCACACCTGTTCGATTAGCTATTATTAGCAAGACAGGTAATCTAGCAAATGTTGGAGAGGCTGTGGAGAAAAAGGAACCCTCATCCACTGTTGGTGGGAATGTAAAGTAGTACAACCATTATGGAAGAAAGTATGGTGGTTCCTCAAAAAACTGAAAATAGAACTACCTTATGACCCAGCAATCCCTCTACTGGGTATATACCCCAAAAACTCAGAAACATTGATACGTAAAGACACATGCAGCCCCATGTTTATTGCAGCATTGTTCACAGTGGCCAGGACATGGAAACAACCAAAAAGCCCATCAATAGATGACTGGATAAAGAAGATGTGGCACATATACACTATGGAATACTACTCAGCCATAAGAAATGATGACATCGGAACATTTACAGCAAAATGGTGGGATCTTGATAACATGATACAAAGCGAAATAAGTAAATCAGAAAAAAACAGGAACTGCATTATTCCATACGTAGGTGGGACATAAAAGTGAAACTAAGAGACATTGATAAGAGTGTGGTGGTTACGGGGGGGAGGGGGGAATGGGAGAGGGATAGGGGGAGGGGGAAGGGCACAAAGAAAACAAGACAGAAAGTGACAGAGGACAATATGACTTTGGGTGATGGGTATGCAACATAATTGAACGACAAGATAACCTGGACTTGTTATCTTTGAATATATGTATCCTGATTTATTGATGTCACCCCATTAAAAAAATAAAATTATTAAAATTAAAAAAAAATAAAAATAAAAAAATAAACTAAATAAAAAAAAAGAAGTCAACATTTAAATAAATTAAGATAATATATAATTATATGTAGCACATAATGGGTATTGAACTCATGCTTTATCATTTTCCTGATATAGAGTAAAGAATAAAATCTGGTAATTAAATATTACATTGAAAAAATTAAGTGCATAAAGTATTAATTTTCACACAATATTAATTTTAAGTCATTTAAATAAACTTATTTTAATAACTTTTATTTAAATAATATTTTTTAAAAAAGAAAAACAAAATTAGTTTTCTTTTTAAAATATTTAAATGAATTTATTTTTAATAGGTCTCTGTCAGCATCCCAAAATGATTCCTAAACTAAATAAATCAGTAAATACATATTTAATACTTTATTTAAATAAATAAACACATTGATTTATTCTTACCTTTAAAACAACTGAAAAAGAGCAATTACATGTTTGACAGTATCATACATTGCAGTACACTTTTTAATTAATGGTAGTATCATATCAATGGCTACAGGAACAACAAACCACACTGCAGCAATTATTCTTTACGTTAATGGAAATGTAAATTTGTAGTAATATAATTAGACAATTCAGCTGCATGTCACTCTTCCTTAAAGACATGTTATTAAGATATAATTCATGTACTATAATATTCATAATTCAATAGTGTACATGTCAATAGATATTAATATATTTATGGAGTTGTACAACTATACTAAAATATAATTTTAAAACATTTTTGTCACCTCAAGAAGAAACTCTTACACATTTGCTAATAGTTACTCTCTGTCCCCTCCATTTTCATCCCCCTATCATGTAATCAACCACTAATTTAATTGCTACCATGGATTTGCCTATTCTGGACATTTCATACAAATGTACTTATACAATATGTTGTCTTTTGTGACTGGTTTTCTTTCAATTCTAAGTCATTCTTAAGACATCCAGATGGTTTTAGGTAGGTAGAAGCGATTCCATCAGTTAAATTAAAAAAGAAAATCTAATAAGTATACAAAAATCATTCTGTAGGTGATGAGTAAAGATGTGGGAGAATTTGTTTCAGGAAACTGAAATTCAGAAACTGTCTATTTCTATGGAAGTCAAGAACGTGTTTTCTCGAATACTCATAAAACAATGTCAGGATGAACTTCAGGAACACACTGGCTGCTGCCATAAATATGCATGTAAACAAAATTCTTGTCAATAAAATTGTTTGAAGCCTCTCAGTTTCCTTTCATGATAGCTTATTGTTTTTAAAAGGATACAACATCTAGCACAGTGCAGAAAACAAAATATAAATGAAATACAAATATTTCAATTCATCTAAACTTTTTATAGTGTTACTCGATGCCTCTTTATCATAAAAACTTCAGCAAATCTCAGTTGAAATAGCATACTCTGATTAACCAATTGATGGTAATATTTAGTTTATAAATTGTGTATAAACTTAATTTTCTCATCATATTTATAATTAAGTAGGACTTTTTGAAAAGGTACAGCAAGTGAAATGAATCAGTAAGTAGATGGAAAAGACATAGATATAAATTTTATTCAACAAATAACTATTGTATATTATGTGTCAAGTGTTTGTTAGACATTGAGAATGTAATGGTAAAAAAAAGGTTAGAGTATTATCTTCTTAGAAATTTTAAAATAAAGAAGCATATAAGTTAAAAAAAAAGCTATTAGCCTGACCAGGCGGTGGCACAGTGGATAGAGTGTTGGACTGGGATGCTGAGGACCCAGGTTCGAGACCCCGAGGTCGCCAGTTTGAACGCAGGCTCATCCGGTTTGAGCAGAAGCCCACCAGCTTCAACCCAAGGTCGCTGGCTCCAGCAAGGGGTTACTCGGTCTGCTGAAGGCCCCTGGTCAAGGCACATATGAGGAAGCAATCAATGAACAACTAAGGTGTTGCAAGGCGCAATGGAAAACTAATGATTGATGCTTCTCATCTCTCTCCATTCCTGTCTGTCTGTCCCTGTCTATCCCTCTCTCTGACTCACTCCCTGTCTCTGTAAAAAATAAATTAATTAATTAATTAAAAAATTTAAAAAGCTATTAATACTTTTAGATAATTATCACAATAAACTAAGTAGTAAGTACGATGTGAGTAGAGCAATGAGTCTGATAGGAATGTTGATAAGTTTCTAAAATCTTTTAACAGAGCTATGCATTATAAAGGAGTTTACCCTTTAGGAAGATTTTCTGAAAATAGATTTATTTTTCTACCTGGGATATAGTAACGATGGTAAAGCATTTAGTTTTCTCTTGCTAAGAGAAATTTTTTAATATGTGAGTAAAGGTTTATATAAAAGCTATAAATTACCTTATTTCTTGTAATAGCCATCACAATTGTTATTAGAAGTATTTGTTAATAAGTAAAAGAAATTTTGAGTTAAACATAGGAGTTTGAACAAATGTGTTTTTCCTCCATTTTTCTTAAACATAAGTTTAAAAATGAAGAAGGTATGTAAAAGAATGAAGAGAATGGGAGAGAGTACCATCACAACTTACAAGTGTCCATTTAGAAAAAAGAAGTCAGTGGTCTCATAATTCACTTAACACACTTGGAAAAATCAAAGGTTAATTTCTTGAGTGAGGAAAGCCAAGAAGAGGCAAGAAGATTGTCATTTTAAAGCTTAAGGATGCAGCCATGAGATCAGCAGGGAATGCTGAAGACAAGTAGAGCTAGGTGGGCCAAAAGCATTAAAGCCAAAGAAGTGATTGAACTTCTTTGTTCAATGAGTAAGGAAGAATTAGGTTCTTCTCTCCTACCCTTTAGCCATGCTATGATATTGAGAGAGGATTGGAGTAAAGATACATTTCTGAAAAAACAAATCACAGAAGCTCTTCACAAATTGCACACTGGGGACAGTAGGCCAGCACAGGGCAGAGTTTAGGCACTATTTATGTTTCAGAATGTGGTAAAATATATTTTATCCTATTTAAGCTCCCAAGAGCTAGCATCAGGTTTATAAACCCAAAGGAAGAATTTAGAATATTGATTTTTGCAGAAAATTATTGACCCAAGAGAAAAGATGCAGGCATCTGACATTTTACATGAAAAGACTTGATTACCTGCCCAATCATCACATAGTGAAGTTCACAGGGTTAAAACATAACTCATTTTTCTAATCAGTTTTTAGTTACTTGTCCCTAAATATAAGCAAAGAACTAAGAATTATCATGCATTTTAAGAAAATCTCTGTTATGGAAAGTGATGGCTAAGACAAATAAAATAGAAAAAAAAATCAAAAGATAATGAGAGAATACTTGAAACAAAGGAAAGCCTCAAAAGAAAAACAAAGTACTCATATCCAATTAAAAAATGTATTTTATTATTTAAACAAAAGCAGAAAGCTATAAATAAAAATAATCTTCAGAACACAAAGAGTAGTAGAAAAAATTAAAAACAAAGTTTTTTCTACTTTGATATAAGATGAAGCTAATACAGATAATATTGAATGTAAAGTATTATTGAAAATATTTTTAAATGCTTAAGAAAAAAAAAAAAGAAAGACACAATGGTTATTTATTTATTTATTTTAATGAGAAGAGGCTTTGGACAGGCCACATTGGATTTACCACCCAATGAAAAGTTGATAGAAAATAGTGGCACAGATATTAAAAAAATAATAACTTCATTATTGATAATGCTAATATGGATGAATGTGACATCTTGGTAGGCAAGTTGAGTTTGTCAAAGTAAATGTCAGGCTGAAATTGAATTCCTTACCTCATTTCGGGATTGTACTAGAAAAGGTAGGCCCTGGCCGGCTGGCTCGGTGGTAGAGCCTCGGCCTGGCGTGCGGAAGTCCGGGGTTCGATTCCCGGCCAGGGCACACAGGAGAGGCGCCCATCTGCTTCTCCACCCCTCCCCCTCTCCTTCCTCTCTGTCTCTCTCTTCCCCTCCTGCAGCGAGGCTCCATTGGAGCAAAGATGGCCTGGGCGCTGGGGATGGCTCCTTGGCCTCTGCCCCAGGCGCTGGAGTGGCTCTGGTCGTGACAGAGCGACGTCCGGATGGGCAGAGCATCGCCCCCTGGTGGGCATGCCGGGTGGATTCCGGTCAGGCGCATGCGGGGGTCTGTCTGCATCCCCGTTTCCAGCTTTGGAGGAATACAAAAAAAAAAAATAAATAAAAGAAATAAAAAAAAGAAAAGGTAGACTTTGCTTCTTGATAAGAGCTGAGCTTTATATAAAAACATCTCTGGCATTAAGAAAAGAACCAGCAAAATCTATACTCTCTCAGGGAAACCCACTGATGAGAGGAAAGGTGGAGAAGGGATTAGTGAACTCGATCCAGTTTATTCTTTCAAATAAGATTAAATTATTCTGGCTGTCTTGGGTAAAAGGATGTAGTAGAGTAAAAGATGCCCAGGAATGAGATACTACTAGGCATCTCTAAGTATAAGCAAATTATCAACTTTGTATATCCACTTGATACTACAGGTGTACTGGGAATCTTATGGTAGCAGGTGGCTTGGATATTCAACAAAGGTGAGACTATTATATTATTATCAAGCCAAAATTTTATTCAGCATTACATTTCTTATTATAAATGATGTCCAGGCACAGTGACCAACATGGTGGTCAAAAAGTTGTGCAAAAAGATAAAATTAAATCACACACACACACACACACAATTTCAATAATAAACACTAGCTACCTAGACATGCCACAATTTGAATATAAACTTCCTCTCATGACAAATTCTTTTTTTTTTTAATTTTATTTATTTTTTACAGAGACAGAGAGTGAATCAGAGAGAGGGATAGACAGGGACAGACAGACAGGAATGGAGAGAGATGAGAAGCATCAATCATTAGTTTTTCATTGCGCATTGCAACACCTTAGTTGTTCATTGATTGCTTTCTCATATGTGCCTTGACCGCGGGCCTTCAGCAGACCAAGTAACCCCTTGCTGGAGCCAGCGACCTTGGGTTCAAGCTGGTGGGCTTTTGCTCAAACCAGATGAGCCCACGCTCAAGCTGGTGACCTCGGGGTCTCGAACCTGGGTCTTCTGCTTCCCAGTCCGACGCTCTATCCACTGCACCACCGCCTGGTCAGGCTGACAAATGCTTATGTAAACATTGTCTAAAAATTAAACTCCATAAGATGTTAGTATCCAAAGTTATAGTAAAAAAGAAAAGGTATCAAACATAAAAAAACCATTATTACCTTTTTTATTTTAAAGATGGAATAAAAGGTTCGAATTGCTCTCTCTATACACACCTTCCTTCTCCTCTTCAGTCTCAGCTAGAGTAAGATTGATGGGTGTGGTTCCTTCGGCAGCTGTTCATCTTCTACAAATATGAAAATGGTTCTTTTAAGACTTCAGGACTTAAATTTTTTATGCTGCTCATTTTTTTTTTATAATTCAAATAGTAGATTAGTTGATAAAGGTTATCACAGCATTAGCCTTATGTACACCCAACTTAGAAAACAAACCAGAAATGAAATTTTTAGCTGTTATTTCTGTCCAACCTCCCTAAAACCCAAAATGAAATCTATTCCACAAAGTTTGTATATCTCATTGTAAAATTAAAGCAGAGACACAATTTTATTTGAGCAAAGGCAGTATATGAAGACATTACTAGTTTTTAGATTGCCATGAGGTCAGACTGTGCCAGATGACCATGGTCCACTTAACTGAAACTTAATTTCCCATTAATAATCAAATTTTACAGAAATGTAATTTATTGGTGGTGGTGGAGGCAAGTGGCATATCTTTTCATACTGTATTTTGTGGCATTTGCAACATGGCTGCCTTTTGCAAAATTTCAAAATTTATAGTACAGGCAGCTCAAATTAGAGGTCTCATGGCTGGAGCTTTTGTTCTCTCTTCAGCATGCTCAGAATCTCTTGATGTCCTCTCTTTTGAACATTTTTATGGCCACCTCACTACTGTATTGATGGTGAGCTCTGTCTAGTGACAAAGCCTTCCTTACCTATTTTCATCTGGAGCTTTTAGTTCTGGGACACAGTAAAGTGGCTGCTTCATGCTATAGAGTTGTTTAGCACCTGTAAAAACTACTTCTAAAGAAAGTTTCTCTCTTTTCCAACATTTGTTTCAGATCCAGAATTTGCTGTAGAAATTTCTTGGACTAAAAATGTCATTGATGACTCAAAGCCCAATGACTTAAGGAGAAGCAATCACTTTGCTGTGTACTTCTCAAGATGGCATCTTTATTCAGCTGTTGGGAAAAATACATATTCTGAGTAAAATACTCTTCTACCTCTTTCTCCAGTAGTGTAATGTTCATTTAATGGTATATTTTCAAGAAAGCTAAACTAAGTTTACAGCAGTTTAACCTATTTTAGCTTTTGGTCAATTTTCTCTCATTTTAAAATTTTCAAGCACAAGTCTCTAATTTTTCTCATCTGAAAAATTGATGTTAAATGTGAATTCCTTACATTCTTTATATTCTCAGTACTTAAGTCTCATTATGATTTTTTTTCCTGACATTTTCCCTATTGATTTCAGGCTGCTGTAGATTTACTGTTCAAACAAATCCTCTCCACCACTACCTTCCTGAATTGGGTAATTCAATCCAAGAGATGTGCTCCAATCAATACTCAATAAAAGACTGAAGTTGCTGTACAATTCCCCTTTCACATGCCCTCTTTTTACCTTAGGCTCAAAATTCCAAGGTTTAGAAATTATCAAGCTTAGACTCTAAATTCCAAAAATTTCCCAAGCATGTACTCTCAAGGTATGGGCTTTTCTTGTGTGAATACTTCTAAGAGTTGCATAATATTTTAACTTGCCACAAACTAAATATATTTCAATTCTTGAACATGTAGATAAATTTAATGTGTCCTCACGATTAATTTTTTGGGGAAGGAAAAACAAACTGAGATAGTGCCTGCTATTGTTGACAGATGACTTTCAGTTTTTTTTATGGGAGATTTTAGTGCTAAATTTAGATAGGGAACAGAAAAGAAAGGAAAAGAAATGAGAATTAAAGTAATTATAAACTTTAGGGAATTTCAGATTTGTTTAATAAAATAAATATAGTTGTATTTTTAGTTTATCTATAGAAAATTATTACCTATGCAATGTTCAGTTTTAAGTTTTTATTTCCCCACTTTAACTTTTTATAACCTTGATCAAACATAATCATTTCTGTGATCTATCTTGTCTCTAAAGTCAATCTGAATATTTCTGATTTTCAGTCTTTCTTGTGGTTTCTCACACCCTTTTTCTCACTTTACATCATATCTGACTTCATTAAGACTTCAGTTTCTTTACATTTAAATTTGGTCCAAATGAATTAGTCCTCATATACTTTTCATTTTTTATATCTTCATACATGATCTTAGATTCATTATTTTAAGTAGTCATTAAAAATGTTTTGTGAACTACAACTTTTAGTCCTTCTTCTAAACTGTCTTAAAACAACTCCAACTACATGGAATTATAGCTGCTCAGTATTTCTAATTCTACCCTAGGCTTCTGGAAACTGCTAGAAAAATAAAACAAAACAAAATCATACAATTGTGTAGAAATGTGTCAATAAAAATTCATATTCTATAAACATGTATGCTAAAGCCAAGGTTACTCAGTATTTCTATAAATTTTCAATAACTTTATTTTTCATTCCTTACTATATTTTAAACCTTTAATACTCTGTCAACCATCCAACTCCAACACACTATCAATAAAAAACATGCCTTTCACTGCATTGATTTTTAGGTTTAGTCATTTATTCAATCTCTAGGGAAAAGTGTAAACATTCTTTATTTCATCCACAAGTTGCTAAATTTGCCATCTCACGTGCCCTATTTTCTACCATCTTTCCCTTCCCTTCTGGCTCAAAAAAAAAAAAATGCCCCTGAGCCTTTCATAGACTAACTACTCTATCTGTGATCTGAAGTCCTTCCTATCTTGCCTCCTATATACTTCATTCCTGCATTCATCTCTTTATTTTACAGTATTGATTTCTCCCTTTCCACTGGTCTTATTTTTCATAAGACCACACACCTGACCTATTAGCTCTCATCTTATAGCAACATGCCTTCTTTAGCCTCATCCTTTTGTGATATGTTGTTGTCTCCATTTCTCTAATCTATTGCATTGTCCATTTCTGTACTCTCTGAAATATACATAAACACTGTAAAAATAGACATATATAACATCTGCCTCTGCTTCTTCACCTCCTTCTTCTTGAACTCATTCCAATCTACTAATACAACCAGAATTAGCTACATAACTCATAGGTCCCAGCACCAAATGAAAATGCAGGACCTGTTGTTTAATTAGAAAAAAAATTAAAGCCAGTAAAGTATAAATCTTTTACTTAAAAAAATCTTATTTATAAAATATAAGGCCCTGGCCAGTTGGTTCAGTGGTAGAGTATAGGCCACCATGCCGATGTCCCTGGTTTGATTTCTAGTCAGGGAATACAGGAGAAGCATCCATGTGCTTTTCCACCCCTCCTCCTCTTATTTTTATCTCTCTCCCTCTTCCCCTCTTGCAACCATGGCTCGATTGGAGCGAGTTGGCCCCAGGTGCTGAGGATGGCACCATGGCCTCCATCTCAGGCACTATGAAGAGCTCAGTTGCTGAGCAATGGAGCAATGCCCCAGATGAACAGAGCATTGCCTCCTAATAGAATTGCTGGATGGATCCAGGTCAAGGCACATGCAGGAGTCTATCTGTACCTCCCCTCCTCTGACTGAATAAAAATAAAACAAAACAAACAAAAATAATAATAAGTAAAATTGTGATACAGAGTAAAAAATAAACATACTAATTAAAAAATAATAATTTATTGTCATAATTATATACTATGATAAATAATAAAGTTTTATTAATGTGATATCTTGAATGACAGTAAATTTTCTGAGTCAAGTCTAAAAGTTTATTTATGAGGTCATTAATATACATTTAACAATTTAGTTTTCAACTAATATAATTGGAAGTAATACCAATTTTTCTCAAAAAATGGAAGATGGCAGGCAATATTTGATGATTTTTTTATTTTGAGGATGTTTCTGATCATGGTGAAATGGTTACTAAAGCTGTTAGGTGTATTTATGTGTGATAACATTCAAATAAATTCTGATAAATTATTTTAAAATATAAGTTTTGGTACTTTTAAGGTTGATGACTCTTGTGAAACTATACTGCTCACAAAAATTAGGGGATATTTTATCACTTCATATTTATTTTGAAATAATCCCTAATTTTTATGAGCAATATATTATTCTAAGAAGTATTATTTCTTCATACACATAAGTTTCACATCAGTCTGAATTTAATTTTAGATGTAAAGTTATACAATGGTATTTTAATGCTTCCTCTCTCATTTCCTGTAACCTGTGGAGGTTGTACGAGAAACCAGAAGTGACTTCCTGACTTGTGTATTGTTCAAAGTTCCAGTAAATATATTTTTTCATTGTATCTTAAATCAAAAAGAAAAAAGATAATGTAAAAACCAGCTTTGATATTTGTTTACGTAAAGAATCTCATAAAAATAGTTTTTTTCTTTTTAATTTTATTATTTTTAAAATTTAATTTATATCTCTAGCCTGATACATTTATTTTGCAATGTTGAAAGTTTGCAGAACCAGAGTTTCTAAATATGTCAAAGAAATCTAACAGCTACTTCACATGTGTTTAAGCATTGTCATATGAATGTTTTCATATTGTAAGATTTTACTGACAATATTTTCTGTGTGAGCACAGTAGTTCGTTTTGTACCCAGATCATAGTTAATAATGTACAGGTGCTGCATAGAAAGGTTCATAGGACAGAGGGTGTCAGCACTGCCCTATTGTGAATCATTCCTCTCTGTAGCTGCTGCTGTTATCAATCTGGACACCAGCAGTGCCCCAACAACCATAAAGCCCTGGGTGCCTCAAGGATGGAGGCGCCTGTCTCCCTGTCCAATAGCCTGCTGGCCAGTACCTGTAGCCACCTCCCAAATGTTTCAGGTGCTCACACACATCTTCCAATTTTCCATCACACTTGATTCATATTATAAACTGAATGCGTTCCCTCAAAATTCATGTTTAAGTCTTAACTTCTATTAGAAGTGAATGCATTTTGAGATAGACATTTATTTATTTTTTAAATTTTTTAAAAATTTTATTTATTTATTTTAGAGAGGAGAGAGAAAGGGAGAGAGAGAGATACAGAGAGGGAAAGAGAGAGGAGCGAGAGACAAGGTGGGGAGGAGCTGGAAGCATCAACTCCCATATGTGCCTTGACCAGGCAAGCCCAGGGTTTCGAACCGGTGACCTCAGCATTTCCAGGTCGATGCTTTATCCACTGCGCCACCACAGGTCAGGTTGAAATAGACATTTAAAGAGGTAATTAAATTAAAGAGGTCGTGTGGGTGGGCCCTAATTCAATATGACTGGAGTCCTTTTGAGAAGAGAAAATTTGGACACATAAGAGATATAAGAATCATGCAAACCTAGAGGAAAGACCTTGAGAGAACATAGCAATGAGATGCTTCAGGATAAACAAAACTTGCTGACACCTTGATCTTGGACTCCCAGCCTCCAGAACTAAGAAAATATATTTTGTTTGTTTAAGGCACCTAGTCTGTGGTATTTGTTTGTCCTAACAAACTAATATATGTCACTTACAAAACACATGGTCAAAAATAAAATTATTAAGAACTTCAAGACACTGACAACATAACAATAAACCAAATGAACATTAAACCAAACTGTCTGTGAGTGGGGCCCTGAGAAATAGTATAGGTTGCATGCCCATGAAACTGGTTTAGATTCCACCAAAGATATTCTTGGTAAAAGGCAATGTAACTTTGATGTCGCAAATCCAATGGATATTTTTATCCCTTATCTTAAATATTGATGTTCTGAAGCTAGAGGCTTTATTCCTATCATCTGATTTTTCATCTTCGAGAAAGTTTGAAACCAGTCTCATTGCTTTGATTGCCACTCATTTGCTAATTCAATTATAACCATATTTTTCCTATCTTATGTATAATAAGCATCTCAATTATATCTCAACTTTAAGTTATGATATTTAGAAATAAATAAATATTAAAAATGACAGTTTTTTCTGTTTGTGAAAAAGTAATTTCTAAAAATTAATTAGTATATCTTGCCCAAAGACTGATTATTTTACATTGTCCATGTAATTCTTATAATAACCCTGTCAAGTACTAATAACATCCCATTTTAAAGATCATCTAACTACGGATTAGAGTTATTAGAGACTAGCCCACCATCATAACATCAAAAATAGCTTGGAATCTGGACCCAGAGGTAATATGTATTCAGTACACGGGCTCTGTGGTCACTATATCTCTTCTTTTCCATAAATAATGAAAGGGGTTCACAGAGTGCCCAACTGCCCAAGCTGGAAAATGAAGGTGCCGCCTCAGCTTCCTTCTGCCACATTCAGCCAAGTTCTGAGTCCCATTTTCTAACTTCAACTTTAAATTTTATACTTGATCCCTATTTCCACTTCCATTACTTACTCTGCAATTAGACTTGTCTTACTTACTGCAAAAACCCAGCCACTCATCCTCTTCCCTTATCAAACCATCCCTGGATTAACAATAATAAGACATACACAGGTCAGCTCCAAGTAAGCCAAGGTTTCAGCCCAGCAGGCAAGGCATTTTGTGATCTGATTTCTGCTGAATCTAGCTCATCCTTAGCATCACCTCCCCCTGGCTCCGGCTGGCTGTGTGCTCCTGTGACCCTGCTGTGTCTCTTCAACTCTGCATACGTTGCTTTTCCTTCAGTGCACCCCATGCCTCCCATATCTTTCTATATCTGGTTAGTTTATATGTTGCTTTTGAAACTTCTTTAATTCTCCTCATTCTCAAGTCTGAGTTGGTATCCATTCTTTATTATGAATATTTAGAAAGTATCAAGATCTTAATATGAATCTTTTTTTTCCCCAGTTCTAATGATTTAGTTGTCTCTGATACCTTTAGAGAAAGGGCATTTTGTTGGTTTGCTTATTTAACTTTAGAAAGAGCATATCTTAATATTGAAGCCATCCGCTTTGGAACCAGAATGTGTGCGATCAAATAGTAACTGTGATACTTAATACTTGCATATTGACACTGGACAAGACACTTTAATGTTTCTGTACCTTTGTTTTCTCCTATGTACTATAGTGATACACACTTCACAGGGTTATTGTGAATATCAAATTACTTAGTGTCTATAAAGAACTTTAGAACTGTATCCTGAATAGACTAAGCCCCAATAAATGATAGATATATGTGTTAAAAATAAAATGTACATAATTTCAGTGCATGACACAATGCATATAGTATAAAGAAGGAGTTTGATGCTCTATAAACTCTTGTTGATTACATGAACATGTAAAAACACTTAAAGAAAATGTCTTGCTTGTTTAACTTATCTTTCCCTTTAGGTATAACAACGTAAAATCAGTTGTTGACATAGTTTGACTGCTGGCAAAATACTCAGATATAACAAAACAATTAAGATTATTCAATTGGCTCTGGGCAATAGAACCTAAAATGTGAAGACATTGGTGCTCAATGACAGGAAACTATTATTAGCAAGAAAAGAAAGTATCTGCCCCCTAGAAAGTTTTCTGTGGGGAAAAAAACATTTTGTGAATCCTTGATTACCATATTTTTTCTTCTCCCCTAAATTATTTACTTGCCATGTCTTGGCAAAATGGGATGTTTCAAGTAACCTCAAATAGTTTTGAACTTTAAAAAGTCATAGAATAAATACTACATTAATATTTAATTTTTATAATTAAAAAATATGACTTGCCATTTATAGCATGAATATATGTTCATTATTACATTAGCATCAACTTAGAGGGTTAATATCAACAATTTATAACACAATAATACACAAAAGGACTAAATTTTGTGTTGTAAAATGAAGGTTAAAAAAAGTCATTCATAGTCCTCAGCTAAGACAGCTTGTCACTACCCAAATTGCTCCCAAACTCTTTCAAGTAAGCAAGATTGAGCTTGGTTTCAAGGTAATGGGGCACTTTCTCAAGCACTGAGCACAAGTGCAGAAGGCCTTCTGATGCTCAGGCTACTCCAAGCAAATTCTATTGCTAAATCAAGTGACAAGACCAACATAGATTTAAGAAGTGGGGAAAATCTCTAGGTTTTAATAACAGTTGTTTCAAAATCATGTCACCACATTAAATAAGTACTTGCAGGATATCTATGGTTCTTTAAGAAAGAAAATTTTTTAGAGGAACAAATGCAATTTCAAATTCCATTGAAATGTATATGTTAACAGTTCTCAAAAAACAATAAATATGAGCATAAAAATAAAATGTTTTAATAAAAAAATTGCATCTATTATAGAGTGATTGGTTTTAATTTGTATCAAATATTCATTTTGTTTCCACACACTTGTTTTTCAAGATAAAATACAATGCTGTTATATACATTGAAATGTTATTTTATAAATGTTATTTTATAAATGTTTCATTCGGTTCAATCACTAGGTGAAAATTTCTTTAAAAATTATAATTTACTTTTTCAGAATCAGTCTACAGGTGGTACTTTCAGATTATAGATGATATTTTTTATACCCTTCCCATGTAAATTTTTTGTTTACTTTTTCCTTAAACACATACTGTTGCAGGAAACAGGAAGCACTCCTAGAGGACAAAGAGGCTCAGACAAGTGCTGGAGGAAGTGGGGGGTTGTTCCGCCAGCTGAACAATGTGACCCAAAAAGGCAACAAAACATGAGCTCCCCGCTGTTAGCTCTTCTGAGTCTTACATACCATTACAGCTTTAGCTTTCATGTGACAAGTGCCTGCTTTCTTTGACTTCTGTGTTTGCAGACCTACATGACTTGTGTCTCCGGGAGGGGAGGGGATGTGAGAGGAGGTTTGAACTGTTTGTCCTTGACTGTTCACATATCCCAATTGTCTTGCCTGTGTTGCAAATTATTGTAGGAAGCTGATAAAGGGCCTCACAGCTGTGATTTGTTACCTTTCAAACCTTCTCAGTCAGCCCTTCGAGCCCTTCCTCTCTCGATGCAAAATTTAATTTATATAAATTTTAGAAGTTTATGCATGGTCTTAACATCCTCATAAAACAGCCTTCTTAAGAACAATAAACAGAACTTCTGTACACCAAACTATATGAACTCTAAACTAGTATGCTTGGAAATAAAAACAGATTGTACTGTATAGTCCTGCTGAATTTCCTCAGCTCAGAAACTTTTTATTTAATCATTAACAAGATTTACTTTTATATGGCCCAATTTATTAATAAATAAATTAAAAACACAAAGAAATCAACTATGGTAAGTCCTTTTTTCTAGTCAGTAGGTAATGCAAGGCTGCATTTAGAATATTAATTGAAAAGTTATGTGTGGTTTCCATTGGAAAGACTGTTTACCAGACTCATCTGTGCTCAATCACTCTGTGTGACAAAAGGCAGACACAGAGAGAAAATAAGATAAGGGAAGCAAACAAACAAACGAACAAAAACAAACAAAATATCCCCCACTAAATTTCATGGAGTTGCAGTATTAGCCTCTTACTTTTCATGTGCATCTTTCATTTTGACAATGGTCTAATTAGCTCAAGAACACTTTGTCCATTCACAGCACTCAACCTGTACTCGCAAGATGTAGTAGACCCTGGGAGGCACAAATTCTGCATACTCAAGCTATATGTTGCCAAACTCAGGGGTCTATATGAGCTGTATAAGAATAGCATTCAGTGTGGGATGCCTTTAAATGAGGTGTGGCATTGTTTGTTTCTAAAAAGTGTATTAGGCTATAATTTCTCTTAAAATCATTAGTATTTGAAGTCAGAAAACACATTTTAATAATTTCCAGGTCTCAGTACTCATGGTCCCATGATGCACATGTTTGGGTCTCAGTTAACATTTGTAAATAAACAAATATATATATATTAAAAGCAAATTCCCTATTCATCAAAAAAGTGTGCTTTTCTAAATGAAAGTTGACCTCCTTGACAAAAGCTGATAAAGAAAAATATTAAACAGTGAAGCAAATAAACTCTCTGAGATTTTTTTCTCTACCCATCTGTTCCCCGGGTAGAAATAATTGTTCTCTCCTTTATAAAGGACTCTTTCTCTCACAATGCATTAAGTTCATATCATCTTGTTAGTAATATTTTACTACAGTTGTTTATTAATCTGACTGCATTTTTTAGACCATGATTCTCTTGAGAATAGAAATCTTTTTGGTTAGATATACTATAAGTACTGGGTATAGAGTGAATATTTAGGAAACCTGAATGGATGGGAGGTTGAGATTTTCAGGCCACTGTAAGAGCTGTTGCCTAAACTCTTATTCATGTACTGAAACCTGGGAGAATTTACTGATTTAAAAATCTTTGGTTGTTTCCATGTCCTGGCCACTGTGAACAATGCTGCAATGAACATGGGGCTGCATGTGTCTTTACGTATCAATGTTTCTGAGTTTTTGGGGTATATACCCAGTAGAGGGATTGCTGGGTCATAAGGTAGTTCTATTTTCAGTTTTTTGAGGAACCACCATACTTTCTTCCATAATGGTTGTACTACTTTACATTCCCAACAACAGTATATGAGGGTTCCTTTTTCTCCACAGCCTCTCCAACATTTCCTATTACCTGTCTTGTTAATAAGAGCTAATCTAACAGATGTGAGGTGGAATCTCATTGCAGTTTTGATTTGCATTTCTCTAATAACTAAAGAAGATGAGCATCTTTTCATATATCTGTTGGCCATTTGTATTTCTTCCTGGGAGAAGTGTCTGTTCATATCCTCTTCCCATTTTTTTATTGGATTGTTTGTTTGTTTGTTGTTGAGTTTTATGAGTTTTTTGTATATTTTGGATATTAGGCCCTTATCTGAGCTGTTCTTTGAAAATATCATTTTCCATTTAGTTGGCTGTCTGTTTATCTTGTTATCAGTTTCTTTTGCTGAGCAAAAACTTCTTAGTCTCATGTAGTCCCATTCATTAATTTTTGCCTTCACTTCTCTTGCCTTTGGAGTCAAATTCATAAAATGCTCTTTAAAGCCCAGGTCCATGAGTTTAGTACCTATGTCTTCTTCTATGTACTTTATTGTTTCATGTCTTATGTTTAGATCTTTGATCCACTTTGAGTTAATTTTAGTACAGGGGGACAAACTGTAGCCCAGTTTCATTCTTTTGCATGTGGCTTTCCAGTTTTCCCAGCACCATTTGTTGAAGAGGTTTTCTTTTCTCCATTGTGTGTTGTTGGCCCCTATATCAAAAATTATTTGACTATATATATGTGGTTTTATTTCTGGGCTTTCTATTCTGTTTCATTGGTCTGAGTGTCTATTTTTCTGCCAATACCATGCTGTTTTGATTGTCGTGGCCCTATAATATAGTTTGAAGTCAGGTATTGTAATGCCCCCAGCTTCATTCTTTTTCTTTAGGATTCCTTTGGCTATTCGAGGTTTTTTATAGTTCCATATAAATCTGATGATTTTTTGCTCCATTTCTTTAAAAAATGTCATTGGAATTTTGATGGGAATTGCATTAAATTTGTATATTGCTTTGGGTAATATGGCCATCTTGATTATATTTATTCTTTCTAACCAAGAACAAGGAATATTCTTCCATCTCATAATATCTTTTTCTATTTCCCTTAACAATGGTTTATAGTTTTCATTATATAAGTCCTTTACATTCTTTGTTATGTTTATTCCTAGGTATTTTATTTTTTTTGTTGCAATTGTGAAGGGGATTATTCTTTTTAGTTCATTCTCAAATGTTTCATTGTTGGCATATAGAAAGGCTATTGACTTCTGTATGTTAATTTTGTATCCTGCAACCTTACTGTATTGGCTTATTGTTTCTAGTAGTCTTTTTGTGGATTCTTTGGGGTTTTCAATGTATAGGATCATATCATCTGCAAAAAGTGATACCTTTACTTCTTCTTTTCCGATATGGATGCCTTTTATTTCTTTGTCTTGTCTGATTGCTCTGGCTAGAACCTCTAGTACCACATTAAATAAGAGTGGAGAGAGTGGACAACCCTGTCTTCTTCCTGATTTAAGGGGGAAAGCCTTCAGTTTAGTGCTATTTAATATGATGTTAGCTGATGTTTTTCATATATGGCCTTTATCATGTTGAGATATTTTCCTTCTATACCCATTTTGTTGAGAGTCTTAAACATAAAATTGTGTTGTCAATAAATGACTGGATAAAGAAGATGTGGCACATATACACTATGGAATACTACTCAGCCATAAGAAATGATGACATCGAATCATTTACAGCAAAATGGTGGGATCTTGATAACATTATACGAAGTGAAATAAGTAAATCAGAAAAAACCAGGAACTGCATTATTCCATATGTAGATGGGACATAAAAGTGAGACCAAGAGACATTGATAAGAGTGTGGTGGTTACGGGAGGAGGGGGGAGAGGGAGAGGAAAGGGGGCAGGGAAGAGGGGGAGGGGCACAAAGAGAACTAGTTAGAAGGTGACAGAGGACAATCTGACTTTGGGTGATGGGTATGCAACTTATTGAACAACAAGATAACCTGGACATGTTATCTTTGAATATATGTATCCTGATTTACTGATTTCACCCCATTAAAAATAAATAAATAAATAAATAATAAAAAAAATCTTTGGTTTTGGGAGTTTGTATTATAGGAAAATTTATATATTTATGTTTTATATATCTTAAGACAGTTGTCAGTTACAGGAAGGTGTGATCCCCAAATTAAGACATACACATTATTAATTTAATTATTTTTATTTTGGTCACTAATTAAAAATGGCAGAAGAGGGCACTTTTGATGAACATAGTTTTTATGTATCTTTGAATCTTACAGAGTTTTACAGTCCCTCTCACCTCCTTACCCTGAATTAGAATTTACAGTCTGACATTATAAAACAATCATTTACTAGGCAGGGTATGATGACTTTTTGCAATGTCATTAAAATCACTTTCTTTATGGTTGGAGACTTTTCCATTGGGATTCCACATTCAAAATGCTATCATCTCTTTTCAATTTTCCACAAAAGTTTACTTTTTTAAATTTCTCTTTTTTTTTTCCTAACCACAACTTTATTTTTTCAGATCAAAATCCAAATGTGTGATGTTTGTGTTTGAGTTTGCTTCTCAATGATAAAATTCCAGGATACTGAATTTTATATTGTACTGTGTTGCATAAGATATTAGATGTTTGCTATATGAATAGGAGGTGGTGCACCATGTACCTTATAGATCTTCAATTCCCAATTCTACTTCAAATTAAATAGAAACCTGCTTGGAGTTCCTGAGAATGGAAGCGTAATAACCCATTCTTGGGACCTCTGGGTCTTAGATCAGTTATTATATTTCCTTACAGGTGTTTTCATCATTTAGATTTGTATATGAGAATCATTTTGAGTCAGTCATCTTTATATTAATATATTGTTTGACATCATCTATTATAGTAAGAGAACAATTGAATTTATAATGACTTAAGGAAAATAAATATTCAGTATTTCAGAAAGAAATGCTAAGAACTAAATTGAATCTTAACTGCTACATAAAAAATGAACACAAATGCAACAAAGACAACACACACACACATGACTAAAGCCTATAAAAATTTGTCTTCATAGCTAAAAAAGCAAACAAATTGTTTTTTGTCAGGAAAAACATATATAAAGACAATTTGTGTATATTGGGGCAGGGGAAACAGTTTACCAAGAATCACTGAACATATTTCTATTGAACTTCTAAAACTTTCTTTCTGGCTACTGTTAATATTAAATTTAATAAGAATCTTGAACAGGCCCTGGCTGGTTGTCTCAGTGGTAGAGCGTCGACCTGGCATGCAGGGGTCCCGGGTTCAATTCCCGGCCAGGGCACACAGGAGAAGCGCCCATCTGCTTCTCCACCCCTCCCCCTCTCCTTCCTCTCTGTCTCTCTCTTCTCCTCCCTCAGCCGAGGCTCCATTGGAGCAGAGATGGCCCGGGCCCTGGGGATGGCTCCTTGGCCTCTGCCCCAGGCGCTAGAGTGGCTCTGGTCGTGACAGAGCGATGCCCCGGAGGGGCAGAGCATCGCCCCCTGGTGGGCAGAGCATCTCCCCTGGTCAGCGTGCCAGGTGGATCCCGGTCAGGCACATGCGGGAGTCTGTCTGACTGTCTCTCCCGTTTCCAGCTTCAGAAAAATACAAAAAAAAAAAAAAAAAAAAAGAATCTTGAAAAGTTCTTTGGGGACTCTGTATTAGATAAAAACGAGCAAATGAATAAAGCTTCCAAACGCTTATAGCAAGTTGCTTTATAAATGATGAAATATAATTTAAAGCCTCTTTCACAAGAACAGTGTTCTCAGCAGTTGCTTTAATTGAGGTACAACAAATCAGTGTGAAATTACTTGAAAAGTAGTTGTTATCTAATAACCATCTGTCAAAAACAGATTGAAATCTCCTTATAGAGAAATAAAAAAATGGCATTTTTATGATCTGTTTTTTAAACCTTCAGAAAATTATTGTTGTCTATTTGAATGGTAAGAAAAGCTTCTAATTAAGAATATTTGATAATGAAATTAATTATTTTAAAAGCACATGTAAGTTGTGGGGTAATAAAAATTTGATATATTTTAGATATTTGGCATAATTGCATTTTAAGTCTAATTAAAATAAGATTCTAATGGGAACACTAAAAAGCAGGATCATACAAATTAATTTTTTGAAAAAAAAGTATTCTTTTTAAATGTGATCAAACAAGTGATGCCACAACTAGTTACTTAAAAAAATGTTATTGATGGTAAGAGGTTCAGAAGATTATTGACATTCCTAAGGAAAATACAGAATTTAGTACCCAGAGCTGAGATGACATGTGAGAACACAAACAAATAGAAGTCCTTGAGCCAGGAACTAATTATTTTTTCTGAAACTGTAAATTCTTCATAATTTTATAATATTTAAACCAAGAAAAAATAAAATTTGTTGGCACAAAAATATAGAATTTTGATAGTGATAGTTATATCTTCATAGTATAATTTAGCATAATAAATGATAAAATATTTCAAGTACTTATTCTATTGTACAATGAAGCCAATCCTATTTCTAAACTTGGTCTTACAGAAAGGTCTCCCAGGAATTGTAGCAAGACTACAATTCTCAAACTTCCTTGTAGTAAAGCTGGAGATTGATTAGTTCTAGCTTTGCTTTCTCCTCAGTCTTCATGGGCTTAAAAATAGAAACTAAAGAATAAAACAGCCACACAATTAAAGAAGCAGAAATCCCCGAGTGACCCCTTGGCAGGGATCTTTCTAGGAGAGACATCTAAAATGATGTGACTGTTGAGTACTAAAACGTAGGCAAGCTATTGGTGCCTCTGAGATTTTAGATGAATTAAGCAGCCAAAAAGTTTTCCCCTAACAGACAAGCCTTATACTCACAATTTAACAATAACAATTACATTGTGCATCCTCGTATACATGAAAGTAAATGACAAAAACCTTGTATGGCTTGCAGTTCTGTTCTGTCCAACAGTAGCCATTTCTTTTTTTCAATGTTAATTTAATTTTTGCTGAGAGCAAGTGTTAAGAAATGATTCATTCTGTGGTTGTAGTCAATAACACTGGGGGACAAAATTTTTTTTTGCATACACAAAAACATGTGTTCTTACCTAATTCGAGTGGGCTGATCTCAAATATAAAATTAACTTTTCTCTGTAAGCTACAGTTCTTTTGCAATTCAAGATTTAAGTTTTCATCTTATTGTAAAATTTTCAACATTTAGTTTAACATAATGAAGTAGAATGTCTTCTTGGATATCATCTTTGTGAAAATATAATAACTTATATAATGCAGTAAATACACTAATACACTAAAAGTAATGATTGCATCAGAATTTGTCTACAATTTTGTAATAGAACATATTAAAACACTTATTTTATTCATAAAATTTGCACAAAACTTATTTAAATTCTACTCAGGCAAAAATTTGCATTTATTGCTCTTGTGTTTGTGTACTTGAGGACAATCTCGTTTGATGCTCCAGCAGTAGTCTGCTCATAACTCCAAGATTTTTGGAAAACTTATCAAGGTGACTGTTCAGGAAGTGAATCTTTTTTTTTTTTTTTTTGTATTTTTCCGAAGCTGGAAACAGGGAGGCAGTCAGACAGACTCCCGCATGCGCCCAACCAGGATCCACCCAGCATGCCCACCAGGAGGCGCTGCTCTGCCCATCCGGGGCTTTGCTCTGTGGTGACCAGAGCCACTCTAGTGCCTGGGGCAGAGGCCATGGAGCCATCCCCAGTGCCTGGGCCATCTTTTGCTCCAATGGAGCCTCGGCTGCAGGAGGGGAAGAGAAAGACAGAGAGGAAGGAGAGGGGGAGGGGTGGAGAAGCAGATGGGCGCCCCTCCTGTGTGCTCTGGCCAGGAATCAAACCCAGGACTACCGCACGCCAGGCCAACACTCTACCACTGAGCCAACCGGCCAGGGCCAGGAAGTGAATCTTAATGCTCATGTTACATCCAATGTCGAGGAAAGCCAACAGCATTCTTTGAACCAGAAGTTCATAGTTTTCTGCTTTTTTGTTGCCAAGGAAGTTTTTTGTAACTGCCACAAAAGACTGCCATGCTGCTTTCTCCTCCTTATTCATCTTCCTGGCAAATTCTTCATCATGTATGAGAGTTCAAATTTGAGGTCCATCAAATACACCTGCTTTTATATTCTCGAAAGACAAGGTAGGAAAAGCAAAAATAATATGTTGAAAGCATTCACTTTCTCTATTCAAAGCCTGAACAAACTGCTTCATTAAGCCAAGTTTGATGTAAAGTGGGGGGAAAATGATTCTGTCTCAATTAACTACAGGTTCATTCACAATATTTTGCAACTCTACATCCAGAGCTTCACGTTTTGGCCACTCTTTCTGTGTCCAGTGTTTCTCCCAAACTCGGCTGTCCCACAAACACAGAAAGCAAGGATACTTTGTGAAACCTCTCTTTGTCCTAGCAGGAAATTTACCATTTTAAGATCCACACAAATGATCTAGTTATGCTCCTCATACCTCAGAAAGTCAAGGACAATTTTTATGTCATTATAATCTTCTCGCAGATGAGTTGAATAGCCAGTTGGAACCACTGCATAAACATTACCATTGTGTAGAACACATTTTAGACTGTTTAAAGCTTTCAAAAAATAGACGCCATTCTGTTGGACTGTAAGTGGTAACACTTAGCTGGCTGAGAAGACTACTGATATCATGACAGTAAACAAAGTGTTTGTCTTAGGAAAAAAAAGTCCACAAAAAATTGTTCATGCTTCTTGAAATGGGATACTTTAGCTGACTGCTGAAGTACATTCTTTTCTTGAAGGCTAATAATTCAGCTGCTTTCTTTGATGGGCCCAAATCTCTTACTAAGTCATTCAATTTGGGTTGGCTAAACTGCTGAGGGGTTAATGACTGCTTGGCATCAGAAGAAGACCTTCAGATTCTACAACCATTTCCTCGTGCATCTTATCAAAATACACTTGATCACCATGCTCACTTTCTTTATCCTTAGAAGAAATAACAACTGGAACCAGGAGTGTCTCAGAGTGTGGGATAGGTTGTATTGCTGAAGAAATATTAGGATATGCAATCATCTGCTGTTTATTCTTGCCGATGCCCGTTGTATGGATCAGACAAAAATAACAGTCACTGCTGTGGTCCTTAGGTTCATGTCAAATCATGAGAATACCAAAAGACATTTCTTTGCTTTTTCTTTTTGTCCAGTCACAAAACATTTCCTCACCATTATGACACACAATATGAGGAGCCCAATTCTTGTCTTGATCGCCAAAGGGAACTTGAAAATAGGCAATATATGCACATGTCACAAATGATGAAATATTGCGCCTTTGACATTAAAGTGTGTAACAGCCACATATATAACAGAAGGTGTCAGGACTATTTTTACATTTACACCTACTGGAAGAAGCCATGATTCAATCTTTTTTGTTTGTTTCTTATTTTTGTGGGGTTTTTTTTTTTTTTTTTTTTACAAGGACAGAGAGACAGAGTCAGAGAGAGGGACAGACAGAGACAGAGAGACAGGAACGGAGAGGGATGAGAAGCATTAATCATCAGTTTTTTCATTGTGACACCTTAGTTCAGGGGTCGAGAACCTATGGATTGCGAGCCAGATGTGACTCTTTTGATGGCTGCATCTGGCTCTCAGACAAATCTTTAATAAAAAAAATTACATTAAAAATATAAAACATTCTCATGTATTACAATCTATTCATTTCCTACTGCTCATGTTCATGGTTGCTGGTGGCTGGAGCCAATCACAGCTGTCCTTGGGGACAACACCAAATTTTTATTAAATAATGCATAATGTACATGGGTCGTTGTATGGCTCTCACAGAATTACATTTTAAAATATGTGGCATTCATGGCTCTCTCAGCCAAAAATATTCTTGACCCCTGCCTTAGTTGTTCATTGATTGCTTTCTCACATGTGCCTTGACCGCGGGCCTTCAGCAGACTGTGTAACCCCTTGCTCAAGCCAATGACCTTGGGTTTGAGCTGGTGAGCTTTTAAGCTCAAGCCAGATGAGCCCGCAGTCAAGCTGGCAACCTCAGGGTCTCAAACCTGGGTCCTCAGCATCGCAGTCCAAGCTCTATCCACTGCACCACCGCTTGGTCAGGCTAAGCCATGACTCAATCTTAAAACAAAATAAGAGGGTGTTTTTTATCAGATAATAATTGTTTACATTTAAAAACAACTACAATTATGTAGAAGTGATGTTTGTAAAACATTAATTGTCTTGTGGTTATGTTCAATCTAAGAGTTGTTGCCCTTTAACTCCAATTTAAAAACCAATGCATGCAATTAACTGTAACAAAGAGAAATTAAAATTGCATTAAAAAATAGAGCATGCACCAAAAAATGGATTTCAGATTTGGAATCAGCGATGCAGAAATATATAGAAAGAGTTCTAAAACCTCATGCAACATAAAATGAAAAAAAAAAATGTTCCCCAGTGAATCAATTTTTAATCACAATGTTATTGTCAAGGTGAAAGACAAGGTTTTGGGGTTTTTTTTGCCTTTTAACCTAATGATTAAAAACCATCAGTGTCATAATCTCCTGGAGATGACAAAGTCATGATACCACCATGACAGTACATCCATTTCAGTGTCATATATTTATCACTTTAAGTTATAACTAAAAAATCTTTAGAAAATTCATATTGTGCTTCCAACTAATAATTATGCTAACTTCATAAAAACTTCATCAGGCCACTCTCTTTCAAGTAGTATTTTAGGTACTGAGATACATATTCCTCACTGGACCTAACTATGTAGGTAGATATTACATATAAACATTTAAGTTCAGTTTACAACATGCCCCATAGTAATAATTGGATGCATTTCCAACGATTAGTCAGGGGAGATATTATCTATATAAATAACATAGTACAACTTAAACTTTGTAAATACTATTATTTTGTTTGAAATATCAAAGATATTGTACCTATAATTAGAATTAACATTTTTGAGTATTTCTTTTTCAAAATTATTTGTTTAGATTTTTAAATTTTCTGTCGTTGCATTAGTAAAAGTTATTATTATCTGGAAATATGATATACATATGTACAAAGACACAAATGCGCAAACATATATATATATGAACATAAATATCCTCAAATATATACATGCATATATACACATTTACATTCATTCATTATATTACACACACACGTGTGTGAACTTTATAAATATGAGCTAGGTATGAATATATGCTCTACAAATGAAAAAACATAGGCACAGGAAGCCAAAGATCTCACACAATTGTTGATCAGAACAAGGATTCAGCCCTGGACATCTGAGTCCTGAGCTTTTTATCAATGTAGTACTGTCTTCCTGTTCATAGAATCAGGATACCTATATCTAATAGTTGTCCCAGCTGTTCCAGCAAGTATATGATACCAAACAACATATATATTTTCTTCATGGCTCAACTTTCTCAAAGATAGCATTTCAATTGTACAAAAGTTTGGTTAGTAATTATATATCAATACCTTTTTCTATTCAAATAACACATTCCCTGATTTTCAATATAAAACACAAAATCTCAACAGAGAAAATAGAGGCAAATTTTACATATATACTATATATATATAAATTATTTTGGTAGAAAACATGGAATTCTACCAAATATACCTTTCTTTAACACCATTGCACTGGAATTTAGCGGAACCAATAAACTCTAATAGAAAATATTTACATATTGTTTTTCATGTATTAAATGTGTACATAGATGGATACACACATAGATTTAATTTACAAAATTTCATAAGAAAAAATTATCACACTTCGCTAAAATAAAATCAAGATTACGTGATTTGCTTAAGGTCACATACTCAATAAGAGGCAGAGCTAGGATTAGAAGTTGGGAAATTTATCTACAGAGTCCACTCTCTTAATTATCATTCTATATGGGATGTTAAATACGACTAGTTTATTTTTTCCTAGACTGAATTTGCCATGAGGTGAGAGAGTTTAAGGAAAAGCAATGCAGATCAAATAATTACATTTATTATTGAAAAGGTTGTTAGTGGAGAAATTGACTTCTATGCACAGCAAATAAATGGGTTTTAATTATTATGATGATTTGAATTTCATAATAGACAAATTTCCTAATTCTGTCACAAGCAACACAAGATCACCCCAGGCCTTTCCACGTAGGGACCTTCCATATTACTCTCACAGCCTTGAGAAGCAGGGCAGAATGCATAATTATCAAGACAACTAGTACCAAAGGTAAGAGAAGAGAAGGCTTGACTTTACTCATATTCAATTTCTGCTCCCAAATATGTCAAACAGCAGGAGAAAGACCAGGATTGCAACTCTAAGATCACAACACATAGAAAGTGAAAGTAGTAGCAAAGACTGATGCTCCCTAAATTCTTTTATGAAGCACAGGGATTAGAAAAATAGAGGTTGAAAAGTACTGACCAAGAGCATAATATAATTCTTGCTGACTTTTTCATAATATATTTGGGGAAAAAAAATTGAGATCATTTGAGACTACAGAGTATTTCAAAAATAGTTCAGGGCCTGACCTGTGGTGGCGCAGTGGATAAAGTGTCGACCTGGAATGCTGAGGTCGCCGGTTCAAAACCCTGGGCTTGCCTGGTCAAGACACATATGGGAGTTGATGCTTCCTGCTCCTCCCCCTGTTCTCTCTGTCTCTTTCCTCTCTCTGTCCCCTCTCTCTCTAATAAAAATGAATAAATAAAATCTAAAAAAAAATTAAAAAAAATAGTTCAGAGATTTCTAGATACCTTACACCCAGCTTTCTTCTAACATTAAAATCTTAAATAACTGTAGATTATAGAGAGTCTACTAATTTGCAATGAGAGACAATAGAATAAAAGCAAGTGATGCTAACATTATCTTTATCTCCCCACGTTTGCTCAGGTTAGTTAACGAGTTTTATTCCTATATGTCTTATTTGTTTAGCATGTAGCATTAATGGTATTTTTCTCTCAGACTGCAGTATAGGAAGAAATACATTATCTGTAATATATATATATATTATGTATTACATATGTATGTATTACAATATACATATATATATATAATATATATAACATTCCAACAACAAAGCCACTTTATAATAACATAAAATTGTGAAATCTCATAGGAAGCATTTTTATTCTCATGTAACTATGCATATGAAAGATAAATTTTAAATTTTTACAAAAAACTTGACAAAAACTAATTTTTTCTTTTCTTTTTTTTTCTTTTTTTTCTTTTTTATTTTTCTGAAGCTGGAAACAGGGAGGCAGTCAGACAGACTCCCACATGCGCCCGACCGGGATCCACCCAGCACGCCCACCAGGGGGCGACGCTCTGCCCATCCGGGGCGTCGCTCTGTCGCGACCAGAGCCACTCTAGCGCCTGGGGCAGAGGCCAAGGAGCCATCCCCAGCGCCCGGGCCATCTTTTTGCTCCAATGGAGCCTCGGCTGCAGGAGGGGAAGAGAGAGACAAAGAGGAAGGAGGGGGGGGTGGAGAAGCAGATGGGCACTTCTCCTGTGTGCCTTGGCTGGGAATTGAACCCGGGACTCCTGCATGCCAGGCTGACGCACTACCACTGAGCTAACCGGCCAGGGCCTTTTCTTTTCTTTTTGAACCAAAATGGTAGGATTTATCCTTTTTTTTAATTTCATTCTTTCAGGTCCCACATGAATAGATAATATTTATTTGTTTACTTTTCTACGACCTCTCTATTTACCAAAGTAGAAATCATCACTCTGTCTCACCTGGAATACTGCAGTAGCCACATTTGAGGACTTCCTGCTGTTGCCCTTGTTTCTTCAATCTCTCTGCACCCTGACTTGTCTCTCCCCTTTGTCCAATGTACACCAACCTCACTGGCTCTTAGATGAACTAGAATTTGTTCCTCTTGTCTATTATTTGACTTTTAACTTAGTTTTATGTGTGTTTTTTTTAGTATAGTTTTATTAATTTCAAATAACCAAATTCATCAATCTTTCACTTACTGACTCTGATATTCTAAATCCTGCTCAGGGGAGGTATTCTATATTATAGAATTAAAAAAAAAATGGCTAGTCTTTGAAAACTTTGAACCTTATATTGTTTAGTTTTTGAAACAATTTGTTGAGAAATAATTTCTATAACATAAATTTCACCTGTTTTGACAGTAAATTTAACTATGTTTAGTACATTGATAGGTTTTTTGTTTTGTTTTGTTTTGTTTTTTACTGTCACCACAATACACTAGAACATTTCTCTCATCACAAAATATACCTCATGTACATTCTTACTCAATCTCGGGTTTCACGCCCAGTCTTGACTCATCTGGATTCAGTTACTATAGATTTTTTTTTTTAAAGATATATCATTTAAATGGAATAGTAAAGCATATATTTTTTCTGTCTCACATAATTATTCTGAAGTCCAAATCAGGAGTTTGTTCTTTTTTTTATTGTTAAATAGTCTTTTATAATATGGACACAAAACATTTTTGTTTATTTATTCACTAGCTGATAGACAATGGCATTTTTTCTACTTTTTATTTATCATAAATAATGCTGCTAGAAACAGCTCCATCTAATTTATTTTCATATTTCTTGGTAAAATACATAAGAGTAGAATCACTAGTTCATCTGATAAACTTATGTTTAACTTCTTTAGAAACTGGCAACTTTTTCCAGAGGTCTGTGATTTTATATGCCCACAGTTACTATTTGAGGGTTTCAGTTTCTTCACATCCTTGGTTATATTTGTTATTTTACTTCCTTTCTCTTTTTCTTTTTTCTTTTCTTTTTTTTTTGTGAAAGAGAAAGAGAGAGAAACGGACAGACAGATAGATGAGAAGCATCATTTTTTTCTTTCAGCACTTTAGTTGTTCATTGATTGTGTTCTCATATGTGCCTTGACTGGAGGTCTCCAGAAGAGCTAATGACTCCTTACTTAAGCTAGTGACCTTAGACTCAAGCCAGCAACGTTGGACTTCAAGCCAGCGACCACGAGGTCATGTTTATGATCCCATGCTCAAGCCTGCAACCCCATACTCAACCTGGTGAACCCACACTCAAGCCGGCAACCTTGGGGTTTTGAATGTGGGTCCTCAGCACCCCAGGCTGATGCTCTGTCCACTGTGCCACCACCTGGTCAGGCACACTTGTTAGTTTCTTTCTACTTTATTAAGGTTATTCAAGTGTACAGTAATATCTTGTGTTTATTTTTCACATGTCATTAACCATTGATAATGTTGAGCATTTTTTCATGTGCTGTTTGGCTATTTTCTTGTATTATCTGAAAAAATGTCTATTCAAATATTTACCAACTTTAACTGGTTATTGTCTTTTTATTGATTTGTAAGTGTCCTTTTTCATATTCTGAATACAAGTCCTTTCTCATGCATATGATTTACAAATATTTTCTTCTACTCTGTGGCTTATTTTTAATTTTATTACTAATATCTTTTGAAGCACAGGCATGTTCATACTGATAAAGTCCAATTTATCTGTGCTGTTGTATTTGTTACACTTCTCACAAAAGTTAGGGAATATTTCAAAATGAATATGAAGTGATAAAAAATAGAAGCATTTGATTTTTTTTCTTATTCAAGAACATCAGAAAAGCAAACCAGTCAAAGAAAGTGTTCAGTTATGCAAATGAGATGCAAAACAAACTTTTATTTTATTGGTGAAAATGCACTATACAAAAGGCTGTAAGTACTGGAGTATCTGCACATTACCTTATCTTGAAATTGCACATCCTGCAATTTCCCAGCCCTTGCAATGCCCCTGCAACACGATTTGCCCAAATGAGAAGCCTGGAGAGCCATAGGACATCTTAAAGCTGGTCAAACACAGAGAACAGTGGCAACAGCACTTGGAACATCCCAAAGCATGATTAGCAGACTATGGAATTGCTTTCAAGAGACTGGCACAGAACAAAGATGAGGGAAGGGTTGCCCATTTGCGATGATAGCAAGAGATGACTGCTACTTGACCTTATTGGCAAGAAGGAAAAGGCGCAGCAATACAACAGAGCTGCGGAAATAGTTTTTTGCTGCCACTTATCGGTGGACATGCACCTATAGACCATACCAAATCAACTCCATCGTGTTGGACTGCATGCCCTCTGACCAATGTTATGTGTTCTGTTATGTGCTAAACACCATAGAACCCATAGAAGATGGGCTGAAGAGCATTGCTATTGGACCCATGATAAGTGGTCAACTATCCTCTTCTCTGACAAGTCACGGTTGAATCTGCTGACTGACAATTATTGTGTCCTGATTTGGCATGAACGAGAAACATAGGAAAATCCACGTTTCATGCGAGAAAGGGACTCCTTCAGTGGTGGTGGAATCATGGTGTGGACTGGCATCAGAATTAGTGGTCGTGCCAACCTCCACATCATCAGAAACAAATCGTTGAGTGCTGTCAGATATCAAGATGAGGTACTGCACCCTGTAGTGGTACCCTATGCTGAAGCAGTTAGAAACAACTATCTTTACATGAATGATAATGCAAGGACCCACCACATGCATCTCATCAACAACATGCTTCAAGAGGCAGGAATCGAATGCATGGACTGGTCTCCAGGTTCTCCAGACTTGAATCCCATTGAACATGCTTGGGATGCACTGGGAAGATGTCTGGAAAACTGTCCAATGCCTCCCACAACATGTCTTGAGCTGGAAGTTTCCCTGGAGGAAGAGTGGCAGAGGATCCCATAAGAACTGCTGGACAATCTGATCCTGTTCATGCCCCATTTCTGTCATGCGTTTTGGCAGTCTTCGGTGACCATACACCCTACTGAACAGTCAATGTGTGACACTCTCATCCAGTTTGACATGCTTTTGTTTACTCCCACAAATATGTCACTGCTACTCAATCATGAAAATTGAGTTTACAACTCATTTGCATAACTGAACAACTTTCTTTGACTTGTCATTTGCTTTTCTGATGTTCCTGTTTAATAAAAATATCAAGTGCTTCTTTTTTTATTGCTTCATATTCATTTTGAAATATCTCTTAGTTTTTGCTATCGGTGTATTTTATAGATCCTGCTTTTGGTACCTATCTAAGAATTCTTTGTTTTATACAGAGCTCAACACTTTTTTTTCTTCTAATGTTTTTTATTAGAAATTTCATAGTTACAACTCCTACATTTAGCTCTACTATGCATTTTAAATAAATTCTGGCATGTTGTGTGAGATGAAGGCATAAATTCATTTTTTTTTTGCATGTAGATATTCAGCTGTCCCAGACTTATTTGATGAAAAACTCTACTTTCTCCATTTATTTGTCTTGACATCAGTGTCAAATATCAATTGATCACAAACATAAAAAATTATTTCTGGACTGTAGTTATGTTTCACTGACCTACATGTCTATCTTTAAACCCATCACATATTGTCTTGTTATAACAATAGCTTTTATAGAAAATTTTGAAACTGGGAACTATCAGTTCTCTAATTTGATTTCTTTTATAAAATAGTTTTGTATATATTAGATTCTTTGCATGTCTATATAAATTTTAGAATAAACATTAATTTCTGGAAAAGTGTATGCTGGAAATGTTATAGATATTGTGTTAAATTTATAAATCAATTTGGAGAAAATTGTCATCTTCACAATATTGAGTTTTTAAACCATATACATAAAATATCTCTCCATTTACTTAGACTTCCTTTAATTTCTTTCAGCAATATTTTACATTTCTTTTAAAATATTTGTACTTTTTGATAAATATTTCCATAAGGTTTTTTTTTAGAGGCTATATTCAATGGAATTAATTTTTAATTTCAAGGTCACTACTGGCACATAGAAAAAGTATTTTTAAAATACTCAACATATCCTCTCTTGTAGAAATATTTATATAGAAGGCAGCATGTTAAGAAAAGAAATAGCCTTGACCAGGCAGTTGTGCAGTGGATAGAGCATCGGACTGGGATGGAGAGGGCCCAGGTTCGAGACCCCGAGGTCATCAGCTTGAGTACGGGATCATCTGGTTTGAGCAAAAAGCCTACCAGCTTGAACCCAAGGTCGCTGGGTCCAACAAGGGGTTACTCATTCTGCTGAAGGCCTGCGGTCAAGGCACATATGAGAAAGCAATCAATGAACAACTAAGGTGTTGCAACGCACAATGAAAAACTGATGATTGATGCTTCTCATCTCTCTCCGTTCCTGTCTGTCTGTCCCTATCTATCCCTCTCTCTGACTCACTCTGTGTCTCTGAAAAAAAGAAAAAAAATACAATTTCTAATCATACAAATATGCTGTCATTATATATGGAACATTGATTAAGTTATATAGTACTGCTCACAAAAATTAGGGGATCAGGGAACATGCAAATACTTCAGTATTTTCAGCATTTTGTACAGTGCATTTTCACCAATGAAATAAAAGTTCGTTGTGTATCTCATTTGCATAATTGAACAACTTTCTTTGACTTGTTTGCTTTTCTAATGTTCCTGTTTAATAAAAAAAAATCAAATGCTTCCTTTTTTATTGCTCATTTCATTTTGAAGTATCTCCTAATTTTTTTGAGCAGGCCATTTATAATATTTCCATTAGAGTATAAAAGAAATCTCTTACTTACAAAGTTTCAGATAATTACCCTTTGTAATAAACTTTGTAAAGCAACTCTCCTTCTCTCTAAAAGGCTATTATTTATTTATCTCTTTGCCTCTACCAGCCAGTCCCCTCACCCGCCTCCCCTCTGACCGCTCCATGTATCCATTCCTCTGTTTTCACTTTGTTCATCAGCTTAAGTTTTTCATTTGATTCCTTATATAAGTGAGATTATATGGTCCAATGAGTATAATTAAAAACTAAATTAAAAAATAAACTGTTGTTACTATACAAGAAACAAAAGACAGCTGTTTAAATGCTGTTAAAATTATTTTCTATGTATTTTTAATATGAAATCAATTTTTAATTATTATAAATACCTAAAATTAATATTAATATCTTTGAACATGTATCTCATTCCAACTTCATATATAATACATTTGTATTTTATTTACAATAAATATATATATACATATACAATATAAAATTAATATATTTATATAAATATGTAAAATATATACACATAGAAGTTGTATACAAATTCTGATGAACAAATTAATTATCTGATGAACTGAACTCAAAGTCAAGAATTTGTACAAGGAGGAACAAGACAAAGTCATAATGACCATGTGATGACAGATTGTAAAATAGTCCTTGTTTCAATGAACTAGTCAAGAGTAAAGAAAAGCTTTTGGGGAGAATTTGCATTTGCACACTGAGTATTCCTAAATTTAGTTTTTCTTTTATAATATTTCTTTATTATTCATTTTTACCATTATTTCTCATATACAAAACATGAATTAGTGCATTAAACTGGCCTCTCCATTCTCTAAATTTAGCTAAATTTTTTTAACAAAATAAAATTGATACGTCATCTGGAAGTAAATAAGATGACTTTTTTTAATATTTGTTTTTTAAATATCACAGGTAGAAAGAAGCAATGATGGTTATTTTTACTTATAGTGGATCTATTCAATATAGTCCTACTTGTGAATATTTTATACCTCTCTATAAATATTATATTGCTAACTATCCTTACATATAATCAACTATACTTTGTTCAGATAAAAATTTCATAGACTTCTGTATTTTATTAGTATATTTTTATTGCAAAAATGTTATCGGAAAGAATTTGAAAGGTTATTATTTTGTTCAAGAAACAGTAGTCATCATGACATAGTTTTGTCTATTTTATCTGAGAAACAAAGTAACATTTTGACCAAAAATAATAAAGTGCACTATATTCCCAGAAATTTGAACTTGGTGGAGCTCATCCATATATACTCACCTCTAGTGCTAAGGAAGTAATTACCACTGTTCAGGCCAAATCCATAAATCATGATATGGTGAGAACTCTGGTTTCCTCTGATGCCCCCTTAAATGAATGCAATCTCAATGGCAGTTGATATCTCTTAAACTGCTCTTGCAAACAGTTATTGTATTTGAACTCTGAAGACTTAGAAGCAATTTATATTCTCTGCTGGGCTTTTGTCTCTGAGATGCTCTTCTTCTTGTGATCTGAATGGAATGTCAATGTTTTATCTTTGGTTCAGTCACATTCATGAAGGCAGCATAAATAATTATGTATTTTAAAGTTCCACAACAATATAGATTAAAAATAACTGTGCACACATCAGAGGAGCACCTACACCTTGGTTTTAATTTTACAAGTAAAAGATGATGACTCCTAAACATATGGCTTAAGCTTAGATCTTGTTATTATTTTCCCCTGAACTGTAGACCTAAATATCTAATTTCTTATTCTATTTTTCTCAGGCATATTAAGAGAACATATCTATAATTAACATTATTCCTTCAAAATGTCTTTTCTCAACCTAAAATAAGTAAGGAGTATTAGAATAGGAATCAAAATGTAAAATGCTGATGAATTTATACTGATTTATATAATCCCAAACTAATTATCAAAACCATCACACAAGTCCCAGTTCAAAAACCTTCTATAAAATATCTAACCAGTACACCAAAAACTGTCATCAAAACAAAAAAAGTCTATTAAACAATAAGAACCAAGACAAATCTAAAGACATGATGACTAAATATATTGCAACATTATAGATGGACTCTTGGAACATAAAACAGAAAATTAATTAAATACTAAGAAAATATGAAATATAAACTTAAAGAACAATGTACCAAATTTGGTTTATTTGTTAAAAATAAATGGGGTCTGACCCTGGCCGGTTAGCTCAGCGGTAGAGCGTTGGCCTGGCATGCGGGGGACCCGGATTCGATTCCCGGCCAGGGCACATAGGAGAAGCGCCCATTTGCTTCTCCACCCCCCTTCCTTCCTCTCTGTCTCTCTCTTCCCCTCCCGCAGCCAAGGCAAAGATGGCCTGGGAGCTGGGGATGGCTCCTTGGCCTCTGCCCCAGGCGCTAGAGTGGCTCTGATCCTGGCAGAGCGACGCCCCAGAGGGGCAGAGCATAGCCCCCTGGTGGGCAGAGCATCGCCCTTGGTGGGAGTGCCAGGTGGATCCCGGTCGGGCACATGCGGGAGTCTGTCTGACTGTCTCCCCATTTCCAGCTTCAGAAAAATACAAAAATAAATAAATAATTAAATGGGGTCTAGCAAACTTGGCAACTCTGTACACACTATGGATGCCATTTTTTAGTAAATTTATAACTGTTCTAAAAAATTTTTTTAAGTTTATTTAGAAAAAAAAACAATGACACAGAAGTTAAAGCTGAAGGGAAGGGAAACCAAGGACAGGCAATAAGATGGAGCCAAGTTTGTGTCTGGTAAACATAATTTATGTCATGAAGTCAAACATGCCTGCAAGAGCTGGGAAACAATATTTAGTCGATTATGTCTGGCAATAAAAAATATGTGATCAGTCACTAGAACAAGTGCCTAAAAGGAAAACTAACTAGGACAAAACAAAATTCTTCAGAAAAAAGAACAACAAATGCTTTTTATTAGAAACTTATTGAATATACATGATTCAGCTTAGTTTTTTACGGAGAACTAATAAAATAATAAAAATCACAATCATCACATCTTTCTCATAAACAAACAAACATTCCTTTGAATTATTTAGCTTTTTAAAATGTTCATGCTGACCATGTTTTTAGTTCATCATAATTAAAATATTTCTGTCACTTTGGAAATAGAAATATCTCTATATAATTATAAATATGATTATGAATATAAAAAATCATACAATACAAAATACTATAAAATAGAAGGCAAATATCCAACCACACACCACCACCAGGTTATCATCAACATGATCCTTAAAAATTCACACATTTAAGATGTATGATTCACTAGTATTCATTTGCCTATATTTTAGGTAAATATAATACTTTGGAAAGCAGTTTTTTAACACATACTTATGCTGATTTTTACCGGGTATCTAATGAACTTCTTCCCTGAACATACACAGACACCTTCTTCATCTATCATTTTAATATTTTTATTTTAATTATTTAAACTTTTAATAACATAAATATGCTCAAATTTATTTAAACAACTCTCTCAAAATGAATATTTAGGTTGTGTTCAATATAGCATTAGTTATATTCTTTTCGAATAAAAATAATTAACATATTTTGCACTTTATGAATGTTTCTAGGGGAATAAAATACTTGTGACTTTAATTTCTTATTTAGAGAAGAAATATTTTTGTGCATGCCTGCAAATTTCCCCCAAAACTGCATGTTTCCCCAATCCTGCCTAACACTATAGCCTCACTATTTATTTAATGTCACTAGTTTTTTCCAATAAAAATTCTGAAATGTGGAAATCATAAAAATAATATTGACAAACATACTTGTTTATGTTTTCTCTTTTACAGGTAAACTTAATAATTATGTTCATCTAGACCCTTCACTAATACTATATATGTATAATCCCATCAAGTAAAATAATATAAAAATGGTTTGAACTAATATTATTATTCAAATTAATTAAAATAATAGAAAAATAAGTTTTGATCTTAGTGGCAGAATATAGCTTTAATAACTTTAAAAGTGTTTCATTACTATATATATATATATATATATATATATATATATATATATATATAATTTTTTTAGGTATAGACAGTTCTGAAGGGCCCGAAAACTTTTATGGATTGTAAACACAAATCACAGGCTTTGACCGAGGGTACAAGTAGTAAAATCTGTAAAAGTTGATCCATTAATTCTGCCCACTAAAGTGGAAATCAATTCTGTGTAAGTGAAGGTGGTTTTGAATTTATACAGGAGACCAAAGCATGCAATGAGCAGATGGAACCACTCTGGTGCTAAGGCCTATTTGGGTATAACATTTTCTGGCAGACAAGTTTGTAAGTATGTTTTTATTTTTTTTATAATACATTGACTAATTCATTTGGCTTCCACTCATTTTTCCAAAATATATGTTTTAAATTATCTTCAAAACAGGAAAAGATTTCAGCCAATAAAACCAACCATTGATCTATGGATTAACCAAATGCAGTAATGCAAATATGTGCAATATGAAATGTGTGAAGTATTTTCAGAAATTATAAAGTGTTATTAGAACTACATCAAATGATAAAGTGCATCAAATTGCCAATGAAGGCTCTCATGTTATTTTATTAATATACAAGACAATATCCAAAAACCATTACCAAACCCAAACAAAAGCAAACTATTTAACCAAACAAACAAATAAAAAAACCTACATTTTTAATTTAGGAGACAAAACAACAACAGATATTTTAAATCATGAAATAATTTTTATATTATTTATAAAATATATGAATTCACACTTGATTCACACTTCACACAATTCATTTCATATTAGATATCCAATTTATTTTTCTAAAAATAACAATTTAAAAAGAAATTGATTATATATTTTCATTCTATATTCATGTATATTAGAATATAGTTTATCTTGTATTTATAAATTCAAAATAGAAAATTAATTCTTAAATTTATCTTAATGCAAATACAATTGTATTCTTTTTCAACATAGCTGTCTTTGTTTAATATAGCTTTATTTTTGCTAATTTAACAAATTACCATTATTTCTTATAAACAAAAATATGGATTTAATCACTTCATTTAATTTAAAGTATTCACTTAACTTTGCACATTCATGCATCTTCCTCACCCCATTTATATTAATATTTACATCTTTCTCACTAAGCAACCATCTCTCAACATATGATGTGTCTTCCAATTTGCTTCTACTAATAATAACTCACTCATCGCAGAATAAGCTTGTGTATCCCAGTCCCCTAAGGAGAGAAGAAAAACATTTTTAGCAGAGTGGAAAACTAGTGGAACATAGTACATTGAGGGTTGGTTAATTCTCTTCCTAACACTGAATTTTTGTAAATTTTAGAGAAATGGCTGAAACTAAGTATTATCCTTTAGAATTTATATCTTAAACAATGCCAAAAGGACATGCAAATTTGTTATGTTACAATGTTTTTAAGAACAATAAACAAAAGCTGGTTTTAAATAAGAAGGAAAAAGATGTGTTTGGATACCATCCATATCATGTATATTGGAAATAAAAAAAAGTCACCATACTAAGAGAAGCAATGGCCTGTCATGCTTAGATTACTTGGTTATAAAGGAACTTTTTGTTTTCCTCTAAATGTAAAATGTTAAGAGCAGATCTTCATTTCTGTTTGGTGTATAAAAATATTCAAGAGAAGGTATCAGATACATAGAAAGGTTTGGAAACCAATAACATTACTATCTGGTTATTGCTTTAAATTACTGTATCTTAAAATAGATATAAGAATATGTTTAATTATGAAGCTTTCATTTGAAGCAATATAAAAAGAACCAATTAATGAATTTTGTGCATAAGAGATATTTCATAAAAAGCATATGTAAATAAAACATAAATGCTAATATAATTACAACTTTCTCTGCCATAAAAAATATCATATTGTAATTATAATTATAAAGTACATATTTTATAGGTTAAAAATTGTTTTCCTTACAAATTACCCCTTCTTTCTTCTTCTTGCCTACTTTCTATTTTATTATATCCTTTTAAAAAAATTAAAATTATTAGGATAACTTTGTTTTAAAACATTATATAAGTTCAAGTGTACAATTCTATATCATCTGTATATTTTATTGTGTGTTCACTCCCCAAATTTTTGTCTCTTTCATCACCATACATTTGAAGCCTTTACCCTCTTCATCCCCCTTTATACACTTTTCCTCAGGTGACAACCATATTGTTATCTGTGTTTGTAAGTTTGTCATTGATTACTTGTTTTTATATCCCAGAAATGATTAAAATCATATGGTTCTTGTCCTTTTCCATCTGACTTATTTCACTTAGTAGGATGCTTTCAAGGCCCATCTATGTTGTCACAAATGGCCATATTTTATTCTTTTTTTAGAGCAGATAGTATTCTGTTGTATATATGTACTATACCTTCTTAATGCAATCATTTATCAAAGAACCCTTCAGTGTTATCATGCCTTGGCCACTGTGAATAATGCTGTTATTAACTAAGAAATATTTTGAAAATATTCAGGTACATACTTAACACAGCTTTACTGGTTCATATAGTAACTCTATTCTTCATTTTTGAAAGACGCCCATACGTTTTTCCATAGTGGCTTTACCGATTTACATTTTCATCAGCAATGAATGAGTTCCTTTTTCTTCATAAGCTATCCAACATTTGCAATTACTTGTATCTTAACCTTTGCTATTGCTTTTTAGGTTAAAAAAGATATTTCAGTTCTAAAATATTAATGCATATTATTTAATACTTTATTATATTGTTTTATTTAATATTCAATCCTAATATCATCATCAGGTCTAATGAAATGGAGATTGTTTGACTTTATTAACTCAGTGTAACTATCAAAAGGAAAAAAATTTTAGAGGTCATTTGACTCTTGTTCAGGACCATTTTTCAATGATTGACTAGGAACTGGAACAGTTTGTGGCTTTTCTTTAATTATTGAAGACCATCTTACTAATCTTATTAAATATTTATAATGTTTCAAACGGATGTTAATAGTTATATCTTCATAAATGTAACTATAGAAGTTAAGCCCATCCCAAATAAACTGATAATTTTTTGAACATACTAAAAATAGGAATTAGAACATACCACCACTAACTTGGAAAATTTACAATTAAATGCAGAGTCATCTATGTATGTCATCTATGTTTAATAAAAATTAAAAACAAGAATTTAAGACAGCTTATTTATATAAGCCTAGATTTCCAAATTCATGTATAGTGTTTTTAATTTGTTTAATTTTGAACATTTTTTTAATAATTTTATTTTTTTAATGGGGCGACATCAATAAATCAGGATACATATATTCAAAGGTAACATGTCCAGGTTATCTTGTCGTTCAATTATGTTGCATACCCATCACTCAAAGTCAGATTGTCCTCTGTCACCTTCTATCTAGATTTCTTTGTGCCCCTCTCCCTCCCCCTTTCCCTCTCCCTCTCGACCCTCCCCCCCATAACCACCACACTCTTATCAATGTGTCTTAGTCTCACTATTATATCCCACCTATGTATGGAATAATGCAGTTCCTGTTTTTTTCTGATTTACTTATTTCACTTCGTATAATGTTATCAAGATCCCACCATGTTGCTGTAAATGATCCGATGTCCTCATTTCTTATGGCTGAGTAGTATTCCATAGTGTATATGTGCCACATCTTCTTTATCCAGTCATCTATTGATGGGCTTTTTGGTTGTTTCCATGTCCTGGCCACTGTGAACAATGCTGCAATGAACATGGGGCTGCATGTGTCGTAACGTATCAATGTTTCTGAGTTTTGGGGGTATATACCCAGTAGAGGGATTGCTGGGTCATAAGGTAGTTCTATTTTCAGTTTTTTGAGGAACAACCATACTTTCTTACATAATGGTTGTACTACTTTACATTCCCAACAACAGTATATGAGGGTTCCTTTTTCTCCACAGCCTCTCCAACATTTCCTATTACCTGTCTTGTTAATAATAGCTAATCTAACAAGTGTGAGGTGGTATCTCATTGCGGTTTTGATTTGCATTTCTCTAATAACTAAAGAAGATGAGCATCTTTTCATATATCTGTTGGCCATTTGTATTTCTTCCTGGGAGAAGTGTCTGTTCATATCCTCTTCCCATTTTTTTATTGGATTGTTTGTTTGTTTGTTGTTGAGTTTTATGAGTTTTTTGTATATTTTGGATATTAGGCCCTTATCTGAGCTGTTGTTTGAAAATATCATTTCCCATTTAGTTGGCTTTCTGTTTATTTTGTTATCAGTTTCTCTTGCTGAGCAAAAACTTCTTAGTCTGATGTAGTCCCATTCATTAATTTTTGCCTTCACTTCTCTTGCCTTTGGAGTCAAATTCATAAAATGCTCTATAAAACCCAGTTCCATGAGTTCAGTACCTATGTCTTCTTCTATGTACTTGATTGTTTCAGGTCTTAATGTTTAGATCTTTGATCCATTTTGAGTTAATTTTAGTACAGGGGGACAAACTGTAGTCCAGTTTCATTCTTTTGCATGTGACTTTCCAGTTTTCCCAGCACCATTTATTGAAGAGGCTTTCTTTTCTCCATTGTGTGTTGTTGGCCCCTTTATCAAAAATTATTTGACTATATATATGTGGTTTTATTTCTGGGTTTTCTATTCTGTTCCATTAGTCTGAGTGTCTATTTTTCTGCCAATACCATGCTGTTTTGATTGTTGTGATCCTATAATATAGTTTGAACTCAGGTATTGTAATGCCCCCAGCTTCATTCTTTTTCTTCAGGATTGCTTTGGCTATTCGGGGTTTTTTATAGTTCCATATAAATCTGATGATTTTTTGCTCCATTTCTTTAAAAAATGTCATTGGACTTTTGATGGGAATTGCATTAAATTTGTATATTGCTTTGGGTGATATGGCCATCTTGATTATATTTATTCTTCCTAACCAAGAACAAGGAATATTCTTCCATCTCATTATATCTTTTTCGATTTTCCTTAACAATGGTTTATAGTTTTCATTATATAAGTCCTTTACATTCTTTGTTATGTTTATTCCTTAGTATTTTATTTTTTTTTGTTGCAATCCTGAAGGGGATTATTCTTTTGAGTTCTCAAATGTTTCATTGTTGGCATATAGAAAGGCTATTGACTTCTGTATGTTAATTTTGTATCCTGTGACCTTACTGTATTGGCTTATTGTTTCTAGCAGTATTTTTGTGGATTCTTTGGGGTTTTCGATGTTTAGGATCATATCATCTGCAAAAAGTGATACCTTTACTTCTTCTTTTCCGATATGGATGCCTTTTATTTCTTTGTCTTGTCTGATTGCTCTGGCTAGAACCTCTAGTACCACTTTAAATAAGAGTAAAGAGAGTGCACAACACTGTATTGTTCCTGATTTAAGGGAAAAAGCCTTCAGTTTTGTGCCATTTAATATGATGTTAGCTGATGGTTTATCATATATGGCCTTTATCATGTTTAGATATTTTCCTTCTATACTCATTTTGTTGAGAGTCTTAAACATAAAATTGTGTTGTATTTTATCAAAAGCCTTTTCTGCGTCTATTGATAAGATCATGTGGTTTTTGTTCTTTGTTTTGTTGATATGGTGTATACATTAACCATTTTACGTATGTTGAACCATCCTTGAGATTCTGGGATGAATCCCACTTGATCATGATGTATTATTTTTTTAATATGTTGTTGTATTCGATTTGCTAGTATTTTGTTTAGTATCTGTATTCATTAGAGATATTGGTCTGTAGTTTTCTTTTTTTGTGCCATCCTTGCCTGGTTTTGGTATGAGAGTTATGTTGGCCTCATAAAATGTGTTTGGAAGTATTGCTTCTTCTTCAATTTTTTGGAAGACTTTCAGGAGAATAGGAAACAAGTCTTCTTTGAATGTTTGATAAAATTCGCTGATATAGCCATCTGGGCCTGGACTTTTATTTTTGGGGAGGTTTTTAATGGTTTTTTCTATTTCTTCTCTATTAATAGGTCTGTTTAGGCTTTCTGCTTCTTCTTGACTCAGTCTAGGAGGCTTGTATTGTTCTAGGAATTTATCCATTTCTTCTAGGTCATTAAATTTAGTGGCATAAACTTTTTTATAGTATTCTACAATAAGCCTTTATATATCTACGGTGTTCGTGGTGATTTCTCCTCTTTTATTTTGTATTTTGTTTATATGAGTCCTTTCTCTTTTTTCTTTGTTGAGTCTTGCCAAGGGTCTGTAAATTTTGTTGATCTTTTCAAAGAATCACCTCCTTGTTCTCTTAATTTTTTCAACAGTTTTTATTTATTTTATTTTATTTATTTCTGCTCTGATTTTTATTATCTCCTTTCTTCTGCTGGTTTGGGTTGTCTTTGTTATTCTTTTTCTAGTTCCTTAAGGTGTGAAGTTAAGTGGTTCACTTGGGCTCTCTCTTGTTTGTTCATACATGCCTGAAGTGATATGAACTTCCCTCTTATCACTGCTTTTGCTGCATCCCATAGATTCTGATATGTCGTATTCTCATTTTCATTTGTCTGTATATATCTTTTCATCTCTGCACTTATTTCTTCTTTGACTCATTCATTTTTTAAAAGTATGTTGTTTAGTTTCCACATTTTTGTGGGATTTTTTTCTCTTTTTTGCAGTTGAATTGTAGTTTCAAGGCTTTATGATCAGAAAATATGCTTGGTACAATTTGGATTTTTCTGAATTTGCTGATGTTGTTTTTGTGGCCCAACATATGGTCAATTCTTGAGAATGATCCATGTACATTGGAGAAAAATGTATACTCAGTCACTTTGGGATGAAATGTCCTGTAGATGTCTATCATATCCAGGTGCTCTAGTGTTTTGTTCAAGGCCACTATATCTTTGTTGATTCTCTTTTTGGATGACCGATCTAGAGCTGTCAGCGGTGTATTTAGGTCTCCAAGTATGATTGTATTTTTGTCAGTTTTGTTTTAAAATCAATAAGTAGCTGTCTAATATATTTTGGTGCTCCTTGGTTTGGTGCATATATATTAAGAAGTGTTATGTCTTCTTGATTCAGTGTCCCTTTAGCCATTATGAAATGGCCATTTTTGTCTCTGAGTACTTTTGCTGTCTTGTAGTCAGCATTATCAGATATGAGTATTGCTACATCTGCTTTTTTTGGATGTTATTTGTTAGGAGTATTGTTTTCCAGCCTTTCACTTTGAATTTGTTTTTATCCTTCTTACTTAGAGGAGTTTCTTGTAGGCAGCATACAGTTGGATTTTCTTTTTTCATCCATTCTGCTACTCTGTGCCTTTTTATTGGTGAGTTTAATCTGTTTACATTTAGGGTAATTATTGACACTTGTGAGTTCCCTATTGCCATTTTATAGATTGCTTTCTGTTAGTTTTGTGTCTTGTTTGATCCTTCTCTTTTGTTTTTCTATCTTTTGTTTTTATTTGGTTGTATTCCATACATCTTCCCTCTGTTGCTATCTTTTTCAAATCATGTGCTTCTGTGGTGTTTTTTTCAATGGTGGTTACCTTTAGGTAATGAAAATGGCACTATTTTGTGAGTACTTTTGCACTCCATCATCTTTTGCTACTCTTACTCTCCATCCTCTCCCACCCTTTCATTTTGTTGTTGTCACAGTTTAACTTTGGTTTTATTGTGTTCTTCTTGGAGCTTTTACTTGTGGCTTTTTTTGTTGTTGTTGTTGTTGTTGTTCTTTGTATCTGATTGGAGAACCCCCTTTAGTAATTCCTGGAATGGGGGATTTCTGATGATAAATTTCTTCATCTTTTCTGTATCTGTGAATGTTTTTATTTCTCCTTCAGATTTGAAGGATAGCTGTGATTGGTATAGTATTCGTGGCTGAAAGTTCCTCTTTTTCAGGACTTTAAATATTGGGGTCCACTCTCTTCTAGCTTGTAGAGTTTCTGTTAGGAAATCAGATGATAATCTAATGGGCCTTCTTTTTTTTTTTCCTGAAGCTGGAAACAGGGAAAGACAGTCAGACAGACTCCCGCATGTGCCTGACTGGGATCCACCCGGCACGCCCACCAGGGGTGACGCACTGCTCACCAGGGGGCGATGCTTTGCCCATCCTGGGCATCACCATGTTGCAACCAGAGCCACTCTAGCGCCTGAAGCAGAGGCCATAGAGCCATCCCCAGCACCCGGGCCATCTTTGCTCCAATGGAGCCTTGGCTGCAGGAGTTGAAGAGAGAGACAGAGAGGAAAGCATGGTGGTGGGGTGGAGAAGCAAATGGGCGCTTCTCCTGTGTGCCCTGGCCAGGAATCGAACCTGGGTCCTCCGCATGCTAGGCCGACGCAATACCGCTGAGCCAACCGGCCAGGGCTTGGGCCTTCTTTTATATGTTGTATTCTTCTTTTCCCTGGCTGCCTTGAGAATTTTTTCTTTGCCACTGGTTTGTGCCAATTTAATTATGATGTGCCTTGGAGTAGGTTTGTTGGGGCTAAGAAAACTCAGAGTTTTGTTTGCATCTTGAATTTGAGGCTTTAGTTTTTTCCACAGGCTTGGGAAGTTCTCATCTATTATTTATCTGAGTATGTCCTCCATTTCATTTTCTCTCTCTTCTCCCTCTGATATACCTATTATTCTTATGTTATTCTTTCTGATGGAGTCAGATAATTCCTGTAGGGCTATCTCAATTTTTTTTTTTAATTTTTGAGTCTCTTTCTTCTTCTGTCTGTTGTGCCTCTAGTTGTTTCTCTTCTATTTCACTAATCCTACTTTCTATCTGGCCTGTTCTATTAGCTAAGCTAGTTACCTCGTTTTTCAGCTTGTGAATTGAGTTTTTAATCTCTGTTTGATTTGTTTTTATAGTTTCAATTTCCTTGGAAATATATTCTTTGTGTTCATTGAGTTGTTTTCTAAGCTCCCTAAATTGCCTTTCTGTGTTTTCTTGTATATCTCTGAATATTTTTAGGATTTCTATTTTAAATTCTCTGTCGTTTAACTCCAAGGTTTCCAATATATAAAATTTTTTCTCCATAGATTTTTCCTCATCTATCTGTGTTACCTGTCTTTCTTTTGTATCCATGATATTCAATTTTCTCTTCCTTAATGGCATCTGAGGGTGTTTTTGTTGATTGTATTAATGAGGATTAATAAAGAATAAAAAGTTAAAAGAATAAAAAATCAAAGTGTTGTTTATTTTTAAAAAATTAATAATTAAGTAAAGAAAAATAAAATATAATAAAAATCTTAAAAAAAGGAAATTATTTTCCCCCCTCCTTTTTTCCTCTCCTCTTCTCTCCCCTCTTTCTCGAGAAAATCTTGTGGTGAACTGTGAATTATATTGTACTAAATAGAACAAACAATGCCTGTAATGGAGGGCCTGAATTGGGTAGAAGTAATAAAGAGGCAAAAAAAAAAAAAGAAAGAAAAAAGAATAAAAAGGGGGTATGGACCCACAAAAAGCAAATAAGGAAAAAAATTGCATGAAGAATAAAATGATTTGCTTTTAGGTGTTGGTTGACTAAGAGTTATGATGAGAGGAATAAGAGGGAAACAGGAAAATGGGGGGACAAATTAAAAAGTTACTATTGTATTTAGTGGAACAAGAACTAGATAAAATGGAGAGCCAGGGATGGGAGCACTGCTAATGAGTTAAAAATGTGAAGTAAAAACCCCTCAAAATGCCACAAACATAAGTTTGAATCCCAGATAAGATAATTTGTTCGTTATTGAGGTTTGAATGAGAGGAGACATAAAGGAGAAAGGAAGAAACTAATATAGAGGGAGAAAAGAAAGACAGAGAGAGGAAAAAAAAAGAGGGAACCACTAAAAGAAGAAAAAAGAAAAAAGAGGAGAGAGAGAGAGAGAGTTAAGGGTTTTGGAGTGCAACCCTCATAGAGAGAAAGGAAGAGGAAAGAAAAGATAATGGGAGATGTAATGCTTATGGGTAGTGTAGTTCAAAGAGAGGAGAGAGTAAGACCTGCAGAGAGTTAAACAACCAAATTGGAGGAGGAAAAAAAAATTAAATGAAGATAAGAGACACAAACGAACAAATATAATAAAATGGGATAGGTTATAAAGTCTGTGGATTATTCTTGATTTTGAGAGGTTATCTTCTTGCTTTTTCTTTTCTCTCCCTCTTCCTGGTCGGTGACTCTGTACCCCGGGTTCTGCCCCTTTGGCACGCTCAGGTACAGGTTTGCATTTGATAAGTCTCTATGGTGATGTCATGTACTGTGCTTCAGTCTCTTTGGCAGGTGAGGCTCATTAGCAATTACAGGCTCCGACAGTGAGAGAGTTTGTGTTCCTGGAGCCTCTCTCCTAGTCTTTCCTTCCTCAATTAGTAGCTTAATAATCCAGCTATGGGGTTGCTGCTGCCTTTGCCTGGATAGTAAGAGGCTCAAAGAGCTGGCAACTCCCCACTCTATTCCCACTCAGCACAGGGCTCTGGGTAAGGCTCAGTCAGTCAGAGCTGCTAGCGTAATCAGGCGAGGCTTCTGCCCACTCAAAGACCTCTGGCTCTGCCACTCTGTCTTGTAACATTGGCGGGCGCCCTCTCCCGGGGCGCTTGGAGGAAACTCTCTCTCACTATCTGTGCGCAGACCAGGATATCAGGCTGGCAGTCTCACGCTCTGAGTGAAACCCCCTCCCACACAAACAAGTTCCAGCATCGGCTCTCGCTTTCTCCCCGTGCGTGGCTTTTTCAAGGCACTAGGGCGGCCTGGAGATTCTGCTTTTGGCCCACACAAAGGCCCCTGAATCTGCCCCTCTGTGGGATAACACAGGCGTTCCCTGCCGAGGCACTTGGAGGAATCTCTTGCTCACTATCTGCGTGCACAGACTAGGATATCAGGCTGGCCACCTCACCCTCTGAGTGAAACCCCACCCGCATGGAAAAGTTCCAGCATTTGAATTGGCTCTTGCTCCTTCCTTGTGCATGGCTTTTTCAGGGCACTGTGGTGGCCTGGAGATTCTGCTTTTGGCCCACACAAAGGCCCCTGACTCTGCCCCTCTGTGGGATAACACGGGTTCTCACTCCTGAGGTGCTCAGAGGAATCTCTTGCCCACTCTTCATGTGCGCAGACCAGGATATCAGGCTGGCTGCCTCACACTTTGAGAGAAACCCCTGCCTGCCCGGAAAAGTTCCAGCTTTGGAATTGACTCTCACTCCCTCCCCGTGCGCAGCTTTTTCAGGATGCTGGGGCAGTCCAGAGATTTTGCTTTTAGCCCACAGAAAGGCCTCTGACTCTGCCTCTCTGTGGGATAACACGGGCCCCCCCTCCCAGGGCTATCGAAGGAATCTCTCACCCACTATCTGCGCGCGCCGACCAGCAGATCAGGGAAAATGGCTGCCCCACTTGTCTTTCTTTGTCTGGGTTTGGTGTGAGTGTTAGCTTGTATTGCCTGGGTTGCCACAGGCACAGTTTTTCCTCGGCTTGGATCTCCATGCCACAGCCTGGTTCAGCCGTTTGTGCCATGGCCTGGATCTATTCTCCTTCTTTGCCCGCCTTAGTTTCTATATTCTCAGTTCCCAGTGAAAGCAGCCCTATTTAGGTTAGTGAGGAAGGCGGAGCATTTTTTACTCCCTATTTCCTTTGGGGTTTGATTATATATTTAGACAACTTTTCACTCGACCATATCTTCGGGTGTATTGCGAAACATCTGGAGGCTCCAAGGATAGGTTTTTCTGTTTCTGGTTGAAGATCTTGTTGAGTTTTTGGGGAGATTTATCGGTATCGCTTTCTACCACACCATTACTCTGACGTCTGCATCTAATTTTGTACATTTAAAACATGGTAGTCTGATGTGCAGTGGTACAATGGAGAAAGCATTGACCTGGAATACTAAGGTCACCAGTTTGAAACTGCAGGCTTGCCTGGTCAAGATTCATACAAAAAGCAACTATGAATTGATGCTTTCTGCTTTTGCCACACTTTCTTCTCTCTTTCCTCTCCTTAAAATCAGTAAATAAAATCTAAAAATAATAAAATAAAAAATAAAAGTAGATTATATATATTTAAAAATATACTATATAAAATAAATATGTAACTCCTACAAAAAATGTAATATTAAAGTCTTTATTCAAGAAGTTCAAAATTCCCATGTTGCTTGTATACTAACATATTTGCATTTTTTTATCTGTTTTGGCAATTGCACAAATCACTTTAAAAAAGTGATGTCTAATAAATTTTTACAAGCAGTTGGACTTTATGCAAATAAAGTTTTATGAATAATATACAGTGAAAACACTATAGAAGGAAATGTAGCCTTTTTTATGTGAGGAAATTTCCTCTCAGCCTGGTCTAGTGACCCTTAATAAATTTCAACTGAACTCACAGGACTTTTTGGAATGCAAGATTAGAGACAATTTAAATAAAATTGTATATGCAAATATGTTTGAGAAGTTTTGCTTAATCGTAAAGTGTTATGATATTTGTTAATTACTAACATAAACCTATTTTTGAACAAAGAAGAGTTTCTGTAAAAGTGATTAATATATACACTCTTTATTTCTTTTTTTCTATATTGTGTTCCAATCCATTTAGAGATTGTATTTTAAATAAAACACATATAAAATGTTGTAGCTTAGTTAAATACTTGAAGGTCAATTTTAAATGTTATTTTTTTCAACCTTATAGTACTTCTTCAATATGATTATATTGTTACCGTAATTATTGTTCCAAAACCATCTAACAGGGAGATAGTATAGGTAAAAATTTAACTTCTATGACCATGAAATAAATTTTTGTTTTATGACAGTCTTTACTGAATATGCCTAAATCTAATGAAGTCTTCATAAAATTATAGGTTTGGGAAAGACCTTGAGAATAAAATTTGTCTATTTTCCTATCTGAACAGTTAAAACACTTTATTTTTCCATCATATTCTCAGAATTCCAAGGGAGACATTTTTTTTAGATGAGAAGAGAGGAGACAGTGAGGCAGACTCCTGCATTCTCCCAAACTGGGACCCACCTGGCAACCCCGTCTAGGGTCAATGCTTCAGTACTGAGCTATTTTTAGTGCCTGAGGTCCACACATAAAGACCGAGGGAGCTATCCTCAGAACCTGGGCTAATGTTTGAATGAATTGAGTCACTGGCTGCCAGAGGGAAAAAGAGGGATTGGGAAAGAAGCAGATGGTGACTTCTGTGTGCCCTGACCAGGAATCGGAACTGTGACATCCATACGCAGGGCTGATGCTCTATCCACTGAGACACCACCAGCCAGGGCCTATAATTTCTTTTAGTGCTAATACATTTACAGTCTTTTAAAGTAATGTGGCAATACTTCTTCGAAGGTCTACTGCTTCAAAGTATTTTTTTTTTCTCTTAAGAATTGTTTAACATACATAATAGTTTATACCTAATGTGGCATTTTCTCCATGCCCCTAAGTATTTACCCTTTCCTCTCCTCATTTGTGGTCAAATACTCACTTAGAATGTGATTTATTATTTTGAATAGTTTATAATTGCATCTTAATATTATTTTGAAGGGCCTCTTTCTCTAATAAATATACAAATTTCTGAGCTTTCTAATGTCAGAATCTGGAAAACTCTAAGATGACTCTCAGCTGGAACAGGAACTAGGTTCTAATTATTACTCAATGTTTTAAAGCCTTTCCAGGGTATAATCTGTTAAAGGTAAAATCACAAGTATCCTACATAGAGGTTGCAAGAGTTGACACAAAAGAACAAGCAGTTGTATAAGCCATATTGTTAAGAATACATGAGTGTCATCTGATGAGTGTATACAATCTTTGATTGGTAATATTAGTAGCTTAAATTTCAATACAGAGACTCATATATAATGTCTATGTCCATAATTTTTGTTAAAACTGAAACCAGAAACACAATACCTATACTTAAAAAAGGCTACAGCAAAAAATTTTCTCCTATGAGACAGGTTGGGAGTGAGGATGCATACTTCAATTCAGGTCTTGGTACTTTAGAGAAGAGATTTGGAAAATTTGAGATTCTTAGATGCTAAAATTGTCTTAATTGTGTGAGTGAGGCAAGGTGGCAAAGATGAGTCAAGTACCTAGCTTGAGTAATTCAGGCGAAGTTGGTGCCCTTTAAAGTGTTAAGAAACCATTGAAGAGAAGTAGTGTGAAGTGAGAAATGCCAGGTTTGCCTGCTTGAGGCCTGTGAGATTCCAAATACACATATTACATACACACAAATCAAAAGAAAAATTTGAATAGAGATGTAATTTTAAGAATGGATAACTTATGAGAAAATGTTAAGTGAGAGGGGAGCCCAAAGTAAAATATTCAAAATCTTCCACTACTTCAGGAGTTAGTTAGAAATAAAAGAACTGACAAATAATTAAAAATACGGAATTCACATGGAGATAAATATAAAGTCATGAGTAGGATGTAATGGATACAAAGACAAGCAAAGGAATTAGTCAATTATATCTAATACTGATAACATTAAGTAAAATGAAAGAATATATACATAAAATTTGGAATACAATGGGTAAAATATTTTTGACCATGAATATTGCTTTATTTCAATAGTTTACTTGAGATTTAAAAAAAATTATGGATTATTATCAAGATGCACTTTCTATTTTCCCAGTTTTACTAGAAATATTTAAAGCAAGAAAATATGACTCATATCCCCAAATTGCATGAGTAGATTTAATTGAAGCACAAATAGCATATTAATATATATTGGGCTTCAAATCAAGCAATACAAGTTGACTTTGAGTATTCTCAGGAAATATCAATATTACAAAATCTTTATTTCAAGAATTTGTCCTCATTTATTTTTCTTTGAAAAACCTAGTAGGCTCTGGCCAGTTGGCTCAGTGGTAGAGTGTCAACCCTACATGTGAAAGTCCTTGGTTCAATTCCCAGTCAAGGCACACAGAAGAAGCAACCATCTGCTTCTCCAACTGTTACCTATCTCTTTTTCTCTTTCTCTTCTCCTCCCATAGCCATGGTTCAATTAGTTTGAGCACATCAACCTCAGGCACTAAGGATGGCTCTATGGAACCTCCACCTCAGGCATTAAAAATAGCTTGCTTGAGAGCATGGCCACAGATGGGCAGAGCATCTACCCCAGATGTGAGTTACTGGGTGGATCTTGGCTGGGGCACATGCAGGAGTCTGCCTCTCTGTTTCCCTTCCTCTCACTTGGAAAAGAAAAAAATACAAAACAACAAAAACTAGGAGATACGTGCACTTGCATATTCAGCCACACAGATATGTTAGTTTTCTTTCTTTTTCTTTTCTTTTTTTTTAACATATTGAGTACTCAAAGTCAGCAAATTGTTATAACCAAATTTTAACAGACATTGGGATTAAATTTTGGTTCTGTTTTATACAATTTACTTAATCTACTCTTAAATTGTTTAGAAAATGAAGATTATATAGCCACTTAGGAATGTTATAAAGAGTCATTAGAATAAATTGTATATAAGCTTCTCATTGAATAAAATAAAAAAATAAAATCAGTGTTCAGTAAAGACTATAGCTATCAAGAGTATCGTCATCATCATCATCATCATCATCATAATCATCTGTTTTCTTCACAGTAAATTAATTACCTGATTATAATAAGCTATAATTTTATTTTTGCTTCTGACTGAGGTTGTATATACTACTCTCTAACCAAGATACATGAAAAAATAAAATTAAAAACCTTGTTTCTTTCTCTCTTCTGATGGTGTTATTGCCTTTTATAAAAAAAGTTATTTTCTTCATCTAATGAGAATAATAGGAAATTATTTATACTTTAGTCTTCTGACATTCTTGTTTTTGGAAGTTTGAAGTCAACTAAAGAATGTAAAGTAGGAATATATATCTGTAACACACAAGGTAGATAAAAATGTGTAACAAAAAAAGCCACGTAAAATGCTTTTGGAGTTCATAAAAAGTAGTCATTTTTAACTCTAGAGAATTGAAGAATCCTAAGTGGAAAAAGCATAATTCAGTTTAATTTAGAAGGATGCTTGGAAATGTGAAAAGAGTAGGAGGAAATCTATTTCATTTTGAAAAAAGTATAATTTCAGAGGCATGAAATCTGAAAATAGCCCAATTTCATGGAGTACGTAATAGCTCAATTTGGTGAATAAGAGGCAAAAGGTGGACTAGTGATAAATAGACTGGGTCAGCTTCCCAAAAGACTTAATCTTGAGAAATTATTTGTAATTTATTTTATGAGCAATACAGTATTTACATTTTGATTACATATATAGAATAATCAGAATAAAACAAGGTAAATCTGGTGCAATGCCCAGGATAAATAGTGGAGGTGTGGACCATTATCTGAACAAGGGAAGTACTGAGAGACTAGAGAAGATTAGAAAGGTATAGAAACCTATATCTTCCCAATCTTCTCGCTCTAAAAATTAGAAGCTGTTTTAGCTATCCCAGTCGGGGTTTTTTTTTTCCTTACTGGGCATGGATGTTCCAATATGTCTACAAGAACATTTATAAAGAAAACTCTTTTGAAGAAATAAAATTTAAAAAGCAGATAAACAGTATAAAGCAGCCACCATTTATAATTCAAATTTATAACTTCCAGATCCTTCTTGTTTGCTATACAGTAATTCTAAATATCTGGAGTAATATAGCATTTGCTCAAAAAAACCCATAAGCATTTAGGGATGATAGAAAGAGAAAATATAGATATGAAGCAATAAGGTATAAACTGGAAAAACAAAAGCAAATGATAAAGTTCACACTGGAGGGTGTGAGACAGAAAGTGAAGAAGTTATCTGAGCCAAAAAAAGGTATTACTTCAGCTGAGATTAAAGAATAACTGCAAACTTTGGCAAGAGTGGGGGACGGCTAGGTAAGATAATAAGACCTCCAATGAACCATTGGTATAGACAACTATATTTTAACCACCCAGTTCCTATGTGGAGCTAAATATATATGTGTTCCTTGGCAGGTATGGGCTTATCTGAGATTCTAAGCTAAAGACTAATTCAAGACAAATGCATAAACTGGGGCTGGGTTAGGGCTTACCTGCTGGGCTTTTGTCAGATGTCCTCATGTGACAAAATATTTTATCATGAAAAAATAATTAGTTTTTCTTCAGGGCAAAGAACAATATTCCATAATGATGATGGTGTTAAAATTATTAAATGGGTTTAGTCTTTTAAAATATTTAAATCTGAAATTTCTGTAAATACAATAAAAATATTTACATAAAGACTTTTTAAAAAATACAAGGGCCATGAACTCCTATTTCATTTGATGACTTCTCCATTAACTGACGTAGAAGAAGCTTAGAAAGAGGTAACAATGGGAGAATACTAAGGGTTGTGTGAATGGGATTCAAAAAGACAAAGCTCCAAATTTTCATATGTTTTACCAACTTTTTCTAATAACCCACTGTTTCTTCTGACTGTTTTTAGTATAGTTTTTTAAACATTTTCTAATTTGAAGTGACACTAAGGAAAACCAGTTCACAGAACATTAGTGAAGAATTTGGCTTTTGTATTAAATGACCATTCCTTGAACACCCACACCCATTAGAGCCAGCTGAATGAACTGTTTCTATTTCCTAAATGTGATATGTGATATGGCCTCTCCTTGACCCATTTGGAAAGCAGGACCCTGTAGGCTGCAAGCTTCTGAGAAATAAATACTGAAGTAGATTTGATTACTCAGAGAAGAAGAAAAGGTGAAATGTGTGGCATTCCTGAGGGCCCAGTGAATTTCTCTGCTCCAAAATTCCTCAATATTAAAATAAGTCTGATTAAGAATAACAAATTTGATAGAAGGTTCCAGCTAATAATAAAATTATAAAATACTGTTCTCTCAGTAATCTTTGAAAGATCCATAGAGCTTACACACATACACATACACACACTACTTTGAATAGAGATCATGTAATCAGAAAAAAAGCAATAAATGATAAGTTCTCAGCTCAGAGATTCTTTCTAAACTTCTAGCAATATATTCAATTTATACTATATATCTATATACTCAAATATGTATATTTACTATTCTCTCACAAGTCAGTAATTTTATACATTATAATTTTATACTGACAATGGGTTAGATGGCAAATAGAAAATTTAGTTCCCATGATAAGTAATACTGGTTATGACTCTTCCCCTACTCTCTGCCTTTTAGCAGACTCTTTCTTTCTATATAAAGTGGAAATTGTAGGTATTCAGTTTCTCAATCTTTCTTACTGCTAGGAATATCCATTTGACCTGTTTCTAGTGGACCTGAAAAGTATCTTGGTGACATTTCTTTGAACAGTGTTCCATAGAATAGAAAGAGAAACACATTTGTAAGATGTTCCTATGTTTTTGTTATTGGTTAGGGGAAGATTTGTTGCTAGTTCTGCTAGAGTAAACCGACTACAAAGAAGAGATGGCAGTATAGAGTAAGCTGACCTAGGGCTTGCTCAAATGAACTGATTCACCAATACAAAAACCTGTATTTTCACACATTGTATTAGCAAAATCAGGCATTCTGTTGCTTGGTCCTGACAGGAGTCTTTGAAGCCTCTCCTTTCCTTACCCATCTGTACTCCCACTCTGTAAAATTAAAAGATCAATCAATATTAAGTAAAAATAATCCATTCATTATACACTCAATACAAACAACTAAATAAACATGAACATCATACATTACCTCTTCTTTGCCTTCCTGCCTTTAGGTTAGTTGTTATCTTCTGTGACCTCAGCTCTTTTTTTATGCATTTATTGTTGCATGTACAGCATTGTACATAAGTAATCTTTATACCTAGTTCTTTTTTTCACTAGGCATTTAGTTCCTTGAAGACATCAAATACATCACCACATAGTGCATGAGAAGTAACGAGAACATATTTAGCATTGCGTTTTGAGAGAATGACTAAATGTGTGTACTAAGGGGGCATCTTTAGTTCTAATCATTAGCATTTTTTCTTCCAGTTGTGGCTTGTTATAAGCATCAGTATGGCCAACTTGCTAATTTATGTAAGTCTAATTATGGATCATTGTTTTCTGTGTCATGCTTGCACATATTTGGATTTCCAAGGAGAGAATTAATAACATCAACTCAATTCAATATTATGATATCTAGAGGAAACTTTTAGAAAGGGTGTATATACTCATAAATGCTTTTAAAATCACTTAATAAAGCAAGAGAGGACTCTTTTTTTTTCTGAAGTGAGAAGCAGGGAGGCAGAGAGACAGACTCCTGCATGTGCCCAACTGAGATCCACCCAGCAAACTCCTAGGGCACAATGCTTTCCCCATCTGGGGTATTGCTCCATTACAGTTGGAGCCATTTTAGCACCTGAGGCAGAGGCTTTGGAGCTGTCCTCAGTGCCCGGCCAACTTTGTTTTAATGGAGCCTTGGCTGCAAAAGAGGAAGAAAGAGATAGAAAGAAAGGAGAGGGGGAAGGGTGGAGAAGCTGATGGGCACTTCTCCTGTGTGCCATCACTGGGAATCGAACCTGGGACATCCACATGCTGGGCTGATGCTCTACCACTGAGCCAACCAGCCACAGATAAAGCAAGAGAGGGCTCTTTATGAGCATTTTCTTAAACTAATAATTGGCAAAACATCATGGATAAAATATACATATAATACAGATATTTTTGGTGGCCTAGGATATTGACTTTTTAATACCACAAAGTAAGCTCAATGTATAATCACAATTTAATATCTTATTGAAACTTTCATTTGGTGCAAAAAACAAGTCTCTGCAGTTTTATGCATGGTGATATTTTCTCATGCTTTATACTTGTATGTGATAGGATCTCAATAGTAAAACTGTTTACCTGAAATGGCCAGTACCTAGAAAAAATAAAATAGAGACGTTACTGTGATTTGGGTTAAAAGGCAGAAATGAATCAATGCCAAATAGTTCATATGCTGTAACAGTAAGGGAGGCTGGGACTTAAATCCAAGTTGATGAATATAGTGTATATTACTTCTCTTGCAAACAGCAAAACAACATGTTATCTGCATCTACTGCTTGCCATATGCCACCATATTCCCTCTAGTTTTTTAATATCTAATGAGAAAAGCACAAAGACATAAGTGATAAAGGCAAGCTAAAGCATTTGACAGCATTTAAACAACATATTACAGGCTGCACATACATCTGCCTTTAGAAGCATGAAAGGAGATCCTATGAGGAAAAACCATTCTGATTTCAATTATTCTCCATACAATATTGATAAAAATATTTTGTATAAAGCAAATAAATTGCCACTGCTCTATGGGCAACTTCTCTTCTTTCTTTTTATTGTAACTTCAGAATTTTAATTGCTACAACTTAATGTATAGTTTGGCACATCAGAATCTCCTGATTAGCCTTTAGTAGTTGAGACCCTACTCATTCTAATTTACTTTTCTATCTGATACATTGAAATTTAATATTAGACAAAACATGGCTTAAAGAGGGAACTAATAAATTTATTCTTTATTCAGAACATATAATACATATTCACAACAGTGTGATACACTGGAATCATTAAAGTAGTATGTTATTGTAAACAGATAAGTAATAACACCCTCCTGAAGAAAGCTTCTCAGCAAACAATTTTAGAATTTTCAATTTCTAATATTAGTGGTTTAGAATTTGACCATTCTCAAAGTAGCCTTCAGAGTTAGATATCTCTTGTTTCTTGATACTGTATCTACTTTTTTTTTTTAAGTAAGAGGATGGAGATAGAAAGACAGATTTCAACATATGCTCTGACTGTAATCCATAGAGCAACCTCCATCTGGGGCCAATGCTCAAATCAACTGAGCTACTGTAAGCATCTTGGGCCAATGCTTAAACCAACTAAACCACTGACTGAGATAGGGAAAGAGAGAGAGAAGGAAGGGAAGTTCATTTCTCCAGAGATCATACTTGAAATGTCCACATGCTGAGTAAAGGCAATATCCACTGAACCAACTGAACAGGGCCAAAGAGACAATCTTAATAAAATCTAACTTAAACTCATATTGCTAAAGCGAAGAGGAAGTATAAGGAAGGAAATAATAAAGAACAGAGTGGAAAAAAATGACATAAAGGTTATAAAATATACAAAACATCAATGAAACCAAGAGCTGGTACTTTGAAAAGGTAAACAAGATTGAAGAGGCTTTAACCAGACTTATAAAGAAAAAATAAAATAGAACTCAAGTAAATAAAACTAGAAGTGAAAGTGGAGAAGGAAAAACTGACCCTGCAGAATTATAAAGGATTGTAATAAAATACTAGGAATATCTATATGCCAAAAAATTGGACAATCTAGATGAAATGGATAAATTTCTAGAAACATACACTCATCTAAGACTCAATCTGGAAGAATCAAAAAACCTAAACAGATCAAATACAACAAATGAAAGTGAAACAGTTATCAAAAAACTCCTGACAAACAAAGTCCTGGATCAGATGGCTTCACAGGTGAATTTTATCAAATATTCAAAGAAGAAATAACATCTATCCTTCTCAAGATATTTCAAATAATTCAAGAGGAGAAAAAACTACCAAGCTCCTTTTTTTGAGGCAAGCATAATCCTCATTCCAAAACCAGCGCAAAGACACTACAAAGAAAAAAACTATAGGCCAATATCCCTAATGAACTTAGATGCTAAAATTCTCAACAAAATAATAGAAAACCAGATCCAGCAATACATTAAAAAAGTCATACATCATGATTAAGTGAGATTTATTTTGGGGAGGCAAGGCTGGTACAATATTCACAAATTAATCAATGTGATTTATTATATAAACAAAAGGAAGGATAAAGATCATGTGATTATATCAATATATGCAGAAAAAGAATTTGATAAAATTCAATACTAATTTATGATAAAAACTCCTAGCAAACTGGGAATATAGGGAACATACTTCAACATAATAAAGGCCATCTATGAGAAACCAAAAGCCAACATCATACTCAGTAGACAAAAACAAAAAGCAATACCCTTAAGATCAGAAACAAGGCAGGGATGCCCCTTTCACCACTCTTATTCAATATAGTTCTGAAAGTCTTAGTCACAACAAGCATACAAAAAGAAGAAATAAAAGGATCCAAACTAGAAAAGAAGAAGTAAAATTATCATTATTTGCTGATAACATGATGCTGTATATAGAAAACCCTAAACTCTCAGTCAAAAAATTACTAAACCTGATAAATAATTTTGGCAAGGTGGCAGCATATAAAATTAATATTCAGAAATCAGTGACATCTTTATTCACCAACAATAAACTGTCTAAAAGAGAAATTAAGAAAACCAACCCCTTAAATACTGCAACAACAACAAAAAATACTTAAGAGTAAAGTTAATCAATGACATAAAAGACTTGGACTCAGAAAATTACAAGACACTGAAAAAAGAAATTAAGGAAGATACAAAAAGGTAGAAGCATATATCTTGTTTATGAATAAGAAGAATAAACATCATTAAAATGTCTATATTAGTCAGACCAGGTGGTGGCACAGTGAATAGAGTATTGGACTGGGATGCAGAGAACCGAGTTTTGAGACCCTGAGGTCGTCAGCTTGAGCACAGGCTCATCTGGCTTGAACAGAAAGCTCACCAGCTTGGACCCAAGGTCGCTGGCTTGAGCAAGGCATTACTTGGTCTGCTGAAGGCTCATGGTCAAGGCACATATGAGAAAGCAATCAATGAACAACTAAGGTGTCACAAGAAAAAACTGATGATTGATGCTTCTCATCTCTCTCTGTTCCTGTCTGTCTGTTCTTATTTATCCCTCTCTCTAACTCTCTCTCTCTCTGGCCTTGTAAAAAATAAAATAAAATAAAAAGTCTATATTACCCAAAGCAATCTATGTATATATTCAATTCAATTCCTGTTAAAATACAAATGGCATACTTCAAAGATATAGAACAAATACTCTAAAAATTTATATGAAACCAAAAAAGAATACAAATAGCATTATCAATCTTAAAAATAAAGAATAAAGTGTGATGTAGCACACTTCCTGATATCAAGTTATATACTATAAGGCCCATAATTAAAATAGCTTGGTACTGGCATCAGACATACAGATGAGTAGTACAGAACAGAGAACTTAGAAATAAAACTACACCTTTAAGGTCAGTTGATATTTGACAAAAGAGGTAAGAGTATACAATAAAGACAGCTTCTTTAATAAATGGTGTTGGAAAAATTGGACAGGTACATTCAAAAAATAAAAGTAGACCACCAACCTACACCATTCACAAAAATAAACTCAAAATGAATAAGAGTTAAATGTAAGTAAAAAAACCATAAAATCTTGGAAGAAATCAAGGCAGTAAATTCTGATATCCCTTGTAGCAATATTTTTGCAATTTATCTCCATGGGTGTGGACAAGTCCTGTGAAGGGTGAGGACAACGGAGACACAAAGACCCAACTCCAGGGACCAGGTTCAGTTACGCAGATCCACTTTATCCAGGAAGTAAGCTAGCTTATATACATGGGTTCAACCTATAGGGTGTTACAGCGTGTTCCTCAAAGCCAATGGCTGAAAAGATCAGGGAGCTGTGTGGTTGGCGCTAAGTCACTTCCTTATTGCAAACGAGCTCCCTTCCTGGGTATGCCCAGGAGGGTTCTGAGAACTAGAATATTTTCACAGCATTGCAGAAGCCACAACTGCTAGGAATGTGGTCTGCACTCCACCCACATCTCCCCCTTCTCTTTTAATTAAGGCCAATTGGACTTAATGAATGACAGCTTGCTGTTGTAGCTTCTAAATGCTATGCATTATGCAATGGAACTCTAGTAGAACTAAAACAACTATAATACCTATTATACTATATGCTAATAGATTAGCTGTATTAAACAATGAGGCAAGCTTCTGTAATGTTTGACTAGTTAGAAAATAGAATGGGGGTCTTAAACAGGGGATTCCTCCTAGGGGTTGGGAAGTAATTTCCCTCCCATTGTGTTACAGAGAACTTCTAGGTGCCGTCAAACACAGTTCCATTTTGATTGTAAAAAATGGACATAGGTACATGCACACCCTCTTCCCACAAAGGTCCCAGCATCCAAACACAGAACAGATGGCTTGCCATGGGCTGCGTACTACATATGGTTGCAAGGTACATTACACAAATTACAACAACATGACAAATCATACAATTTCAACAATTTCAAAGGTACATTTCACCAGTCTCTGAGCACTTTGCCAAAAGTAAAAAATGTCCTTGGCTTTCTTTCTAGCCATGGGAAAAGCTTCCCAGGGCAGGGGAAGGGCCTCCAGCAAAGCTACCCCCCACCCCCATCAGGGTATTTTACATTGCCCCAAATCCGTAAGTCCATCCAACAAAGGAGCCAGTGCTCACCCGGGTCATAGTCCAGGAAATCAGTCCATGCACATGAGGCCTCAGCAACCCCCCCCATTCCTGCCATCCTGGCAGGTCTTAGACTGTCCCAAAGAGGAGCATGTGTCAATGCAGTCAGCATTTCTATCTCTGCTCTGGAGAGCATGATGGCATCCATCCCTATGTCCCAAAATGTCAGCGAACCCACCAGCAGCTTAGCAGGTAATCCATGCCATTCCAGTGGCCACTTGGTGATGCAAGTCTGGCTTCCATTCATTCTCCCGCCACAGCTGCCACTGTTTACTTTCTGGGGTCTGCGAATTGCAACTCCAGCCCAATTCTCCTCATCCTCCAAAGATGAAGAACTCAAAACACCAGCTTGCGCTGCTGGGCTCAAGACCTGGGCTGTTGCTGCCTGCATCTGGGAGTTGGCGGTTTGTATAGCACACATAAGTAAGAACAGAGCACCAGGCCTGGGGGCCTATCAGGGTCAATTCTCTAGCCCCCTCCTCCAAAGCCTCCACATTCCCCTAGGTGATGGGGTATGCATGGCAGCCATGAGGTCTTCTTCTGGAGCACTAAGGACCTCTTCTCTTCAGGCATAGTCATTGTGGAGAAGCCCAGGGCTGTGGCTTTGGATAGGTGAAGACTGAACCATTTAGTGGGTTCCCAAGAAATCCTGTCAAGCAGTTTGGGGGGTTCCTGGGATCCAAATTGGATGAAAAACACAAGCATAACCTCTCTCTTGTGTTAGAAGAGGGTGTGATCCCTGCCACTGTGCCATGGCTGGGTCCTTCCAGCATCATTTTAGTGAGAAGGGCAGGGAAGAGAGAGAGCAAGAGATACAGGAAAATAGATATGACAGACAGACAGAAAGAAAAAAGACACATGGGGGTGTAGAGGTTGGCCCATGGGTCTGCAGCAGGAACACGTGTTGGAGAAAATGATGTCTGAGGCCAGGGTGGGGCACTGAGCCCTGGCAGGGAATGTGGAAGTAGTGACTTCCACTTCTTCAGGTGGCGTAGCTGATGGCACGGTTTCTAATGTATCTAGTTTCATTTCTGCACACTTGGCCTCAATTTTTCAAACTCAGAGGCTAAACTACTTTCCTCCTCAGTGGAGGGGGGTGAATAAGGAGGTAGGGGCTCCCCAGAGAGAGAAGCAGCCTGCAATATCTTTGGCACCAGCAGAGGGTCCCCACCAGGAGCACTGGTCAGGCAGGCATGTATTGCCAATAAGGCAGGAGTGAGGCCAAGAGGGAAGGTCTGCCCCCCATGCACCTTGGCCTAATGAATGCATCGGAGAGCTTGGGCCCACGTATCTGGGTCTCAGAAGGGTGCGTCCACAATCCAGGGATTTAGACCAGAAAGAATCTCCCAGTAAATACAGAGATCTTTTTCACAAACTTCAACTCACCTACTCTGCAATAGGGCATGCAGGGCTTGAGCCTGCAGGGCTCAAGAGTGGGGGAGAAGGTTTCTCATTGCAGAAGGTCACTCACCCATCCCTTGGATGCAGGTTAGGTCCCTGTCCGATGTTGAGCACCAGTTGTGGACAAGTCCTGCCAGGTGTGAGGACGGTGGAGACACAAAGACCTGACTCCGGGGACCAGATTCAGTGACACATATCCACTTTATTCAGGAAGTAAGCTAGCTTATATACATGGGTTCAACCTATAGGGTGTTACAGCATGTTCCTTAAAGTCAATAGCTGAAAAGATCAGGGAACTGTATGGTTGGCACTAAGTCACTTCCTTATTGTGGGCAGGCTTCCTTCCTGGGTATGCTCAGGAGAGTTCTGGGAGCTGGAGTATTCTCACAGTATTGTATTAGCCATAGCTACTAGGAATATGCTCTGCACTCCACCCACACATGGGCAAGTGAAATAAAGGACAAAATAAGCAAATGAAACTATATTAAACTAAAAAGCTTTTGCACAGCAAAAGACACCATGAACAAAATAAAGACAACCCACACAATGGGAGAACATATTTGCCAATATGTCTGATAAGGGGTTAATAACCAAAATTTATAACAAACTTCTAAAACTCAACACCAGGAAGGTAAAGAATCCAATTTAAAAATGTGCAAAAGAACTGAATAAATTCTTCTTCAAAGAGCACACACAGATGGCCAATAAGCATATAAAAAAGTGTACAATGTCATTAATTATCAGAGAAATGCAAATTTAAATGACAATGAGATATCACCTCACGCCTGTCAGAATGGTGCTCACTAAGAAATCAACACACAAGTGTAGGTGAGGGTGTGGAGAATAAAAAAAACGCTCCTGCACTGCTGGGGTAATGTGGACTTGTGCAGTCAGTATGGAAAACAATGTGAAGTTTTCTTAAAAAATTAAAAATAAAACTGCCTTATGACCCAGCTATCCCACTTTTAAGAATATATCCTAAGAATACCAAATCACTGATTCAAAAGAAGATACACATTCCTATGTTTATTGGAGCTTTGTTTACAGTAGCCAAGATTTGGAAAGAGGTCAAGTATTCAGTGAATGAGTGGATTCAAAAGCAGTGGTATGTATACACAATGAAATACTACACGGCTGTGAAAAAGAAGAAAATCTTACCTTTTGTGATGGCATGGATGGACCTGGAGATTATTAAACTAAGTGAAATAAGCCAGGCAGAGAAAGACAAATATCATCTGATCTCACTTTTATATAGAATCTGAGGAATAAAATAAACTGAGGAATGGAATAGAGGCAGAGGCACGATTACAGGGAACAAAGGGATAGCTGTCAGAGGAAAGGGGGATGAGGGGATGGAATCAGAGAAGATGAAGAGATTAGTGATATTATATATACATAACACATAGATACAGATAACAGGACAGCAAATCCTAAACAGAAAGGGGGAGGGCATTTGCGGGAGGGCAGCAAAAGGAGGAGGTAATGGGGGACAAGTGAGTGGAGGTGAGGGAGTTATATTAAATGAGACACTTAAATCCATGTTAACACAATAAATTAAAATTAATATTTTAAAAATATTTATATTGCTTATGAGATTCTTAGTCAATCAACTACAATAGTCTTTTGTTTCCCTCTATTGGTCAGAATGACTAAATCAGAGAATATTCTAAGACTTTTATTTCTTATTTAGTGAAGAAAAGGAAGAAAAGCTTCCTTTTTATTCTGCATTATAGTGGGTACTTAAGTGAGCTCAGGAGTATTGAATAAATTTTGCTAAAATATGAATAAAAGAAATATTAAAGATGGGGAGCTCAGAGAATTACTAGAGGAGAAAAAACTAATTTCTTATTAAAATTAATTGAACTCTAGCTAATCTATTGACTTTTTATTTAACCTAACAAACTTTCATTATATATTATATATTTATAATGTCAAGCTTATTTCTAAACAATCAATAATCATACCCTCTTGCATGTGAAGATTGATAAGTTATATGTTTCATAACATGTGAAGAAGCATCTACCCTCTAAAAAACACTATTACTCTTGTAATTTCCATTTATTATTTGAGAGAACTAAACCTTTGGGTACTAATATGAATTTCCCCAAAGTTAGATGATTAATAATTGATCACTGTTGAATACAGAATATAGAAATTAAATTAAATCATTCTCATTGTAATCTTATGTAAGTCTGTTACCTAAGAGAAAGGCAATTTTATTTAAAAAACAAAACAAAACACCAACAAGAAAAACATAATTCTGTACCATCCTTATTATGACACTGAGGATGTAGGTCCCTACATTTTTGAACTCTGTAGTTATTTTTTCTTGTTAATTGTTCTCATTTCTTTGGCAATTTTAGGCATGATTGTTATTTTATAAAGTCTTTTAATATGGTAAGAACTAGATCACACTCCTTTCTGAAAAATTTTTTATTCTTATTTTATTTGTCCAGCAAGTTTTCCACTAAAAATGTACCTAGTAGAAATTTTATCCAAAATGTCATCAATTTAAAAAATTTATTTGGCAAAAAAAGTCTTAAAAACTGCCTCAAATTCCAGATTTGGAGCTGGATTAGGAGTTAGAGTCTTAGCAAAGGGCACTGCCAGAGAGAAGGTGGGGTGACTGGGCACTGAGTTCCACAGCCAGGGCTCCAAGTACACTGCTCTTGTGTCTCTGCAAGAGAGATGTTGACAGGCTTGACAAGGACAAGTGCATGGACAAAGACAGATGTCAGCAGTGGCTGCTGCATCAGCAAAGCTCTTGGCTTAACAATAGTCTGCCAGTTAAACTCTTTTCTTTCAGCTCTGAACTGAATGATCTATATTCTACTTAGTGATGCTAGGAAAGAGAATTTCGCCCGCTGGCTTCTTGTTACATTCCACTAAGAGGACAGCAGAGGGAGCCTGGAAATATGGAGAGGAGACAAGGACTTGCTCTTGTTTCCTTACTTGCTGTTTCTGTCAGTGGCTCCCTGGGAACACTGTTTGCTGGCAGGAACAGCCATTTTTAATTTCTAATTTATTTTAGTCTGTTCACTATCAACCTCACCACACTTCTGCAGAAAATTGGATATTACCCACTGACTCAAAAGAATCAGCCTCATTTATCCTCTTTTATGCTCTTCTCCCCCTCCCTAACCCATTTCCCTCATACAATCACCACACTGTATGTATGAGCTTTTATTTATTTATTTTTAATACCTTCATCTTGACTTGAGTGATGAAACTTCAGTGCAGTGTACAGATTATGACTTATGGAATGGTACACTTAAAACTTAAGTAATTTTATTAACCAATGTCACCTCATTACATTCAATTTTTTAAAAAGCATTAGCTCCAGATCCACAGGACCAGTTTTCATGGTGTTGAGGTCTAATAACAGAAAGACATATTTTGATGTTATGCTTTAATATTATTTTTATTCTTTGACATCTTTCATCAAACCTTAATTATATATTTTAATTGAATATACATGAATATGTATGTTTTTATCTGTACTATTTATTTGAATTTACATGGTTACATTAGGAGCCTCTTATTTTTGAGATAAGGTTAAAGTTACTGTTTTGGTTTTAATTTGTAACTTTATCACACAGCATTTATCACACAAAAATTTTGAACTCCAGGAAGACCTTGATATGTTTTCAGAAATTTTCATGATTTCAAGATGATAGAAACTGAATAAATTATGCAAAAGAAAAGTCCCTTAAACATTGCATTTCAGAACATGGAGGAACATAGTTTTTAATGATGACAGGTTATTCAGGGAGTTACTGAACTGAAATTGAAATTATCTGAATAATGTGTTAAGCCTAATCCAGAGGGAACCAAAACATTGAAGACATGAACAAAGTCCGTCGATTACACATCAAAGCTTTATCATCTAGCTTGGCCAAGCAGCGGCAACTCCCACAGAGGTCTGAGGGAGAGCACGCCGGCCCTTTGTTCTACTTAGTTTTTATAGTTTTGTCAGTGGGAAGTACAGAAGCAAAAATTGTAATTAGGATCCCTTTACCACTATTGGTTATAGTCATATGCCCTTTAACATGATCGACCACGTTCAATTTGCAAGCCATACACCTTTTGGAGAAAACAAAATTTACAAATCAACACATTGGTAGAAAGATGTCTCTTTACATATTAAAAGGCTTTCCTATATTATCTAGTGTTTACCTGCTATCTCTCTGTCCAGAGTCACACGTGTTAACCACACATATTTACATAGGAGAGGTAGTTTCTGTGGGGACAAATGCCCGCAAATAGCTCATAGTTATAAGAAAAGGTTTATTTTGGCTTTTCTCTTCCTGTACCTGGATAGCCATTCACCCCTTTCCCCACAGGTGTGGTGGAATGTCTGGGGATCCATGTTTTCCTCCCCTTTGCATTTACAATACAATGCCAAGGGCCATTCTGGTCATGCCAATCACACAGTACAGAGACTATTTGCAAGAATGAGATGGCACTTGATCACCAGATGTGAAGGCTTTATTAGAGGAGAACAACCTGCCGGGGCACTCCTCCAGGAGAAGTGCACCGGGTTACAGACTAGGGGCTCTAGCCTGAGGGGATACTGAGGCCAAAGTCCTGGTATGTCCGGAATGCTCCTCCTTGGGGGGCTTCAAGCATGTGGGTGTTGAATCAAAAGTCCTGGTGTGTCTGGAGCCCCTCCTTGGGGCAGCTTGTCAGCTTTTTGGAATTTCCTCTGTCTCAGGGGCAATAGTTCAGTAAGGATGAGGTCTGACAGATAAATGGAACATCAAGAGGGCAGTTTGGAATACACATAGCTATCACTATTCTCACAATTTTTCTGCACACCTTAACCCAAATTAAAAAAAAATGTTCTCCAAGCCTCTTAAAATATTAATATTAATTCTGTAGTTTTTGGTACCTTACAACACCTGCGGGTGAAGTGGCTCAGTGGCTCCTCAAACGTTCATTTACCAACCTTCTAGTTTGGACATTATAATGTTATGTAAACCAGTGCCAAGTAACATGGAACTATTGTACATATATTTTATTAGATATAATAATGGGAGTTTCATTTTGTCTTTTCAATATAATGCAAATGAATGCAATGATTTTGTAAGTTGTAGTATTTTTTCAACCTAAGAAATTATACAATTAATGCAATAAATACAAATAAGCTACTTGAGAGTGTAGAATTATTTTATGCATAGAATTTATATGTAACATTATAAACAAATAAATTATGCTAACAATAAAACATAAAACTAATGAGGAGAATTAGATGCAAGAACCAAGACCATAGAATTAATATGCAGAGATACTCTCAACCTGAAATGTCTAAGAGTAGGATTTGTGTCTTCTTTATATTCCACACAACAGTCTTATGTATTAAAGAAAATAATGATTTCCTCTCTCCAACAGAGCTGTCATTAACCCATCTATATAATGAAAGTAATTAGCTTATCATCTAAGGTCCCATTTTGATTCATGAAAAAGGAGAAGAAAGTGAGCAAATGATTTAAAAAGTGAAAGAGTGGCTTAAGGTAAAAAAAAAGAATTTTGTATCAAGATTAAGAGAATGACTTGAATCAATGGAATAAAATACCAACCACTCTTCTAAGATTAATGGTTACTAAATTTAGAACTAAATATATATATTTATCAGAGGATGGCCTTATTGCTCAATGATTTTAGTTACTATCCTCAGGGAACATATGGATAAGGCAGAGGCAAGTATGGGTTGGTGGTCACAGGCAGTGATCAAACTCTGGATTTTTTTAAACTTAATTCAGCAACACAATTCTATTAACAGTTACACTCATCAAAGATGCAGGCAATTTTGTTAGGACCATTAAGAATCGAAGAGACTGTAGTGGGGGAAAAAACCTACAGGTTTCCAACACCAAAATAAAGTTTTAACATGTAAAGCTTTCAAGGAGAACTAGGCAGTGATTTCCTGATTAATGGGCTGTGTAATGAAAGAGATGCTTGAGCATGACCTTTCAATCTATACAGCGTAAGTGGTTGTCATTTAGGTACCTCACAGAAGTGTTTACAGGACATAATACCTTCAGGAGAAAAAAATATTTTCTGTGAGAGAACTAGTGTATTGTTTCTACATTTTAAAGTGAATACTAAAATTGTGCTCTGTTATTTGAACTTAAAAAAATAACATAACCCTTACTTGTATAAAGCTTCTATTATAAAAAAAAAGACAGCAAAAATATACAGGTTGAAATCTTCTAATGGAAGATTTCTTTCCTTTTCTTTCAGATAGAGAACATACTTAAAATTTGACTTTTAGATAATGCAGAAATTAGTGTTGACCGGCAATAGAAAGTAATCAGAAATACATAAAACATGTTAATACCAAAAATTTTTAAAAATAAGATTACTTTTAACAAAACCAAAAAGATTAATTTGACTCAGATAATTTTCAAATCCATTTCTTACTAATTATCTCTACAGTTCCTAATGTCCTCACTGTCCCTCAACGTTACCAACAAATTACAAAAAGCAGGTCTAAAAAATTAAGGAATTAATATCATTAGGAATAATTTTTATTATAAAGTTTTGTTTTTAATGATTTTATTTTGAAGAAAATAATAAAGCATTTGTCCTGCTTTGGTTAAAACTTCAAACATTTTAGAAACAAAACAATATCTAAGGATGCTCAGAGAAAATGCAATGTGGCTTTGAACTTATAAAGAGCCATAGCCTTTTTTTCTTTATTAAACACTTTCTGGGAAGGTGTTATTGCCTTTTTGAATTGTGTCCTCTTCAAATGCATGTGATGAAGTCCTACCCCAAGTACTTTAAAGGTGACCTCATTTGAAAATAGAATCATTGAATAAGTAATTAAGATGAAGTCATACTGTGGGTTTTAATTCAATATGGCTAGTGTCATAAACAGAACCCACATGAGGAGAACACCACGCGAACATGAAGGCAGAGATTGGAGTGATGTGTGGACAAGCCAAAAAACACCAAACATTGCCAACAGACAGCTAACAGCTAAGAGAAAATCCTGAAACAGGTGTTTCCCTAGTGCCATTAGAAGGAACATGTTCCTGACAACAACTTGACACAATATATTTCTGTTGTTCAAGCCACTCTGTTTGTGGTACTTTGTTATGGAAGCCCTAGAAAACTAATGTAAAATGTATCATTGAGAAGATCACCTGTCCCTGCCCAGTGTTAGCAGTAGGGTGTCTCTTTTGATGACACAGATACTCACAAATAACCTCCATATCATTCATATACAGTAATTTGTCGGAACAGAAAACTAATGATCTTGACATAGTAAGACTAAATTCAACATTCAATACCATTAAATTTTGTTTAAAAAAAGGTGAAAATAATCAAGTATAAGGAGCAAATCCAGAGCGTAAGTATGAATTAATAAGACTCAAATGATTTACATCAGGAAAAAAAAATGTAATGTATAAATGCAGCATAGTGTATGAGCAATTTGTCTTTCATTTTACATCAGTGATGCTTAGAAATAATAAAAAACAACAACAATAAAGTTAATATTAAACTTATTTAACAAATCTAGCAACAAATCAAGTCAGATTACCCACCCCCAAACCAACTCTTTTGTGTTAAGATTGTGTTTAGACCTTGGAATCTGAACATGCACTAAAAAACAAATTCAAGGTTTTTTAAAATTAACTTTTGTATAAATGTAGGCTTTTCAGAAATCTATTAATGTGGCAAAGGAAAGGAAAATTTAAAAGGATAGTGTGGAAGACAACATAGCAAACATAGGAAAGGTATTGCTGTTTATGAATAAATACCTTGCAACATTAGAATAGTGGGTATCTTCCTACACTGTGAATGTATTACAGTTGTATGTGGGGAACCCATCTTTAATTTGTGGTGGTCTGGAAATCACTGCAAATCACACTTAGACATTTTAATTCATGTATATATCAGTATTGACAATTAATAATGCCTTTTACTACATAATTATAAACACCATAGAAATATTATATCACCCTTCAATATTAATAAAATAGAAATTATTATTTTATTTTTCTTAAGAGACCCAATCAATTAATAACATATTACACACTCTCATTGATCCAAATTATTCTGAACTCAGAAATTTTAAATGTAAAAAATATATGCATTTTAAAATTCAGAAATATGGCAATCAGAAAAAGAAATGTGTCTTTTCTTTAGAGATTAAATTTTAATTATAGATTAAAAGAAATCAAGTAGCAAAGAGTTGAGGAAAATCTCCAAAAATAGTATTTGACAAACTATTTCTCTCTTCTTGGTCCTCGCCATATATCCTGTGATTTTAGTTGTTTTTTTTTTTTTTTACTATTTTCTCCAAATTTCCACTATGACAATTAAATTGTAAGAATATCTAGTAAGCAAACACATTTTCCTTAAAGAAACAACATTGGAGTTATAAGGGGTAACTGTGGAATGATCCATTCCATTTCTTTTGAGACATTGATCACTTTTATCATGGAAAGTGTGGTACCTGTATCTCCACCTAGTTTCCTCACCCAGGCTTTGAATTTTAATGTTACTTTCTGTAGTAATCAATGTAGATTTGAAAAAATTTTCACATGCTCAGAAATGAGTCAATATTATTTCTAATTTTATTATGATCTTAACAACTTATTTTTACCAAAGCACATATTTATCCATTTTTTTGGAAGGAAAGATAAATACATTTCCCCAAAACACATACATTTATATTTATGTGGCTTCATATTGTCTCAGTCATATTCTTTAACAAATATAATTGTATTTACCTAATTTAATCCCCAAATTAATTTATTAAAAGATATGGGTTGTTTATAGAAAATTTAGGAGGCACAAACAACTGGCCTTGAAGGACTGCCTATATGTATTTTTTATTCTCACTGTGACTAACTATACCAGGTGTGGCCAACAGTTTTTGCCCCCAGGCAAGATTAGAAAGAAAACTTTTTTCACAGGCTGGACAAAATATTAAAATTAAAATATGTTAAATACAAAAACAATTTGTTTAACTAAATAAAATTTTATTATGTAATTTGTTTATGAATAAATATTAATATAAGTAATTTAGTACAACAAATTAACAAAAAAACTAATATGATGTGTTGAGGTGCTTTGCATCACCTATTTTTTTTTTTAATATCTGACTCTATACTTGTGGTAGCTATTCTTAACACAGCCTCCAAATGTAAGTCATTTTATCTTGATCTTGTTGTACTTTTATTTAGATTCATTAAAGAAAAAGTTTGTTCACAAATATAAGTTGAGCTGAAGATTACTGAAAATATCATAGTTTATGTGAAATGATTTAAAGTACTATTTATTTCATTTCCACAGTACGTTGTGCAGAGAATATTAAAAATTTAATCATGGGCCAAATAAACTCATTACATGGGCTGGGGCCCATGGGCCGTATGTTGGCCATGCCTAAACTATACATATTAAACATGTCCTTCCCTCTATGTCCTCAAAGTTTAAATTACAAACAGCAATGGGTTTTTGAACTTTTTATTTGTGGAACTGAAGTTTTCATTAGATGCAACCTAGATACAAAGGCAAGGTGTACTGCAATGACTAATACTACTTTCTATTTTAGGAAGCAAAGCAACAGATTATGTATACTTGTTCCAATATGAGAATGACTTTGAAAAAAATACAAAACATATTTCCACAAATATCCACTGGCCATGCCTTTTTATAAGCCTAAATACTATATTCTCATTCTAATGACCAGCCTTTTCAGTTGTTGATTCTAAACTATTCAGATCTCTTCTCTCAGTATTTGATTTGACTTACTTCCTGACTTTGCTGCCATACACATGTTTGGTCTCTCAGTCTCTGAATGTTTGTTGGGGTCTTGCAAAAGACCAGGCAGTGATTATGTTGACTACCGCCCAGCCATTGGATAAGAAGCCATGTTGGAAAAAAAAAAGTATCCTGAGAGTACTGGGGAAATGATTTAGTTGTGTTTTATTGCAATCTTACCCTAGAATATTGTAACTTCAAGAGAAACAGTAGAATAAAATTAGACTGATAAAAATGAGCAAAAACTATAAACTAATTATGAATATTTTGGTAAACTATTCTGTAGCATTTAATGAATAATAATCTAATAAAGTTTGTAATCTTGTACCTAATATAATTTTATCATCTGTATGTTTCCTGCTTTAATAAGTAATGCAGCAGTCATATCACTAAAAACTTAGTATGATCCAATATCTCTGGTAGAACATTCTTTGAAAAGTAGAGACATCCCAGAGGTCTCTGGAGCTCCCACATGCCATTATATTGGTGATTTCAAATGACTTATTAGCAGTACCTCAATCAAAACATGAGTTAAAGGAGGAAAAATTATTATAACCTTTTATATATCACCTCTAGAGCTTTATTTTATATATGTATTTTAAATATATTATATAGTCTTTGTAAATATTAGAAGCACAGAAATGTTTTATGCCTTCCATACTTGTTGACACTTGCTTTTAGCTGCATAATGTAAGAATACTTTTATTAATATTTTTAAAAAGTAATTCATCACGATCTGTTGTTCATTGATTTGATTATACAATGGAAAAAATTCTTGATAATTGAAGCTTAATATTTTGGTGTTTAAATTCATACAGTTTATAATAAGTTGTTTGTGTTGGAATCCATGGAAGTCTGAAAGACCAGAGTAACAGGCTTTATTGAAAGGAAGAAAGGAACCCTGCTGGGTACTTCTCCTGGGGAGAAGAGCACCAATTACAGACTAGGGGCGAGTTATATAGTGTTTGGGAGAGCCTGAGGGGGATACTGATGCAAAAGTCCTGGTATGTCCAGAGCCCCTCCTTGGAATGGCTTGTCAGCTTTTTTGGAATTCCTCTGTCTCAGGGGCGATAGTCCAATAAGGATGAGGTCTGACAGATAAGCGGAACATCAAAAGAGCAGTTTGGAATACACATATCTATCATTTCTCAACTCTGTGGTTACATGTAAAAAAAAAAGCAGTTATTAATTTTATAATATATGGTGAAGGGTGATGAGGAGAAAGAGGAGAAAAATTGGAAAATTATTGCTTATTCTGCAGAGAACTCAAAAAGGAAACCTTGCTAAGCCAAGTCCCTCAGTCAGTTAAGGAGGTCATCAATTTCCATGCTGTAAGGTCTGAACAAGGTGATGTCTCCGAAAACTTGAGTGAGGAAGTAAAAAAAAAATTTGCGAGGTAATAATTGTTAGTTGCTTGCTGCAAGTGCCAAGTGGACAGAGTGACATGGTGATACATGGTCTCCTGGAGGAGCCTCATGGGACGTGCTGGTCTAGTTCCTCTCGAATGGGAGGACATGTGGAAATTTTAAGAGACAGGGAACTTGTTGGTGTAAGTTTTTAGAAGGACTGAATATATGTAGTTTAAAAGGAAGGGGGGTTTGGAGAACATTCAGGAGGGAACTTCTCAGGCTGAGGGGCAGCTTCTTCCTGCTGTCATCCCTACCTATTTGATATTCCCTTGTGAAGTTCTCCTCTGGGTATTGGGGAATAGGAGTGTAGGAGCATTTGATTGTAGGTAGTCCTAGAGATTTCTCTCATCTGGGCCTGTAGAAACTTGATAATGAAAGAGGCAAGTATTTTGAGATTAGGAATGCAGAGGTAAAGAGGGTTGTATAGCAGGGTGTAAAAGTTCTTTTATAGTAAAGTTAGAGATATTTTTTCCTGGCGGCCCTGGAAAGAGAAGTTAGCTTGAGCTAAAGGAAATGTTTCATGTCCATCTGTAAGCCCTTCTTTGGCCAAGAAGACCCAGCAATCTTGTCCCCTCAGTATGTGAAGGGTAAAAAGACTGAGAAGCATTAAGAGGTGAATGTTATTTATTCCCCTAGTTCTTCAGGGATATGGGAGAGCTTAAGGATTAGGGGACCTGTGGGGGTTGAAATATAGGATTTAGGAGGCTTGCTGATATAGGATTTCAGATTTTTCTGTTTCGCGAGGGCAGGTTTCAGGATTGGTGTGTAGGATTAGGTAGATTTTTCCAATTTTTTTGATTGGTGAAGGTCTGCATGTGGTTCTATAAGAAACTATTGAACAAATGTCAGAGGCAGGGTCCAAAAGTTAGAAAATAAATAGGAGAGTGAGTGGACCAATGAAAGGTAATAGTCAAGATGCCCAGTTTGTGTGGAAACCACTGATTCCATGTTTATGAATTCACTGGGCTTCAGAGAGAGAGAAAGAGAGAGCACATAGGAATAAGGCAGGAAAGTGCCCAGTCCTCCTGCCCCTAGACCTACTTTTGTAGAGATTTCTAAAGCAATAAGGAGAGGGATTACTTGTACAGCTCATTTGGTTCTTAGATTCACAGGTAGTGTACTAGGAATTGAACAGGCTCATGGGGTGGGATTAGGTTGATATTTGGTGTGGGATAGATTAAAGTACAGGTTTCTGTTCAATTATTAAGGAGACACATATAAGTGTTGGTCCCACACAAGTAGAAAGCCTTTGACTGGGTGAGGTAGGTTGAGAGGTGAATAGAGAATAGAAGGACATGGGGTCGGTTTTGTTTCTCTGTTTCTGAGCTCCAGATGGTCAGGGTAGAGCAAAGAGTCATCCCAATAAGTGAGAAGAGTAGAGGATTGGTAGCTAAGGTGACTGATTAAACATTCTTTGAAAACCAGTTTTCTGACTGTACAAATTTATTTTCTCGGTACAAACCTATAACATAACTTACTTAAGCCTTCAGCTTTCATGCACTTTCTTATCCAGAAATAACTGGCCTTCATAACAACTTGCTTTTCCTTTTTCTTTCAAAAGTATATATTTCCATACCATATACCTTCTATTATCAAAACCATACAATTCCTTTCTAGTCAGAACTCTTCATTTAAAAATTTTCAACCTCTAGTGACAATTAAGTTGACTTTCTTTTTATCTTAGTTTCCCTTTTCCCAAAGCCTGACTAAAAGAATCCTTAGTTTTTTCATATATTTGCTATACATAGACCAACCAGCTTCAGATTTGTGGTTGGAGTAAGGCATGCCATTTTTCTATTTTAGCAGCAGTGGGAGTTGTCAGGATCACGGTGTGTGGACCTGTTTATGTAAAGTCAGTCCTTGGGTGATGTAATGCTGGAAGTGCCTCTTGGACAGTCTTTGAACAATTTGCTGAGTAACCTGTAAATCCTGTAAGCACTTAGGGAAAGGGTGGTTATATTTATATTTCTACACTTTGCAGCCAGAGTTTAAGTCCTAGTGACCACTGCTTCTAGCTGGAATTAGCAGCAGGTCCCAGCCTACAATAGCATGGAAAATTGAGAAAAGAAGAATAAAGGAGATAATATACATTAAATAAAGTAACAAACTCAGACTGTCAATACCCACAGTAGAGATCTTTGAGGGATAAATAAAACTCAAATATTCAAGCAAGGCATAGTAGATGGCCCTTGTGTTTACAAGAAATGAGATCAGATTATCTGCTATTTGGAAGAAATGCCTTAGGCTCCTGAATGGTGTCCTTGGGCCTTCAGTGGCAATTCCCAGCATGCTGGGCAATGTCAGGTCACAGGTAGCTGGAGCAGGGCTAGAAGAGACCGAACCTTCCCTCCATGGAGCAAAGGGGCAGCTGACCTTCTTGTGTCCCTTGATAGGGCCGGGAAGCCTGGCAGGCTTCAGTTCAATGACCTTTCTTTCCACTCTTGAGCAGGGCCCTGATGGAATCCTATGAAGCCCCTTAGGGCGCTGGAGCCAAAAGTTGATATTTTCTGACTTCTTTTGGGCCTTATTTGCCTTTTCTGTTACTTCCTTGGTCATTATAGACCTTAAAAGCCATGCTCAGAAGATCTCACTGAGGGGCTTGACTAAGTGCAAAATTGGGAATTCACTGTTTAAAGAAGCCTATTAGACTGAGGAAAGAAAAGATTTGATCTGCGGTGGTAAGTGATTGGAGACTACAGAGGGTCTGAGTTCGATTTAGGGTGAGACTTCAGGTGGTAGAGGTTAAGGTGATGCCCAGATAGACTATGGACTGAGAATAAAGTTGAGCTTTAGCAGAGAAGAAATGATATCTCTTTACAGCAAGGAGGTTAAGAAGGGTGGTGTTGTGTTTCCTTGAGGCAGGCAGGGAGGAGCTGTATAGGAGTAGGTTATTTACATATTGTAAGAGAGTACTAGTTTTGAGATTGCATGCTGCTAAATCCTGAGCTAGTGCCTGCCCAAACAAGTGTGAGATGTTTCTGAATCCCTGGGGTAAAACAGTGCATGTAAATTGCTGGGCTGCATTAGTGTCCAGGTCAGTTTAAATAAAGGTAAATGCAAACAGAAAGTAAGGGTCAGGGCATAGAGGAATGGGAAAGAAGACATTCTTGAGGATTGTCAAGTGAGTAGTATTTGAGGGAATGTGTGGCAGTAACTTGTAGAGATTAGGGATTACTGGATGGAGAATTACTGCCTCATTGATTAGGTGTAAGGCTTGTACGAGGCAATAAGCTTCTGAAGGTTTTTGAACAGGAATGATGGGAGTATTTCAGGGAGAGTCCATGAGGATGAGTAAACCTAGTTTAAGAGGTGGGTAATTATTGGTTTAAGGCCTTAGAAACAGACACAGTTACACATTAAACAAAGACTTCACATATTATGAATTAAGAAATTTAAATGAGCGTGCTTTACTTGTTTCAATTAAAATTATACTAGAGATATTTTCTGACAAACATAGAGACAAGACAAATTACTTACTCACATAGCTTAATATGCAACTCTGCTTTTTTTAAGTTTTTTGAGATGGCAGGGAGTTGCCAGCATAGACTGGAGAAAGAGAGAAAGCAGAGGGATGGACATGTGAACAGCTGAATGGAAAGAAGGAGAGTCAGAATCTGCAGGAGAAGGAGGAGGAGGGTAAAGTACTGATGTGTTGCCATGTGGTCAGAGGAGGCAAAAAGATATAGAGCTCTGAGGAGGGGGAGAGGACGAGGGGTAGTGGAAGGCACAGTTAGTCTCTGGGGAGGGGTAAGGATGGGTCAAAGAAGAAAAAGAGATAGAGCTGCCCATCTGTAAGGAGAGAGGAGGGGTTTAAGAACACTGTTGAGAAGGGAGAGGCCCCTGGCCAGCAGGAGAGGAGAAAGAGAGAGTGTGGTATTGCAGGTGAATGAGAAAACAGGTTTCTCTAAAGGGAGGGGGCTTTCTGGAGGAGAGAGACTTGAGTGGAAAAATTTGCAGAGGGACCAGAGATGGGTCCCAAGAGAGGGGTGTCCTCAGAGGTCAGGCAGGAGAAGGAGAGAGTTGGGAGTCCGCAGAGAAGGAAAGATTATAAGCAGAGTTTTTAGGTGAGGTTTCTTTGGCCAAAATGGCCTGCGTGTAGAACAGAAGGCACAGAAATTAAGGACAGGAGAGAATGGAGAAGAAAAGCCTACACGTAAGGAATTTCTGATGCCCTTACCATCCGGTGGCAGAAATTGTCAACATCTCTTAGAATATTGTAATCGAATGTCCTGTTTTCAGGCCAATGGAGTCATTGTCTAATTTTTACTGAGGCCATGTCATGTTACAGAAGAAAATGAGATTTTTTGGCTTAAGGACAGAAAGGCCTAACTTAGTGAGGTTTTTTATGAGACATCCTAGAGGGGTTTGGTCCGAAGGCTTAGACTCTGAAGAGCCCATAGTGGAGACAGGTAAGCAAGAGGAGGTGTCTCCGCCTTTTGTCACTGTCCCAAGAGGAGAGAATCTCCGTGTGGGGGAGTCATCCCTGATAGAGGTCATCATCACCTGTCAGGGAGCTCCAAGGACGAGAAATCTGAGAGAGTTGAGAGGTTTGGCTAGGCACCTAGTCTTCCGTGCAGTCCTCTGAGACTCAAAGTCAAGCCCCTCAAAATGTGAGACTTGTCAGAGAAAACCGTCTGACCAGGAAGGGATGTTTTTAGAGAGAAATTTAGAGGCCAACCGGGGAAGGAGAAGGGAGAAACTCCTTACCTTTTTCTGGTCCAGCAGGGGGCTCAGGACAGGGTTAGACTGCTGGCCAATTGACCTACAATTACACGTCCAAACAGAATCAGGGAGTAAGCCTGGGATGAGCTGCCACTGCCCATTGCTTCCCTGGTTGTAAGTTTGGATGGCAAAGAGGGATCGTCCAGGCCATTAGTACCCTGTCCCGGGTTTCAGCACCAAATGTTGGAATCCATGGGAGTCTCAAAGACCAGAGTATTATTGGAAGGAGGAAAGGAACCCTGCCAGGCATTTCTCCAGGGAGAAGAGTGCCAGTTACAGACTAGGGGCCAATTATATAGTGTTTGGGGGAGCCTGAGGGGATACTGAGGCAAAAGTCCTGGTATGTCCAGAATGCTCCTTCTTGGGGGGCTTGTCAGCTTTTTTGGAATTCCTCTGTCTCAGGGCGATAGTCCAGTAAGGGTGAGGTCTGACAGATAAGCGGAACATCAAGAGGGCAGTTTGGAATACACATATCTATCAGTTTGGAAAACCAAAGATTTGTTTTGAATGGATTGCTCCCTGAGGAATGCTTGGGTCTGCATATGGATGAATTTATATAAGACCATGAAATAACTGAAGTCTTTAAACAACTCCTTATTTTTTTTAATGATTTCTGGCATTAAGGGCACTCAATACATTTAAGAAACTCTCTGACACTTTAAGTAACATTTATTTATATTCAAAATTTTAGCAAATCCTCAAAATCAAAATATAAATTATATATCTTAATGACTTAATGAACAATTAATTAATGTAATGCCATTTAGGTGATAATTACCAGGACTATAAAAATGATTTACCTATGAGCAATTGGTACCAAGGAGTAATAAAATTATTATTTTACCACTAAAGAAAGCACTGATAAAATTAGTGTTCCAGCTGCATGTGTATATGTTAAAATAAATCTAAGTACACATTTACTTGCACTCACTCATAGTCCAAACACACACACTCACACACAGACACACTGACATGCACTGCTGACATCAGATAAACTGTGTAAAAGAAATAAACAGGTCTTAATTAAGCATGGCCAAGTCAATATGTCAGAAGGAGACTGTCACTAAGTAATCCTATAACATGCTTTGCGGTTATTCCTACAGTTAAAAAACCGAAATATTTGGCTGTCGACTAATAATTAACATGACATGAGCCTATCTGAATGTATATTACTCAATACTTCCATGCCAACTTTCTGCTCATTCAGTATGCATAATTGTATGCTGTGTAAAAGTCAAAACACATTCTCTTTTTCATTGACCAAACTACAAAGATATGGTATATATTAGTGATTTTATGAACCTCTTAGTACAAATTCTCAGTGTACACATCTAAATAAAAATTTGATGTTGTCCTGGAGGACAGCTGTGATCAGCTCCAGCCACCTGCAGCAATGAACATGGACGGTAGAAAATGAATAGATTGTAATACATGAGAATGTTTATATTTTTAATGTTATTTTTTTTATTAAAGATTTGTCTGTGAGCCAGATGCAGCAATCAAAAGAACCACATCTGGTTTGTGAGCCATAGGTTTCTGACCCCTGCCTTAGATGGTACTGAAGATGGTATAATATATGAAAATAGTGAAGAAAGTGATACCAGTGATTGTGAGCAACTGAGCTTCTTAAATTCTGACATTAGTGATGATGAGTTCCTGGGGTTCCCAGACAATGTACAACTGGAAGAGTATTTGAACATTAAAGTCTCTTCTCATTTATTAATAACAGTGCTAATGGTTGTTAATACTGCTATTGAGTTTACATTGTAGAAATATTGTTGTGGTATATTTTATTAAATAATTAACACACCATTTGGTTCAGAATGTTTTTTTTCTTATTTTCCTCCTTAAAACCCTGGGCACATTTATGGCCAGGTGTGTCTTATAGAGTGAAAAATATGGTAGTTTCTCAAATAGTTTATTAAAAAGTTAGCTACAAATCAAGAAACAATAAGATAAATAAGCAAGTATTATAATTTAACTAGTAACAAACAAATTGTGCTTGTAAGAAAATCATTTATAAAAGCATTTAAGTTGTTACAATTTTCATCAATAAAGGTAAATATTTTTTATTTAACTTCATAATTTATTAAATATATCTTGTATCATGGTCCTTTTATTATGAATATTGCCTATCATTACAATTATCTTAAATATAGTATACTATTAAAAACAAAAAGGATGCCTATGGCCTGTTATTGACTAGACCAGTGGTCGGCAAACTCATTAGTCAATAAAGCCAAATATCAACAGTACAACAATTAAAATTTCTTTTGAGAGCCAATTTTTTTAAACTTAAACTATATAGGTAAGTACATTGTTATTACCTTAATTAGGGTACTCCTAAGCTGGCCAAAGAGCCACACTCAAGGGGCCAAATAGCAGCATGTGGCTCGCAAGCCATGGTTTGCTGACCACTGGACTATACTATCCTAATTTATTTTATTTATTTATCCTGATATACTGAAATGTTAGAATGTACTCTTCTATTGTTGACAATAGTCATTTCCTTATTTTACGTCATGGAAAGTAGCCGTTTTCTTTTTTCAGTTGCTTCTGGAAATTATTTTACTTAACTCAAAAATATACATTTATATGTGCATTGCTGATAAAACTGGCTTAATAATCCTTCAGGTAAACTCCAGTGATTTGGTCTATATTAAAAGAAACAAATTGGAAAGTCATCTGTAGCCAAAGCAGCTGTTAGCCAATCTACTTGACTGGTGTTTATTTCTGTGTCACTAAATGACTACCATTCTTAAAGCATTCTCTTTTTCATTACTTAAGTCCTGTTCTCTGGTTCTTTGCCAGGACCTGGATATCAGAGAAGACTATACTGGAAAACCAGCACTGCTCTTGGTCTGAATATTCTATCGGACAGTGGCCGGTAGAATAGTCTGAAGAAGCATGAGCTGAGCCTGACCAGGCGATGGCACAGTGGATAGAGCATCTGACTGGGATGTAGAGAAACCAGGTTCGAGACCTCGAGGTTGCCAGCTTGAGCGCGGGTTTATCTGATTTGAGCAAAGCGCACCAGCTTGAACCCAAGGTTGCTGGCTTGAGCGAGGGGTTACTTGGTCTGCTTTAGCCCCAAAGTCAAGGCACATATGAGAAAGCAATCAATGAACAACTAAGGTGTCACAATGAAAAACTAATGATTGATGCTTCTCATCTCTCTCTGTTCCTGTCTGTCTATCCCTCTCTCTGACTCTCTCTCTGTCTCTGTAAAAGAAAAAAAAAAAGAAGAAGCACAAGCTGTAATAAATCATGGCATCTACCAATGACGTTTTAAATGAACACATTTATTGGGCCAACCAAGTACATCATTAGAAGTGTTATTTACCTCAGGTGCTGACATATAGTGCCAGATGTTGGATTTCAACCCTGATCAGTGATTGCAGCTGAAAACTGCATTGACATTTCAAAAAACAGTGATCTGAGTAAGATATGAACCACAGAGCATTGTAAGCAATACCAAATGAGAGTTTAAAGTGATTATCTGGGCAAGTTCAGAAAGCCAGAAGGCTGAAGTTCAGAGTACTGATCATGTTCCAGCTAACGGGAGCTATGGTGGGGCCATTTTTCTAAACACATTCACACAGAACTATGTAAAATATGTGAACAACTTCTAACATGACATTAAAATGTTAATATTTTATGTATGTTAAATGTCATATTTTTTCATATATTACATGTTACAAGATGTTCTGATAAGTACAGCAGTTGGACTCAATAAAAGTAACTTTAAGTTAGTACACTATTCATGAAAGTTGTACACTGCAAGTGAGGAATAAGTTCAACATAATAAATTTCATATTATTCCAAGTTGTACATTGAGAGTTGGGAAACACATATAAAGCATGATGCTAATTATTTACATTAGCAGCCAGATAGACATGAGATGTTAAAGGTATAGGAATAGTTAGTAATTTAATAAATTACTAAATTAAAATATTAAGTTCTACCTAAAGAAGTATAATTTAATATTTTGGTAATCATTCGTTATAATTTTGCATTTCATTTTAATTACAATTATGAATATTTTATAAGAACCTATTAAGTTAATTTTATGCTTTACACTGACTAGAATATGTATTTTGATAAAAATATATTCAAATTTTTATAACAAATAAAATGCCATTTTATTTCATAATACTTAAATTCATTATTTTCAATAGAACAAAACTAACATTAATTTTACTAATACAAATTATTGCTTTTGTCCAATTCAAAACAAAATAAACTCAATATATTAAATATAACATAACTCTGCATGTCTTTATTGTATTGTTTATTCAAAACTTTATGGCCCATCAACAGAATGGTATGATATCTACAATAAAACAAATAAGTTATCTTTGTACTCCAAGCAGAGAAAATAATGTCAAAATGCTGAGGTTGAAGTGACTTTGGCATGCTTAAAGAAGAAATGGAATGTCACTATGGCTGGAATAGCAGAAAAGGCAGAGAGTATTAAGATGAAGTTAGAAAAATTGATGGATTACAGATATTTTTTCACTGACCTTCAACTTCCTCATAAGCCAACCTCATTAACCAGTAGCCTAGAGGAAGATAAAGAACTAGAGGCGGCCTGACCTGTGGTGGCACAGTGGATAAAGCATCGACCTGGAATGCTGAGGTCGCCGGTTCAAAACCCTGGGCTTGCCTGGTCAAGGCACATATGGGAGGTGATGCTTCCTGCTCCTCCCTTCTCTCTCTCTCTCTCTCTCTCTCTCTCTCTTTCTCCTGTCTAAAAAAATGAATAAATAAAGTCTTAAAAAATAAAAAGAAAATTAAAAAAAAGAACTAGAGGCATTATGAACTAAATCTGCAATGGGAATATTTCTTATCAAAGTATACTAAATGAAAACCACTGCTTGGCTGTCAATGGGGTTTTCAAACAGTAGCATAGACTTGAGTCCATGAGCTTTCACAATCTTATAGGCAGGAACATGCTCACAGAAGAGCACATGACCTATGGTTCTCCCTGACGAAGGAAGTAAATGTTTTATTGCAAGCACTCCAGTTTCTTTTCTGCCCAACACAATGTAATATAGTTTTGAAAGCTATGGCACATGAAGGAACAAAGAAACAGAACAGAAGACACAATTGACCGGAATGTAGAACCCAGTTTACTGAGTTGGAACAGAAGACTACTGTTAAGCAACTTTTCAAAAGCTACCTGTTCAAATATGATTTATAAAATCTCAACCACACAACTCAATAGAAGCTTAGTTCTTTCTCACATTTAATCTAAGTGTGTGTTCCTGATGTGTGGAGAGTGCTTCTCCAAGCAGAACGTAAGCCACTCTAGGCTCTTCTTACCTTTGGTTCTACTGTCCTACCATGTGGGTTCTAAGAATCTTTATCTAGCTGCATCAAGCTATGAGGGGGCAGAGCAGGGAGATTGCTAATAGAAAGTTTCTATGGTCTAGGCCTTGATGTGGCACACATTGTCTCAGTTTATGTCCTATGTCCCTACAGAACTTAAAGGCTGGAAATGTGATATGGCCCTGTATCCAGAAAAAGAAGGAAATGAATTTAGGATAAACAACTGTAGGACGCTACAGTCTATTTTTCTGTTCATCAAGTAGATATTTTCTCACAAGAGGCTGAAGGGTGAAAAATTTTCCGCTGAGTCCAATAACTGTTCCTCTTCACTCCTCTTGTTAAACTAAAATTGACAAACTTCCAACTGCTCTTACTCTTACATCTGGAACCTTAGTCTTGCAGCTACTAAGCCTTGCCATGTTTAATGCAGCCTAAGTTCCCACACACATACCCATAATTTGAACCGTGAGAAACTTTGGAAATACAACTGACTATATCTGACCTTCCCTAACTGAGTTTGTAAATTTTTTAGCCTACTGACTCCCAGAAGAATAATTATCTTTCACTGTATTCACATTGAAGTGTTTGGATAAAAACATAAGGCTTCTTTTTGCAAATAAATCCTACTGTTGTTTTTGGTTTATTTGCTTGTTTAGTTTTGTTTTTTGTTCATTTCCATCTGTGGGTGCATCTACATTGTGTGTTTGGGAGCCTAAAGAACAAATGCAGTTATAGATTGAGTTTGTGTAATTTTGAGACCGTGAACTTCCATTGATTATCAGTAGGATTATGGCACTTTGTTGCTGAGTTAAATGTGCTAGTAATATCTCTGCAAATTTTCTTTAGCTATAATTGCCAAGGTTGCTTTCTTTTTTTTTTTAATTGAGAGCAGGGGAGTCAGAGAAAGTGACTCCCACATGCTCCCTAACCCACTGGCAAACCCTTTATGGGAGGATGCTTTGCCCAGATGAGGTGTTGCTCTGTTGCTCAGAAACCAAGCTATTTTAGCACTTGACATGAAGGCCAGGGAGCCATCCTCAGCACTGGGGGTCAATTCACTGGAGGCAATTGAGCCATGGTTACAGGAGGATAGTAGAAAGGGAGAGAGAAAGAGAGAAAGGAGAGAGAGCAGAGGGGTGAAGAAGCAGATGGTCACTTCTACTGTGTGCCATGGCCAGGAATCATACCCTGGAGATCCACACAGTATATGATGCTCTACCACTGAGCCAACTGGCCAGCGCTGCTTTATTTTATAAATTGCAACTCATGTTCTATCATTTTAAGGAAAAGTTACTTAAAGCTACCTGTGATATTAGTTTTGGGATAGGCACACAGTTAATCTGATATTTGCTACAGAGTTATATCTGAATGGTTCATTCTCTCAAGCTTTTTTTCAACATTACCTCACTGTTTGGGATTCAAGAACTTTTTTTTCTTAAGGTGTTATTGCTAAAACTCTTTGAATGTTCCAATTATTTCTTAACCTGATCTCTCTTATATAACAATTTTCTAAAATAAATACAAATTAAAATTTCACACAATCATTCTTTTATAAACCAGTTCCTTCAGATCTAAATATTTAATTGCAGGTTTCTCTGTGTCTTAACAAAAAAAAAAGTCCTATATTTTAGAAATTTGTTGCAGTATTACTGCACTCTGTATTAGGTATGTAACTGTTATAACTAAAAATATATGGCACAAAAACATCAGTGGCTCATTCATATATAGTTCAAATGAAAATTCTTTAGCAATAGTTCAGAGATCCAGGTCTTGCTATTTGTGTCAGTACTAAGTTATATCTCCAAGTTTTTCTGTATTAAATTAGTGATAGAATGAAAGTGGCTGGTAATCCTGCCAGATAATTGGGCATGAACACATGTATGTATAAGAGAGGCTGGGAAGTCTAGTTCTGTCTCTGAGTCCAAAAAATACAAATAGGTTATAATGACCACATGGCAGCTTTTGCTTATTGAAAATGTACATGTTCATAACTAAGAAGTATCTCCATGTAGTCATAAATGTTTTTAGAGAACTAATGTTCTAGAGAAGATTGTTATTAGACAAGTACTGTATCTACAGGAATTAAATGTGTTTGAATTTAAAATACTAGTTTTGAAAATGGAACATAGGCATATCTGAGAAAGTTCAGGATTCAGTGAGATGAATAGGAAAAATAGGCTTAAGCTAACTATAGTGCAAAATGTGTTCAAAATTCTTTTCCCTCTTTTACCTTTAAATGTTCTTCAAAGCGGTTTATTTTTATCTGAGTGAGCAACACACAATCTCATTATATTTAATGACACAGAATATAAGAATGTCAGAGGGCTCTAGCCCCAGGAGTTGCTGAAGCATTAACACTTCCATTCAGCATATTTCAACTGTACATGTGCATAAAGGGTGAGGCAGGGAGGCTCTGAAGAAGCTGCTGGTGGTCTAGTGGTCAGGTTTAACAACATAAGCTGAACTGTTAGAAATAATTTTTGATAGTATGAGATGGGAAGTTGCTGTAGGAAAAAGCTTTTAACTGATAAAAAAATATTTCATATAGCACTCAACATCACATTGTTATGATATTACATAATCATGAGAGGTTTTTGTATTTGCTGCATCAAAAGTTCAGTAATAGTCACTTTCAGAAGATAGTGGTATACTGACGAGGGGACCACTCAAACTCCATTACCTGAATGTGAGTAATAGGAAAAAGAGCAAGACTAATAACGTTGTGAATGCATAAGTCATAAATAGAAAATAAAAACTCATATCTGCAACTAGTACAGTGTGACAAGAACTGATATGGTTGCAGAGATTTGAAATATGAGAGATAGGAGGCACAGAGACAGATCAATTATAATCAACATAAAGAAAAAAGAAGGAATACCAGATTAGAAGTAGGGCTCACATTTTTTTTTTTTCTGTAGAAAAGATTGGTAGCAATAATCCACATTGCCTTGTAGGGAATCTTTATTACTACTTCTAATTGGTGTGTCTATTTCATTCACTCTCTGGTTTCTGTTACTCTTGATATACAAAGCTGCCTTTTTATTGCAAAGAAAAAAATCATTTACATATGTTAAAGAGAACAGAAATGTCCAATAATAATTGTTGCTTAAATGGTGAGGCCAAAAATAGGAAGACAGATTATGGAAGATCCTCAGTTAATGGAGATTCAATAGGACTTATTTATTTATTTTGGTGGTGCCACTTTTTCTACTCTCACTTTCTCTAAGTTACAGAAATCACAATAGGTAACTCCTTTTGCTTCCTTACTAAAAAATAGTTATTATCTTATGCCACAGAAAAAATTCTAACTAACATTATTTTTAATCAAGTACAAGTAAAATATTAATAAGCATACTATATATTTGAGACAGTGAAATACTGAACTATTTTAAACTACTATATTTTAAATTCATGAAAACTTATTGAGTATTTTAAATTATTATTCCAAGAATCATGCCTATTAATCAATATTGATGCATAGCCTTAATTAAGAAAGATGAAATTATAGTAGAATAGGAATATTAGAAATGATTGTGTTTTTTCTTGAAGTGGAAAGAAGGTTATCATAAGATATATTATATATAGTATTCTAAGGTCTGTTGATATTATGTGTTATAGCAGAAAAGTTCAAAAGTAGACATGCTTTATTTTCTTAGCAATGATAAAACATATCCATAGAGAGTGTAATGAATGCATGTCCTTCAAGTGGTTCTATCTCAACACAATTTAGTGTCATGTGAATGTAATAGTAATGTGTCTTTCCCTAAGACATACTTAATTTCTTTCTTATTTAATTAATCAACTCTTTTAATTTCTTAAGTTTTCTCTCTAAGAAAATTAATGGTCAAGTGATATTAAGTGCTTCTGGGCAACAATGATATTAATTTCCCTGACCTTCAAAATTACACATAGCATTTACCTTGAAGAAAGCTGTATGGTTGCTCAGAGTTGTAAATAGCAAGATTCATCTGGCATTGTTAAAATAATCTGCAGTGAAATAAAGAGTTAATGAGCATGCAATCTTTTTAGAATGCCAGGAAAAAAAATTAAACCATATTAGGAACTATTAGATACTGATAGAATATCTGTAGTACAGCATAAATGCTATGGGAAGTAAAAAATAAATCCCATCATAAAGACTGTATGACCTCTGAAATATTTTTATTGTATTTTGAGTACATTTTGTATCAAAAAAAGAAATAATTTGGAACCAAGAAGAATACTGATAAAGGTTTGGGAAATTCAAGTCAAAATGTGTCATACATAAAATACATTCTAAATGATGTGAACATTTTCTACTAATGACATTTAATCAACTATAATGATATTTTTCAGGCAAGATATAATAGGCAATTTCCCAAGTTACAGATAGATTGTTAAAATGGCCAATGCATTTTGCAAACCTTAAGAATAAGTTTGCAATATCTCTGGGACAAGTCACTTAATTTCAGAAAACAGCAGTCAAGGAAAAAATAACCTAACTTAATAAATCAATGTGAAATAAAACAATAAGTTTAATATACAGAAAATCAGATTTGAGGTTATTGTATTTCTTATAAGTCACTAATAATATTTAAAAAAACCCTGAGAATATTGAATCAGATGATTTAGATGATTTTAGAATTAAATAAGTCCTGAAGAAGATCAATATTATTTCTCTATAGAACATATATATATGGTGATTAAAATGGCAAGGAATCATCCACCTTAGACATTAAGTTTGGTACTAGAATTATGGGAATTAGTGTTTTTTATTTGTTTGTTTATTTGATTTTTGTCAATGATAACAATCTAATTGTATCAGTTTACAAATTTTCATCTCTACTTACTAATTTTGAATAGCTTATATATTAAAATAATTTTAGCCCTGGCTGGTTGGCTCAGTGGTAGAGCATCGGTCTGGCCTGTTTATGTCCCTGGTTTGATTTCCAGTCAGAGCACACAGGAGAAGCCACCATCTGCTTCTCCACCCTTCTGCTTCTTCCTTCTTTCTATATCTCTGTTCCCTTCTAGCAGCCAAGGCTCCACTGGAGCAGGTTGGCCTGGGTGCTGAGGATGGCAGCATGGCCTCGCCTCAGGCACTAGAATAGCTCTGGTTGCAATGGAGCAACGGCCCAGATAGGCAGAGTATTTCCAGTAGTGGACATGTGGGGTGGATCCCGTTGGGGCGCACACAGGAGTCTGTCTCTCTGACTACCTGTTCCTCAGTTCAGAGAAATACAAATAATAATAATAATTTTTGATTCATGGTTCTTTACTTTCCGCAAGTATTTTTTAAACATTTTCAAATTTTAAAAAGAGATTAAAAAATTGAACATGACATAGAAAAGCAATCTAGAGAGAGATAAAAAAATAAACTTATAGTTTTATTTCCTTAAAATAGATTTGTTGTTTTCAAAGTTAGTTATGTCTTAAACTTATATATTTTATTTCAAAAACATGCTATTAAAAAAAACAAAAAAAAAACATGCTATTGATTTTAACTGGCAGTATTTCAAAACATTTGAAAGACATAAAATAACTATAAATATAAAGAAATATATAAACATAATTTAAAAAAATAATTAGAAATATTCAAATCAAAACTGATATGTTCTTTAAAACTTATATTTTAATTTTTAAATCTTAAGTTCATCCTGAATTTTAATGTATTTCTTTTTTTTATCATTTTTTGAGAAGAAAATTCTTAAACACACTGCATTTTTGGCAACATTCTTTTTCTGCTCTATGATAGCAAACATTGTCGCAGGAGTAGAATTCAGAATTAATTATTTTCACAATTGCAGGCAGAGAAATTTACTCAAGGAATCAATTTTCAACATAAGGAAACATGTTTTGTCCCTGTTAAGATATTCACAGAAAATATTAAATGGCCATCTTCTGTGTGTAAGGAATTTGAACAGCCATAACTTGTTAAAGCATAAAATAACATGCCACATAGATACTTTTTACCAACAAATTATAAAAATTATAAGAATACAACAACATAAGAATTTTATTCTTTTTGTAAGTTCTTGCTCATATCACTTAAAAGAATAATAGATTTCTTCCAATAAGCTTGTGAATGATGCTTATTTAATGCAAAAGCTATAAAAATTTAAAGATAATTATTATATATGCATGAAGTTATATCAACTCAAAGGTGATTCTGTAATTATTTACTGAACTCTTCATTACTAATGTTCAGACTTCTTCAATGAAATGGATAGTCTTGCATACACAATAATCATAATTATGTCTTGTTAAGTCCTACACAAAATCAAAATTGTTTTTATGATTTTAGTATAGATAAAACTAGGAATGCTATATCATTTGATTTAGCAAGAATTACATAATTTTAAAAATATTTGTATATTTTCACCATCTTGAAGTTCTGTGAATGAGACTTTGTAGTTATAGTATGAATAGCATAAAGTAGGATACAAAACACTCTCATGTGCCATCCTTCCCACATTCTGTTTACTGTGTCAGTCTCACAGGGATTCTACAATCATGCTCTTCCATACTAACGAGCAAGCACATATCTTGATATCTAGTACTGTACCACCAGAAAACTTTATTACGATAAGGACACTAAACAAATATCTAAACATCATTTGTCTAGAAGCAATTTCATATTATCTTGTATTGACTAATTTGTCCAATTATTAAAGAAATATATATTCATACAAAGAACAGTTTAGAATACAGAAAAATTTTATAACTACTTTGGATTAAAATGTATAGGTATTGACACAGCTGATATAATGTTATCTATAATATTTGTATCTATGTTACTTTACCTTATTTTATGACAGAAATTTCCTATAGTAATAAATTTATTTTCAAATGATTTATGACATTTAATAATTTTTTATAAAAAAATCTAATTTATGTAAGCATTATCTTGTGGTTGAGCATTATGTTTCTTTCAAAATTTAATAATGTAAATAAAATGTTACAGTGAATACATTGTATATTAATCTGTTCAGTTTGGTAGAATTGGTTTCCCCAGATAGAAATTAATAAATTAATTTGTTTAAATAATTTAAAGATTTTGACATAGGTTGCCAAATCACTTTCCAAAAAACTTTATCAATTTTCTCCTACACCAATATATAAGAGTTTATATCTTTTCTAGCATTGGATATGTTTATTAAAAATAAAAAATATAGACTCAAACTTTTATTCCCTCACACTACAGTGTTACAGTTAATTTGAAAACACCAGTATATTATATCTATATTTATATCTATCTATCTATCTATCTATCTATCTATCTATCTATCTATCTATATTGAACTTAATTTCATATTTACAGATTGTGGATTTGTCTACTTGTTAAAATTTATCTGTAATCCCCATATCAGTGCTTCCTGATATTTTTTCTGTTCATTTGTGGACATGCAAAGAGTGAAAAATTTGTTTTTCCCAATGTGTAACATGCCCAGTTAAGACCTGACATAAGGTGAGGTGATGCCATCTTATTATTTCAGTTTCCATTATATAAACAAGTGTCCTTTAGTGTCTATTTAGTGCCATTTTTTTATAATTTTGAACTTTTGGGAGATTTTGCCGTGACATGCCTTGGAGAGAAAATACCTGTGTTAGAGCAGTTTGGTTCAAGTGTGAATTATACTGCTGTTGGTTGTGAGTTCAATGGTAATGAATCTGAAACATATTTTAAACAGGATGTCTTTAAAACACACATACACATAAAACAAGGGTACATATTGATAAGTTAATAAAAATACTGTGATTACAGGATAACAGATACTCAATTCTGTATTTTTCCTGTAAGCAGTGGTTCAGTACTTGCTAATTCAGTGCTCCTGGGGACTAAATAGAATACTGTATAAAACTACTGCAAACAATAAGAAATGACTGTGTCTATCTATCCATATATAAATCCAGTCTTCAAATGTAAAGGAGATATTATTCAGGAACTTAGAAGGAAGAGAAACCGGAAAACTGGAATGGTAAACTAATGAAGAAGCTTTACTTACTATAGTTATGTTAAAAACAAAGACATGTATGTTTTAGCAATGTATGAGAAGAGATGAAACCTTGGGCTTTGTCCAAAAGAATATAACTAGAACTCTTTTTCACACAGGAAAAGAGTATCTGGACTGATTCCATCCACTAGCAGGAATGGAGGATAAAAAATCTGTCTCTCAAAAACTTGGTTGAAATTAATATAATAATAATAATAGTAGTAATAGGGAAGCCCCATCTTAGACTGGGTTATTATAACAAGAATTCTATAGATATAGTGACTTAAGAGACAAACATTTTTTTTTTTTCAAAGTTCTCAAAACTAGGACGTCGAAAAAAAAGTGCTGGCAGATCCCATGTCTGGTGAGAGCAAGGTAGTTCTTTGTGGGTCTCTTTTTATTTATAAGGACACCAATCCCATTTGTGAGTGTTCCAAACTTATGACATAACCACTTCCCAGAGACCCCATCTAACCGCAATAAAGGCAATACCTTTTGTTTTGACACACCCATGAGAAAGACTTCAAAACATTTCCATTAGCAAAGTCGTATAAAAAAAATTAATTTTTTAACACATTGAAAAGAACTTGTAGCAACATTTAACTCTAAGAATAAGAAAAAAATAATGAAAGTATATACAAAATGACTTCTATAACAAAATTGTTATATATGTAAATTTTTAAGTAAGTATATGTATTGACAAAGAAATTTAAAATATCAGGTACAAGCATATTTTAAAAAGAAAAAGAAAAATCTTTAAAATAATTATAGAACTGAAATTGAAAATACAGTGATAAAGATAATACTCAGTAAATGAATTCAATAGAAATTGCAGACAGTAAAAGAAGAAAAACAAATGAAAAATATGAAACAGAAGTTGAGAAATACAAAGGTTGGAAACATATATTCTACCACTTGTCTAATAAGAACTCCAAAGGGGAAAGAAAAAAAAAATACAAGGCTGCTTAAGAGGCATTATTTCAAAAGATAATTATGTAGATTATTCCAGAAATTTTGAAACTCAGGGATTCTCATATTTGTGATCACAACAAGTGTAAGGATGATGTAAACAAAACGATCATATCGTGCTACACTAAAAATACATCTATATACTTATTAATAATATTGTAGAACATTAAAGAAAACAAAAAAGTCATAAAAGCCACCAGAGATAAAAGACATTACAATTAAGAGGCAGTGAGTATACTGAAAGGTAGATATTCAAGAACAAGAGGACAAGTCAGAAGATCATGGATTAAAAAATACAAATGGCATAGCAAGTCTTAAAATAATATAAGCAAAGAGCAAACATAGTGGAAAGAAGGCTGGTAGAAACTAGTTACTATCAAATACAGTGGAAATACTGCAAAAATTTGTGAAAGATAGGGATGACCATTCACTAGAACAATTTATCAAGAACACATAGTTCAAAAAATTTTGAAACTAATTGTAGGCTCTCAAGAGATTTTGTATTATTTGAATATAAAATATGAATTTACATATTAGAGGAATTGACAAAACAGTTATATCTCTGGGATATTTCACCACATTTGTTTATTCAGTGATATATGAAATAAGAATAGACATTATTTAGGAATCAAATTTTTCAACTTAATCTAATGTATATGGATAAAAATGTGCACCAAGACAGTTAAACTTTTAAACTTACATTGAGTAGTTTACCAACTACAAGAAGTCTAAAAAACTGGACACAGAGATTAATTTATCTGTTACTATGATACCTGTGTACAGTGGGTAATGAGCATGTGACTCCACTTTGTAGCCTCTAAAAGGTAGAAATCGTCCTACAGGACTGTACCAGCTTCATCAGAAATTGATCATGAATAGCATCTAATCATTTATGTTTCTTGCTTCTAAATTAAAACATCATCTGAATGACTGTTTGGTAGAGCCAAAATATATTGCTGTGTCTTAGCTAAAATTAGGTTCTGGCTTCTGCCTTTGGAGGCAGGTTTGTATTGGCAACTCTATCTGGATGGTTTGGTGTTCCTGCAGGGTCCTAGCACCTTGAGCAACAAAATTGGCATGTTATAGTTGTAGAATATATCTCTTCTTATTCTCCCTAGAACTTCTTGCTCTTCAAATTATACAGCTATTAGACCTTATGCCAAATGTTCACATTCTGGATTAGATAAAATGCCCCACTTTTCTGAGAAAGGATTTGTTCCAGAATAAAAGGTAAGCCTTCCTTGTATTTCTTCAGAGGAAAAGAGGGCAAATATTTCAACTCATATAAACTCTAAGATTCATAATTTCAGAGCTGCTCTCCCTGTGGTATTATCTCATTGCATATGTAGGTATAACCATTTGGAGCTGATGGTTCACACTGTCCAGTACTGAATTTAGAAAATGGCATTCAGATGCTACTCTGGATACTGTTACTGCTATGTGTTACAAAGGTCTATATGAACCTATCTGAATCAGAGGACACACACACCAACACACACACTGCAAAGTGAGTAACATCTTGAACATTACAGTTTCTAGCTGAACAGTTCCAGTTTCATGACAAGTACATTTCTTGGATTATGGGAAATTATTTAAAATTTGTATTATAACAAAAAAAGTTTTAGTTCCAGAAAATACAATATATTAAAAATTGTTAGATGCAGAAAAAATGATAAAATTCAGCATTTTTAATAAAAAAGTTCTTAATAAAATAAAAAGGGACAATTACTGAAATGAATAAAATATATACAAAAAATTCAAGAATAATCTAATTCTTAATATTAAAATGTTAGAAGAATTTCCTTTAAAATAGTAATAAAATGCTTATATTTGACAACACAATGTTGGTCTTATTTTAAAAATAAAGATGTGATAGTTAAAAAGAAAGAAGCAAAACTGTCTTTATTCATGCATAATGAAATTTTATACTTAGATAACTCAATCTAAACTATAGATAAAATATTGGAATCAATAAGGAATTTATTAATTTTACTCTGTAAATTCAATATACAAAAGTCAATTATGTTTTCATATACCAGAAGCAATTAGAAAATAAAAAAATTTTTTAAAAACCATTCATAATATCAACCAAGACTATCCAGCAGTATATGTAATACCATTCAGGAGAAAATTATGGTAATTATATATTTATAGATATTTTAGACTACAGTAATTAAAATTAAAACATTTATGAAGAGGAAAGCATTCTTTCCACAAGTTAATTTATAACATTTATAAAATTTTAGTTATTGCTCAAGCAGGTGAAACTTGCTAATTCTAGAATTCACATAGAAAAATGAAGTTCTAGTATTATCTAAAAAATATTCTGAGTCACATAAATTGGGTAGGAGGATTTACTTAATAGCATATTTCTAATAAAGCTATAGTAGTTTTTTTAAATGAAATATTACTGAAAAACAAACCATAGGTTTATTATAACAAAATGTATGTTTCAGAGATGTAAGTTTAAAAACTAGGTATATAAAAGAGCTGACATTGTAAATTAGTGAAAAAACAATAGGATGTTATTTATACAGAAAAAAAAATGCAATTGTGCACAAAGAACAATTCCAGTAAGCATAAAGCTTGTATTTGTTCATTTTCCATCCCAGTTGGGACACTTTTGAGAATAATAAGGTGGGGTTAATGGACAGGACTCTAGAAGAAGAGTATAAGATTAAAACTCATTTGAGTAAATGGAACCATACATGTTTATTTGGTCTTGAAAAGGAAAGCTTACGTATTTATTTATTTATTTGTTTGTTTGTTTGTTTATTTTTTTGTTTATTTTACTATTTTTTGTGTGTGTGTGTGACAGAGACAGAGAGAGAGAGAGAGACAGAGAGAGGGCAGATAGGTATAGACAGACAGGAAGAAAGAGATGAGAAGCATCAATTCTTTATTGTGGTTCTTTAGTTGTTCAGTGATTGCTTTCTCATATGTGCCTTGATGGGGGGGGGGTCTACAGCAGTGTGAGTGACCCCTTTCTCAAGCCAGCGAGATTGGGCTCAAGCCAGTGACCCCGTGTTCAAGCTGGTGAGCCCATGCTCAAGCAGGCAACCTCAGGGTTTTGAACCTGGGTCCTCTGCATCCCATCCGACACTATCCACTGTGCCGCTGTCTAGTCAGGTTGTCTCTGCATCTAAAAGAAAAAATAACTTGATTGAGATTTGTGTGTTTACTCCCTCTTTAATCCCCATGAAAAACCCTATGATCTAGATATTATAATTATAGGCTTGTTTGTTTTTTGTCAAATAAGAAGATTTTTTTTTACCTGAACCTTAAAGAAGAAATGATGTCATAGATTCACAAACATTTTAGAGAAGAATAAAATTGAAAGTCCTAAGACTTTTTGACTTTAATCTTCCTTACAAATTAGGAAGCAACTTTTTCTACAAAGTATAACATAACAACTTCTGTCTAATGAAAAAATATAAAATCATCCTATGAAAGAAGTAATTAAGAGTAAACTAAATATAAGAAACTAAAATCTTTTAAACAGTGTCAAAATTATCAGTTGAGATAACTATTGTTTGTTACTCTTGAAAAAAATTGTTATAACTTTGTTGGGTTTTTTTTTTGGTTTTAAAATATTTTAAACATAAGAGGAACTACATAAGACAGCTTTCTATTACATTCTCACATCTAATTAAAAAATCAGTAGGATACAGTGTTAGAAGTAGATCAATCATTTGTTCAATGAAAATACGCGTTTTAGAAATAATTTCTAGATAAAATATTTATTTCTACAACCTGTATGTCTGTATGTATATTACTAAGGGGATATTCTTCTGGGTTTTTTTGTTTGTTTATAACAAGCTGTCATTATTCTGAGATAATTTAATATCTAGGTTAGTTTGAATCTTTCTAGTTAAATAAACAAATATTTATCATGAATCTAATATCTGCCCACCCTATTTGGGACATTGAGGTAAGGCTGTGAAGGAAATAGACAAAAATACTTACCTTTATGAAATGTTGGATACAATACTTTTTATTGGGAGAAAAGATTGCCTTCTTAATAATTGATAGGATGAAATACAAATTATTTACAACATAAAACTAAACTTACATTTAAAGCACATAATATACCTAAAAAATAATGTTAAGTAAGCTCTGCTTTAGTCCCATGAAGAGAATAATATGATTACATAATTTACTTTCTTATTATTTAATAAAATTATAAAGTCTGATATTTCTCCTGTTTATACATTTATTAACTAATACTGTTGTAATAAGCTAAGGAATGTATCTTTTTAAAAGCATGTGATTCAGATGGAGGCAGAATATCTAAAGACTTCTTGGTACCAATTAAGAACACTGGTAAATACTGTGCATATTTTATGCTAGCCTTCAGGGAATGGAACTTAAATGGAGACCTGATTATCATTTCAACTGAAACCATTACATAATCACTCCATTGACTGTACTTACTTTCAAGATGTGCATGTTCAATTTACATGCATTATTATCTTCACATAAAGTTCTTTGTGGCTTCTATTCTGGCATTATAATGGACTTTCTCTTACAAATAATTAAATTGCTCATATTCTTCAGTATGCATTTAAGGTCACTAGAGTGCATCTGAGAAATACTGTAATTCAAATATACTGGTGATTGACTCACTTTAAAAAAGGAACAATCCATTCATATATCTGTTGGCCATTTGTATTTCTTCCTGGGAGAAGTGTCTGTTCATGTCCTCTTCCCACTTTTTATTGGGTTGTTTGTTTATTGTTGAGTTTTATGAGTTCTTTGTATATTTTGGATATTAGGCCCTTATCTGAGCTGTTCTTTGAAAATAACATTTCCCATTTAGTTGGCTGTCTGTTTATTTTGTTGTCAGTTTCTCTTGCTGAGCAAAAACTTCTTAGTCTGATGTAGTCCCATTCATTTATCTTTGCCTTCACTTCTCTTGCCTTTGGAGTCAAATTCATAAAATGCTCTTTAAAACCAAGGTCCATGAGTTTAGTACCCATGTCTTCCTCTATGTACGTTATTGTTGCATGTCTTACATTTAGGTCTTTGATCTATTTTGAATTAATTTTAGTACAAGGGGACAAACTGTAGTCGAGTTTCATTCTTTTGCATGTGGCTTTCCAGTTTTTCCAGCACCATTTGTTGAAGAGGCTTACTTTTCTCCATTGTGTGTTTCTGGCCCCTTTATTGAAGACACATGCAGCCCCATGTTCATTGCAGCATTGTTCACAGTGGCCAAGACATGGAAACAACCAAAAAGCTCTTCAATAGATGACTGGATAAAGAAGTTGTGACACATATACACTATGGAATACTACTCAGCCATAAGAAATGATGACATCAGATCATTTACAACAAAATGGTTGGATCTTGATAACATTATACGGAGTGAAATAAGTAAATCAGAAAAAACCAAAAACTGCATGATTTTATACATAAGTGGGACATAAAAACGAGACTAAGAGATATGGACAAGAGTGTCATGGTTACAAGGTGGGGGGAGGAAAGGGAAGGAGAGGGGAGGGGAGGGAGAGAGACACAAAGAAAACTAGATAGAAGATGATGGAGGACAATCTGACTTTAGGTGATGGGTATGCAACATAATTGAATGACAAGATAACCTGGACATATTTTCTTTGAACATATTTACCTTGATTTATTAATGTCACCCCATTAAAATTAATAAAAATTTATATAAAAAAGGAATAATCCATTCATTTGTGACTATTAATCTGGATCAAATGCACTGATATTTTAAAGTAGATCTCTATTAATAATTAAAAAGTTTATTTCATATTAATCAAGAAATTGGTTATAGTAAGGCTAATTGTGATTAAGATTATATGTGCATTTTGCCATCTTATATCAATAGTATAAATATTTTACTCAAATAATTAAATATTTTTAAGAAATAAATCTAATATGAGAAAATAACCTAGAAAATAGTGGATGTTTCAAAGTGGGTTCTGGCATTTTGAACACTGCTGTTGTTTTTGGAATTAGAAAAGGAAACTGAAGAAGCAGATATTATTTTAAGATAATACAAATTGTAACAAAGTGTTGACATTTTAAAATCTATCTGAAAAGCCATCCCCTTTATCCTGCTAAACACATCTATTTTAATTACATTTATGCCAACTTCTGTGTTCTCTTCCCTCTGTGCTGTACAGAAATCTCTTAAAATTTGATATAATTGGCACGAAAAATGCAATAACTCTTTAAAGATAAAGATAGAGGCTGACAGCAGAAAAACTTTGTTGAGCTGTGTCATCTTCATTTTAACACTGTAGATACACAAATACAAGACCAGAAATGTTCATTCTGAATTTGTAATTTGAAAATTCTCACTTACACTGGCATTAATAAATAAAATTTCAATGGGAGAGACTAATTTTTGCACTTACATTAAATTTTATATTAAGCTTAATAGAAATGCGTATTTCTGCTCATATTTTTGTGATTCCTTTAGTATTATAATATGAGAAATGCTTTCCCTCTCATAGAGGTACAAAATTATTCAGAAATTTTGAAGCAAATATCATGGCCCTTGTAGTTATTCATAGATGCTCTCAAGGGAGTGGGTCAGTAAAAATGTATACTTCCTAAATAGTGGTGTCAAAAAGTTACCAAGGACTGTATTAGGAAAAGTGAATAGATTAATGAAGGGGGTGAGAGAAAGTTTGGGAAAACTGCATCATTAAATTTGTTGGTGATTTAAACAAATCACCAGAATGTACTAGATATATCTGATCATTCAAACACTGTATACATATGTACAGACAACAACAAAACAAAAATAAGCACTATTTTCACCTGATTTTTGAATTATTCTTTTTGTTTTAGACTTTGTCCATCTCTTCCTCCTTCTGTTCCTCCTTCTCTTCTTTTTTTACCTTTGCTTATATCTGCAGGGTAATCTTGCATATAATAGGTGATGTTATTTGTTCATTGAGATTAAGTTTAGTTCATGTCATTTAGAGCTTTTTATTTGTGGATAAATTGAAAAAATAAGAAATAGGTGTTAGAAGATTAGCTTGCATATCTGATAAATTACCAATATATTGAATAGTGCCTGGTTCACAGTAACTGATCAATAAAGATTTTCTAGGTGAATAAATTATTTTGCCTATTTTTATTATTGGCATTCTAAAATCTACCCATCAACAGGTTAGAAAATAATTTTGAAACATATCTTGTATCAGAACATACTGTGTTTGCTCCATAAATATTTGCTGAAAATGAATAGTGAAAAATAATCATGCTACTTTTATGCTAAACAGTCACAATGGCCCCCACCTCTTCATAGCCTGGAATTTCACAAATGTCTTAGAAGCCCCCTCCCCCCATCTATCTGTGCAGCTTCATTATTTTTCTCTTTATTTTATTGCTGGGGCCCACACAGTCTTTCCATCTGTCTCAAACCAGCCATTTTTGTTCTATCTCCATCATTCTACGTTTTTCTCACTATGATGGCCTTATTCATATATTAGCTTAGCTATTTCTGTGTTATGTAAGTTCTTGTTCTTATCTCTTTCTCATTGAAAACATTATTGACCATTCCTATATTAACCTCTTTATAGGAATTATCTCTGATGAAATAATATTATTTAGACATTTGCTTATATAAATATATTTTTTCTCTAATAGAATGAAAACTACACCTATGCAGGTATCCCATCATTGAGATTCCAGCTTATAGGTGCTTAATAATAACATGGCAATTTGAAAAATTAAACTGCTTTTATTGTTGCAGAGGAATAATAGATCTTTTCAAATTCAGTCCTTCCACTTGACACCTGGTTATCTCCCACAATTGCTTCTCAAGTACTTCAAAAATTGAATGAAGTTCTCTTTCTCTTGAATAACATTCTCTTTTTGCATAATTTTCTTCATTATATTATACAGACATGCTCTAGAGCTGCACTGTTTAACAAGGCAGACACTGACTACATGAAGCTATTTAAATTAAATAAATTAGAAAATTTAGTTCTTCAGTCACAATAGACACATTACAAGTGCTCAGAAGCCAATGTCTAGTGACTTCTATGCTGAACAGTGCAATTCTAAAGCATGCTCTACATTACAAAATATTTCCATCAATCCAGAAATTTCTTTAAGAGCAGTTGTGCTCTAGAATCTCCCTTCATCTTATAGTGCTTTCCAACTGATTACTCATCTCTCTAACACCTTTCAAAGAAATATTTCCCTGAAGATACCTACTCTTCTTTCATAGTAACTTCCATTTATTCTTTCAATTATTACAAAAATAAAATAGTTCAAAAAATTTTAAATAGCATATTCTAAAAACACTTATGTACCTACCTTGCAGATTTTACACTTATATTTGTGGGTTTTTTGTATCAGTTATAAATCATATGAGAAATAAAATGTTATACTATACACCTTCTTAGGAAGAAAACACCTTTATTAAATAAGTGTATGTATTGGATTCCAAGATGGCTATAGAGTAGGTGGACATGTCAACTGCCACCCCCCAGGACCAAATTAGAGCATAATTTAATTTAAGAACAATCATCTTGAAAAACCAACTTTGGATTAAAGGAAGAGAACTCTATAACCAAGGATCAGAGAAGAAGCCTCCCCGAGACTGGTAGGAAGGGTGGAGACATGGAAAGGACTGCCCTGCTCCTAGAAAATTTCCCCCAGGCTGAGAATCTGGAAGGACTCTGACTGTGGGAGGGTCACCCTGAGAAGTGTGGGTGCTCAGCCCCATGCCCAGAGCCCCAGCTTAGAGCCTCAGAGCCTAGAAGAGGTGCCAGTCAGCATTAGGCAGTGAAAAGAGCATGGTTTCTGTCTGCGAGAAAAAAATGGAGCTCTCAGAGACACAGACTCCCTCTTAAAGGGCGTGTACAGAAAATCTTGTCCCCAGCCACCTACCCGGGGCTCCACTTGAGGGAAAGCTGAGAGGACTGGAGTTGGTGAGCAAAGTGTAGAGTTGGAAGCTCAGGGAAAGACACCATGGGAGATAGCCATCAGAATCCCTGTGCTGAGTCATTCTCCAATACTTCCCTCTTTGTGGCATCATCCTGGGAAAAAGCAACTGCTCTGCTTTTGGGAGTCTCTCCTACCCCAGTCATAGCTACAGGTCATTCTGAGAGGGCAGGAAGCAGGGGCATGTCAGTGGCTCAGTTTTCTGGTGTTGAAACCAGAGCATTCCCCCACACACTCCCAATTCTAAAACTAATACTTTTCACCTCATGTGAGATGAAGTGGAAACTGTCTAGACAGCAGGCAGACTATATCTCTGGGTCCCAGAGAACACACACACCAGACTCCACGGGCCACACCACACTAAGTTTTGTGAAAAAAGTCTGGACAGACTGACACCTGGAGCTGAGGGGGCAGAGCCACTCCCACCACCTTTCCTACTCCCTAAATTGCTACAGACTCTAGCAGAGGTTTTTTCAGTGCCTGAGCCCAATAAGCAGCCAGCAAACAGAGGCTGCAGGAAGCAGGACTCAGGGAACCTTAGCATTTAAAGTGAAATTTCCCCCAGGCCCAGTGTAGGTAAAAGGCAGCCAAGGAGTGCGACTGGTATTTCCATGTACACCTGAGCCAAGAAAGGCAGCCACAAACTCTGAATTGCTTGTAACTCCAAGAAGCTACTGAGGACCAGTCACAGGCAATGTCTCCCACTGGTCTGTTCTGGGTTCCAGCTTGGGAGGCCCAGGGCTGGCACATCCAGGGACAAGTTGTGGAAAGCATAGATTCAGGACCTAACAACCCTTGCTAGAGTAATATCCTAAGGAAGGGCTCCTCACACTTGGCAAGCTGAGATGAGTTTCACTCTCTGTGATCAGCACTGGCCCAGTGGCTCATGTGCATTAGATAGTGTGGAACTTCAGAGTCAGCCAGCCTGGGTGCTGCATATCCTGCTCTATAGAGATAGATTCCACAGGGGGAAGGGAGAGATGCTTGGAGCATGGACATTTAACATGTGGGTCCCCGTAAGTCTATTGTTGGATCTGGTCAAGGGGCTTAGCCACCTTTGGGGGCAGGGCATAGTCAGCCAGAAAGGGAGACTCTCAGTCTTTCTCTTTGAGACCAAGGTCTCACCCATTAAAATAACTTATGCAGAGAAGACTATCGGTCACACTCAATCTGAACCTGCTGCTCACCTTGTTGGGGAGAAATAAAATTTGAGTATCTAGCAGTGGTTGAAGGATTAAGCTCTGGAGTAGGGGCCACATTCCCCAAATTAAGCTCCTGACCAGTGACTCCTGACCAATGACTCCTGACATAGGGAGTCCCACTAATGTTGTATTCACAACCTCAACTTCTCTAACCTACCAAGCAAGCAACCTGTAGATGGGTTGTTTGGCTGAGGCCAATTTGACCCCACACTATAGTCTTTCTACAAAAGAATCAGTAGGAAAACCAAGCAGCTTCAAGAGGAAGAAGAGCAGCTGAAAAATGGAGATAAATCTTACAGAGCTTGGGGCTTTTAAGGAGCTGTTGTCATCACTAAGCAAGAGGAAGCTGACCCTTATACAAAGGTTTGCACTGCCCACACTACCCAGGCACAGAAAACACAAACACAAACAGCAAAAAATGCAGTAGCTACAAACTGGTAGCTCACAGTGGGTTACAAACAACAGGTGATGGCAACCCAAGAAAATCTACAGCTGATACAACTGGTAGTGGGTGGCAGACAGCACCAACCCTAGTCTCAGCTACCTAACACAAGCAGCATGGCCAAAGGTAGAGTCAAGCAGGTACCAGATACTGTGGAGAACAAATAAGGCCAAAAGGACAGGCATTTCTTGGTGTATAATACACATGATCAAGAGCACTCAAATAAATAAAATTAGAAATGTAAAAGGAGAACTAACAACTGGCATTGCCAAAACACAAAGAATTGTATGAAAATCTATATGCCAAAAAGTTGGATAACCTAGGTAAAATGGATAAATTCTTAGAAACATAAAATCTCCCAAAATACAATCTGGGAGAATCAGAAAACCTAAACAGACAGATTACAACAAGTGAAATTGAAACAGTTATCAAAAAATTTCCAAAAACAAAAGTCCTGGATCGGATGGCTTCACAGGCAAATTATACCAAACATTCAAAAAAGAACCAGCACCTATCCTTCTCAAGCTATTTCAAACAATTCAAGAAAAGGGAAGAATTCCAAGCTCCTTTTATGAGGCAAGCATTATCCTCATCCCAAAACCAAGTAAAAACACTACCAATAAAAAAATACTATAGACCAATATCCCTGATGAACGTATATGCTAAAATTCTCAACAAAATATAAGAAACAGAATCCAGCAACACATTAAAAATATACATAATAATCAAGTGCAATTTATTCTGAGGAGGCAAGATTAGTACAATATTTGCAAATTTATCAATGTGATTCATCACATAAATAAAAGGAAAGATAAAAATCACATTATTATATCAATAATTCAGAAAAAGTGTTTGATAAAATTTAGCACCCATTTATGATCAAAACTCTCAGCAAAGTGGGAATACAGGGAACATACCTCAACATAATAAAGGCCATCTATGACAAACCCACAGCGAACATCATCCTCAATGAACAAAAATTAAAAGCAATCCCCTTGAGATCAGGATCAAGGCCTGGGTGCCCCCTTTTACTACTCTTATTCAACATAATTCTAGAAATCTTAGCCACAACAATCAGACAAAAAGAAAAAATAAAAAGGCTTCCACATTCAAAAAGAAGAAGTGAAAATTATTATTTGCAGATGACATGATATTGTACATAGAAAACCCTAAAGTCTCAGTCAAAAAACTACTAGACTTGATAAATGAATTTGGCATGGTGGCAGGATATAAAATTATTCCGAAACCAGCAGCATTTTTATACACCAACAATAAACTCACTGAAAAAGAAGTTAAGGAAGCAATCCTCTTCACTATTGCAACAACAACAAAGTAAAGTACCGTCGAATAATTTAACTAAGGAGGTAAAAGACTTGTACTCAGAATACTACAAGACATTGAAAACAGAAATCTAGGAAGATGCGAACAAATGAGAGCATATACCATGTTCATGGATAGAAAGAATACACATAATTAAAATGTCTATATTACTTAAAGCCATCTATAAATTTAATGCAATCTCAATTAAAATACCAATGGCATACTTCAAAGACATAGAACAAATACTCCAAAAATTATATGGAACCAAGAAAGAACCCGAATAGTCTCAGCAATCTTGAAATTGTAGAATAAAGTGGAAGTTACCACACTTTCTGATATAAAGTTAAACTACAAGGCCAATGTACTCAAAACGGCTTGGTACTGGCATAAGAACAGGCATACAGATCAATGAAACGAAACAGAAAACTCAGCAATAAACCCACACCTTTATGGTCAATTGATATTTTAAAAAGGATGTAAGTGTATACAGTGGAGCAAAGACAATCTCTTTAATAAATGGTGTTGGGAAAATTGGACAGGTACAGGCAAATAAATGAAACTAGATCCCCAATTTACACCATTCACAAAAATAAACTCAAAATATGTAAAAGACTTAAATGTAAATCACAAAACTATAAATATCTTGGGACAAAACATAAGCAGTAAATGTTTTGTTATCTCTCATAGCAATATTTTTGCTGATTTACCTCCATGGGCAAGTTAAATACAGACCAAATAAACAAATTTGACTATATCAAACTAAAAAGCTTTTACACAGCAAAAGACACCTTTAACAAAATAAAAAGACAACCCACACAATAGGAGAATAGATTCACTAATATGTCTAATAAGGGGTTAATAATCAAAATTTATAAAGAACTTGTAAAATTTAACACCAGGAAGGTAAACAATCTAATTAAAAAATGGGGAAAAAAACTGAACAGACAGTTCTCCAAAGAGGACATACAGATGGCCAATAGACCTATGAAAAAATGTTCAACATCACTAATCATCAGAGAAATGCAAATTAAAAGCACAATGAGGTACCCCCTCACACCTGTCAGAATGGCACTAACAAACCAACACACAGTAAGTGCTGGTAGGAATGTGGAGAAAAGGGATCCCTCCTGCACTGCAAGTGGAAATGCAGACTTGTGCAGCCACCGTGGAAAGCACTACACAGCTATCCCATTTTTAGAAATATACCCTAACAATACCAAATCACTGATTCAAAAGAAGACATGCATTCCCATGTTTATTGCAGCATTGTTAAAATAGCCAGGATCTGGAAACAGCCCAAGTGTCCATCAGTAAAGAGTAGATTAAGAAGCTGTGGTACAGATACACAGTAAAATATATACTACATGACCGTGAAAAAGAAGAAACTCTTACTTTTTGTGATGGTATGAAAGAATTTGGAGATTATTATGCTAAGTGAAATAAGCCAGACAAAGACAAATATCATATGATCTCACTTATATGAGGAATTTAATGAACAAAGTAAACTAGGAACTGAATTGAGGCAGAGGTGGGGTCACAGAGAGCAGAGGGACAGCTGTCAGAGGGAATAGGGAAGAGGGGATTGGATCAGAGAGGGTAAAGGGATTAGTGAAATCAAATATACATAACACGTAGATGCAGATAACAGGACAGCAAATCCAAGAGGGAAAGGGGGAGGGAGTTAGAAGTAGGGTTGCAAAGGGGAGGTAATTGGGGATAAGTGGTTGTGGGTAGGGAGTTATATTGAGTGGAACACTTGAATTTATGTTAACACAATAAATTAAAATTAATAAAAAAATTAAAAAATAAGTGTATGCATTTTCTGCATTCATCATATCAAACTTCATAATAAACAACATGAAAAATGTTTTTTAAACTGTTTTTCTAATTTTTATTTTTTATCTTTGTTATTATTTTACTTTTTATTCTTTTCAATTGAGCTGTAGTTTTTCTTATTGTATATTTCTTTATTAGTTTGTAAGATATTTATTTGTAATCTGCAGACAATATGCTATTATGTTCAAAATGTAAAGTTATTCTTACCCATGAAAATACATGAGCATTATACTACTTAAATTCTGCTCTACACCTAAAATACTTGATGTTAATTGCTAGATATAGCAACTCAAGATTATTGGTAATTTGATGCAAATTAGTTATTATTTTTGTTTTTAATGACCATTGGTATTTGGATTTATCCATATTGTTACCATTTTTTTTAATTTTATTATTATTTTTTTCATTGGGGTGACATCAGTAAATCAGGATACATATATTCAAACATAACATGTTCAGGTTATCTTGTCCTTCAATTATGTTGCATACCCATCACCCAAAGTCAGATTGTCCTCTGTCACCTTCTATCTAGTTTTCTTTGTGCCCCTCCCTATCCCTCTCCCTTCTATCTAGTTTTCTTTGTGCCCTTTCCCTCTCCCTCTCCCCCCTCCCCCCACAACCACCACACTCTTATCAATGTCTCTTAGTCTCACTTTTATGTCCCACCTATGTATGGAATAATGCAGTTCCTGTTTTTTTCTGATTTACTTATTTCACTCCGTATAATGTTATCAAGATCCAACCATTTTGCTGTAAATGATCCAATGTCATCATTTCTTATGGCTGAGTAGTATTCCATAGTATATATGTGCCACATCTTCTTTATCCAGTCATCTATTGATGGGCTTTTTGGTTGTTTCCATGTCCTGGCCACTGTGAACAATGCTGCAATAAACATGGGGCTGCATGTGTCTTTACATATCAATGTATCTGAGTTTTTGGGGTATATACCCATTAGAAGGATTGCTGGGTCATAAGGCAGTTCTCTTTTCAGTTTTTTGAGGAACCACCATAGTTTCTTCCATAATGGTTGTACTACTTTACATTCCCAACAACAGTGTATGAGGGTTCCTTTTTCTCCACAGCCTCTCCAAAATTTCCTATTACCTGTCTTGTTAATAATAGCTAATCTAACAGGTGTGAGGTGGTATCTCATTGCAGTTTTGATTTGCATTACTCTAATACCTAATGAAGATGAGCATATTTTCATATATCTGTTGGCCATTTGTATTTCTTCCTGGGAGAAGTGTCTGTTCATGTCCTCTTCCCATTTTTTTATTGGATTGTTTGTTTGTTTGTTGTTGAGTTTTATGAGTTCTTTGTATATTTTGGATATTAGGCCCTTATCTGAGCTGTTCTTTGAAAATATAATTTCCCATTTAGTTAGCTGTCTGTTTATTTTGTTATTAGTTTCTCTTGCTGAGCAAAAACTTCTTAGTCTGATGTAGTCCCATTCATTAATTTTTGCCTTTACTTCTCTTGCCTTTGGAGTCAAAATCATAAAATGCTCTTTAAAACCCAGGTCCATGAGTTTAGTACCTATGTTTTCTTCTATGTACTTGATTGTTTCAGGTCTTAATGTTTAGATCTTTGATCCATTTTGAGTTAATTTTAGTACAGGGGGACAAACTGTAGTCCAGTTTCATTCTTTTGCATGTGGCTTTCCAGTTTTCCCAGCACCATTTATTGAAGAGGTTTTCTTTTCTCCATTGTGTGTTGTTGGCCCCTTTATCAAAAATTATTTGACTATATATATGAGGTTTTATTTCTGGGTTTTCTATTCTGTTCCATTGGTCTGAGTGTCTATTTTTCTGCCAATACCATGCTGTTTTGATTGTCGTGGCCCTATAATAGAGTTTGAAGTCAGGTATTGTAATGCCCCCAGTTTTATTCTTTTTCTTTAGGATTGCTTTGGCCATTCGGGTTTTTTTATAGTTCCATATAAATCTGATGATTTTTTGCTCCATTTCTTTAAAAAATGTCATTGGAATTTTGATGGGAATTGCATTAAATCTGTATATTGCTTTGGGTAATATGGCCATCTTGATTATATTTATTCTTTCTAACCAAGAACAAGAAATATTCTTCCATCACATTATATCTTTTTCTATTTCCCTTAACAATGGTTTATACTTTTCATTATATAAATCCTTTACGTTCTTTGTTATGTTTATTCCTAGGTATATTATTTTTTTGTTGCAATTGTGAAGGGGATTATTCTTTTGAATTCGTTCTCAAATGTTTCATTGTTGGCATATAGAAAGGCTATTGACTTCTGCATGTTAATTTTGTATCCTGCGACCTTACTGTATTGGCTTATTGATTCTAGTAGTCTTTTTGTGGATTCTTTGGGGTTTTCAATGTATAGGATCATATCATCTGCAAAAAGTGATATCTTTACTTCTTCTTTTCCAATATGGATGACTTTTATTTCTTTGTCTTGTCTGATTGCTCTGGCTAGAACCTCTAGCATCACATTAAATAAGAGTGGAGAGAGTGGACAACCCTGTGTTGTTCCTGATTTAAAGGGGAAAGCATTCAGTTTAGTGCCATTTAATATGATGTTAGCTGATGGTTTATCATATATGGCCTTTATCATGTTGAGATATTTTCCTTCTATACCCATTTTGTTGAGAGTCTTAAACATAAAATTCTGTTGTATTTTATCGAACGCCTTTTCTGAGTCTATTGATAAGATCATGTGGTTTCTGTTCTTTGTTTTGTTTTTATTACGTTAACAGTTTTATGTATGTTGAACCATCCTTGAGATTCTGGGATGAATCCCACTTGATCATGATGTATTATTTTTTTAATATGTTGTTGTATTCAATTTGCTGGTATTTTGTTTAGTATTTTTGCATCAGTATTCCTTAGAGATATTGGTGTGTAGTTTTCTTTTTTTTGTGTCATCCTTGCCTGGTTTTGGTATGAGGGTTATGTTGGCCTCATAAAATGTGTTTGGAAGTATTGCGTCTTCTCCAATTTTTTGGAAGACTTTCAGTAGAATAGGAACCAAGTCTTCTTTGAATGTTTGATAAAATTTACTGGTATAGCTGTCTGGGCCTGGACTTTTATTTTTGGGGAGGTTTTTAATGTTTTTTTCTATTTCTTCTCTACTAATAGGTCTGTTTAGGCTTTCTGCTTCTTCTTGACTCAGTCTAGGAAGGTTGTATTGTTCTAGGAATTTATCCATTTCTTCTAGATTGTTGAATTTAGTGACATAAAGTTTTTCATAGTATTCTACAATAATTCTTTGTATATCTACAGTGTCCGTGGTGATTTCTCCTCTTTCATTTTGGATTTTGTTTATATGAGTTCTTTCTCTTTTGTCCTTGGTAAGTCTTGCCAAGGGTTTGTCAATTTTGTTGATCTTTTCAAAGAACCAGCTCCTTGTTCTATTAATTTTTTCTATAATTTTTCTGTTCTCTATTTTATTTATATCTGTTCTGATTTTTATTATCTCCTTTCTTCGGAAAGGTTTTGGTTTGTCTTTGTTCTTCTTTTGCTAGTTCCTTAAGGTGTGAAATTAAGTGGTTCACTTGGGTTCTCTCTTGTTTGTTCATATATGCCTGAAGTGATATGAACTTCCCTCTTATCACTGCTTTTGCTGCATCCCATAGATTCTGATATGTCGTATTGTCATTTTCATTTGTCTGTATATATCTTTTGATCTCTGCACTTATTTCTTCCTTGGCCCATTCATTTTTTAAAAGTATGTTGTTTAATTTCCACATTTTTGTGGGATTTTTTTCTTGTTTTTTGCAGTTGAATTGTAGTTTCAAGGCTTTATGATCAGAAAATATGCTTGGTACAACTTCAATTTTTCTGAATTTGCTGATGTTGTTTTTGTGGCCCAACATATGGTCACTTCTTTAGAATGATCCATGTACATTGGAGAAAAATGTATACTCAATCACTTTGGGATGAAATGTCCTGTAGATGTCTATCATATCCAGCTGCTGTAGTGTTTTGTTTAAGGCCACTCTATCTTTGTTGATTCTCTGTTTGGATGACCAATCTAGAGTCGTCAGCGGTGTGTTGAGGTCTCCAAGTATGATTGTATTTTTGTCAGTTTTTGTTTTAAGGTCAATAAGTAGCTGTGTTATATATTTTGGTGCTCCTTAGTTTGGTGCATATATATTAATAAGTGTTATGTCTTCTTGATTCAATGTTCCCTTAGTCATCATGAAATGGCCATTTTTGTCTCTGAGTACTTTTGCTGTCTTGTAATCAACATTATCGGATATGAGTATTGCTACGCCTGCTTTTTTTTGGATGTTATTTGCTTGGAGTGTTGTTTCCCAGCTTTCACTTTGAATTTGTTTTTATCCTTGTTACTTAGATGAGTTTCCTGTAGGCAGCATACAGTTGAATTTTCTTTGTAATCCATTCTGCTACTCTGTGCCTTTTTATCGGTGAGTTTAATCCATTTACATTTAGTGTAATTATTGACACTTGTGAGTTCCCTATTGCCATTTTATAGATGGCTTTCTGTTAGTTTTGTGTCTTGTTTGATTATCCTCTGTTGCTATCTTTTTTATATAGATTTTATTTATTCATTATAGAGAGGGGAAAGGGAGAGAGAGAGAGAGAGAAAAGGGGGGAGGAGCAGGAAGCATGAACTCCCCACATGTGCATTGACCAGGCAAGCTTACGGTTTTAAACCAGCAACCTCAGCGTTTCCAGGTTGAAGCTTTATCCACTGTGCCACCACAAGTCAGGCTGTTGCTATCTTTTTAAAATCATGTGCTTCTGTGGTGATTTTTTCAATGGTGGTTACCATTAAGTAATGAAAAGGGTTCCTACCCTGTTTATTGTAGTGCACTATTTTGTGAGTACTTTTGCACTCTATCGTACTTTGCTACTGTTAATCTTTATCCTCTTTCCCCCCTTTCTTTTTGTTGTTGTCACAGTTTAACTTTGGTTTTATTGTGTTCATTTTGGAGCTTTTACTTGTGGCCTCGGTTTTTTTTTGTTCTTTGTATCTGATTGGAGAACCCCCTTTAGTAATTCCTGGAGTTGGGGTTTTCTGATGATAAATTCCCTCATCTTTTCTGTATCTGTGAATGTTTTTATTTCTCCTTCATATTTGAAGGATAGCTTTGATGGGTATAGTATTCGTGGCTGAAAGTTCCTCTCTTTCAGCACTTTAAATATTGGGGTTCATTCTCTTCTAGCTTGTAATGTTTCTGTTGAGGAATCGGATCATAATTTAGTGGGCCTTCCTTTATATGTTGTATTCTTCTTTTCCCTGGGTGCCTTGAGAATTTTTTCTTTGCCGTTGTTTTGTGCCAATTTCATTATGATGTGCCTTGGAGTAGGTTTGTTGGGGTTAAGAGAACTCAGAGTTCTGTTTTCTTCTTGAATTTGAGGCTTTAATTTTTTCCACAGGCTTGTGAAGTTCTCATCTATTATTTGTTTGAGTATGTTCTCCATTCCATTTTCACTCTCTTCTCCCTCTGATATACCTATTATTCTTATGTTATTCTTTTTGATGGAGTCAGATAATTTCTGTAGGGCTATCTCATTTTTTTAAATTTTTGAGTCTCTTTCTTCTTCTCTCTGTTGTACCTCAAGTTGCTTGTCTTCTATTTCACTAATCCTCTCTTCTATCTGGCCTGTTCTATTAGCTAAGCTTGTTACCTCGTTTTTCAGCTCATGAATTGAGTTTTTAATCTCTGTTTGATTTGTTTTTATAGTTTCAATTTTCTTAAAAATATACTCTTTGTGTTCACTTAGTTGTTTTCTGAGCTCCCTAAATTGTCTTTCTGTATTTTCTTGTATATCTCTGAGTATTTTTAGGATTTCTATTTTAAATTCTTTATTGTTTAACTCCAAGGTTTCCAATATATTAATTTTTTTCTCCATAGATTTTTCCTCATCTATCTTTGTTTCCTCTCTTTCTTTTGTATCCATGATATTTGATTTTATCTTCTTTAATGGCATCTGAGGGTGGTTTCATTGATAGTATTAATGAGATTTAATAAATAATAAAAAGTAAAAAAAAATAAAAACAAAAAATCGAAAAGAGTTTTTTTTTTAAATAAATAATTAAATAAAGAAAAATAAAAGAAAATAAAAATTTGAAAAACAGGAAATTATTCCTCCCCCTCCTTTTTTTCTCTCCTCTTCTCTCCCCTCTTTCTTGTGGTGCACTGTGAATTATATTGTACTAAATATAAAAAAACAACGCCTGTAATGGAGGGCCTGAATTGGGGAGAAGTAATAAAGGGAAAAAGAAAAAAAAAAGGACGGTATGGACACACAAAAAGCAAATAAGAAAAAAATTTGGGCCAGGAATAAAATGATTTGCTTTTAGGTGTTGGCTGACTAAGAGTTATGATAAGAGGAATAAGAACGAAACAGGAAAAAATGGGGGAAATTAAAAAATTACTATTGTATTTAGTGGAACAAGAACTAGATAAAATGGAGAGCCAGGGATGGGAGCACTGCTAGTGAGTTTAAAAGGTGAAGCATAAAACCCCCAAAATGCCACAAACATAATTTTGAGTCCCAGATAAGATAATTTGTTCATTATTGAGGTTTGAATGAGAGGAGACGTAAAGGAGAAAGGAAGAAACTAATATAGAGGGAGAAAAGAAAGAGAGAGAGAGAGAGAAAAAGAGGGAGCCACCACTAAAAGAAGAAAAAAGAAAAAAAAGAGGAGAGAGAGAGAGGGAGTTAAGGGTTTTGGAATGCAACCCTCATTGAGAGAAAGGAAGAGGAAAGAAAAGATAATGAGAGATGTAACACTTATGGGTAGTGTAGTTCAAAGAGAGGAGAAAGTAAGACCGGCAGAGAATTAAATGACCAAATTGTAGGAGGAAAAAACAATCAAGAATGAAAATAAGAGAAACAAACGAACAAATATAATAAAATGGGATAGGTTATAAAGTTTGAAGATTATTCTTGATTTTGAGAGGTTATCTTCTTGCTTTTATTTTCTCTCCCTCTTCCTGGTTGGTGACTCTGTACCCCAGGTTCTGCCCCTTTGGCACACTCAGGTAGAGGTTTGCAGTTGATAAGTCTCTATGGCGATGTCATGTATTGGGCTTCAGTCTCGTTGGCAGTAGAGGCTCATTAGCATTTATAGGCTCCGACAGTGAGAGAGTCTGTGTTCCTGGAGCCTCTCTCCTAGTCTTTCCTTCCACAATTAAAAGCCTGAGAATCCATCTATGGGGTTGCTGCTGCCTCTGCCTGGATAGTAAGAGGCTCAAAGAGCTGGCAACTCCCCACTCTATTCCCACTCAGCACAGGGCTCTGGGTAAGGCTCAGTCAGTCAGAGCTGCTAGCATAATCAGGCGAGGCTTTTGCCCACTCACAGATCTCTGACTCTGCCCTTCTGTGGGATAACACGGGCGCCCACTCCTGAGGTGCTTGGAGGAATCTCTTGCCCACTCTCCGTGTGCGCCAACCAGGATATCAGGCCGGCTGCCTCACACTTTTAGTGAAACCTCCACCTCCATGGAAAAGTTCCAGTGTTGGAATTGGCTCTCGCTCTCTCCCCTTGTGTGGTTTTTTCAGGGCACTAGGGTAGCCTGGAGATTCCGCTTTTGGCCCACACAAAGGCCTCTGACTCTGCCCCTCTGTGGGATAACATGGGTGCCCACTGCTGAGGTGCTCGGAGGAATCTCTTGCCCACTCTCTATGTGCGCAGACCAGGATATCAGGTTGGCCACCTCACACTTTGAGTGAGACCCTGGCCTGCATGGAAAAGTTTCAGCGTTGGAATTAGCTTTCACTCCTTCCCCATGCGCGGCTTTTTCAGGGTGCTGGGGTGACCTGAAAATTCTGCTTTTGGCCCACACAAAGGCCCCTGACTCTGCCCCTCTATGGGATAACATGGGCACCCACTGCAGAGGTGCTCAGAGGAATCTCTGGCCCACTATCTGCACGTGCCGACCAGGAGATCACTTGTCTTTCTTTGTCTGGGTATGGCGCGAATGTTAGCTTGTATTGCCTGGGTAGCCACAGTCACAGTTTTTCCTTGGCTTGGATCTCTGTGCCAAAGCCTGGTTCAGCTGTTTGTGCTGCGGCCTGGATCTATTCACCCCCTTTGCCCGCCTTAGTTTCTATACTGTCAGTTCCCAGTGAAAGCAGCCTTATTTAGGTTAGTGAGGAAGGCAGAGCATTTCTTACTCCCTATTTCCCTCGGGGTTTGATTATATATTTAGCCAATTTTTTGCTCGACCATATCTTCGGGTGTATTGCAAAACATCTGGAGGCTCCAAGGATAGGTTTTTCTGTTTCTGGTTGAAGATCTTGTTGAGTTTTTGGGGAGATTTATCAGTATCGCTTCCTACTGCGCCATTTCTCTGACATCATCCTGTTTCCATTCTTCATTCACTATTGCTTTCTGCATCTGGTGTCTTTCTTTTAACATTACATTCTCTTTTATTGAAGTTTATCCTGGGTGGGTCGTTTGTCAAAGGTATTTAGTGGTAAATTCTTGATTGAAATTGACCTGAAATATGTTTTATTCCATTGATTTTGTGTGGTTAACACACAATATAACATACAGAAAATATATTATAGTGTTCTACACCTGAACCCTATATTATTTTATTAACCAATGTCACCTTAATAAAATAAATAAATAAAAGATTATTCTCTGAATATACTAATGAAGTCTTAATGTTTTTCTCTGGTGACTAAATTTCAGACAAGCTTATTTTTTTCTATATGATCCTGACCTCTTTCTTTTCTTAGAGCATTTACTTTAAGAAAACTTGGAATTTTAATTTTTTTTCTCTGTCACTTTGAGATATATAAATCTTTCCGTAGTTTCTTGCTAGTTTTACAAGTCAGGATTGTCTTTCTCAAGGACCTGTAATCCATTCTTTTAATATGTAATCATCCAGAAAGATAATGGCTTTATCTCCCAGTCTCTGTGGGAGGATAAGGGTCTAAGTTCAATAAGTTATAATTAGCAAACAAAGATGGCCTAATCATATTAATAAACTTTACCCTTAAGTTTTCCACTAGCTCACCTCATGCTTAAATTTTGTTCTTCCTTTTGATTCAAAGGAGTTTGATTTCATCTTTTATATTTCAAGTCTTAATCTCTATTGCAATAGTCTTGAATAAAGACTTTTTCTGGTTTAACTCATTAAGTATAATTTTTCAGACTTTCTCTTCAGACTTCTATCTTATAGTTGTGCATTTTACTTTATGAAGATTGTTTCTTCAATATGAACAGTTATGTTTTTTATTAAGTTTGCAAAATTATCAGCAATATTTTCATAAATTATTGCTTTCTCCCCACTCTTTCTATGTTTTCTTTCCTTTCTTATTAATCTGTATTCCAGGTAGCTACACTTACCTTTCAAACACTTTTTATCATTATCAGTTCAAAATGTTTATCACAGCTTAAAATTTATGTCATTTGAAGAGAACTCACATCCCAATTATAGATTGGGTTTCTTTTAACTTTCTATCTCTTTCTTTTTTCTTTCTTTTTTTAATTTTTCTTATTTTTATGTATGTGTCTGTGTTTTTGTATTTGATCTCTTTTTTTCATATTTAGTAGATGATATGGCTAAATTCCTCTGTGAAAAGTTGTACATCAAAATCTCTCTTCCTTGATCTTCATGAAGTTTAGCAGCATTTTTTTAGGCCCCTTCAATATCAGGAAGTTTGGCGTTGGTTCTAGCTCAGATTCTTTGGCATTTTGGATTCATTTTGTTCCCTTTACCCACTTACTCCTTTAGGAAGTATTGCCTAGCACTTGCAAGACTTCATCCTTCCCCAACTTCTACCAATGTATGTTTCTAATTGCATTTCTGGAACACAGAAATTGATGTTATTTTAGGTCTTATCAACATATTTAATTGTTTTCTATATTCCCATTTATATCTAACAATGCTGTTTGTCTGTAGAAAATGAAGCATCAAAGTGTGAATTCTCTATTGAGTTGTTAGCATGGTGATGAGGAACCCATGAATTGAGTTTGTATATTTATACTTCTGTGTTGACTGAAGATTTACATATTTATATTAATAGTGAGTCTGAACTCTAAATTTACTGTGAACCACCTTCTTGGTAACTCATTTGAAAGTTTAATGGAAATTTTCAAGTTAAAAATATACAAATCAGAACCTCTCATAATTTTCTCCATTTCAATAAATAAGATGGCTAATGCTACATTCCTGAAAACTCACAAACCATAAAAACTATCCCATACTCCTTTCTTTTTATGTCAACTACATGAAATCTAATACCTAGTTCTAATCTGCCCATCATCATAATTCTCCTCTGTTGCTTTGTAAAACTAAACAATCAGTATTCAATTACTCTTATATTAATAACCTTATTTTCTTTATAAAACTTACCTCCCTCTGAAATTTTCTTGTCTTGCATTTATTTATTCATTGCCATTTGCTTATTGGAATGTAAATTTCTTTTATCTAGGTTATCACCCATCTTGTACATCGCTCTCATCTCTGTGTGCAGAGCTGGGCCTGGAGTGTTGTACAAACTCAATGAATCTTGGGTAAATAAATAAAAATATCCATCAGGATTAGAGAATGTAATTAGACTTGGAATTCAGATTTCCTGATGCCAAAGACTACTTCTGTTTCTCCACAATATTATGGCATGATTAAGATTCAGCTGCTTAATTTTTATCATATCTTATGTATATTTCATTTTATATTTATAGTAAATATTTTTTTCCAATTCTATTCCATATAAATTTTAACTATAAAGAGTTTAATTTCTTGATAATCTTGTTTACTCCTAAAAATATATTATAATATTATATTTAACTCTGCAAGATTGCATCAGATACCACCTTTGAACATGACTTTCAAAGTCAGTAATTCTCAACTTTATTATGCATAGGAAATTTTCATGAAAATTTATAAATTTTATGACCTGGCAACTCTGTAAAGTCTATTGGTTCAGAATATCAATAGTTTCTTTCTCTGCTGAATACTTCTGTTTCTTCACCTGTATAATGGAAAAGATTTAACAGCTGGATTCTTAAGAGCAGAGATAAAATGGAATATACAAGCCCTTTGTACACTGTATCAAGTATATATGTGTTTCAAACTCTGATATGCTTATGACTTGCTTCAGAAATTTTCAGTTTCTTTTATATAACTCATTTGATGCTTAATATCTAAGAATTGATTCAAGCATAAATAATAAATGTTAAACTATAGATTCAGAATTAGCTATTAAGCAGAATATTTCTAAATCCTTTTAGGTTATTCATAGACCTTTTTAAATAATAGATTGTATTTTACTCTTGAATTTTTCTGACATAAATTTTGAAAAGTGATTGTGAGTTGTTTATGAATATAATGTAATCAAACAGTGAATTAAATTTTTTTCTTGGGCCTATTGATATTTATATACAGATGAGAATATGTCTTTACAGCATAAGTTTTATATACATAGTAGTCACTCTGGAAAATACTGATAAGTATTTTGCATATTAAATTTCATTTATCATCTCATTTTTGTCTTCCAAATCTTTGATGACAAATGTATTTGTGTGTGTGATTTTACCTCCTGTTTATCTACTGAATGATCTATAAACAAGCATACAAAATAGCCAAAATTTAGCTTTTAAATATTATTTCCACATTAAAAAAAGAATAAAAATTAAAAAAAAAAATAAAGCAAAAACAATGCCTCTTTGAGACTACTTAGAGAAGTGGCTCATTCTGATTCTGGGGAAAGGACACTACATGGTGAGCCTGGAACTTGTGCTGAGACTAAAAGAAATTTTCAGTTACCAGTATTTCTGATGTATAATGATACAAAACTTAGTTGAAATATCAAAAAATTGCCAAATTTGAAAAAATTAAGTTATCCACATTTGCTTTAAGAAAAATATCAGTAGAATAAATAATAAGTATATGTAAAATTATGGTTTCAACAAGTTTTTTATTATTCTTAAAATATGTAGTAATTGGACAGGTCTCATTTTATCTACAATCTAACACTTATTTTCATAAAACTGTTTAATAAAATTACTTTCCAAAACCTTACATACAATATTTTTTGTGATTATATATTTAATGTATAAAAATGAATTTATAGTATATAGGTCTCAAATTATTTTTAATAGAGCTGTATCTCAGTAATATAAAAAATAAATTAGAATTAGTGTCTAAGTGTCCCAAATATTCCAAATAATTATCATAAACTTTATTTAATAGTATACATTACCTAATTTTTTTTTTTACATTTTGGCAAAAATATATAAATTAAAAAAATATTTTCAGAAAAAAAAGTAAATTGAAATATTTTCACCATTAAATATGAATTTTAACATACATAAGCCTTTGTTATGACTTTCACCTTTCCTATATCCTTTGCCAACTAAAATGAAAAATTAAAGTCACTTCATATATATAATTACATATTATTACATTAATGCTAATAAGTTTATATTTTAAGAAACTGTTCAATATTCAAGTAGTTCAATGTTTTTAATTATTAATAAAGCAACTTATTTTAGAACTTTTTTGTCAGCTATAATAGGAAGAATGCTTAATGGTTTGTTCAAAAACCTTTATTAACTTGAGTGTAAATGCAGTTTTCAAGTTTTAGCCACCAAAGTTTTAAAGATCAGAGATTTCTCTAAATGCAAGATGACTGCTCACATCTGAGTATATCCGATGCTATGATTTAATGCATATTTTGGACTAACATTTGAAAGTAAAGATCTCTTCAGAGATCTTTAATTATAGCTGCTATAATTATAAACAAATTTATCCTTTCAAATAGTCAACATTCACAATATTTTAGAAGATAATTTTTGAAAGTCTGTTACATATACCAAATATTCTTTTCCAACAAATATTCTCTTGGCTGTCAGTATTGGAAAAGAATAAAAAAAAGAACAATTGCATCAGTTTTGGGTTATTTTGATATTTTAAGTAAATCAAGTCTCCTTGCTTTATCCAGGGAGCATTAGTACACAAATTTGATTTTATGGGTATTAGCACAAAAAAAGAGAAAAGAAACAAGGCTCTTAACCTCATTCAAATGACATGTTAAATGTAAAAAATCACTTAAGAAGGTTAAAAAATTATACACTATTCAAACTAGCAGAAAATAGAAAGCATAAAAAACACATTATAAAGAAACAAACTATTTCATTGGGCTATTCACTTTCTAAGGCATGCTCATGATTTTTATTTAATTGTACTTAGCCATATTTTCTTAAGATATTCTATCTTTTTATTTATAATACATATAAAAAAGAACAACTTGCCCAAATTTCAGTCAATGCCCCATAAAATTAAAATACTTTTGACAGATGAAAAAATTATGTTTTTATGAAAGCTTTTTTGAACTTTTATTTCATTTTATTGATAGTTCTTAGGATTAGAGTCAGTCAAGTTATAAACTGAAATATGTTTTCATAAAGAAAAATTATTTTATTTTTTGATGGATGTTACATTAGGAAAACAATGGATAAACAGGAATCTCTTCAGGATATAATTGCTGTTCTACCTATCTTAGATATAAATGTTTAGGACATAATATCTACTCCTTTGAGATTATAATTTTTCAAGTATCTCAGTAGAAATTCTTTTTCATTAAATACAAAGTACTTGCTTATACCATATGTTCTAAAATATTAATGACCTGAACCAGAATCTATAAAAAGAGATGCTTAAAAGAGAGTTCATGATTTGTATTTTCTGCAATGTTCAATAAAAGAAAATAAATACTGTCACTTATCCATGCTAACAGACATACAGATTTACTTAATTCCTCTGATCCCCTTCATTGCCTTCTAAGTATGCTTTTTCATTAGCCTCTGAATCATTAAGTAGGTCCAAAGTGCAGGATTTTTTAAATTTACAGTTCATAAAATAGTTCATAAAATGACAAATTATTGAACATCAATGGTTACATAAACTACATGTACAACCTCTAAAGAGATACATTTATAAATCATGTTACAGAATATTAGTGTTTTACCCTGTCAGAGAATTCTGACTAGAGGATGGAAAAGAGAAATTATAAGAACTGAGTGAGATTGGAACAGAAGTCAGGGAATTTTCTTGAGACTGTACATACTATGTTAATAAAATCTGAGTTTATTTTGGAAGTAATGGAGAGATGTTAAAAGATGAAATGTGGTAAAGGGATTGATTGAGGACAGTGGGTTACAAAGCTTTTTTTTTTTTCCAGTTGGAAAACATTATTGAAGTGAGGTGAGTTGAAAGAAATGATTCTAGGGAAGAAATGGAATGACTGAACTAAAATTAGTATCTATGAGAATGTGTGTGCTGGGTTTGAACTAGGCATGTATGTGATGTTTAGATGATGATGACTAATAAGAACTGCTTTTATGGTGTCAAAGCTATTATTCCTGGACTGGTTATAATAAGAGACCAGGATAATATTACCCAGAATTTATGCAGATGTGCAGAATACTAGAGTGATTGAGGCAAACTAACTTGATAGGACTGGTGAATAAAAATTAACAAAGAAAGAAGCATTTTGAGGTATAAGTAAATGATTTATGTTAGACAAGAAAATTTACATTTTTTTAAATAAGAGACAGAATGATCCCCAGAGTCAAATAGCACAGTTTCAAATGTGAGGAATTGTTGAATGTTGACAGTAATTGAGCCCATTAATAACTGTAGAAAGACTCTTTCTTTCTTTCTTTATCTTTTCTTTATTTAATCATCTATATATATATATATATATATATATATTTTTTCATATTAATCTTTACTTCTAGTTCTAGTTACCAAATGTTCTATTTGTTTTTATGCTTGGTATATATATATATACCAAGTGTGTCTTTGTGTTGTGTAACTGGCTTTTCCTTCCCACATCATATCTATGTTCTCCCTTTTCTCTTATTAGATAAAAATACAAAATTAAAGGCATTTTTTTATTTTGCAATAGAACTTTTATAGCCCTTTTGATCAAGTTTCTTAAAAATAAATTGTGTTTAATATTTAACATTTGTGTATCAAGAAAAATGCTGACATATTATCTTACATAATTCTGGTTCTTTTTTATTGCTAGCACACTGAAAACTTATCTGCTCAAGAAATAGAGAGTAATTGTAAGGTATTTTTCCCCACTGAAAAGGAAGGAAGGAGGTCAGAGCCACCAAGTGTGGAATAGTAAAAAACTTTATTGAGTACAGAGCGCATCTTGCCCAATGAGGTTCCCTGGACCCGAGGAAAGATGGAGGCCAGAGAAGTCGCAAGGAGTGATCCGTGTGGGAGATATTTAAAGGGTCCCTAGGGTGGTCAAGCTAATATGATGTGGTGAAATCTCACTGGCTGGCAGATGGTCACTGTTTTCAAAAGGGTTCCTGGGAAGTTTCTTTTGGCATGCTTGGTTGTGGATGGTCCTAGCCAAAGTTACCAGGCCTGAGCTTTCCCCATTATCCACCGACCTTACATTCTGACTTTTTGTGTTAAATAGAATAGGGGTGCCCTTTATTCATCTGGCTACTTCCTGCTGATTAGGGGCATCATGGGGAGGGGGACATTGGAAGGTGGTGGTTTTGAGGGGTGTCAGGAGGAACATAACATTTGTTTTGCCGTGAGTTGAGACACTTCACAGATGTGGTCCCACTAGTTGTAGCATACCCTGGGTTCTCCGAGTCCAGGCTGTGTCCTAGGAGTTTGAGCAATGTGCCCACCTTGCTGGATTGGCCTTCCATTTGGGCGGCTTGTCCTCCACACAGAGGTGCTGAGGAAAAGCCTGTTCCCCAAAGGGGCAACTGCTCCACCAGTAACCGGGTTGTTTGCAGTCAGGACAGGGCTCAGTGGGCAGCCACGAACAGGGGCCCTTCTGGGACCAGCGGTCTTGCTTGCCACACTTAAAGCAAGCTGCTATTGGGATTTCTCTTTATGGCTTGGACTTGGGTCGGGACATCTCCTGTGCCTTTGCTCTGTTGCTCTGTAGGCCTCAGAGTTGCCACAAGAGCCTGGGTTTGAAGCATTACCTTCTGCTGCATGCAGGCCTGGTGAACAGCGTTGGCCTGTTTCTACTTGTTTGGACTGTTAAAAACTTTAAATGTCATGTTCACAGGTTCCAGATAGGGGTTTGGGGTTGAAAATAAGAGGAGAGGGGCTTGTGGGGAGCCGGGCACTCAGATCCATCAGGAAACGCTGGAGCCAGAGGCAGGACAGGGCCAGAAATTCCTGCAAGAAAGTTGCAGTTGGGCTTTGGGGTCCTACAAACCAGTGTAAGAGCCAATAGTAGGTGGAGAAAGGCCTGATGGAGGAGGGACTTAAGAACACAATGGAGAAGAAAAGGGGCCCCTGGCCAGCATGGGAGGAGAAAGAGAGTGGTAGTGGTGAATAAGAAACAGAATTTTGCAAAGGGAGGGGAGGGGGCTCTGGGAGACCTGAGTAAAAGAAGTCCACAGGGAGATAGATGAGAAAAGTCCCAAGAGAGAGGTTCCCCCAGGGGTCAGGCAGGAAGGAAAGAGAGCTGGGAGTCCGCGGAGAAGAAAAGATCAGGAATGGAGGTTTTAGGTGAGGTTTCTCTGGCCATAAAATGGGCCTGTGTGGTGGAACAGGTGGCACAGAGATTAAGGACAGGCGCATGAATAACTAGAAGCCGTGTATGTAAGAAATCTCCAATCAGTTCCTAGCTTTTCTGGTGATAGTTAAATTGGTGAGGGTGTAAAAACCGAAAGTCCCTTCAGGAGGCTAATTCAGTGGGTTATGTGGCCTGGCCACTGTGGAGAAGAACAGTTTCTTCTTCTTTAAGGAGGGAGATTCCTGAGCACCCACAGCCTCCCTCAGTCCTCGGAGTGGTCAGATGTGAGCATTAGTGTCCTAAAACTCAAGGTCTAGCCATGGACAGAAAAGGTAAAGTGGATGTGTTCAGGACATCTTTATGAGCACATACACCTCAGAACGGAAAGACTTCCCTGACGTAGCTACGGTTTGGACAGGGAGTTTCGGCAGAAAGAACTGAGGGAAAGGCTGGAGGCAGGGGACTTACCACACTGTGTGCCAAAGTGGGTGGAAGGTCAGAGATCCTGGTTCTTTCTCGGAGGGGATGGGAAGAGGAGCAGTCCTTGTGGACTTCAAACTCCTCCCAGGTTTTCGGCAACAAAATGTAAGGTATTTTTCCCCACCGAGAAGGAAGGAAGGGGCCAGAGCCATGAATTGTGGAATAATAAAAGGCTTTATTGAGTACAGAGCATGCATCTAGCCCAATGAGGTTCCCTGGACCCGAGGAAAGATGGAGGCCAGGGAAGTCGCAAGGAGTGACCCATGTGAGAGATATTTAAAAGGTCCCTAGGGTGGTTGCGCTAATATGACGTGGTGAAATCTCACTGGCTGGCAGACGGTCGCTGTTTTCCAAAGGGTTCCTGGAAAGTTACTTTTGGCGCACTTGGTTGTGGGTGGCCCTAGCCAAAGTTCCCAGGCTTGAGCTTTCCCCATTATCCACGGACCTTACAGTAATTAATTAAAAATAAATAATTAAAATTTATACTTTAAAGAAATAAAATGTAAATTCTATTCATAGCCATAACCACAAGAAGAAATATAACTGTTATAATGAAGGGACTAAAGGAGAGAAAAATATATAAGAATTTAATTAGGCAAAATTATTCTGAACATTTTTTATCTTGCTTTTGACCTTAGGAGAAACTGCTGGAAAATATATACTTAATGAGCTATTATCTAGGTTCTTCTACCATATAATGTTTTCCAGAAAAAAAAAATTGGAAACGAATCAGAATCAAAACCTTAGTCAGAATATGTGGGGGAGGGGGGCACAAAGAAAACCAGATAGAAAGTGACAGAAGACAATTTGACTTTGGGTAAGGGGTATGCAACATAATCAAATGTCAAAATAATCTGGAGATGTTTTCTCTGAATATAAGTACCCTTATTTATCAATGTCACCGCATTAAAATTAATAAATTAAAATTTAAAAAAAGAATCTCAGTTAGAAATGAATTTTAGGAATAAATGTTAACAGACCAAATTGCTGACAATCAGCTTTTTTAAAAGATAAACTGCTCAAGATTTAATATGAATCAAGACTGAAGTTATCAGAGAAGTGCTGCAAAAGGTTTTTTTTTTTCCAGAGGTGGTTACTGTTCCTTCATTGCTCACAGTTTGGATTCAATGCAAGTCCTCGTCTGTGTGCTCTGTAAGTTCTCATCATTCTGAATCCTTGTGTGTCTGCTTCCTCAAGGCCACAATCCATTACATCTATCTCATCTCCGCTGCTGCTGCTGTGGTCATGGTTCTTTACAATGAACAATGCTGCCACACTCATTTGAACTTTTAAATCTGATCCAAAATGAAGGTTAAAAAATAATATAGAGGACAAATATTATGCAAATATGAGTTTAAGTAGGAGTGATTATCTTTTCAGCAGTTTCTTGGTTTTAAACCTTCATTCTCCACAAACACTAATTATGTACTTACCATGTTTGAACTACAATCTTGCCTCAAAAGTGAGTATAAATCAAAATGTCTGTCCCTGATCTTATTTGATATTATTTGAGTGTGCATGTTTGTGAGAGGGATATGAAAATTCTATTAGGCATTCTGTAATGTGTGAGCCCAAAGAACTCCAAGTAAAGCTGACAGTGGATATGTACCTGCTCATTACATTCATTAGTGTCACTAAAACCTACATCTTTACAAGAGTATATCAACTTGTGAAGGTAAAGATTTATTTGCTTCACTGTTCTTTTTCAAATTCCTTCAAATTACCAAGCACTTAATAAATATCAGTTGGATTAATAAATGAATCACCTCTGTGGGGGAATGAAAACCTAGAATTACAATGGCCATTTTAAGAAAGGTTCTAATTACAAAAGATCATTTAAGAATGCATTTCAAACCAATGTCCTTCAAATTGAACTAACAGAATGGTATACCTAATTAATTCACTTTCAAAAGGCTACAGAATTCCAAAATAGCTCCATTGAAAGATTTGATATAAAAAGCCAGTGAGGCCTTTGCCAGTTGGCTTAGTGGTAGAGTTTTGGCCCAGCTTGTGGATGTTCCAGGTTTGATTCCTGGCCAGGGCACACAGGGGAGACACCCCTCTGCTTCTCCACTCTCTTCCCTCTCCTTTCTCTCTGTCTCTCTCTTCCCCTCCCACAACCAAGGTTCCATTGGAGCAAAGTTGGCCTGGGTGCTGAGGACAGCTCCATGGCCTCTTCCTCAAGTGCTAGAATGGCTCCAGTTGCAACAAAGCAACACCCCCTGGTGGGTATGCTGGGTGGATCCCAGTTGGGCACATATGGGAGTTTGTCTTTCTGCTTCCCTGCTTCTCACTTCAGAAAAATACAAGAAAAAAAAAACTGGTAAAAAATTAAAAGACATCAGATGTACCTAAAATAAAAGATTGTAACACTGAAATGACTCTTACTGCTACCCTCCATTCTTCTTTGCTTGAGGTCTCATACTAGTATTTTCTTGTCTAAATTAACTTTCCACTCCAGAGAGACTACTACACAGTTACCTTTCAAAATAGGACAATCTGCGGCTACATGTGAGCCTCTTTGAATAACCTTGGTCAAAGGCCAAACTAAAAGTCATTATTAAAAAATTTCTTAAACTGAAGAAGATCCTTAGAAGATTTTGAAAATAGATTATTTTCTGAGATTAATGGATTTATATATAAAAAAAGCAATGATCTGATTGTACCTGAGCCCTTGAAAAAGGCTTTAAATTAAGACCTTAAACAATCATCAAAGTTAATGGCCTTATAGACTTTTCCACGTCTACCCTGGAAGAAATGTTCTTTATGGGCTGCCCCCTGAAGTGACAAGACTCTGAGGAATTTTCTGGTAAATTGCTATTATTGCTTATAAAGCCAATGGAACACTAAAATTAAATGAATAAAAACCATTGCAAAATTCCAGTAGATACTGGAACCTGCTGATGAAATTTGTGGAAAATTAGAAGACCCAGCCTAGGGTGAGAATTTTTATTAGCACCCACTCTCAGATCTCTGTAGTCCTTAGTAGAGAATGAAAAATGAAACTTTACATGGCCCCTTCTTTTTCAAACCTTAATCCATTTGTTAGAATGACATCATTTGCACCTCTTTGGGGACTCCTCTTACATCGAAGGAGGATTATTCAAATTTAGCAAAAATATTTTGTTTGTCCTGGTTGAAACATGACAAGATATTTAATTTTTTTTTTATTTAGCTCTGGTAAGAAGTTGGCCAAATTAAAACCTGATTTTAAAAGTTTAATGGAAACTTTCTAAAGGTTTTTTCCTCTAATCTAAAATAAAACTATGTACCCAGAGGAAGAAGAAAAAGCTTCTAATGCCTCTGTAGAAGGATCTACTAAAAGATTCCAAAATAAACAGTTCTAAATCTAGAACACAAAAATCTTCTAATTGATTAAAAACAAAAGCTCAAAACAAATGAAAGATTAAAGCAGTTAAATGATTGGATCAATCTTGATTTTCTCAAAATTGTTTTTGAGGGTTCATTATATACTTATAAAGTGGACTAGATTCTGAATTCTAGATTCCTCAAGTCTCCAAAGCAGTGTTTTCAATTTTCTCTCACTCTTCTGAGTTGAATTCATTAAGAACAAAAACAGCTCTTGAATTCTTTGGGAGAACTGGACCTGGAACAAGTGGGATTCAAGTAGAAACTCACACTGAATCATGGAACCAGGTTTCAAGTGGTATAAAAAGTGTCTTTTATTTATAAATTGCTAGCAACTTGAGAAGGCAGAGGACTCATATCCCAAAGAACTGGTGCTGTTTTTATAGGGTTTAGGGGCTGTTATTGATAATGCAAGGGGAAAAGTGCACACATTTAGTCCTGTAGACCAAGGGGAGGTGGTAGGCAAGATTGCTGGAGTGCCTCTGTGGAATGTCCTTTTGCCTTTACAAGAAATTATTGTAATTTAACCCCTTATAGTTTGTGCTCAGACAGAATGTATCTAGTGGTGGTTATCTTTCTCTTTAAGGTATGAATGCTTAGATTCTAGTAGACACAAGAACCTGCTGATGACAAAACTTAACAATGCTTTTTAAGTTATCTAAATATGCCCCCCAACTGTTCACAAACAAATTGAGACACCTCATTGGTCAACTCCCCTTATTTATATCACCAAATTATGAAGGATCTATCAGGAGGCTTTCATGACTCAAGATTCAGTTTCGTAGGCAAGTCCATACTTTCTGGATAGTAGTGAGTAATGATGAAGCTATAATCAGAAATCTTCCCTTAACTATTGAAAATATTGCAGAATCTGCTGCTAAAAAAATAGCTTCCCTATAAAAAAACTTAGACTTCTTGACCAAGGTTATTGTTTGATAATAAGATAGCCCTTGATTGGCTTTTAGAAGAAAGAAGTTTCTGTGCTGTTGTCAACACCACTTGCTGCACCAGAATTATCACTTCTGGAGAAGTTAGAACTCATCTACATAAAATTGCTGAATAAGCCACATGGCTTAAGAAAGTATCCCCTTCAACTGGGTCTTTCTTTGATTCTGAATGGAAGAACACTCTGACATTGGGAATTATCCTGAGTATAATAACCATGAGAGTCCCCTGCTATACTGTATGCTCTCAAAAGCTTTAAATGAATGTTTACAGCTGCAAACCAATAGCCAAGTGATTTCTCTAAGACTGGACACCTCCCCCCCAAAAAAAACAAACAAACAAACAAACAAAAAAAAAAACAAGAACAACCAGCTAAAAAATATTTGAATACCAGAGATTTAACAAGAAGTGTTATATCTTATGATTATCATGAAAGTCAGCAAAAACTGTAAGAATAGCACTAATAGCTTAAATTTTGATCTTATTTCTCAGTTAACTGAGAGTCTAAAGGAAGGAATTGTTCAAAAAGAGACAATAGGCCCAAAATGGAGTCACTTGTACTAATGTTTATATCACCAAACTAAGACTTAACACGTAACCTAATTGCAGTTTCAGCCTCTTCTTAGAATATACTTGAACTGGTTCATCTGGAATGCCATTGTCAACACAAGAAATATTGTAAAGGATTTCTAATATTGATCAATTAACAAATCTTCTTGTTGGACATCACTTTGATCACAAAGTTCTTTTGAGTCCCCTCTTCTGAATTAATTTTTTTTTTCTTTTTTTTGCAATCTGTACATCCCTTTTACTTTCACAATAACTCAACTTTGGTCCTTACTTGAATACTATTATGCAGCAAAAAAGGAAGGCTGGCAGTTTGCCTAGCCTGCCACATTCTCTTAGAATCTATACCCATTTAAGTTCACCCCAGCATATCACCTACAGTTCTCACTGCCCACACCTAGGTACTTTATCTATTTATTGTATGCAAATATAACATTTCATTGTGTTCTCCTCTGTGATGGTTTAAAATATGTTCACTATCCTTCAACATTCCTTCTTCAAAAGGTACATCCTAATTGTCCTGCCTTTTATTGTGGACTAAACTTAGTGACCCGTTTAGAACGGACTATGTCATAAACAATGCTGTGTGATATCCAAGAGTCTTGCTTCGTCTCTAGAATAATTCACTCCAGAGGAAGCCAGCTGTCATGTTTTAAACATACTGCAGTATCCCTGTGGAGAAGCCTACAGGGGAAGGAACTGAGACCTTCCACTGAAAACCATGTGGGTGAGCCAGCACAGAAACAGACCCTACAGACCTAACAGAGCATTGAAATGAATATAAACCTCACTGACATCTTGACCAAAAGCCCATGACATACCCTGAGACAGAGGACTCAGTTAAGCTGCTCCTGAGTTTCTAACATCAAAAATTGTTCAATTTGTTTGCTGTTTAAGCCTATAAGAATTGGGGTAACTTGTTATGCTACAGTAGATTACTAGAATATCTTTAAAAATAATTTTAAGCCCTGGCCAGTTGACTCAGCAGTAAAGCATCGGCCCAGCATGTGAAAGTCCTGGGTTTGATTCCCCATCAGGGCAAACAGGAGAAGTGCCCATCTGCTCCAACCTTCCCCTCTCCTTCCTCTCTCTCTCTTTCCCTCCTGCAGCCAAGGCTCCACTGAAGCAAAGTTGGCCTCAGGCGCTAGAATGGTTCTGGCTGCAACAACACCCCATATGGGCAGAGCATCATTCACTGGTGGGCTTGCCAGTGGATCCGGTCAGCCGCATACAAGAGCCTATCTATTTCCACACTTCTAACTTCGGAGAAATGCAAAAAAAATGTATTTTTTAAAATGAAATCATTAATAATTGATTAAAAGAGATGACAGATATAACATATTTATGTATATGTTAGGAAGCACAGTCATTGCTTCTTTTTGGAATATTTGAAGAACTATTACTCATTCAAATTTAGGGAACTTATTTCTAGTCAATCAAACACAATTTAATTTATAGTCATAATTGTAGCTATTTAGTTTAAGGTAAGCTTCTTTTTTCTATTCAATAAAATGTAGTAGTATACCCCCAGGACCCCCGCACATTCTTACCAAATACAAATTCCCACAAAAGATCACTTTGTTCAGCTTGACTTATTCATAATTTTCTAGCTGCTGAAATTTTGCATTGCCCTCATTTTCTACTTTTTCTTCAGAGTCATCACTTCATTTAGGTTTATGTTATGTTGAGAGTAAATCTATAACATTATTTGTTGTTTCTAAGTTCTTAACACTAAAATAATTATAGTGTTTACATTGGTTTCTTCTTTCTGATTTGTGTCTCACTTTTAAGATATGCTTTTTGTATATACACATCTGTTGCAATTTGACATACTTTAGAAGACATTACAATTATGTTTCATTTAACTAGATAATTTACAAATTTGGATTTGATAATTTAAGATAGTTATTAAAATTTTTAATACTAGAGGAAAGAATATGTTCTTCCTGCCACTTGTCCAAGGATAAAGTTGTATGATTATACCAAAGGATTTAAATGATTCTGTTTAAAATAGCATATAAGGATCAATACTGATATGTATTGGCAAACACAGTAAATACCAACAGACTAATTTTCACTTCTGTAAATTAGTTTTTCAAAACAATAATATCTAGAGGAAAATTTTGAAATACAGTGAAAATTACCAGATGATATTTTTTGTATGTGCAGTAACCTAGTTTCTTTTTTGCTTTGATATGACTATATATTTCTTTTCTGGAATATTACTTCACATATTTATATATATTTATATACTTACACTTTGGTTTTCTTTGTTCTTAAGATATGTAAAAATCACCATATTTATCCACTGAGTCATGTTAAAAATTTACTTTTACTATGCTATTTTTTTGTTTTATAAGAAATATTTACTTATTACCCCAATGTGTACAGCAATAAACTTAGAATAAAATTTAGATACTTTAAAGAAAAAAGCTTATTCCTTAAATAACTGAAAATATCTAAATTAATATTTACCATTTTTTGAATTAAATATCTGTTGTCAATTTGGTCATCTAAAACAAATTTCATTGAAAGTCATTTTTTACTATATTTTTAGTTAATAAAGAAGGCTCTGAAGGTTTGAATGAGAAGAAAGAACGTTTTATGTGATTCAATTGCTAAATGAATGAGACTAGAATATACAAGAATGAGACTAGAATGTACAAGAAGAATGAGGAAACTGAGAAGGAAAACAAGTTACACTGTAAAGCTGAGAGCTTCATTGGCTGTATTTTTAATTCATACAAGGACTTTATGAAATGTGAAAGAGAGAAAAAAAAACCCTCTGTGTCTGAAGTGGAAGTGAAGTATAAAAAAATGACCTTTTAAGAGTTTAGTATCTCAGCCCTTTGGCGAGGCTTGAGACTAAAGCTAGTAAGATCAGCAAGAAAACTGTTTATACAATAGCAATTGCAAAATGTGGGAGTGATAGCCTTGTTTCCTGTAAACATGATTTTCAGATAATGTGTTTATACTGCTTGTTATGCTTAAAGAAAACTTTAGTAGGCTGAGCTGTAGATGGTTTGATATTTTCCAAAACATCCATATGGTAAACAGACTACAAATTATTTTACTGAAATTAATTTCAAATTGAATCAGATAATTCCAAACTCATTGCCTATGAAGGCATACTTGTTATATAACAAAGTAGTAAAATAATTTGAAAAAAGTCATAAATGAGAGGTGATAGGTGATTTCATATTCATATTTTTTATTTTTACAAATATAGTTTTCTATTTAATATTCATCAATACATTAAAGATCCCACCATTGTCAATTATTTTCACCAAAATTTTAAAAGCAACCTTCTACTTTTTGGTCATCTATATTTCCCTCAGGATTGTACTGAAACAGTAATTGGTTGTCATCATAAGTATGTAAAACTAAAAGATTACTTCTAAAATTTTCTTCTAAAAAATTCCTAGGCCCTGGCCGGTTGGCTCAGCGGTAGAGCGTCGGCCTGGCGTGCGGGGGACCCGGGTTCGATTCCCAGCCAGGGCACATAGGAGAGGCGCCCATTTGCTTCTCCAGCACCCCCCCCTCCTTCCTCTCTGTCTCTCTCTTCCCCTCCCGCAGCCAGGGCTCCATTGGAGCAAAGATGGCCCGGGCGCTGGGGATGGCTCCTTGGCCTCTGCCCCAGGCGCTAGAGTGGCTCTGGTCGAGGCAAAGCGATGCCCCGGAGGGGCAGAGCATCGCCCCCTGGTGGGCGTGCCAGGTGGATCCCGGTCGGGTGCATGCGGGAGTCTGTCTGACTGTCTCTCCCCGTTTCCAGCTTCAGAAAAATACAAAAAAAAAAAAAATTCCTAATAGAACCCTTATATTAAACTTAGAGCATACAGCGATAGGACATATTTAAAAAAATTAAATTTCAGAAGGAGCCTACAAAAGATGGACATAGAAATGTCTGAAGAAATGATGAATAAGAATTATCCAAATCCAATATTAAAAACCCAGATAGTCAACAATCAAAAAGAACATAATGCCAGGAAGTTCAAAGAAAACACACCTACTGGTATTACCAGAAAATAAAATACATACCAATAACTTCAATGAACAGATACAAAATTCTAAGCAAAATATGAACAACTGAATCCAACAATATATAAAAAGTTAATACTACACAATGTGTGAGAATTCTTATCCTAGAGATTCACTTTGGTTTAACATTTGAAAATGTTTTGCTTTTGATTATGACAATAACTGGATGAAGTAGAAAAATTATGTTCACAAACTGATTAAAATTAATTAATCTGAGTCCTGGTCAGTTGCCAGTTGGTTAGACGGTCTTCCTGAAACACCAAGTTTGTAGGCTTGATCCTGGTCAGAGAACATGCGAGCAGTGACCAATGAATGCACAAAATAGAACAGCACATAAATGCTTTCTTCTTCCTCAATCTCTCTCTCTGAAATAAATCAATTAAAAATAGTTAAAAATTTTAAATAGTTTAATTATATGCAACAATTTAGTGATATAAGAAAAGAAACAAATATATACTTGCTCACAAAAATTAGGAAATATTTCAAAATGAATATGAAGCAATAAAAAAGCATTTGATATTTTTATTAAACAAGAACATCAAAAAAGTAAAAGAAAGTTGTTTGATTATGCAAATGAGATGCAAAGCCAACTTTTATTTCATTGGTGAAAATGCACTATACAAAAGGCTGAAACTGGCCCTGGCCGGTTGGCTCAGTGGTAGAGTGATGGCCTGGCGTGCGGAAGTCCCGGGTTTGATTCCCAGCCAGGGCACACAGGAGAGGCGCCCATCTGCTTCTCCACCCCCTCTCCCTCTCCTTCCTCTCTGTCTCTCTCTTCCCCTCCCACAGCCAAGGCTCCATTGGAGCAAAAGATGGCTCCTTGGCCTCTGCCCCAGGCGCTAGAGTGGCTCTGGTTGTGACAGAGCGACGCCCTGGATGGGCAGAGCATCACCCTGTGGTGGGCGTGCCGGGTGGATCGGGTCAGGTGCATGCGGGAGTCTGTCTGACTGCCTCCCCATTTCCAGCTTCAGAAAAATACACACACACACAAAAAAAAAAAAAAAAGGCTGAAAGTACTGGAGTATCTGTATGTAAAAGGCTGAAAGTACTGGAGTATCTGTATGTTCTTTGACCCTTTAATTTTTATGAGCAGTATAAATAGATATGGTCATATTGGTGAGAAATCAGACAATATGCAAGAACTTTTAAAGTATTTTCACTTTACAACAAAGTAATTTCAAGTATAGGTTGTAGAAAATAGTCTTATATATGGACATTTGTAGCAACAGGTCTGGATTTAAAGAAAAATACACTAAGGATACATCCACTAAAAGCAGAAACTCATTTGGTAATTTTCTTTGATCCTTTGTGTTTGCCCTTAATTTAATTGTTTATTTCTTTTTTATTGAAATGTTTGTCTTTTCTTTATATATATTATATTTTTCAGGAGTTCTTTATCAGTGTATTCTGACATACACTTTCCAAATATTACCTTCCTGTCTAAGATTTATCTTTAATTTTCTTTATAGTGTATTTAAATAATGTATGTACAGCATATAAGTATTATAAAAGAAAAAGCACAACTTTTTTTGGTTTTATGCTTTCCACTTTTTGAATCTAGTTTGAATATAATTCTTTGTATTTAAGTATAGAATAAGTTAGTGATACAATTTTATGTATATTTCCTTCCTCAATATTGAGAATAAATTGTTTCAAACTAATTTGTTCAAAGATCCATTTTCTCTCTGTACATTATTCAAGAGACTTCTGTCACATTCAAGGTTTTTACATAAGCAGTGAAAAACTTTTTTAAAGATTATTTTCATGAATTATTAAACCAGTTATTACCACTCTGGTAAGCACCATCTATTAGCCATCCTAAAAAAATCTCAATGCCATTGATCTGCAATCAAGTTTATTAGAAATGAATAAATAAAAGTAATCATTAAGTATAAATTAAAGCTTTAGCCATCTTGAGTCTCTTTATTTAAGGTAATGTTTAGGACTGATTTGTATTTTCTTTTGTTAAACTTGGAAACCTTCCCTCATAAAACCTAAATGCTAAACTTGAAAACTTTTTACCATAAAGCCTAAATGCTAAATTTGGCATATCATCATATATATACATTTAATGTTAGATACTATTTTATAATTCATCTCTTAATATTGCTAAAATTTTGATTTGTAGGTTTTTATTTTTTAACATTCAATAATATTACAAAAGACTGGTGTTTATATTTTCATAATGACAAAAAAGGGAGATTGGTTTCTATATTTATGGCAGTGTGTTATTTTATCCTTTTAACCTTTGTACAGTTTTGACATTTCCCTGAGGCTTACCTATTCCTGGGCACATCACTGTGGGCTGTGTTAAAGCTTTGTCAGTTGGCTTCATGTCTATTTAAAAAGTTGATTGAAATATATTATCATCAACGGTCAAGTCTTCTGTAATTAGGCTGCAACATCTGGAATCCCTGAAGGGTCTATGTTAAATGGTTTATTATTAATTTTGTATGTTAATAATGCAGAACCCTTTAATTTTATAAAGTGATTAGGGTTATTATTTTTGCCAAGACCTACATTACATGAAAAAGCAGCTATAAATTAAACATTTTTTTGTAATAGAATATTGATGTAATATAAATCCAACTTGAAGATGGTTATTAAAGTTTTAAAAATCAATTCAATGAGTAATGTTTAAATCAGTAGAGAATAATCTTGATTGGAAATTCAATCAATTAACTTTACTCTTTGAATCAGCAATGCCAGGTTTGTTATTTTTCAAGGTAAATACAAATTTTATTTAAGCAAGAAATTTAAAATAATATATATTCTACAAAAATAAAACAATATAAATAAACCAGTAGATTTTAATATTTTCCAAACATTTAATATTAGCCATATAATTACAATGATTATTTTTTATTTAGAAATTAAATTTAATGTTGTAACATTGATCCATAGGAACACATGGGTTTCAGTTGTACATTTCCATAGTTGTGAACTCTTCATTGCATGGTGTGCCCATCACCCAAAGTCAAACCACTTTTTGTCACCATATATTTTTAAGGCTAGTATTTTAGGAATGGCTATTAATGGCTCAGATTATGTTTTAACCACAAAGAACTATGGCAAAGCCATTACCAAGCTAAATATAAAATTGTAGTATGGAATATTTATTTTTGAATAAACACTGCTGTAGGATTATTTTATTTCTGTCAAGAAAATTTGCTTAGAAACTTTCAAGATCACCTTAAGAATATAACATAGTGTATTATTTCTGTAAATCACATTATTGTAACCATGATTCAGTTTAGAATAATTATCTCTTATTAGTATTTATTTATTAATTTATATTTTTTTTCTTTGTTGTCGCTCCTTTAGTTGTTCATTGACTGCTTTCTCATATATGCCTTGACCAGGAGGCTATAGCAGAACGAGTGATCCCCTTGCTCAAGCCAGCAACCTTGGGCTTCAAGCCAGCGACCATTGGGTCATGTCTGTGATCCCATGCTGAAGCCAACAACTCCTCACTCAAGCTGGTGAGCCCACACTCCTGTCGGATGAGCTGTACTCAAGTCAGCGACCTTGGGGTTTCGAACCTGGGTTCTCCACATCCCAGTCCAATGCTCTATCCACTGTATCACTTTCTGGTCAGGCTAGAATAATAATCTTTTTAACACTGCCTCCTCTGAACCATTCACATATTCATAATGTTAATTTATTTTTCTGAGTTTGTTCAGTATTATTTCTATTTGATATAATTTATTTACACACTGAATCTCCAAACCTCCTTAAGGTCAAGACCGTAGATATTTCACATCCATTATGCTGCGTCTGGCACAGGTTTAACTTTTTAGGTCACCCATTCTCTTTCTTTTGACTCTTCTCTAATTCGAATATGTCCAATAAATTGTCATAATTCAATGTAATTTAGTAGCTGCTGAGGAGAAATTCAATTTCTTTTATCTAGCATTCTCTTTTATTCTGAAATTTGAGATGTAGTTTCTTTTGTTATTAAATTCTTTAATACAGACTCTCATATTATTGAGAAACTCTAGTCTAAAGGTAGATGCAGCCAATATAATGTACAGAAAGAAAGAAAAGCAATAATGTGTATTCTAATATAAGCATGTCACACATAAGAGATGGTACCAACCCTTACTAATTTTCAACCTTAAATTATACCCAGAACTTGGGCACAATATGTCTTAAATACCTCATTTTCAAAATCTAGGATATAGTCTATTATGTCTATATATAGACAACCATCTGGTACACAATTTTTTTTAACACCTCAATTTAGCAGTCAGACTAATTTTATTTTTTTATGATATAACTATGACAAATTCATGATAACCTCTCACCAGCATTGTCATATAACTAAATTTTCAGAGCTATCCTCCCAAATATTTGGTCAAAAAGTCAAAAGTGTCACACTCCTCTTAACTCTCCTGTGCCTAAAATATGTTAAATACATAATATGAGTTAAATATAATTTTATAACAAGTCTAAAGATAATTAAAATTAGATTTTGGTGTATTTCCACATGACTGCTATTTTTATAAGTATAATTAAGGAATATATCTGCTGCAGAAGTACTTCCTGAAAAAGAATAACTGAGGCAAAATCTTATGGGTTAGAGTTTCATTGTGGAATGTAACGTCATCAAAACTGGATGAAAGAAAAGGCAATGGCAAAAGAAAAAGAGAACAAATACCAGAAAATGCATCACCCAGCTAGCTATGGTTCTCAAAACCACAGCTTATTGCTCCAGTTTGAGGACTTCTAAATATTGTCCAAGTGGCATTATCGCATCTGAAATCTTTCTTTTGGAATCTGATAGAGGGATTGAAACAGATTTCACCTTTATTAAATGCATGTATCAGTTCTTTTCCTGTGTTTTCTTCTCTGTGACTTCAGCAACAAAGAGTTTTAATGAGGAAAAATAGATTAAGGGCACATTGTGGAGGTTCTTAAATTCATGTAAGGAGCCTGTGTACTTCTATGTAAAGGAAAGACATGCATAAAAAGGGACAATTTTGCAATAAGAGAAGATATGAACTCTTTTGCATTTATGGGGAGGTGAAGCCATGGTGCCAGAGATGTGTAAGTTTAATGTTTTATTTGATAGTAAAAATTGAATTAACAAAAAACCTTTTCCTCTAACATGCTGCTTATAAAAATCCAAACTTCTTGGTTTAAAAATTTTACTATTTCAACAGATTTGTATATAATTAACACATCCTTTTCAATATGATGTTGAGATTTTAAATGAGTATTTTCATAATGTAAAAAATAGACTAGAAGAAACGATGATATCGGATCACTTACAGCAGAATGGTGGAACCTTGATAACATTATGCGGAGTGAAATAAGCGAATCAGAAAAAAACAAGAACTGCAAGAGTCCATACATTGGTGGGACATAAAAGCGAGAGTAAGAGACATGAACCGGAGTGTGGTGGTTACGAGGGGTGGGGGGAGGGAAGGGGGGAGAGGGGGAAGGGGAGGGGGAAGGGTACAAAGACAACTGGATAGAGGGTGATGGAGGACAATCTCTCTTTGGGTGATGGGTATGCAACAGAACTAAATGACAAGATAACCTGGAAATGCTTTCTTTGAATATATGTACCCTGATTTATTGATGTCACCCCATTAAAATAAAAATTTATTTATAAAAAAAATAGACTAAAATTACTTCATTTTTTTAGTTTCCCCAAAAAAGAAATTTATCAGTAATTCTGTTAATGCTGTTTAATAATTTTGTCATTGACTACTTAAATTAGAGACAATGACACAAAACTATGTTACCATGTTTGTTGTGTTGTTTGATTGATTTAAATAAAAAAAAAAACAATAGTTCAGTTTCCTCAAATGTCAAGATATCTTTCTTTGTTCCCAATTTAATAAGTTATTTGTGCTGGATAAATCATTAAAGTTTGCCGTTCATGATTTTGTTTATTTTTGAAGGAAGCTAATTAAAAGCACCTTCCCTATTGAAGTGGTAATCCAACTGAGAAATAAGTGAAAGTATAAGGGGATACACATTCAAAACATTATCTTAGTTACTGAAAATATTGATATAATAGAATGTAGCTCCAATGAGAAGAATTATGTATTTTCTAATTTCTCTAATTTAGGCAAATCATTATGATCCACTGATTAGCACAGCTGAAAAGACCATAGACACATATAGCCAAATTAACTCATAACTGAAAAATATTTAAGGTACAGTCTATGCAGTCAAGAAAGACTCCACATTAGAAAAATTAAAAAGAAAACATAAATATGCAAGATTTGTTTCTTTCTCACTCCAAATTCAGCAATTAGCTGGATTACTCTTCCAGTGGGTAGGATGGTGGAGGGTCATGGAAAGTGTTACCATTGTCAACAGCTGTAGTAGTACAGGAAAAAAAATCTGAGAAAAAATAATAAATACATTTAATGAAGATATATGAATAACATGTACATGTTACATTAAGTATGAGTCATTAACAATTATGAATTGAATAAAATATATGATAAATTACCTATTGATTTTTTGAGGAAACTAGAATGTCATGTAAATGTTATAGTTTATAAATGGTCAAGAGTGGTATAGTTTTGGGGAAATCTCACTGAAAGAAACACATTTACATTATTTTGACACGTTTTATGCATTTCTTATTTGAACATTTTGGACTATTGGTATCTCAGTATTATTCAAACTAATATAATTGAAAATTTGTGCTTACTAATAAAGAAGGTATTAATTCAACAAATTAGTATTTTATGGTTCACCAGATCATTATGAATTGAATAATAAATTATAATAATGTAAAAATAGTAGTTAGCAAAGAAAGTTTTATAATATTTTTAATTAAATTTAACTAAATTTGTTACTATTGAGATTTATATATTGTAAAAATTAACATTGTGGTGTTTGTTAATAAAACCAAAAAATTTATAATAAACAAATTGGAGGCTCACTTGAGTGGCTGTGACATATTCTCTACAATAGTACCTCCATTGGAGGAACAAGATTAATAGGAAAGAAGCACAGAATCAGCCATGACTATCCTGCTTTCTCAGGTTCAGAAGACTACTGAATTAACCATAACCCTCTCTTCTCTCCCTTAGTGCTTACCTTGCCTGCCTCATGTACAATTTTTTCAATAGTTACTCTTCTTACAGCTAACTGCAGCCAATTTTAACTAGTACTTTTTCTGTGCCTTTGATTTCATTTTCTAACTCCAAGCTTTTCTCTTACAATTGTTCCATGCTGGAATGCCTTATTTTTCTCCTCTCACTATTGAAATCAATGATTACAGGGGTAATAACTGGTTTTGAATCTTATTTAATTTAGAAAAAAATGACTTTAACTTTTTCTGATGATAATATGATGCTTGCAATGGATAAAATAACTCTGCCAACTACTTATTTTTTCAAAGAGGTCTTAGTTTGATAAATTATCTACTATTCAATAAATTTTAAACAAATGTTATAAAAGTAAGCAGAAAAAAATAATGTAATCTGAGAGAAAAAATTCAAATCATATAAGCAGGATATATTCAGCTTTCCTCATATTTAACAACCACTCTGGTCTTTATGTAAACATTCCCAATATGCTTTATTATATTATGATTTTTAAAAATTTAACTTTGCACTGCATCTAAGTATATGTTTGATTTTATTTCTCAGTGATTATATGATAATTATTCAGGAAATATTGATAAGCATGAGTGAATGTAAAACCTTTTTATGTGTATTTAGTTGAGTCTCTCTACAGTTCACTCAATTAACAAATGTTATTTCATGCCTACCCTATTCCAGCCACAGTTTTAGGTACTGGGGAACTAGTAATGGTGTTTACATCTATAGAGGAGAGAAGCATATACTTTTTGAGTTTATCTTTCCTTAAATATATTTGAAGTACTATAAATATTATCATACTCCATAATGCTAATCCTTTATTATGCTCAATAATGCTATCTTTTAAAAAACTTTAAACATGCTTAGCTTGAGCAAAGGAAACAGCACAATATATGCAGCTATCAAATGTTATTACTAAACCAAACTCACTGTATTTAGTACCTAAATTCATGAAACCTTTAATTTTTCTAGAAACTTTATCAAGTTAATGTTCAGGCAAGGAAAGGATGTAGTTTTATGGATATCAACTCCCTCAAGCAATACAGAATCTGGAGATTTTCCTGTTGAAGAAAACTGCAGCTTTGACTTTATTAAATTATAAATATAAATAAATATAGTTCATGACAATCATCCATGGAAGTTTCCTTCAGGCCGCTCCTCTGATCATGGAACACATGATGCAATTGGAACCGCTCTCCCATTCTCCTCCCTGCAAAGTTTCTTTTCTTTAGGATTCACTTGCTATCTCTCATAGTTCCTGGAGCTATGATCTTCCTCAGATTTTATTACCATTCCTCTCTACTTTTTCCATTTTAAATGGGCATAATAAACATTAACTGAACTTTGCATTTTGTTTTTGATTTCCTTATTGCCTTTACTATTTGTCATGGTTTACCGGAATGGGCATATCCACAAAAGTATAAATAAAAGCAAAGCCATAGAGTATAATTTTTTCAGGAAACATAAACTCAAATACTTGTTATTGATTATTATTTGCTTTTACTCTTTTTTTTAGCTGGCTGGAAAGCTTCCTTCTTTCCTTTCTTTTTTTCTTCCTTCTTTTCTTCTTTCCTCCCTCCCTTCTTCCCTCCCTCTCTCCTTTCCTTCCTTTCTGCCTTTCTTCTTTCCTTCCTTTCTTCTTTTCATGTTCAACCCAATTTCAACAAAACACTTAAACTGGATTCCACCAATGCCAATTCATTGGTTTCAAAGTTAGTACCAAAATGACAGAAGCTCAATATCCTGCATCCACATTGAACAGTTTTTTACTTCCAGCCTCTGTGCATTTGTACCTGCATTTTTCTCTCCCTGTTACATCCTTCAAGAGATACTTCTAAAGCATGATTATATCTTATGCCCACTACATGTCACTCTGTCTTGTTAAGTGTTTTATTATTTTTATATTGTTATCCCAGAGAACCATATTTTGTTTACCATAATTATCTGTCTCTCACTGAATATAAAGTAAATGAGAACAAGCACTTACCTGTCATGCTCCCAAGGAAAGAAAGTCTGGTACAAAGAAGATTATATGCAAATGTTTATTAAATAATTATAAAAACATTTTTTAGAATTACTAAAATAAAGTTACTGAATTTCTTTTAATTTTAAATCTTTTGGTAACACAAAAATAATCATTGCAAATCACTAATGCTATTATACTGTACTATTTTTTTTTCTTATGGAGCATGGTTTTTAAGTTTCTTAAATTTAGAAAGCCAAAATTGTAGGGAGTTATTTGGATATTTTAGAAGAAAGCACTGGTATTCATACAGGGTTAGACAGAATTAGGTTTACATTGTTTGTATGGAAATTAATATAATAATTGATAAATAATAATACAAGTATAAACTCTGTTTTGTGTACTCAAAACTGTAAACCCACTTTACCCCACCCTGTATATCTTGTAACAGAAAAAGTCAATACTCTGCTGTGTAGAAAGTGTGCTCTTTTGAGTGTTTATAAAATGTAAAGAGAAATGTAGATAAGGGTTTAGGAGAATTGGAAACACTTTACCAGCCATATCAAAAACGTCACCTTAATGACCTAATTATCAAGTAAGTCTTCCTTGTTGATATTGTAAACTTTTCTGTTTGTTTTTATTTTTATTTTTTGCATTTAAAAAATAAATTATTTTTAGAACAGTTTTAGGTTTATAGAAAAATGATATCAAAGTTCTTATGTATTCTAATGTATAAGTAGTACAAATGTTCCTGTATGTCCTCGTGCCTTCTGACCATCCAGAGTACGAGCAGTAAAAGAACTAATTTCAATTAGCATGTTCTACTTGTTTCTATAAATTGATTATCAAAAAAACATGATTTTAAGTTAATAAAACTGTAACTGGAACTATTGATAATTTCATTTTTTGAAAAATAACTCTCTCCTGAGAGTCAACAAATATGAAAAAAACTCATTACTCAAAGGGTTAAATTTTTTTATTATAAATATCTTATACTAATATGGTACATTTGTTACAATTAATGAACCACTATTAATACATTTTTTCTAACTAAAGTTTATAATTCATTTTAATTTTCTAATTTTTTAATAAATTATCTTGTTTCTGTCTAAAATCCCATCCAGGATCCGACATTATATTTAGTTGTTAGATCTTGTTGGGCCCCTCTTGGCAGTGACAGTTCTGACTTATCTTGTTTTGATGACCTTGACAGTTTTGAGGGGTACTGGTCAGATATTTTGTAAAATATCTCTCAGATGGGATTTGATTGATATTTTTCTCATGATTAATTTGGGTTATGAATTTTTGAAAAGAAGACAAACATAGAGAATTATTTCATCACATCATATAAAGGGTGCAAACTATTAAAATCTCCTCACTGTTAGTATTGTTCTCGATTACCTGGCAGAGAGACACTTGCCAGATTCAGTAGGGAGGAGATATGTTCCACCTCCTTAATGCCTGAGAATTTATAAAAATTATTTATAATTTTTCAGCATAAGAGATATTTTCCCACTTACTTATTTAATCACTTGTTTTTATCCATATGGATTTAGGAATATTTATTTTATACATTAGGTTATAGTTCAGATGTGTCATATATTATGTTGTTCAAATTTTTCCAGCTTAGTATTGGTAGTTCTCTCAGTTGGTTCCTATAACTTTTTGACATACACTTTTCACTCTTGTTTGGTTTATATTGCTCCAACCTTCTATTTTTAAAAACCTGAATCTTTATATTTATTTAATGTGTGTTTCTAATACACCACATATAGTAGGTCCTTGTTTGTTTATTTACTCTGGAAATGTCTGTCTTTTAATTAGTTACCATTCACATGTAAAGTAATTTTTGATATATTTGGATTATATATGGTGATGTAATTGTTTACTCTTGTTATTTTTTTAAGGAAGAGTATATTTATATAACAGTTGGAAATTCATAGAAAAATTAAAAAACTGGTACTGAGATTTTTCATACACCCCCTGACCCCACTTATACACAACCCCTTCCATTAGCAACATCCCTCACCAAAGTGATATGTTCACTATAAGTTATGAACAAACTTTGATATATCATAAACCCCAGATTATATAGATTACACTATAATTTATTCTATAAATATGGACAAATACATAGCATGTATCTCTCCTTATATATCGTACAGAGCAGTATCTTAACCCCTAAAATTCATCAGTGGTCCACCTATCCCTCCCTTGGCCCACAACACTTGGTGACCACTGATCTATTTATGCCTCCACAGTGTTGTTTCTGTCCCCTTCCCTTTCCTGCCTTCTCTGGTTTCAATTGAGAATTTTACATGCTGCCATTTTATGTCCTTTAAGCATATAAAAATACCTTTTTATATATTTTTTAAAGATTGCCTTTAAGCTTGTGATATAAATTTTTAAATAAAAAACACATTCAAGTTTTATACCACTTGACCTGCAGTGTAGGTATCTAATTACAGAATATTTCTAATTCTTCCCTTTTATCTGCTATAATATCAATCCCATTCATTTCACTTTCCCACATGCTATCATCGATCTGTAAATTCTTATTTTTATTACTTTATACAGGTCATTTTGGATGGATTAAGGATAAGAATAATCAAAGATTAGATCTTATCTTTATTAATTTCTTTTCCAGCATTCTTTTCTTCTTTATATAGATCAAAATGTCTGACCTAAATAATTTTAGGTTTGCCTATAAACTGAATGTTTCCCCTCAAAATTCCTATGTTGTAACCTAATTCTCACTTTGATGGTATTTAAAAGTGCTGCCTTTAGGAGTTGATTAAATCATGAGGGCAGAACTGTTACTAATTGGATTAGTGCTATTGTAAAGGATGCCCAGTGACCCCTTCTCCTTTCCATCTGTTGGGACAGAGTGAGATGATGACCTTCTGTGAACCAGAAAGCAGGCCTTTATTTGATACCTAATCTGTAGAGCTTTAATCTTAGATTGTTCAGCCTCTAAAATTGTGAAAAATAAAATTCTGTTGTTTATAACTAGCCAGTCTATGATACTCTGTGATAGCAGCCTAAATAGAGTAAGGCAGAAATTAGTACTAAGAGGAGAGGTGTTGTGATAATGAATCGCTAAAAATGTGGAACTGACTTTCACACTGGGCAATGAGTAGAGGTTGCATGAGTTTTTTGGTGCACATTAGAAAAAAGTCTACTTTGCCATGAGTGGACCATTAAGAGTAACTCTGGTGAGAGCGCAGAAATAAAAGAGTTGTAGTGAATGTCTCAATCTTCTTAGAGAATACCTAAGTGATTATGAACAAACTGTTGGTAATAATATGGATAGCAAAGTTCATTCAGATGATATTTTAGATGGAAAAGAAGAACATGTTATTGAAAACTGGGGATGGGGTTGAAAGGGAAAATATTCCTTGTTATAAAGTGGCAAAAAAACAAAACAAAACAAAACAAAACAAAAAAACAACTGTAGAATTATGTTCATGGTTTAGTGTTTTGTGGAGAGTAAAACTTATAGAACTTGCAAGTGATAAAAATTTGTTATTTGGCTGAGGAATTTTCTAAGCAAAGTATGAAAGGAGCAGACTGGTTTCTCCTAACTGATAATCAGTAAAATGAAAGAAGAGAAAAATGATTTAAAGACAGAATTGTTAATCAAAAGAAAAGTAGAACTTAGAATTTGAAATGTTATCAGCCTATCTACATTGTGTTCAAACTACCATTTGGTGAGGAGATTAGGGTGGAGGATCCATTTAAACTGAAGTCAGAAACTGTAATTTAAGACAATAAGAGCATGATCCTTAAGGCAATATAGAAATTATTGGGCTATCCTTCCAAATATAGGCCCAGGGTACAAGAACCGTAGGAGCAGAATGTTTTCAAAGATGGGGTGCCATAGCCTGTGGAACTTCTGGGTTCATGAACCAGAGTTGCCTCACATCCCAGGCTCTGCTCCCTGTATTCTGATACCAAGGTCCTGGGCCACCCCACGTGTGGCTTCGGCAGCCTTGGTATGGTATGGTCTTCACCGAAAAGTGTTGTAGGGGCATAGCTTCTTTCACTTAGACTTTAATGAGCAGGAACTCCCAGAAAAGCTGAGAGCTCAGGGACCCCAGGCCAAGAAAGTCACAGGGCTCAGGCAGAGAATTGCTTTGGAGGAAAGGCACCCAAACCTGTGGAGGCAGGGTTACCTGAAACCATAGGGAGCCAACCCTTGCCTGGCAAAGCTGTGGAGGCCAGACTCCAGGGTTTTCAAAAGGCAAGAAATCTGCCCCCACTGGACCTGGAGCTCAGAGTATCAAGCCAGAGAATTATTCTCAATACTTAAGGTTGGAAAGAATTTGCTATATTCATTTTTGAACTTGCTTGAAATCTGTCTCCTTTTTTATTTCCAATGTCTTCATTTTTAATGGGAATTTTTATCCTATTTCTCTTACCATTGCACTTTGGAAACACATTAGATAGGTTGTCATACCAATTCTAACATGTGCCTTGGGAGGTTTCCTCCACACCAACAGACAATAATTGAACATCAGCTGGGCTTCTACAACTCAATTCAATGTAACTTAATTCTGACACCATCTACCTGGAGATAGCATCAGATTCCACAGGTTAAAGGTTCAGTTTCTCAAGACTGCCACCCTACCCCAGTTTATATAGCAATCTCACATTGTTACTTGGGCTTCTGATCAACTGTCTATAAATTAGAGCAGGGGTCGGGAACCTATGGCTCGCAAGCCAGATGTGGCTCTTTTGATGGCTGCATCTGGCTCGCAGACAAATCTTTAATAAAAAAATAATATTTAAAATATAAAACATTCTCATGTATTACAATCCATTAATTTCCTACCACTCATGTTCATGATTGTGAGTTGCTGGAGCCAATCACAGCTGTCCTCCGGGACAACACCAAATTTTTATTGGATAATGCCTAATGTACATGGGTCATTGTATGGCTCTCACAGAATTACATTTTAAAATATGTGGCGTTCATGGCTTTCTCAGTCAAAAAGTTTCCCGACCCTTGAATTAGAGGTTCCTATGAACTCTTCCTTGGGTTTCATTACTTTGCTAGAGTGGCTCACAGAACTCAGAGAAACATTTTACTTAATAGAGTTCAGTTTATTATAAAAAGAGTATGACACAAAAACAGCCAGAGCAACAGTGCATTTTTCTCAAATCTTCCAAGGAAACACCTGAAGGGTTTCTAAAGACGAAACAAATGAAAGTATGGAAGTCTTCTACGTCACTGAGCAATATCTTGTTATTTATACTCAGCCTCCAGCAATTTGTCAAAATTACCAGTTTAGTAGATCTTGGGTATCACCCTCTGAATTTATTCTCTCTCCAGATTTCAGGATGACAATTTGCCCTGTGACCTCATTTCTCTAATGAGTCCAAAGAGTCATTTATTTTCCTTTGTTTTAGCTTCTTCTTATTGTAAGGACAGGAGTAGTGACTTTTAAGTTATTTGTTGAAACTGAAACCATAAATCTACAGTTCTCTTTTACATCATCCTCTGTTTCTCATTCTTCTTCTTGACATTAATAATATTGAATAAAGTATATAGCAATAATTGTGGATTCTGAAAAAAGTCCTATGTTTTCTTGGATTTCAATTAACTTAGTAAGAGGGATGGAGAAAACAGTTTTATTTCCTATAGGCACACATTTATACCTGAAGACATAACATAAAATGTAAATTGGTGCTTGGACAGCTTGCACAATAGAAAGGTCATAAACTACAACCTCTAACATAATTAAAGTCAGGAAATTTATGAATCAATTAAAAAGGGTGAAAGGAGTTGCTGCTAAGATATATATACACACTTAAATAGTAGTTACAGAAGTGCACATATGCTTCTACTTGAATTAATTATGATTAGATAGTTATTAAGTTGATTTGATTTGCTCAATATGTGTCTTGAAAGACAAGACACAAATTAATATACAAAGAAAAATCATATAGGACAGAAGTAGTTTTTAAAAGTCTATCTTGATATTTCTTGTTTAGCTTAAAGAAACTTCTTTTAATATAATATCTTAAATTATCATTAACATTAACCAATAATCTGCTTTCAATCAATAGCAGCTGCTGCCTGTCTCTCTACATTATTCATGTATACTTTAAAGTACTTAACAAATATGTTATTATCATTATCTGTAGCATGGACAGTATCTTCTACAGGGACCTACCACATGATAGACACATGCCAGGGAAGGAAAGGTCAGAGGAGGGTATGAACAACATAACCAGTGCTATGAAAGGTCAGGAGGGCTAAACCTCTTGACCAGAGATACACTAGAAAAGGAAAGGTAACACTTGACAGTCCTATTACTAATGGAACACTTATTGGATTTATGGAAAGATTCCAGAGTAGGCGTCCCCAAACTACGGTCCGCGGGCCGCATGCGTCCACCCTGAGGCCATTTATCTGGCCCCCGCCGCACTTCCGGAAGGGGCACCTCTTTCATTGGTGGTCAGTGAGAGGAGCACTGTATGTGGCAGCCCTCCAATGGTCTGAAGGACAGTGAACTGGCCCCCTATGTAAAAAATTTGGGGACCCCTGTTCCAGAGGATGAGTGACTAAAGACTAAATTATATAATGTTTATGAGGATGTTAGTGTGATTTATAAAAAGCCATACATCCATAGATTGATGGGTATAAACATATTCTTTTAAATACAGAAACATTTTGACCATGTTTGCTAAAGACTTTCAAGTCTTACACGACAAAATATATTTTAATTTCAAGAGTAAAATTGGAAATTCTACTTTGGTTAATAAATCTTGCAATGGCTGTATAGTTTATGTATCATGCATAAAACATATTAGCTCCTGACACTGATTATTAAAGTCAGATATTACATCTGATTACATTTAATTATTCAGAATTACTGTAGCATGTAATAAGAAAATTCCCAGTAAAATTAGAAACACAGCAACATCTAAAGAAAACTATTTATCAAATCTCAACAGCAATTACAATATTTTATAAGCCTTTCTATATTCTGATGGTAGATATTTTTAATTATTTACTGATTGCCATTTGGGATAGATAAATTTTCTGCTTTTGTAAAATCAACATGTAAAGGAATTGCCATTTTCCATCAAAAAATATTTTTATGCTATATAATTAATTGCAAACATTTACCGTGACCCATCATAATAAGCTTTATAATGTTATTTAGTCTAAATACAACTCACCTCTTCTCTATAGGAACACTATACACAGTTCTTAAACAAACCCACACTTGCTAATATGACATATTACCTTGTGCTTCTTTTAATAACACTCTATTTATTACTCCTGACACATGTGCCCTTTTTGAAAGTGAAACATGAGTACTATGGTAAAAATATAATAGTCTATAAAATAAGCTACAAGATTACATTTTTAATGTTATAATATAAACAAATTTATATTTTACTGGTTGGAAGAAACTTATGAGTATAAGTTTTATAGTATTAATTCATTGTTTTTATATTCAGGAGCAAGTTTATCCTTAGCAATAAAGTAACTTTTTATCCAGCCACTATATTGTAGTACCCATGTTACATTATTATTGATTATATCAAAATCTTACTTTATGTTCTTAATTTCAAATGACTTGAATTGCCTTCTTTTAGGCAAGCCTTAAACCACTAATTTGATGTTAATTCTCAAAGAAATGCATAACAACAGCAAACTCTTGAAATGCATAACAACAACAAACTTTTAAGATCTATTTTTGGGTTAAATCTTATTACATAGTCTTGCTTTGTGAAAAAAAAAAACAAGATTTTACTGACATTAATCTCTTACTTTAGCAAATAGCTAACAGATTATAGTTAGGATATAAAAGAGGATAGCAATGAATTTACTTGTGATTTAATATTGGAATATTTGTCATTCACTGGACTGGTACCTAGCTTTTTTTTCGGGAGAGTAAGTCCATTTTGTCAATGTAAACTTGGCATCCTCTTCACCTGGAGATTTTGATCAATAGAAACTAGATTTAGAGTGTCTTTCTTCTCAGTACCAATTCACCATTTATTTTCCTCTCCTATGTGGTTCCTCTGTCAAATATATTTCACAGGAACAGGTATTTTACAAATGAGGACCTAAAGGCCCTGAGATTGTGAATTATACTTTGTGATTTCACATAGCTAGAAAACTCCTGTATGGAAGCCCAACATTTTGAATTTAAATGTGAGGAATTTTAGCCAATAAATAATAATATATTTTGATTCTGTTGGGCTGGTTAGAAAAATTTGGTAGAAAATCACATTTCATTAAATCATTAGAGTTTTACTCTAAAATAAAAAGATAACTTGATTTTCTAAGCTAAAGCTGAGGTAGCAAATTTCACAAACTTCATAATATATTTAAGGGCAACATTTTGTATGTCTCATTCTTTAATTATTGGGGGAAAAACTTAATATTCAGAAATTTCCTGGAAAACTTATGGCAATTCTAAGAGCATGATGGTATATGTTCTTATTCTGTTCAATATTAAAATGCATTATTATTACAGACTTACATTAAAATTAATTAGTGTTGTAAGGATAATATCAACTCTCAATGTTAAACTAGCCAATTTCAAACAGTATTTATTTCTTAAATTTAATATATGTTATGAAATCACAAGTAGATTGCCACCAGAGTGATCTTTGATGGAAATTAAGGAAACACTAAAATTTTGTTTTAGCTATCACAAAAGCTTTCCCATAAAAGTGTTGATGTTGCCACAATGACATGCCATTACAGCAGGAAGAAAAAAAGAAGAAAAAATACTTTTTAAAACTATTCCCCCTGGAGTCTTATAAGTTACACATGAGAAACATTAATAGGGTTATTTAGAAATATTATGAACTGTCGTATTTCACTTCTTAAGAACATGAAATGGCCATTTTTGAAAAGGTGGGAAATGGTGTTGTTTCATGATTAATGGAGCATTCAGATCATGGAAAATAGAGAAATAGGAAATATGTTTCTCTCCTTTTATGTTCATTTTATTCATAAAAGTAGATCTAATATTAAAATACTGTTTCTATAAATCTACTGCTGAGTCAATATGTCTTTTTTTTTAAAGGTGAGAAATGACAAGTTACTGCTCCAATGATAATCTAATGAGTCTTTAATGAAATTTGAGTTTATTATTATCATCAAATTATACCAGCAATTTAAATATCTCTGCTTAGTATAAATAAATACTATCCATGCAAAATAAATAATAATTCTAGTTATAGTCATATATTTAGGTTTTTAAAATATCTATAGAGAGATGACGTCACAGTGATGGCGCGGTAGGAAGCGATACCGAAAATCTCCCCATAAACTCAACAAGTTCTTCAACCAGAAACAGAAAAACCTATCCTTGGAGTCTTCAGATGCTTCACAACACACCCGAAGGTAGGATCGAGCGAAAGATTGGCTAAATATATGGTCAAACCCCGGGGGAAATAAGGAGTAAGAAATACTCCGCCTTCCTCTCTAATCCAAACAGGATGGCTTTCACTGAGAACTGAGAATATAGAAACTAAGGCGGGCATAGGGAGTGAATAGATCCAGGCCGCGGTACAAACAGCCAAACCAGGCTGTGGCACGGAGATCCAAGCCGTGGAAAAACCTGGGCAATTCAAGCTAACACGCGCGCCAAACCCAGACAAAGAAAGACAAGTGGGGCAGCCATTTTCCGCATCTCCTGGCTGGCGCACGCGTGGTTAGTGGGCAAGAGATTCCTACGAACACTTCAGGGGTGGGCGCAGTCCGTGCTAACCCACAGAGAAGCAGAGTCAGAGGCCTCTGTGAGGGCAAAAAGCAGCATCTCCTAGGAGCCCCAGCGCCCTGAGGGGACCGGGCATGGGGAGGGAGCTGGAGCCAACTCCAATGGCGGAACTTTTCTGTGTGGGAGGAGGGCTTTCTCGGAGCGAGAGGCGTCCCGCCTGAGACTCATAATCTGGTCAGCGCCCATGCACGGAGAGTGTGCAGGAGATTCCTCCGAACTCCTCAGGGGTGGGCGCCCGTGTTTTCCCTCAGAGGAGCAGAGTCAGAGGCCTGTGAGCGGGCCAGGAGTGGAAGCCCCAGCGCCTTGGGAAAGCCTCACGGGGACAGAGCGAAAGCCAATTCCAACCCAGTAACTTTTCCTTGTGGGCAGAGGGCTTTCTCGGAGTGAGAGGCGTCCCGCCTGAGACTCAGAATCTGGTCAGCGCGCACGCACGGAGAGTGTGCAGGAGATTCCTCCGAACTCCTCAGGGGTGGGCGCCCGCGTTTTCCCACAGAGGAGCAGAGTCAGAGGTCTGTGAGCAGGCCAGGAATGGAATCTCAGGCAGCCCTAGCCCCTTGGGAAAGCCGCACGGGGATAGAGCGAAAGCCAATTCCAAAGCTCGATCTTCTCCGTGTGGGTAGGGATTTCACTCGAAGTGTGACCTGTCTGGTCTGACATCCTGGTGGGTGCGCACGGAGAGTGGGCAAGAGATTCCACCAAACGCCTCAGGAGTGGGCACTCGAGTTATCCCACAGAGGGGCAGAGCCAGAGGTCTTTGAGTGGGAGGAAGCCACGCCTGATTATGCTAGCAGCTCTGACTGACTGAGCCTTACTCAGAGCCCTGTGCTGAGTGGGAATAGAGTGGGGAGTTGCCAGCTCTTTGAGACTCTTACTATCCAGGCAGGGGCAGCAGCAACCCCATAGCTGGATTATCAGGCTTCTAATTGTGGAAGGAAAGACTAGGAGAGAGGCTCCAGGAACACTCTCACAGTGAGAGATCCTCTCACTGTTGGAGCCTATAAACACTAATGAGCCTCGACTGCCAACGAGACTGAAGCCCAATACATGACATTGCCATAGAGAATTATCAACTGCAAACCTCTTCCAGAGCGTGCCACAGGGGCAGAACCCGGGGTACAAAGTCACCAACCAGAAAGACAGAAAAGAAAAAGCAAGACGACAACCTCTCAAAATCAAGAATAATCTGCAGACTTTATAACCTATCCCATTTTATTATATTTGTTCATCTGTGTCTCTTTTCTTCATTCTTGATTTTTTTTTCTACTCCAATTTGGTCATTTAATTCTCTCTCAGTCTTACTCTCGCCTCTCTTTGAACTACACTAGCCATAAGTGTTACATCTCCCATTATCTTTTCTTTCCTCCTCCTTTCTCTCTATGAGGGTTGCAATCCAAAACCCCTAACTCTCTCTTTCTCTCTCCTCCTTTTTCTTTTTTCTTCTTTAAGTGGTTCCATCTTCTCTCTCTCTCTCTCTCTCTCTCTCTCTTTTCTCCCTCTATATTAGTCTCTTCCTCTCTCCTTTACGTCTTCTCTCATTCAAACCTCAATAACGAACAAATTATCTTATCTGGGACTCAAACTTAAGTTTGTGGCATTTTGGAGGGTTTTTACTTCACCTTTTTAACACATTAGCAGTGCTCCCATCCCTGGCTCTCCATTTTACCTAGTTCTTGTTCCACTAAATACAATAGTAATTTTTTAATTTTCCACCCCTTTTTCCTGTTTCCCTCTTATTCCTCTCATCATAACTCTGAGTCAGCCAACACCTAAAAGCAAATCATTTTATTCTTGACCCAAATTTTTTCCTAATTTGCTTTTTGTGGGTCTATACTGCTCCCCCCCTTTTTTATATATAAATATTTTTTTCTTTTATTTTTTTTTCTTTTTTGTCTTTTTCCTTTACCCCTATATTACTTCTCCCCAATTCAGGCCCTCCGCTACAGGTATTGTTTGTTCTATTTAGTACAATATAATTCACAGTTCATCACAAGATTTTCTCAAAAAAGAGGGGAGAGGAGAGGAGAAGAAAAAAGGAGGGGAAGGAATTATTCCTTTTTTTTCCTCAAATTTTTATCTTATTTTATTTTTCTTTATTTAATGATTAATTTTTAAAAAAAAACGCATTTTTTTTTATTTTTATTTTTTTATCCTTTTATTCCTTATAAAATCTCATTAATACTATCAAGAAAACCACCCTCAGATGCCATTAAAGAAGAGAAAATCGAATATCATGGATACAAAAGAAAGAGAGGTAACACAGAGAGATGAGGAAAAATCTATGGAGAAAAAATTTAAGATATTGGAAACCTTGGAGTTAAACGACAGAGAATTTAAAATAGAAATCCTAAAAATACTCAGAGATATACAAGAAAACACAGAAAGGCAATTTAGGGAACTCAGAAAACAACTCGATGAACACAAAGAGTATATCTCCAAGGAAATTGAAACTATAAAAACAAATCAATCAGAGATGAAAAACTCAATTCATGAGCTGAAAAATGAGGTAACAAGCTTAGCTAATAGAACAGGCCAGATAGAAGAGAGGATTGGTGAAATAGAAGACAAGCAACTTGAGGCTCAACAAAGAGAAGAAGAAAGAGATTCAAAAATTAAAAAAAATGAGATATCCCTACAGGAATTATCTGACTCCATCAAAAAGAATAACATAAGAATAATAGGTATATCAGAGGGAGAAGAGAGAGAAAATGGAATGGAGAACATACTCAAACAAATAATAGATGAGAACTTCCCAAGCCTGTGGAAAGAACTAAAACATCAAATTCTAGAAGCAAACAGAACTCTAAGTTTTCTTAACCCCAACAAACCTACTTCAAGGCACATCATAATAAAATTGGCACAAACCAACTGCAAAGAAAAAATTGTCAAGGCAGCCAGGGAAAAGAAGAATACAACATATAAAGGAAGGCCCATTAGATTATCATCAGATTTCTCAACAGAAACTCTACAAGCTAGAAGAGAGAGGACCCCAATATTTAAAGTCTTGAAAGAGAGGAACTTTCAGCCACGAATACTATACCCATCAAAGCTATCCTTCAAATATGAAGGAGAAATAAAAACATTCACAGGTACAGAAAAGATGAGAGAATTTATAACCAGAAAACCCCTACTCCAGGAAATACTAAAGGGGGTTCTCCAATCAGATACAAAGAATAAAAAAACAACAACAACAAAGCCACAAGTAAAAGCTCCAAGAAGAACATAACAAAACCAACTTTAAACTGTGACAACAATAAGAAAGGGGGGAGAGGATGAAGATTAACAGTAGCAAAGGGCGATGGAGGGCAAAAGTACTCACAAAATAGTGCACTACAATGAACAGGGTAGGAACCCTTTTCAGTACTTAATGGTAACCATCATTGAAAAAACCACCACAGAAGCACATGATTTAAAAAAGATAGCAACAGAGGAAAGATGTATGGAACACAACCAAATAAAAACAAAAGATAAAAAAACGAAAGAGAAGAATCAAACAACGCACAAAACTAACAGAAAGCAATCTATAAAATGGCAATGAGGAACTCACAAGTGTCAATAATTACACTAAATGTAAACGGATTAAACTCACCAATAAAAAGGCACAGAGTAGCCGAATGGATCAAAAAAGAAAATCCAACTGTATGCTGCCTACAAGAAACTCATCTAAGTAACAAGGATAAAAACAAATTCAAAGTGAAAGGCTGGAAAACAATACTCCAAGCAAATAACATCCACAAAAAAACAGGCGTAGCAATACTCATATCTGATGAAGCTGACTACAAGACAGCAAAAGTACTCAGAGACAAAAATGGCCATTTCATAATGGCTAAGGGGACACTGAATCAAGAAGACATAACAATTCTTAATATATATGCAACAAACCAAGGAGCACCAAAATATATAAGACAGCTACTTATTGACCTTAAAACAAAAACTGACAAAAATACAATCATACTTGGAGACCTCAATACACCGCTGACGGCTCTAGATCGGTCATCCAAACAGAGAATCAACAAAGACATAGTGGCCTTAAACAAAACACTAGAGCACCTGGATATGATAGACATCTACAGGACATTTCATCCCAAAGTGACAGAGTATACATTTTTCTCCAGTGTACATGGATCATTCTCAAGAATTGACCATATGTTGGGCCACAAAAACAACATCAGCAAATTCAGAAAAATTGAAGTTGTACCAAGCATATTTTCTGATCATAAAGCCTTGAAACTAGAATTCAACAGCAAAAAAGAGGGAAAAAATCCCACAAAAATGTGGAAGCTAAACAACATACTTTTAAAGAATGAATGGGTCAAAGAAGAAATAAGTGCAGAGATCAAAAGACATATACAGATAAATGAAAATGATAATACGACATATCAGAATCTATGGGATGCAGCAAAAGCTGTGATAAGAGGGAAGTTCATATCACTTCAGGCATATATGAACAAACAAGAGAGAGCCCAAGTGAACCACTTAACATCACACCTTAAGGAACTGGAAAATGAAGAACAAAGACAACCCAAAACCAGCCGAAGAAAGAAGATAATAAAAATCAGAGCAGAAATAAATGAAATAGAGAACAGAAAAACTATAGAAAAAATTAATAGAACAAGGAGCTGGTTCTTTGAAAAAATCAACAAAATTGACAAACCCATGACAAGACTTACCAAGGAAAAAAGAGAAAGAACTCATATAAACAAAATCCAAAATGAAAGAGGAGAAATCACCACAGACATCATAGATATACAAAGAATTATTGTAGAATACTATGAAAAACTTTATGCCACTAAATTCAACAACCTAGAAGAAATGGATAAATTCCTAGAACAATACAACCTTCCTAGACTGAGTCAAGAAGAAGCAGAAAGCCTAAACAGACCTATTAGTAGAGAAGAAATAGAAAAAACCATTAAAAACCTCCCCAAAAATAAAAGTCCAGGCCCAGACGGCTATACCAGCAAATTTTATCAAACCTTCAAAGAAGACTTGGTTCTACAGAAAGTCTTCCAAAAAATTGAAGAAGAAGCAATACTTCCAAACACATTTTATGAGGCCAACATAGCCCTCATACCAAAACCAGGCAAGGATGGCACAAAAAAAGAAAACTACAGACCAATATCTCTAATGAATAAAGATGCTAAAATACTAAACAAAATACTAGCAAATCGAATACAACAACATATTAAAAAAATAATACATCATGATCAAGTGGGATTCATCCCAGAATCTCAAGGATGGTTCAACATACGTAAAACGGTCAACATAATACACCATATCAACAAAACAAAGAACAAGAATCACATGATATTATCAATAGATGCAGAAAAGGCTTTTGATACAATACAACACAATTTTATGTTTAAGACTCTCAACAAAATGGGTATAGAAGGAAAATATCTCAACATGATAAAGACCATATATGATAAACCATCAGCTAACATCATACTAAATGGCACAAAACTGAAGACTTTCCCCCTTAAATTAGGAACAAGACAGGGTTGTCCACTCTCTCCACTCTTATTTAATGTGGTACTAGAGGTTCTTGCCACAGCAATCAGACAAGAGAAAGAAATAAAAGTCATCCATATCGGAAAAGAAGAAGTAAAGGTATCACTTTTTGCAGATGATATGATCCTATACATCGAAAACCCCAAAGAATCCACAAAAAGACTTCTAGAAAAAATAAGCCAATACAGTAAGGTCACAGGATACAAAATTAACATACAGAAGTCAATAGCCTTTCTATATGCCAACAATGAAACATTTGAGAACTCAAAAGAATAATCCCCTTCAGGATTGCAACAAAAAAAAATAAAATACCTAGGAATAAACATAACAAAGAATGTAAAGGACTTATACAATGAAAATTATAAACCATTGTTAAGGGAAATCGAAAAAGACATTATGAGATGGAAGAATATTCCTTGTTCTTGGTTAGGTAGAATAAATATAATCAAGATGGCCATATTACCCAAAGCTATATACAAATTTAATGCAATTCCCATCAAAATTCCAATGACATTTTTTAAAGAAATGGAGCAAAAAATCATCAGATTTATATGGAACTATAAAAAGCCCCGAATAGCCAAAGCAATCCTAAAGAAAAGGAATGAACCTGGGGGCATTACAATACCTGACTTCAAACTCTATTATAGGGCCACGACAATCAAAACAACATGGTATTGGCAGAAAAATAGACACTCAGACCAATGGAACAGAATAGAAAGCCCATATATAGAATAGAAATAAAATCACATATATATAGTCAAATAATTTTTGATAAAGGGGCCAACAACACACATTGCAGAAAAGAAAGCCTCTTCAACAAATGGTGCTGGGAAAACTGGAAAGCCACATGCAAAAGAATGAAGCTGGACTACAGTTTGTCCCCCTGTACTAAAATTAACTCAAAATGGATCAAAGATCTAAACATAAGACCTAAAACAATAAAGTACATAGAAGAAGACATATTTACCAAACTCATGGACCTGGGCTTTAAAGAGCATTTTATAAATTTGACTCCACAGGCAAGAGAAGTGAAAGCAAAAATTAATGAATGGGACTACATCAGACTAAGAAGTTTTTGTTCAGCAAGAGAAATTGATAACAAGATAAACAGACAGCCAACTAATTGGGAAATGATATTTTTAAACACCTGCTCAGATAAGGGCCTAATATCCAAAATATACAAAGAACTCATAAAACTCAACGAGAAACAAACAAACAATCCAATAAAAAAATGGGAAGAGGATATGAACAGACACTTCTCCCAGGAAGAAATACAGATGGCCAACAGATATATGAAAAGATGCTCATCTTCTTTAGTTATTAGAGAAATGCAAATCAAAACTGCAATGAGATACCACCTCACACCTGTTAGATTAGCTATTATTAACAAGACAGGTAATAGCAAATGTTGGAGAGGTTGTGGAGAAAAAGGAACCCTCATCCACTGTTGGTGGGAATGTAAAGTAGTACAACCATTATGGAAGAAAGTATGGTGGTTCCTCAAAAAACTGAAAATAGAACTACCTTATGACCCAGCAATCCCTCTACTGGGTATATACCCCAAAAACTCAGAAACATTGACTTGTAAAGACACATGCAGCCCCATGTTCATTGCAGCATTGTTCACAGTGGCCAGGACATGGAAACAACCAAAAAGCCCATCAATAGATGACTAGATAAAGAAGATGTGGCACATATACACCATGGAATACTACTCAGCTATAAGAAATGATGACATCGGATCATTTATAGCAAAATAGTGGGACCTTGACAACATTATACGGAGTGAAATAAGTAAATCAGAAAAAAACAGGAACTGCATTTTTCCATACATAGATGGGACATAAAAGTGAGACCAAGAGACATAGATAAGAGTGTGGTGGTTACGGGGGGAGGGAGGAGAGGGAGAGGGAAGGGGGAGGGGAGGGGCACAAAGAGAACTAGATAGAGGGTGACAGGACAATCTGACTTTGGGTGATGGGTATGCAACATAATTGAACTTTAAGATAACCTGGACATGTTATCTTTGAATATATGTATCTTGATTTACTGATGTCACCCATTAAAAATAAATACAATAAAAAATAAAAATAAAAAAAATATATCTATAAGCACAGAAATTTGCATGCCAGTACCATGTATTTCAAGGTAGACTGACAGAAGAAGCTAAGTTTTATTCTCTCTTTGTTCCCCCTAAAGACATACTCTGTTAAATAAAATTGAAATTGCCTCCATATTAGAAAATTTCCTTGGAATAGTTTAAACTCTCAAACTGTAGATAGTGAAAGTTTATGAATGGGGATGATTTACAATCCTACACAATACACTCACACACACGTGGGAGCATACACATGAGCACTAATCTTCTAGAATATATCATGGACAAAAATGTTAGAAACAAAATAAATGGGAAGTAGCTTAAACTTTGATGGTGTTGGCGTGTTTGTTTTTAAATTAATTTTATTTCATCTTTTTAATGTGGCTATTAAATCAAAGTATTGTGCTTATTTTAGCCTCAATTCTTAATGATTTCAGGGTAGCAGACAAGCTGCCCTTATCAGTCTTGTTATTTCAGTATACTGACTTTGATACCAGTGCTCATGAAGCTATCCTGCCTTCTTTAAACCCATTGAGATTTAAACCCAAAATCTCCATATATAAAATATGAGTAAACATAATGGAATTAAGTTTACCTTTATTGAGTTAATATCATTTCTCAGAAGCAGACCTTTTCATATAGTTAACTATGTATAAAATTGTCTTTCTTTTCTTTCTTATTTGACACATACCCTAAATTTATAACCAGTCTGCCATGTACTTGCACTAAACAGTTTGGTCTTCCTTTTAGTGTTTGATATATGATCACTTGAAAAAGAGATAAGACTAAAATATTTTATTACATGTATCTTCTTGATACATTTCTGCTGCTTTCTAATTCTGATGGGCTTTCTACTTTTAAATTCATTTTTCTTAACATTTTTATCTTCCTAAAATGGAAAGTGAGTTATGTAGTTTATTTATTACATGCATATGTTTTTTTAGAGTTCATCTATTCTGCTCTGTAGAGTACCAGTTTTATTATCTACAGGGAGTAATGTACTCCTAATAACTATGTATTGCAGTGACCAGCACCTTATCCACAGAGTCTCCGTTATCCTCCCTGTGTTTCTCTTCAGCGTGTTATCAACTCTGTTATAGATAAATCAATTTTCAGAGTTTTACTACACTAAAGAGTAAATAACCCCATTATTCACATTATAGAGGGTCATTTTTAAAATATTTGTTTTAAATGTATTTTTAAATAAGCCATATAATTTCAAGCTAACCAAGAATACAAACTACATTATGTTAGATTAAAAATGCAGATAGTTAAAAAAAAATTTCAACATAATGAATGAACTTAGTTTTGATAGTATTATCTATTTTCTGGAATAATTAGGTGGGATTTTTACAAATATATACAACATGCTATTTTTGTTTATGACCTGTGTAGCAATGCTTAGAAAAATGGAGAACATAGCATTGGAATTAGTCCAGCCACTATCAGTTTGCTGAGACATGTCATAAATTCTACTATGCCATGGACTAACAGTGTTTTTGTTGTTGGGTTTTTTTTGTTGTTGTTGTTATTTTTTACAGAGACAGAGACAGTCAGAGAGAAGGATAGATTGGGACAGACAGACAGAAATGCAGAGAGATGAGAAGCATCAATCATCAGTTTTTTGTTGTGGCACCTTAGTTATTCATTGATTGCTTTCGTATATGTGCCTTGACCATGGGGCTACAGCAGACCAAGTAACCCCTTGCTCAAGCCAGAGACCTTGGATCCAAGCTGGTGAGGTTTGCTCAAACCAGATGAGCCCACGCTCAAGCTGGCGACTTCGGGGTCTTGAACCTGGGTCCTCCACATCTCAGTCTGACGCTCTATCCACTGCGCCACTGCTTAGTCAAGCCTAACAGTGGTTTTGAAGTGGGTTTGGATTTTAATTTCTGTTCTGTTGCTGCCTAGATAGGCAGCTTACTTCAATTCTAGAATTCAAAATCTCCATATATAAAATATGAGTAAACATAATGGAATTAAGTTTACCTTTATTGGCAAAAAAAAAAAAAAAAGAAAGACAAAATTATTGTCATATAGTATAAGAATATCTGATATAAATGTAGTTTCAGAGTTTAATTCTGTGACTCATTTGCTTTATCAGGGACCTAGTTTGCTTTCATTTGGGGGACTTAACTATTTTACTATTATATTCCAACTGATTTAGTAGTTTTCATCCATTCACATTGCTGTAGGAATTCTAGAAGTCAGTCTTTTATTTCAGTGCTTTATAAGGTCAAAGAAACCCTTCCCTGGAGCCCTACAAAGAGGTTCTACTGATTTATCTCCATACAGAATTGTATCACACATCTCACATTTAATCCATTGTCTGATAATTGTTTGACACAACAATGGTTAGCTAAGGTCAGTAAGGACTTAGTGCAGCAGATATCCAAATAAACTAGGCTTTCTAAAGGCAGAAAGAAAGCAGGAGAATTAAAGAAAGGCAGAGAATTAAAGTGTATTCTACAAATATACTAGGCTTGTTGTGCAAGATAATATGAGTACATATGTAAATTACCTAGCATGGTGACTGATACAAAGTGCTCATAAAGAAGGAAACTAAAACCACTGCATTCTACCCATATATATTGAGCTTTCAGTTTGTTTCAGGTACCCTGCCAGCCACTGAGCATATAAGGGTATTGAACATATTTGCTGACATCAGATATCTGCTTATGGGAGAACCAGAAAATGCAGTATATAAAACATGCAAACAAGTGAACAGTTTTATTCATAAACATATAGTACAAACACTTTCCTAGAGGAAAACCTATAGTGAAATGAAAGAAAATAAAATAATACAAGTCATATATTGGAGGGGAGAATGGGAGGCAAGCTGGGGTCACACTGGATTGAGTGCAATAGGGAGAAATGTATCCTTAAAATATGAGTTGTCATTAGCTAGAGGAAAAACATAGATAGGATTTTCCAGGGAATATACACAAATTAGAGCATACAAAGGGACAGAAGCAACTGTAGAGAAACTGGTCTCTGTATCCCATTGCATATATGAGTAGCAGAGAAAGATTTCAGTGCCTAAGGAAGAGAGGCTTACTTTTAAACTGTAAAGTTTATGCTGCATGGTTTTTGAAACAGCAGTCATTTCCCTGTTTTTACCTGGGGCTAGTTCTGATAGCAAAACAAAAATGACAGATTCTTGGCTTCAGCCTTATTTTGCCAGCTGGATTTTTATAGTTGAAGGAACACTAGTCCCCTCTTCAGACACAAAGGCCTAGGCCTTAGTTTGTGGCTAATATAGTATGATAGATTATTTGCTATGTTCCACTCTGCAGTGAAGTGATGGTTTTACTCTTTATTGTAGTAATTTTTCTATGATGCTTTTCATAAAGTCAAATCAGTCTTGGCTAAGTAGACCATTCCCTTTTAACAGGGTACTATCACAATGTTTTAATATTCTCCAATCTCTGCTTTAGACATGCTTTTAAAAATCCCTTTTCATTTTGCTGGATAAACTATATACATTTCTTGAAGCTTCTAGTTTTAAAAAGTTATATCAAGATTAATCAGTTTAAAATGAAAATTTTTCATCCAATTCAATAGTTAGCTCTTTTTCTCTTCAAGTTTATGAAGGCCTTAATTCTAGTAACACTGAGTAAAAAGACATATGAGGATTCCACGATGGCAATGGAGTAAGCGGATATTCCAACTGCCACCTCCCAGGACCAAATTGGAGTACAATTTAATTTAAGAACAATCATCTAAAAAAACAACTTTGGACTAAAAGAAGAGGAGTCTACAACCAAGGATCACAGGAGAAGCCACACCAAGACTGGCAGAAAGGGCAGAGATGCAGAAAGTGCTACCCTACTTCCAGGAGCGAGCTGCAGCTAAGGCTGTGAAGGGACTCTCACTGTGGGGGGGGGGGGGGTAGCCCTGAGAGATGTGAGTGTTGCAGTCCAGGCACAGTCTATTATGAGGTCTTCAAATGGGAAAAAGTATGGAATTTAAATAAGTGATAGACAGGGACTTAAAGATATATATATATATACACACACACACACACACACACACACACACACACACACACACATATATATATATATATATATCTGTAGAGAGAGAAAGAGAGAGAGAGAGAGAGAGAGAGAGAGAAGGGTTTAGGAGGACACCACAGCAAACATTCTCTACTGTTTCTTAGATGTAACATCCCTGTTCCCAGAAACACATCCACTTTTATTCATAGAAAAAATGTGGTCCATCAGCAATTCAATTAAGTTTCCAAGGCAACCCAAAGACAACCTCCACCATACCATCAAAATCTACTTTACACTAATAAGAAACTACCTTCCAGCCTCCTCCGGAGAACATGAGTGAGACAAATGAGAATCAGGTGTAGCTATTTGTTAACTACGTAAATGAGATAGGGTTTGGGCCCAGCAACTCTGTCCAGATTTCAAAAATACCCGTTTATTTCTTTGGTCACCCAACATATCCCCCCTTTTATTTATTTATTTATTTTTTAAATTTTTTTTTTTAATTTTATTTTTTTAAAGGGGCGACATCAATGAATCAGGATACATGTATTCAAGGATAACATGTCCAGGTTATCTTGTCATTCAAATATGTTGCATACCCATCACCCAAAGTCAGATTGTCCTCTGTCACCTACTAACTAGATTACTTTGTGCCCCACCCCCTCCCCCTTTCCCTCTCCCTCTCCACCCTCCTTCCTAACCACCACACTCTTATCAATGTCTCTTAGTCTCACTTTTATGTCCCACCTACGTATGGAATAATGCAGTTCCTGTTTTTTTCTGATTTACTTATTTCACTTCATATAATGTTATCAAGATCCCACAATTTTGCTGTAATTGATCCAATGTCATCATTTCTTATGGCTGAGTAGTATTCCATAGTGTATATGTTCCACATCTTCTTTATCCAGTCATCTATTGATGGGCTTTTTGGTTGTTTCCATGTCCTGGCCACTGTGAACAATGCTGCAATGAACATGGGGCTGCATGGATCTTTATATATCAATGTCTCTGAGTTTTGGGGGTATGTACCCAGTAAAGGGATTGCTGGGTCATAAGGTAGTTCTATTTTCAGTTTTTTGAGGAAACAACATACTTTCTTCCATAATGGTTGTACTACTTTACATTTCCACCAACAGTGTATGAGGGTTCCTTTTTCTCCACAGCCTCTCCAACATTTGCTATTACCTGTCTTGTTAATAATAGCTAATCTAACAGGTGTGAGGTGGTATCTCATTGCAGTTTTGATTTGCATTTCTCTAATACCTAATGAAGATGAGCATCTTTTCATATATCTGTTGGCCATTTGTATTTCTTCCTGGGAGAAATGTCTGTTCATGTCCTATTCCCATTTTTTTTATTGGATTGTTTATTTGTTGTTTTTGAGTTTTATGAGTTCTTTGTATATTTTGGATATTAGGCCCTTATCTGAGCTGTTGTTTGAAAATATCATTTCCCATTTAGTTGGCTGTCTATTTATCTTGTTATCAGTTTCTCTTGCTGAGCAAAAACTTCTTAGTCTGACGTAGTCCCATTCATTAATTTTTGCCTTCACTTCTCTTGCCTTTGGAGTCAAATTCATAAAATGCTCTTTAAAACCCAGGTCCATGAGTTTAGTACCTATGAATTCTTCTATGTACTTTACTGTTTCAGGTCTTATGTTTAGATCTTTGATCCATTTTGAGTTAATTTTAGTACAGGGGGACAAACTGTAGTCCAGTTTCATTCTTTTGCTGTGGCTTTCCAGTTTTCCCAACACCATTTATTGAAGAGCCTTTCTTTTCTCCATTGTGTGTTGTTGGCCCCTTTATCAAAAATTATTTGACTATATATATTTGGTTTTATTTCTGTGTTTTCTATTCTGTTCCATTGGTCTGAGTGTCTATTTTTCTGCCAATACCATGATATTTTGATTGTTGTGGCCCTATAATAGAGTTTGAAGTCAGGTATTGTAATTCCCCCAGCTTCATTCTTTTTATTTAGGATTGCTTTGGCTATTCGGGGTTTTTTATAGTTCCATATAAACCTGATGATTTCTTGCTCCATTTCTTTAAAAAATGTCATCAAATTTTGATGGGAATTGCATGAAATTTGTATATTGCTTTGGGTAATATGGCCATCTTGATTATATTTATTCTTCCTAACCAAGAACAAGGAATATTCTTCCATCTCATTATATCTTTTTTGATTTTCCTTAACAATGGTTTATAGTTTTTATTATATAAGTCCTTTACATTCTTTGTTATGTTTATTCCTAAGTATTTTTTTGTTGTTGCAATCATGAAGGGGATTATTCTTTTGAGTTTGTTCTAAAATGTTTCATTGTTGGCATATAGAAAGGCTATTGACTTCTGCATGTTAATTTTGTGTCCTGCGACCTTACTGTATTGGCTTATTGTTTCTAGTAGTCTTTTTGTGGATTCTTTGGGGTTTTCGATGTATAGGATCATATCATCTGCAAAAAGTGATACCTTTACTTCTTCTTTTCCGATATGGATGCCTTTTATTTCTTTGTTTTGTCTGATTGCTCTGGCTAGAACCTATAGTATCAAATTAAATAAGAGTGGAGAGAGTGGACAACCCTGTCTTGTTCCTGATTTAAGGAGGAAAGCCTTCAGTTTTGTGCCATTTAATATGATGTTAGCTGATGGTTTATCATATATGACCTTTATCATGTTGAGATATTTTCCTTCTATATCCATTTTGTTGAGAGTCTTAAACATAAAATTGTGTTGTATTTTATTGAAAACCTTTTCTGCATCTATTGATAATATCATGTGGTTTTTGTCCTTTGTTTTGTTGATATGGTGTATACATTAACTGTTTTACAGATGTTGAACCATCCTTGAGATTTTGGGATGAATCCCACTTGATCATGATGTATTATTTTTTTAATATGTTGTTGTATTTGATTTGCTAGTATTTTGTTTAGTATTTTAGCATCTGTATTCATTAGAGATATTGGTCTGTAGTTTTCTTTTTTTGTGCCATCCTTGCCTGGTTTTGGTATGAGGGTTACGTTGGCCTCATAAAATATGTTTGGAAGTATTGCTTCTTCAATTTTTTGGAAGACTTTCAATAGAATAGGAACCAAGTCTTCTTTGAATGTGTGATAAAATTCGCTGGTATAGCCATCTGGGCCTGGACTTTTATTTTTGGGGAGGTTATTAATGCTTTTTTTCTATTTCTTCTCTACTAATAGGTCTGTTTAGGCTTTCTGCTTCTTCTTGACTCAGTCTAGGAAAGTTGTATTGTTCTAGGAATTTATCTATTTTTCCTAGGTTGTTGAATTTAGTGGCATAACGTTTTTCATAGTATTCTACAATAATTCTTTGTATATCTACGGTGTCCGTGGTGATTTCTCCTCTTTCATTTTGGATTTTGTTTATATGAGTTTTTTCTCTTTTGTCCTTGGTAAGTCTTGCCAAAGGTTTGTCAATTTTGTTGATCTTTTCAAAGAACCAACTCCTCGTTCTATTAATTTTTTCTATAGTTTTTCTGTTCTCTATTTCATTTATTTCTGCTCTGATTTTTATTATCTTCTTTCTTCGGCTGGTTTTGGGTTGTCTTTGTTCTTCTGTTTCTAGTTCCTTAAGCTGTGAAGTTAAGTGGTTCACTTGGGCTCTCTTTTGTTTGTTCATATATGCCTAAAGTGATATGAACTTCCCTCTTATCACTGCTTTTGCTGCATCCCATAGATTCTGATATGTCGTATTGTCATTTTCATTTGTCTGTATATATCTTTTGATCTCTGCACTTATTTCTTCTTTGACCCATTCATTTTTTAAAAGTATGTTGTTTAGCTTCCACATTTTTGTGGGATTTTTTTCCTCTTTTTTGCAGTTGAATTCTAGTTTCAAGGCTTTATGATCAGAAAATATGTTTGGTACAACTTCGATTTTTCTGAATTTGCTGATGTTGTTTTTGTGGCCCAACATATGGTCAATTCTTGAGAATGAAGCATCTACACTGGAGAAAAATATATACTCAGTCACTTTAGGATGAAATGTTCTGTAGATGTCTATCATATCCAGGTGCTCTAGTGTTTTGTTTAAGGCCACTATATCTTTGTTGTTTCTCTGTTTGGATGACCGATCTAGAGATGTCAGCGGTGTATTAAGGTCTCCAAGAATGATTGTATTTTTGTCAGTTTTTGTTTTAAGGTCAATAAGTAGCTATCTTATATATTTTGTGCTCCTTGGTTTGGTGCATATATATTAAGAATTGTTATGTCTTCTTGATTCAGTGTCCCCTTAGCCATTATGAAATGGCCATTTTTTTCTCTGAGTACTTTTGCTGTCTTTTAGTCAGCATTATCAGATATGAGTATTGCTATGCCTTTTTTTTTTTTTTTTTTTTTGGATGTTATTTGCTTGGAGTATTGTTTTTCAGCCTTTCACTTTGAATTTGTTTTTATCCTTGTTACTTAGATGAGTTTCTTGTAGGCAGCATACAGTTGGATTTTCTTTTTTAATCCATTCTGCTACTCTGTGCCTTTTTATTGGTGAGTTTAATCCATTTACATTTAGTGTAATTATTGACACTTGTGAGTTCCCAATTGCCATTTTGTAGATGCTTTCTGTTAGTTTTTTGTCTTGTTTGATCCTTCTCTTTTGTTTCTCTATCTTTTGTTTTTATTTGGTTGTATTCCATACATCTTTCCTCTGTTGCTATCTTTTATAAATCATATGCTTCTGGGGTGGTTTTTTCAATGGTGGTTAACTTTAAGTAATAAAAAAGGTTTTTAACCTATTCATTATAGTGCACTATTTTATGAGTATTTTGCACTCCATTGTCCTTTGCTACTGTGAATCTCCATCCTCTCCCACCCCTTTCTTTTTGTTGTTGTCACAGGTTAACTTTGGTTTTATTGTGTTCTTCTTGGAGCTTTTACTTGTGGCTTTGTTTTTGTTTTTTATTTGTTCTTTGTATCTGATTGGAGAACCCCCTTTAGTAATTCCTGGAGTTGGGGTTTTCTGATGATAAATTCCCTCATCTTTTCTGTATCTGTGAATGTTTTGATTTCTCCTTCATATTTGAAGGATAACTTTGATGGGTATAACATTCATGACTGAAAGTTCCTCTCTTTCAGGACTTTTTTTTTTTTTTTTCATTTTTCTGAAGCTGGAAACGGGGAGAGACAGTCAGACAGACTCCCGCATGCGCCCGACCGGGATCCACCCAGCACGCCCACCATGGGGCGACGCTCTGCCCACCAGGGGGCGATAATCTGCCCATCCTGGGCGTCGCCATGTTGCGACCAGAGCCACTCTAGCACCTGAGGCAAAGGCCACAGAGCCATCCCCAGCACCCGGGCCATCTTTGCTCCAATGGAGCCTAGGCTGCGGGAGGGGAAGAGAGAGACAGAGAGGAAAGCGCGGCGGAGGGGTGAAGAAGCAAATGGGCACTTCTCCTGTGTGCCCTGGCCGGGAATCGAACCTGGGTCCTCCGCACGCTAGGCCGACGCTCTACCGCTGAGCCAACCGGCCAGGGCCTCTTTCAGGACTTTAAATGTTGTGGTCCACTCTCTTCTAGCTTGTAGAGTTTCTGTTGAGAAATCGGATGAAAATCTAATGGGCCTTCCTTTACATGTTGTATTCTTCTTTTCCCTGGCTGCCTCAAGAATTTTTTCTTTGCCGTTGGTTTGTGCCAATTTCATTATGATGCGCCTTGGTGTAGGTTTGTTGGGGTTAAGAGAACTTGGAGTTCTGTTTGCTTCTTCAATTTGAGGCTTTATTTCTTTCCACAGGCTTGGGAAGTTCTCATCTATTATTTGTTTGAGTATGTTCTCCATTCCATTTTCTTTCTCTTCTCCCTCTGATATACCTATTATTCTTATCTTATTCTTTCTGATGGAGTCAATTAATGCCTGTAGGGCATTCTTATTTTTTTAAATTTTTGAGTCTCTTTCTTCTCTCTGTTGTGCCTCAAGTTGCTTGTCTTCTATTTCACTAATCCTACCTTCTATCTGGCCTGTTCTATTAGATAAGCTTGTTACCTCATTTTTCAGCTCGTGAATTGAGTTTTTCATCTCTGTTTGATTTGTTTTTATATGTTCAATTTCCTTGGAAATACATTGTTTTTGTTCATTGAGTTGTTTTCTGAGCTCCCTAAATTGCCTTCCGTTTTCTTGTATATCTCTAAGTACTTTTAGGATTTCTATTTGAAATTCTCTGTCATTTAACTCCAAGGTTTCCAATATATTAAATTTTTTCTCCATATATTTTTCCTCATCTATCTGTGTTACCTCTCTTTCTTTTGTATCCATGATATTTGATTTTCTCTGCCATAATGGCATCTGAGGGTGGTTTTGTTGATAGTATTAATGAGATTTAATAAAAAATAAAAAAGTTAAAAAAATTAAAAATAAAAAACTCTTGTTTTTTTAAAAAATTAAGAATTAAATAAAGAAAAATAAAATAAAAATAAAAAAAGAAATTATTCCCCCCCTCCATTTTTCCTCTCCTCTCCTCTCCCCTCTTTCTTGAGAAAATCTTGTGCTGAACTGTGAATTATATTGTACTAAATAGAACATACAATGCCTGTAATGGAGGGCCTGATTTGGGAAGAAGTAATTAATGGGCAAAAAAAAAAAAAAAAAGTGAATATGGATCCACAAAAAGCAAATAAGGAAAAAATTTGGGTGAATAGTAAAATGATTAGCTTTTAGGTGTTGGTTGATTAAGAGTTATGATGAGAGGAATAAGAGGGAAACAGGAAAATGGGGGACAAATTAAAAAATTACTATTTTATTTAGTGGTACAAGAACTAGATAAAATGGAAAGCCAGGGATGGGGGCACTGCTTGTGAGTTAAAAAGGTGAAGTAAACCCCCCCCAAAATGCCACAAACATAAGTTTGAGTCCCAGATAAGATAATTTGTTTGTTACTGAGGTTTGAATGATAGGAGACCTAAAGGAGAAAGGAAGAAACTAATATAGAGGGAGAAAAGAAAGAAAGAGAGAGAGAAAAAGAGGAAAGCAACCACTAAAAGAAGATAAAAGAAAAAAGAGGAGAGAGAGAGAGAGAGAGAGAAAGTTAAGGGTTTTGGAGTGCAACCTTTATAGAGAGAAAGGAAGAGGAAAGAAAAGATAATGGGAAATGTAACACTCAAGGTTAGTGTAGTTCATGGAGAGTAGAGAGTAAGACCGGCAAAGAGTTAAATGACCAAATTATAGAATGAAAAAAATAAAAATCAAGAAGATAAGAGAAACAAACCAACAAATATAATAAAATGGGATAAGTCTGCAGATTATTCTTGATTTTGAGAGGTTATCTTCTTGCTTTTTCTTTTCTCTCCCTCTTCCTGGTCAGTGACTCTGTTCCCTGGGTTCTGCTCCTTTTGGCATGCTCAGGTAGAGGTTTGCAGTTGATAAGTCTTTATGGCGATGTCATGTATTGTGCTTCAGTCTTGTTGGCAGTCAAGGCTCATTGGCATTTATAGACTCTGACAGTTAGAGAGTCTGTGTTCCCGGAGCCTCTCTCTTAGTCTTTCCTTCCACAATTAAAAGCCTGATAATCCAGCTATGGTATTGCTGCTGCCTCTGCCTGGATAGTAAGAGGCTCAAAGAGCTGGCAACTCCCCACTCTATTCCCACTCAGCACAGGGCTCTGGGTAAGGCTCAGTCAGTCAAAGATGCTAGCATAATCAGGCAGGGCTTCCGCCCACTCAAAGACCTCTGGCTCTGCCACTCTGTTTGGTAACATGGACGGGCGCCCAATTCCGCTGTGCTTGGAGGAAACTCTCGCTCACTATCTGTGTGCAGACCAGGATATCAGCCTGGCTTTCTCACACTCTGAGTGAAACCTCCACCTGCACGGAAAAGTTCTAGTGTTGGAATTGGCTCTTGCTCCATCCCCATGTGCAGCTTTTTTAGGGCGCTGGGGCGGCCTGGAGTTTCCACTTTTGGCCCACACAAAGGCCCCTAACTCTGCCCCTCTGTGGGATAACACGGGCTCCCACTGCCGAGGCACTCAGAGGAATCTCTTGCTCACTATCTGCGTGTGCAGACCAGGATATCAAGTCGGCCGCCTCACCCTCTGAGTGAAACCCTTGTCCGCACGGAAAAGTTCCAGCGTTGGAATTGGCTCTTGTTCCCTTCCCATGCGTGGCTTTTTCAGGGCGTTGGGGCTGCCTAGAGATTCTGCTTTTTTCCCACAGAAAGGCCCCTGATTCTGCCTCTTTTTGGGGTAACACAGGCTCCCACGCCCGGGGATTTTGAAGAAATCTCTCGCCCACTATCTGTGCACATCGACCAGGAGATCGGGGAAAATGGCTGCCACATTTGTCTTTCTTTCTTTGTCTGGGTTTGGTGCAAATGTTTGCGTGTATTGACTGGGTTGCCACAGGCAGAGTTTTTCCTTGGCTTGGGTCTCCGTGCAACAACCTGGTTCGGCCATTTGTACCATGGCCTGGATCTATTTACCCCCTTTGCCCACCTTAGTTTCTATATTCTCAGTTCCCAGTGAAAGCAGCCCTATTTAGGTTAGTGTGGAAGGCAGAGCATTTCTTACTTCCTATTTCCTTTGGGGTTTGATTATATATTTAGCCAATTTTTTGCTCGACCATACCTTCGGGTGTATTGCGAAACATCTGGAGGCTCCAAGGATAGGTTTTTCTGTTTCTGGTTGAAGATGTTGTTGAGATTTATTGGTATCACTTCCTACCATGCCATTACTCTGATGTCATCCTCTCTTTATTATTTATTTTTTTAAACTTCAATTTGTGTGCTGAGATTCATACTCATCTGAATCCCCATGTTCTGGTTTGGAGGCAGACTGGAAACATATAAAATAAACAACAAAATTGAAATAGCTAATGCAAACAGATACTATAACAAGTGTCCTAATACAATTAAATGATTATATTTTCAGTGAAAGTGTTAACTAATACAACAGGATTTATAATAAAATTCTTACAGTCTTAAATGTCTTAACATGTTAATGTAATTTCACCAAGTCCATGTTGACACCATCATCACTTCATATTATTTGTAATTATAACCCAAGTACACTTCATTCTGAGAACTATCCCAAGGAGCAGGAATCACACACATTTAGGAAAAATCCACAAGGCACTGGATTTGTGGTCATATTTCTACATTTTGCAGCTAGAGTCCAAGTCCCAATGACCACTGTTTCTTATTGGCAATGATTCAGGTAGATTGGAAAAGCCATCTGCAGCATGTGTGGAGATGAAGCTTTTGTTTTTTTTTTGAACTGGAGAGATGAACCCAGGGTGCCTTTCCTTGGAGCTCTGCAGTCGTGGCATGATGAAGAGAACCTTGGAATAAACTATGCTGGGTGGCAGAGGTAAATTTTTCTAAATTAGAAGCAGGTCCCAGCCTAAAATAAGCATGAGGCATTAAGGCAGGAGGAATAAAGAAAACACTATATATTAAACAAAGCAAAGAAAAATGAGACAGTCAACACCCACAACAGAGATTGTCAGGTGATGAACAAAACCCCAAATATTCAAGCAAGACATAGTAAGTGGCCTCTGTGTCCACAAAAAACGAGATCAGTTTACCTGCTACTTGGAAGAAATACCCTAGGCCCATCCACAGTGATGTGAGATGGGGCTGAAGGCCCTGGCCACCATTAACATTCAGTGGCAAGCCCCAGCATGCTGGGCATGGTTAGGTCACAGGTGTCTGGAGCAGGGCTGGAAGAGACTGAACCCTCCCTTAGAGGAGTGAGGGGGCAGCTTACATTCCAGTGTCCCTTTTTTTCCATAGCAAAGGTATGTCCCTGGTAGGGGCAGAGAAGCCTGGCAGGCTTTAGCTCAATGATCTTTCTTTCCACTCTTGAAGCAGGGCTCTGATGAGTCCTATGATGCCCCTTTGGGGCATTGGAGCCTTTAAGGGTATATGTCAAGAGCTGGTATTTTTTCTGATCTCTTTTAGGCTTTGTCTACCTTTTCTTTTCCTGTTGGTCATTAAAGACCTTAAAAGTCATGCTCAGAAGATCTCGCTGAGGGTTTTGAGGGTCCACATCCTCCTATATAAACTTTTTCTGTATACTTGGAACTATTTAAAAAAAAAACGTGTTATTAGCTGGATCAAATAAAAGAGGGTAGAAGTTTGCAAAAGAAAGAGGTTTGGCATCTCCTATACATCAGCATTCAAAAGAAATTCTTCAAAGTAAATAGATTTGGAGGAGTTCCAGGACATGACTCCCCCCTTTTTAAAAATTATTCAGAACTGACCCTTAAGCATTTGTTGAGTACATTCCACAACACCTTGACCTCAAAAACTGCAAGAAACACCCATCTCAATGCCAACCTCCAACAAAGTACAGCAAATTAACTTTCAAGCAATATTCCCACACCCATCAAAACACTTCTACTCAATCAATCAACAGGCAATTCAAAGAGCAATATATATATATATATTGCTCAAAAGAAAGAAGGTCAGCAATGGCCAAAGGTGTATATATATATATATATATATATATATATATATATATATATATATATATACCTTTCTTAAGCAAATCCACCCTGCTTCAAGTATTGCAAATTTAAAATGGCCAAAGGTGTATATATATATATACACCTTTCTTAAGCAAATCCACCCTGCTTCAAGTATTGCAGCTGTAGCAACTTTAGCTTGGAGTGGTTTTGCCAAATTAGGAAGTCTTCATAATCTACATTTCATTTGAATGAGTTTGCTTTACTTGTTCTAATTAAATTTTTAAATTTGTAGGGATTATACTTTATTTTTACAATATTAGAGCCGACATTTCCAATTTTTGCATGCAAGAACATAATTCAGGTCTTGAAAACAGACACATTGAGACATTAAACAGAGACTTCACATACAATTACAAAATCAAGAGCAAAACTCAGGGTTTTAGAGATTAGAATGTGGCCTGCTTGTTCTTATGTAGGGCTATTTTAACAGGAACATGGTAAGGATAAATGCTAAACAGAAATCTCTCTTGAAAAATCTCAAGTTGGCCATATGAGATTTTTGTTTAGGCATATCCAAATTGGCTCCTCCTTCCCACTCTTTCCAGACATAGACTAAGAAAAAAATAAAATGATAGTTTAGAGGAAGTTAGAGAATAATGGGAAAAAGCTGTAATTTTTCCAAACTCTTACATCTTTTTATTTACTAAAGCTGCTGCAACTGGCAGCCTAGACTAATTATGTTGAGTCATAGGCTGCCAAAAGCCTCCATCTCAATTCCAGCCAAGCAGCAGACCTAGTTTACCAGGGTGGGGAAGGTTTCCCCATTCACCTCCATGCTTTACCTTCCCCTTGGCTACAGCCTCCACCAGTCTAGGCCCAACCCAGCTGCCACATTGGAAACAAGATTTACAGGCAGAAGTATTTCCCTGACCTTCTTTCTTTTGTTTGTCTTGCCTTTTTATCAAAAATTCTTGGAACCCTCACCTTAAGAGCTGTGGCAAAAACAAGACCTTGCATATATAAAGTCCCAACATCAGCACATATTCTGATATAAACTTCTCTTTTTATCACTATTCTTTCAACTACCGGAATCAGCTGTGCAACACATTCTTGATATTGCTCATCAGGACTTTGCCTAATATTGCTGGATTTCTCCATTTTCCCCTTGCATCTCGAGTTTGATCCAAAGCTTGTTGGAGTGGGGATCTCCAAGGGTCTGAGACAAAGACTTTGGGAGCAGAGAACTGCGAAGGTGCAGTTTAAAATGGCCAAAGCTACCTGGAATGCTGAGGTCACCGGTTCAAAACCCTGGGCTTGCCTGGTCAAGGCATATATGGGAGTTGATGCTTCCTGCTCCTCCCCCCATTCTCTCTCTCTCTCTCTCTCTCTCTCTCTCTCTCTCACACACACACACACACACACACTAATTCTCTCTCCTCTCTAAAATAAATAAATAATAAATAAAATTTTAAATGGCCAAAGCTGTGATATTCTCATTTCCCGAGTTGTTCTCAGACTCCAAGTTTTTCTCATATTTACATTCCTCTGTTTCTACCTCATTCTGTTCAAACAGCTTCTTCTCAAATAAAAACATTTGTACAAAAATAAAAAGGTCTCTCACTTTTGATCCTACAACTCCCATATTTATTATTCTCCCAAATTATTTCTTATTATACTTTCTCACCAAACTCTACTTAAAAGCTTTACTTTCTAAAAGCTTTATACTTATTTCATGTGACTTTATTATTATACTCTCCCCCAAACTCTACTGAAAAGCTTTACTCTCTAGAAGCTTTACACTTACTTCATGTGCACATTTCTGGGGAGTTCCATTACCTCTCCTCTTTCCCTTTATTAACACGTATGGGTGCCAATTGTTGTGGTACAGCCATGATGAGTCTATTATGGGGTCTTCGAATGGGAAAAGGTATGGAATTGAAATAAATGATAGACAGAGACTTAATGATATATACATACAAATGAGTTCAGGAGGACACAACGGCAAACAGTCACTACTGTTTCTTAGCCATAACGTTCATGCTCCCAGAAGCATATCCACTTTTATTCATAGAAAAAATGTGGTCCTTCAGCAATTCAATTGTTTCCAAAGCAACCTAAAGACAACCTCCACCATATCATCCAAATCTACTTTACACTAATAAGAAACTACCTTCCAGCCTCCTCTGGAGAACATGGGTGAGACAAATGAGAATCAGGTGTAGCTCTTTCTTAACTAGGTAGGTGAGGTGGAGTTTGGGCCCAGCACCTCTGTCCAGATTTCAAAAATACCCTGTTTATTTATTTGTTCCCCAACATGTGAGTGCTCAGCCCCAGGGCCGGAGGCCCAGCCTAGATCCCCGGAGCCTAGAAGAGGCACCAACAGAGCATTTGGCAGGGAAAAGAGTTGGGTTTCTTTCTGCAAGAAAAAGACTGAGCTCTCAGAGATGGAGACACAGGCTCTGTCTTAAAGGACCTGCGCAGAAAACCTTGTTCACAGCCATTTACTCAGGGCTCTGGTGGAGAGAGAGCTGAGAGGATTGGAGTTACAGGAGAAGAGTGTAAAGTAGGAGGTCCAGGGAGAGACACTATGGGGGATGACACCGGAACCACTGTGCTGAGTCATTCTCCAATCCTGCAGTCACCATCTTTCTTGGTTGGAGCAGAACCCTCTGAGTGGCATCAACCTGGGGAAAAGCAGCTGCTTCGCTCTCAGGGTCTTTTCAACCCAGTCATGGTGACCAGTCATTTCTGAGAGGCCAGGAAGCAGGGGGTGCATCAGTAACTCAGTTTTCTGGTGTTGAGGCTAAAGCTTTCCTTCACATGTTCCTGACTCTGACTCTAAGACTATGCTTCTGCCTCATGGAAAACTCAGTGGAAACTATTCAGAGAGCAGGAAGACTATACCTCTGGGTCTCAAAAGCCACACCCACTGATTCCAGGGGCCACCCACTACTGAGTTCTATGAAAAAAGTCTGGACAGACTGACACCTATGTTAGAGAGGTGGAGTCACACCTACCACTCTTCATAATTCCTGAATTGCCGCAGGCTCTAGACTCTAGCAGAGGTTTTTTTAGTGCCTGACCACAACAAGCAGCTAGCAGACAGAGGCTGCAGGAGGCAGGATCAGGGAATCTTGGCCTTTTAAGGAGAACTTTCCCCAGGCCTTGTGTGAGTAGAAGCCAGCCTAGGTGTGCAACTTGGTCTTTCCATGTGCACCTGGGCCCAGTAGAGGCAGCCACAAACTCTGGATTTCTTATAGCTCCAATAAGGTTGCTGAGGGCCTGTCACAGCCAGTGTCTCCCAGTAGTCTGTGCCAGGTTCCTACTAGGGAGGCCCAGGGCTGGCATATCCAGAGACTAGCTGTGGAAAACATTGGTTCAGGACCTAAAAACCCATGCTAGAGTGGTATCCTAAGGATAAGCTCCTCAAACCTGGCCCAGCTGAGGTTAGTTCTGCTCTCTGTGATTGGCACTGGCACAGCAGCTCATGTGTATTAAATAGGGTGGAGCTACACACTCAGCTGGCCTGGGTACTGGATATTCTGTCCTGCTAAGGTATGTTCCACAGGGGGAAGGAAGAGAGACTTGAAGCATGGACATTTAACGTGTGGGTCCCTGTGGGCCTATTGTTGGATTTGAGGAAGGGCACAGTCAGCCCCAGGAGAGGACTCTCTCAGTCTTCCTTCCTAAGACCAGGGTCTCACCAGCTGTAAGAACTTTGGCAGAGGGGACTGTAGGTGACATTCAATCTGAACCTGCTGCTCACCTTGTTGGTGAGAAATAATGTTTGATTATCTAACAGTGGCTGAGAGATTAAGCTCTAGAGCAGAGGCCACATTCCCTGTGCTGAGCTCCTGACCAAGAGACCCATGAAGGAGGGGGTCCTATAAACGTTGTATTCACAACCTCAGCTACCTTATTTGACCAAGTTGCAACCTGTAGAGGGATTCATTTGGTGGGGCCAGTCTGAGCCCACTCTACAGTCTTTCTACTGAAGACTCTGTGGGAAGACCAAGAAGCTGCAAGAGGAAGAGAAGCAACTGAAAAGTGAAGACAAATCTTAAGGAGGCTGGGGCTTTTATGGAGCTGTGGTCATCTCTAAGCAGTAGAAAGCTGATCCTTATACAAAAGTTGACAACTTCCACACAACTCAAGACAGAAAATGCAGACACAAACAGCAAAAAGTGCAGTAGCTACAAACTGGTAGCCCACAGTGGGTTACATAGAACACCTGATGACAACCCAAGAAAATCAACAACTGGTAGTGGATAGCAGATAGCACCAACCCTAGACTCAGCTTGATATACAAGCAGTGTGCTCAAAGGAGGAGTCTAACAGGCAATAGACACTGTGGAGAATAAATATGCCCAACAGGACAGACATCGCACAGTATGTAATAAACATAATCAAGATTGACCCTTAGAACCAGCCAGCCTGAAAGGATAACTGTAACCACAAAAGAACCAACTGCATTCAATATTCAAATACAAAAAGGGAAAATTGTACCTTCAAAAGCATTCCTAGAACAAGAAAAAGAGGTGGCCTGGAAGTAAGTACCACTGAACCCATCTTCTTCATAAAGACACCACAAAGATTTTAAAGTTAAACAGAGAAAACTAATACACAGACAAAACAAGTAGACAGGGAAATGCAACTCAAATGAATCAACAAGAGGAATCCCCAGAAAAAGAAATAAATGAAATGAAAGTAACTAAATTACCAGATGCAGAGTTTAAAATAATAATTTTTAGGATGCTCAAGAATCTTAGAGCATCAATGAATGGATATAATGAGCATCTAAAAAAAGAGATAGCAAGCCTCAATAAGGACATTGAAATCATAAAAAGATCCATTCACAACTGAGAAATACAATGTCCGAAATGAAGACTGCACTAGAAGGAAACAACAGCAGGCTCTATGAAGCAGAGGATCAAATCAGCAATTTAGAGGACAACTTAAACAAAAAAAAACAGAAGCAAAGCAGCAAAAAGAAAAGAGGCTAAAAAAGACTAAGGAAACTCTAAGAGACCTCTGTGACAACATAAAGAGAAAAAACATCCTTATCAAAGCAGTTCCTGAAAGAAAAGAGAATGAACAAGGGATAGAGAACCCATTTGAAAAAATCACAGCTGAAAATTTTCCTAAACTGATGAAGGAAAAACTCACACAATTTCAAGAAACACAGAGAGTCCCATTAAAAAAGAACCCAAGGAGGCCAACACCAAGAAACAACATAATTAAAGTGCCAAAGTTAAGATACAAAGACAGAATAGTAAAAACTGCAAAAGAAGAGCAGTTAATTACCTACAGAGGAGCCTCCATAAGGATGACATTTGACTTCTGAACAGAAACACTTGAGGCCAGAAAGGATTGGCATGTAATATTCAAAGTAATGCAAAACAGAAACCTACAACTAAAACTTTTTTATCCAACAAGGCAATTGTTTAAAATGGAAGGAGAAATAAAGAGCTTCCCAGAAAAAAAAAAAAAAATCATTACAACCAAACCAGTACTGCAAGAAATGTTAAAGGGCTTGCTGTAAAAATATTAAAAAAAAAAGAAAAAAAGAATCTAGGAAAAAAGGATTGTGGATTTTAAGAATAAAATGGCAATAACTAGTACATATCAATAATAACCTTAAATGTAAATGGATTAAATGCTTCAATCAAAAGACATAGGGTAGCTGCATGGATAATAAAGCAGGACCAGTACATATGCTGTCTACAAGAGACCGAGTTCAGAACAAAATATACACATAGACTGAAAGTGAAGGGATGGAAATACATATTTTATACAAATGGAAATGAAAAAAAAAAAAAACCTGGGGTAGCAATATTTATACCTGACAAAATAGACCTTAAAACAAAGGCTACATAGTAAGTTATAAAGAAAGTCACTACATAATGATAAAGGGAGCAATTCAACAGAGGATATAACCATTGTAATATCTATATGCCTAATATCAGAGTACCTAAATATATAAAGCAGATTTTGGTGGACATAAAGGTCAAGATTCCAGCAATACTATAGTAGTAGGGATTTTTAATACCCTGCTAACATCAATAATAGATCCTCCAGACAAAAAATTAACAAAAAACAGTGGCCTTAAATGACACACTAGATCAACTGGATTTAATAGATATCTTTCAGAACCTTTCACCCCAAAACAAAAGAATACATTCTTTTCAAGTGCTCATGCTATATTTTTTAGGATAGATCACATGTTAGGACATGAAACAAGTCTCAATAAATTTAAGAAGATTGAAATCATAGCAAACATCTTCTCTGATAACAATACCATGAAACTAGAAATCAACTACTATGGAAACACGGAAAAATATTCAAACACTTGGAGGTTAAATAGCATGTTATTAAATAACAAATGGGTTAACAACAGGATCAAGGAAGACATCAAAAATTTCCTTGAAACAAATAAAATGAACATACAACAACTGAAAATTTATGGTCAATAATCATTAGAGAAATGCAAATTTAAATCACTATGAGATACCACCTCACACTTGGCAGAATGGTACTCATTAACAATATACAGTAAGTGCTGGTGATTGTGTGGAGAAAAGGGAACCCTCCTGCACTGCTGGTGGGAATGCAGACTGGTGCAGCCACTATGGAGAACTGTATGGAGTTTCTACAAAAAATTAAAAATAAAACTGCCTTTTTGTCCAGCTATCCCACTATTAGGAATATATTCTAAGAACATCAAATCCCTGATTCAAAAGAAGATATGCACCCGCATGTTTATTGCAGCATTGTTTACAATAGCCAGGATCTGGAAACTGCTCAGTCAAAACACATATGAGAAGCAACTTTATGAGTTGATGCTTCCTGCTCCTTTCCCTCTTTCTCTCTCTCTCTAAATTTATTAATAAAGTGTTTTTTTTAAAAGAAAATATAATTGACATTTACACATTGCATTTATTCCAGAACATCTGAAATATAAAATACATGCCTGGTGTAGGCTGCTTTCTCAGGAAACAGAATGATCCTGCTTTCTTTGAGAAAAATCTTGTTAAGAATATTAATTAATGTCTGACCAGGTGGTGGTGTAGTCGATAGAGTATTGGACTTGGCATGTGGAGGACCCAGGTTCGAAACCCTGAGGTCACCAAGCTTGAGCGAACGCTCATCTGGTTTGAGAATGGCTCATCAGCTTGAGCCCAAGGTCACAGGCTTGAGCAAGGGGTCACTCACTCTGCTGTAGACCCCTGGTCAAGGCACATATGAGAAAGCAATCAATAAACAACTAAGGTGCTGCAACAAAGAATTGATGCTTCTCATCTCTCTCCCCTCCTGTCTGTCTGTTTCCCTCTATCCCTCTCTCTGTCTCCCTCTATCTCTGTCACACACACACACACACACACACACCAAAATGACTTACTAAGAATATTAATTAATGCCCCACTAAACCTTCAGACACATGTGAAAACACAAAACTCAGCAGTGCCAACAAACAAAACCCAATCGAGACAAATGATAATTGGAATTAAATCTTGACTTTCGGAATGATTAGGTTTTTTTGTTTGTTTCTGTTGCCTTTGTCAGAGCATTTTTATGACTCTGGCAAAATAATACAAGGATTTAGTCCCAATTATCAGGCCACAGAGAAAAAAACTAAATTTAGCATGCTGTTATATTCAGTTAAAAGGGGAAAAAAATGAGTATATAACATTACTTTCTTTTTAATTTCTCATACATATGCTTACTTAAGAGGTAAGAAAAATTGCCTGACCAAGCAGTGGCGCAGTGGATAGAGCGTCAGACTAAGATGTGGAAGGACCCAGGTTCGAGACCCTAAGGTCACCAGTTTGAGCGCGGGCTCATCTGGTTTGAGCAAAAGCCCACCAGCTTGAACCCAAGGTTGCTGGCTCCAGCAAGGAGTTACTTGGTCTGCTGAAGGCCCACAGTCAAGGCACATATGAGAAAGCAATCAATGAACAACTAAGGTATTGCAACGTGCAATGAAAAACTTATGATTGATGCTTCTCATCTCTCTTCGTACCTGTCTATCCCTCTCTCTGACTCTCTGTCTCTGTAAAAAAAAAAAGTAAGAAAAATAAAAAAAAATTGGTCGAATATTTTATTTTTTATTCAAACGTCAGCTAATGAATAAATTTGTCCTTTTACTGATTTTGATTTTATTATGAAATTTTAAAGCATCTTTTTATATGCATTTTTATCAATCCACTATTTAGATTTTTATTCTCTAAGCTAAAAGTTCTGTGCTTAGAAAATTCACGTTTATGTAGATTGCCTATAATTACCATTATAATTTTTTCAGTTTTTTATTTCAATTGTTATATATTTTTAAAATTTTACCTATTGGTTTTGGATATAATATTGACAATATTTGGATAGACATTTTCCCCCATTTGTTACTTCTAATTTAAAAAAATTAGATAGATCTGGCTGGTTGCTCAGTGGATAGACCATTGGCCCGGCTATGGATATGCTGGGTTTGAATCCCTGTTAGGGAACACAGGAGGAACAGTCATCTGCTTCTCTCCTTCCTCATTCTCTCCCTCTTCCCTTCCCTCAGCCAGAGGCTGGATTGGTTTTAGTGCAGCCTTGGGGGCTGAGGATAGTTCTGTTGGTCCAAGAGTGACAGCTTCAAGCATTAAAAAATAGCTCAGTACTCCAGTATTGGCCCCAGGTGGAGATGTCAGGAAAATCCTGGTATGGGTGCATGTGGAAGCCTGCATCACTAAGTTTCCTTCTCTTTCCTAAAATAATAATAATAATAATAAATACATAAAAATTTAGATAATTTTTTTTTGCCCTGGCTGAATAGTTTGATTGGTTAGAGCATCATCCTGAAATGCAGAGGTTGCTGGTTCAATGCTTTAAGGGTCAGGTCACATACAACTGGTCATTGTTTCTGTCTCTCTCTCCCTCACTCTTTCACTATAATCAATAAATTAAAATTTTTAAATATAATAAAAATTTAGATAAATTCTCTAAGAACCATTTAAAGACAGAATGCATACTTAACATTAAGTTTAAATGAGGGTATTAAAAGACAAATACATTCTAAGCAAGAAAGCAATATTACATTCAAAGAAAAAAGTTTTCTCTATTTTATATTAGTAATTTTATTGTTTGGTTTCTTTTTTTGATGGCAAAGATTTTTTTTAACTTTCAAGTTATTGTGAAGAAATTAAGATAAATACCATAGAGGAATTTTGGCTTCTTAAAGAAAATCCACCTCCATTTATGGCTTCTGTTTTTGTTATGACCCATCAGTATGAAATACAGTTTTCTGATAACAGTGCATAAAATAAGCTTTCAGTTTCCTTCAGAGTTGAATAGCAAGTAGTATGTGTGAAGTCTCTATATTGGAAGAATTCATACTATTAAAATAATACTTAAAAATATGAGCATACACTATATATTCAAAAATATGTTTACCAAAGATGATTATGGAATTATACTTGGAAATTAATAAAATATGATAACTTAGGTTCAAATGATACAAAACATTATTCAAGTAGTAACATAAAATTCTACCACTGAGATAATAAGAATCAATTTCTTAGAAAGTGCAAACTACCAGACCTGAACCAATATTAAGTTGCCTGTACTTATTAAGTAAACAGAATTTGCAGTTAGGAAATTCTTCCCAAGATACATCTCTAGATAGGGATGCTTGCACCAGATATTTCTACTAAAACTTTACAAAATAAATAATGTCAATTCTACACAACCTTTTCTAGAAAATAGAAAAAGAGGAAATATACCTCACTTCATTTTATTTTTTTACTGTTATTTATTTTTTGTATTTTTCTGAAATGAGAAGCAGGAGGCAGACAGACAGACTTCTGCATGTGCTCGACCAGGATCCACCTGGCAAGCCCACTAGGAGTCAATGGTCTGCCCTTCTGAGGCGTTGTTCTGTTGCAACCTGAGCCATTCTAGTGCCTAGGGCAAAGACCATGGAGCCATCCTCAGCACCTGGGCCATCTTTGTGCCAGTGGAGCTTTGGCTGCAGGAGGGGAAGACAGAGATAGAGAAAAAGTAGAAGGGGAAGGGTAAAGAAGCAGATGGGTGCTTCTCCTGTGTACCCTGGCCAGGAATTGAACCTAAGACTTCCACACACTAGGCTGATACTCTACCACTGAGCCAACCAGCCAAGGCCTGCCTCACTTCATTTTATAAATTTAATATTACCTTATTCCAAAATTAGACAAGTGTAGTTAAAGAACAAAACAAAAGTATAGACCAGCATTCCTGTGAACAGAGATGCAAAAATTCTCAAAAAATGTGTAGCCAAGCAAATTTAGCAATATAAAAGTGGATTTTTTTCCAGAGATGCAAGGTAAAATCAGTATTCAAAAATCAATCAATGATTTACCATATTAATAAGCTAAAGAAGAAGAGTCAAATGATTATATCAACTGATATCATAAAGATATTTGAAAAAATCAAAACCCACTAGTTATTAAAACTCTGAATGAATTAGAAGTAGAAACTTCCTCAGCTCAATAAAAGACATCGATGAAAACTAAAGCTAATATATTTCATGATCAATGACTAACAGTTTTCTTCTAGGGGTATTTGTTGTCACCTCTCTTACTCTTCATAGTCTTAGAAGTCTTAGTCTGGGCTTAAAGGGAAGAAGAAAATTAAAAGTATACAAATTAGAAAGAAAAAATATACTTATTTGCAGATAACATGATAGAGTGTTTAAAAAGTTTCAAGTGCCTGACCTGTGGTGGCGCAGTGGATAAAGCGTCAACCTGGAAACACTGAGGTGGCTGGTTCAAAATCCTGGCTTGCCTGGTCAAGGCACATATGGGAGTTGATGCTTCCTGCTCCTCCCCCTTCTCTCTCTCTCCCCCCCTAAAATGAATAAATAAATAAATAAATAAAAATTTAAAAAAATTAAAAAATCTCAAGAAATGGGCACAAAAGTTTCAAAAACTGATAAGAAAACTAGGGTCAACATGTGAAATTCAGCTATATTTCTATATATTCTAGCAATGAGTTTATGGAAACATAAATTAAAATCATAGTAACAGTTACAATTGCTCAAAAGATAAAATATTTAGGTATCAATATAACAAAAGATGTACAGGATTTATGTGCTGAATCTACAAAATGTAAATGAAAGAAATCAAAAATCTAAATAATTGTATATGATACACCATGTTCATGGACTAAAAGACAACACACTAAAGATTTCATCTCTTCCCAAGTTGATCTATAATTAGTAATAAAGGAAAACTTATCAGCATATTTCCATATTTAAATAAACAAAATATAAAACAGTTTTAATTTAGAATTGAGGAGAATTGGTTGTTTCTTAAAAATTTAAGTATGACTCCACCATTCAACCTAACAACTGTACCCTTGGCATTAACCTAAAAAAATAAAAATGTATACTCACACACACAAAATAATGTGTCTGAATGTTCACAGTGGATTTATTTATAAGAGCCTCAAAATGTAATCTGTTCTGATGGTCTTCAACAAATAAATGGTTAAATAAACTGATGAGTCCATATTATGCAAAAGAGAAGTATAGTTGTTGTCATGCAACAACTTGAATGGACCTTTAGAGAATTATACTGAGTGACAAAAGTCAATCTCAAAATGTTACATTATTAATTAATTTATTTATATTTTATATAATATTCTCCACCCTCCCACCCCCTTGACCTAAAGTAAAAGCTGCTTTTGACCCCTTTCTTTAAGAAGGAAGGAGAGAAGTGCTTTTCCACTGCGGAAGATGGGGCTGGAAGAGCAACGAGATTATTATTGGCCCTAAGCTGCCATCGTTCCTCTTGGGAATGAAGGGAGGCATTGGCTGTTGTTTACAAAGAGGAAGGGGAACATGTGTGTTGAATGATTGAGAAAAAGAATTGGGTAGCAAATTTTTGCATCCAATACCTGCCCAGGATGATAACTTTATAAGGTCTGGGATGTGACATTTTTCAAGCCAATAACAAGTCCCTTAGATTTCCATCGCACACTGTGACTTTTCACTGCCTGCTGGTTTATCTTCTGGGCTTTTGCCTAAGTGGCTCAGTCTGGCTTCCTTGGAAGGCCCGTCACTAACAGGGCTGGTAACCCTGAGAGAGTTTCACAGGTAACCTGGGAGGGACAAAGTTGGCTACAGAGGAATTCCTATCCTTCATCAAGAAACTCTGGTCACAGATGTCCGCCCAGGGTGGTGCTGAGGATGGTACTGCACAACTTCAAAGATGACCTCCTGGAAAGTGGCAGGGATGGCTCAATTCTCAATTTGGCTGCAGCTCTTGTCCCGGACATGGTTCCCCAAACACTATGCCTTCGGCCTAAGCCCATAGAATAGTCCCTTACAGAATAGTCCCATTTTTTTCTGCCTAGCACATTTATTTCTTAAGCATATTTGAAATGGCAAAATAAAACAGGCAAAATAACAGGTTAGTAGTTGCCAGAGTTTAGGGACAGAGCAGAGGAAACACTTAATGTAATTAAAAAAAGATAACAGAAGGAATGATTTTGTGGAGGCTGGTATCTTGACTGTGGCAATGACATGTACGTATTCATGTAATAAAATTGCAGAGAAACACACAAACAACATACAAGTGCAAATAATAAAAAGTTAACAAATTCCTGGGTTTTATGTGTTCTATAATTATGTAAGATGTTGCTATTGGAAACTGATTGAAAGGCACACAGTATTTCTTTGTACTACTTTTTGCAACTTATCACAAATGTAACACTATTCCAAAATAAAAAGATTTAAAAGCTGCAGGTTTAAGACATTTAGTTTAGAACAAGCAGTCATAAATATGCCACTTATTTCTCTAAGCAATGCTATATTATTGAGAATAAAATGACCTCTAATGACAATAATCACAAAATATCACTATATTAAACTTGGGAGAAAATTTTAAGCCCACGCAATATTGATCATTTTCATTAACTAGAAGAATAGGTGATACATGTAAAAATAAATTACATATAAAGAGCAATATAAAATAAAATCACATCTCAAAGAGAAAAATTGGCACTTAAAATTTAATTTCAATTTTCTAAAAATATTTACTCAAACGGTTTTTAATATACAGATATATCTGTGTACACCTGAAGCTATGTAGCAACAGAGCAGGATAGGACAGTCTTATGAAAAACACAACGGTTTTCTCCAGATTAGAAAGTATATTTTAGGATTTACAAGTAAACATTATGAATATTTGTACTCTCAAAAATATTGTTGAGTTTGTGCAAGTATAGTCAGTAGAAAACCATTCTTTTCCTTTTTATTGAATTTATTGGGTGTGTCTATTCTTTTTTAAAATTTTAATTTATTGTGTTTACATAGATTCTAGTGTCCCCCTAAATGCATCCCTCCTCTACCATGTTTCCCACAATATCTTATTCTCCCCCACACAATGCTCTCCCCTTTTCCCTCCAGGATTAGCTTTTCTGCTCTCTATAACATTGAGTTATGTGTGTATAATTTCACCGATCTCTTTCTCTTCTCTGATCCCATCCTATCATCCCCTTTCTCTCTGTCCAGTTTCCCTCTGGACCCACTGATCTCACCTCTGTCTCTATTCTGTTCTTCAGTTCATATTGTTCATTGGATTCCTCAAATGAGTGAGGTCATATGTTTTCTTTCTTTGCCTGGCTTATTTCACTTAACATAATAGTTTCCAGGTCAATCCATGTTGTCACAAAAGGTAAGATTTTCTTCTTTTTCATGGCCTCATAGTATTCCATTGTGTATATGTACCACTAATTTTTTATTTTTTATTTTTCTGAAGCTGGAAACGGGGAGGCAGTCAAACAGACTCCCACATGCACCCGACCGGGATCCACCTGGCACACCCACCAGAGGGTGATGCTCTGCCCATCCAGGGCATTGCTCTGTCACAACCAGAGCCACTCTAGCGCCTGGGGCAGAGGCCAAGGAGCCATCCCCAGTGCCCAGGCCATCTTTTGCTCCAATGGAGCCTCGGCTGCGGGAGGGGAAGAGAGAGACAGAGAGGAAGGAGAGGGGGAGGGGTGGAGAAGCAGATGGGCGCCTCTCCTGTGTGCCCTGGCCGAGAATCGAACCCGGGACTTCCACATGCCAGGCCGACGCTCTACCACTGAGCCAACTGGCCAGGGCCTGTACCACTGATTTTTAATCCACTTGTCTGGACACTTGGGTTGTTTCCAGATCTTGACTATTGTAAACAACACTGCTTTAAACATGGGGGTGCATTTCTTCTTTTGAATCAGTGATGTGGTGTTCTTGTGATATATTCCTTAAAGTGGGATGGCTGGGTCAAAAGGCTGTTCCATTTATAATTTTTTGAGGTAATACCATACAGTTCTCCACAGTGGCTGCACCAGTCTGCATTCCCACCAGCAGTGCAGGAGGGTTCCCTTTTCTCCACATTGCCAGCACTTATTCTGTGTTGTTTTGTTAATGAGCGCCATTCTGACTGGTATGAGGTGATATCTCATTGTGGTTTTAATTTGCATTTCTCTAATGATTAGAGATGTTGAGTATTTTTTCATCTGCCTATTGGCCATCTGTATGTCCTCTTTGGAGCAGTGTCTATTCACTTCTTTTGCCCATTTTTGATTGGATTGTTTATCTTCCTGGTATTGAGTTATGTAAAATTTTTGTGTATGTATATTTGAAAGCTTGCAAAGTAGAAAATTTTTTTTCCATAAGGGATTAAATGATCTAAAATTTTTGTTTTCAAAGAATCTAGTAGAATTTATTCTGTAGCTATGTCAAAATGGAAATAACAAGTTACTGTAGCTCACAAACTATTTTGTTCTTGGTAAGTACTGCTGAGGAATTGGGTTGAAATGCATGGTGTCTTTTAAAACTGCTCAACTTTTTTTCAATTCAAATGTTTCTTAATTTTTTAATACTATTACACACACATACATACACAATCCATAAATGTCTTTGACTTTGTTTTGCTAGAGTTTCCATTAATATTTTGTTTGCTTCATCTATATTTATGATGGCTTAATATTATATATTTAATATTATTTAATAAATTATTTAATATATTAAAGTAAGAGTTTAAGAATAAGAATTATAAGGAGGTAAAAAGTGAAAATATGCAAGAAATTTATAAATTCATAAAATGGTAAAGGGCTTCAATAAACATGGTATTTTTCTTTAAATAACTCAAAATGAACATTACAAGGAGAGAAAAAATAACTTAAACTAAAATATACAATCACAATTAAAATACTAGTGTCACTATTGTAAGAATTGTTGCAAATAAGCTACTCCAGTGGATATTAAAATTACTAGAACAGAATACTTACATAATCTAAAAGTAGAGTGTCATATTCATTATATACATAATTCAATACATATACATCATACAAATATTCATCAGATACATATTCATCAATTACAAAGATAAAACATTGATGTGACCATGAAGACACTCAGAACAAGTGATCAATTAACAATATTAGTAATTACACATATTAACATCAAGTACCCTCTGACAAGGTGAGCTGAGAGCCCTGCATTATTTTATGGCATTCTTGTAAAAATGTATAATTTCAATATAATCAGGAAAAAATATTTAAAAAACTAAAATTGAGATACATTCTGAAGAAAAAACTTACTAGTACCTTTTAAAAGTCAAGATTATAAATGTCAAAAATAAAGATTTAAAAACTGGTACAGGGCCTGACCTGTGGTGGCGCAGTGGATGAAGTGTCGACCTGGAAATGCTGAGGTCGCTGGTTTGAAACCCTGGGCTTACCTGGTCAAGGTACATATGGGAGTTGATGCTTCCAGCTCCTCCCCCCTTCTTTCTCTTTGTCTCTCTTCTCTCTCTCTCTCTCTATCTCTCACTCTCCTCTCTAAAATGAAAAAATAAAAAAAACTAAAAAAAAAAACTGGTACAGATTGTAAGGAATAAAATAGACACAGCAACTAAGTGCATTGAGCTGTCCTGGAACAGAAGAACATTACATTTAAAAAAATTAATTTGCATAAGGTCTTATTTTCAGTTAATACTAGTGCAATAATAATTTTTGTTTCTCTGCTAATTATACTGTGGTTATTTTAACATTTTTGTGGTTATTTTAACTCTAGTATACACTAGGTGAAGTCTATAAGTGAATGTTGTTGTATCATTTTTTTATTTTCTTCTCTATGACTAAAATTATTTCAAATTAAATGATTTAGTTCCTAGTCTATTTACAAAAGTTAGCAATTATCAACCAAGCCACTATATTGAATTTTATTTTTATAAAATAAAATAAAGTAACCTAATAAAACAATAGTTAGATGATTGTGGTTGAATTTTTAGTCTCACCAATATGTTCATGATATTGTTAGTGCCACCATATAACAAGTGTAAAGCAAAAACAAACAAAAAATGAAGCCATGATAACATTGTCAATAAGTTCAAAGAAAAATTATCTCTATATCTCCTGATCCAGAATACAAACACTTAGGTGAAGATATTAACACCAGCTAGACATGGTCAGCATGAACAGCATTATAGATGAACACAGAGAACAGGATAACACTAGAGTGATGGTTCTCAGCTTTAGTAAGAGAGCCCAGAAATTGCCTATTTATTTACCCTAGCAAGGTGGAAATAAAGCATTCAGCGAGTGAATCTGAAAAACACAATTAAAACTTAGGAAGTGATTGCACAGTCTCTAATATATTATATAAATGAGCCACACTTAATGTGGAAAATCTATAGTAGTAGGGAAGGGACATGACTAAACACTAAATTCCCAAAAAGATTCTTCCAAAAGAAAACAGTGATAATAGAAAAAGATCTGCTGAGAATTGTATATAAATTAAAATGATTAGAAATACTAGAAGAGTGAAGATGCAGAGAGCATGCAGAAGATGTAGAGAATTCATTATTTATTTTCTTATAACACAAAAAAATAAGCAAACTGAAAATTAATGACTTTTCTTGAACCTATGAAAGAACTTGCATTGCATGGCACCTTGACATTGTGTGAGATCGATGAATATAAGACACTACAGCCAAGATCTACTTACCTGGAGCAGAGCAGCTCAAGCCATTAACCTGTAGGAACACTTAAATTGTAATTTTGACAAATTGCTGTAATCTGAGTGTGAATTAGCTGGAAAAGGAAAAACTCCTGGGCCCACAGTCTAAGGAGGGCTTTCCACATTATTACGGATTTTACTTGTGTAAACCCCAGAAGGTTCTCGTTGGGAAGAGCCAAGTAGGATCCCTCATAACTCCAGCAAAGAGATGGAAAAAGTAAACATTATGAAACATGTCCACAGCATTGCTCATAACAGAGGCCTAGTCTAAAAGGGAGCTGATTTAACAAGGTGTTATCTGGTTAATAACCAGGAGGAAGGATAATTCCCAATGCATATTCCCGTATAAGCTTTCTGTCTCATCTGGGGGTGTGGGGACAAAGAAACACTGAAAAAGATCATAGATCAGGGAACCAGGCTTTCTAAATATTTGAAATTTGATTTTAAGATGATGTTTTCCCTCCTCCACACCAGACACAACACCAACAGGTTTCCAGAATAAGAACAGGGGATTATAGCTGAAAGATATGTCAGACACAGAATCTTTATAAGGACCAAAGCTGTAGAAGAGATAAAATCAAGACCACTAGAGTATTGAAATGGATTGTACCTCAGTTAGAGCAAATAGGAAAACAGCCCAACTCTAGCTAGATTAACAGAAAGTCTCACTCTCAAATCCCAGTACCTCAGTTATGATTGCCATTAAATTATGGCCAGCTTTCAAAATATAAATAAAACAAAACAAAACATAACCTAAGGTGACAAAGTAAACAAAGAAACCAGACTCTCATATGAATAAATTTTGTAATAGACAAAGAAGTTAATGAGTTTATATAAAATGTAAATAAATAAAATGACGTGGCATAATAGCATGGAGGATAAGAGGTAAGAATCGAGAATACTCTGCACTGAGATAGACACCATCACTAGATATGACCTGGTACAGTATTATTTTAAGGTGGAGTATAAGAACTGAAAATGTATACATATTGCAGCTCTGGCTAAGTAGCTCAGTTGGTAGCTCCATCCTGATATGCCAAGGTTAAAGGTTTGATCCCCTGAATAGGACACATACAAGAATCAGCCAATGATTGCATCAACAAGTGGAGCAACAAATCAATATTTCTCTTTCTTCCTATCTTTATCTATGTCTATCTCTCTTTCTCTCCATTCTCTCTCTCTAAAAACAATGAATTTTAAAAAGTATATATATATTGTATTCTAGGGCCCACTAAAAGTTTATTTTTTTATAAAAATTATAATTGAGTCCCTGGCTGGTTGGCTCAGTGGTAGAGCATCAGCCCGGTGTGTGGAAGTCCTGGGTTCAACTCCTGGTCAGGGCACATGGGAGAAGCACCCATCTGCTTCTCCACCCTTCTACCTCTCCTTTCTATCTCTTTCTTCCCCTCCCACACTCAAGGCTCCATGGGAGCAAAGTTGACCGCAGCGCTGAGGATGGCTCTATGGCCTTCACTTCAGGCACTGTAATGGCTCTGGTTGCAGCAGAGCAATGCCCCAGATGGGCTGAGCAAAGCCCCCTGTTGTGCATGCCGGTGGATCATGGTCGGGAGCATGCAGGAGGCTGTCTGCTGCCCCCCACTTCTCCCTTTGGAAAAATACAAAAACAAACAAATAAACAATATTACCATTGATATTCTAATAGAGAAAAATAGAACAGTATAGTATGCTTAATTAAAACAACCCCCCCAGAGAATGGGACAAAACGCCCCAAAATATAACTAATAGAAAATTGTTGCAATAAAGTAGATTTTAATCCAATGGTATCACTTATCATTTAAAATATAAATGGTCTAAATATACCAATTTAAAGGGAGGTTGACAGAAGTGAACAAAAAATTAAGACAACAGAGAAACCACTTTAGAGAAAAGTCTGAAGTAGGTTAAAAATAAAAAGATGGAGAAATATGTACCTGGTTAGCATTAATAAAAAAAAAAGTATATTAATTTTATATAAAGCAGGCTTTAGAGTAAGAAAAATTATCATTGAAAAAGAGTGACATAACATTATAATAAAGTAGTTAATTCTCCAAGAATACATAAAATTCCTAAAGGTATATACACCTATCAGCAGAGTGTCAAAATACAGGACACAAAAAATGATAACATTGCAAGGAGAAATTGATAAATCCATTATTATTGTTTGAGACTTTGATACCTCTCTCAATAATTGATAGATTAAATGGGTAGAAAATCAGTAAGGATATAGCTGACCTGAATATCATCAATCAAAATCATCTAATTGTCATTGGTAGACTACTTTATCTAGCAAGAATATACAGTACATTCTTATCAAATTTGCATTGAACATTCACTAAGGTATACAACTTCTGAGCTAAAAACATATCTCAGGAAATCTAAAGAATGGAAGTCACACTGAAGTATGTTCCCAGACCAAAATAAAATTAAACTAGAAATCTATAACAGAAATATACTTGAAAAAATCTGCAAATATTTGGAGATTAAATATACAGTAATGGAAATGATTTGACTTTGGGTGTTAGCTATACAACATAATTAACAGTTCAAATGCTATAGAAATGTTTACTTAAAACCTAAGTACTCTTATTGATAAATGTCACCCTATTAAATTTAATTTTCTAAATAAAATTAAATAAAAAACACTTCTAAATAACAAGCCTCAAGAGAAATTAAACAATATTTTGAACTTATTAAAAATTAAAACTCACCTTATCAAAATATGTGGGATGCATCAAAAGCAGTGCATGGAAAGAAATACTTAACATATGTATTAAAAAGGATGAAGAATCTAAAGTTAAGCTTCCTCTTTGAGAATCAAGGGAAAGAAGAGTCATTTAACCATATGCAGGTAGAAGAAAATAAATACTAAAGAGTAAAGCTAAAAGTAAGACATATGTTCTCTAATCTGGGCCTATACAATATAGTTTCTCACAGTTTTGAAACAGGCACTAAGAGAGTCTGACACTTGATTTTCCTCTAGCTGTGGGAGCTGAAGAAAAATCACAGTTCAGAGAATGTGGGAATGTGGATAGAGAAGCTCAGATCAGCAGGGTGCTTCAAGAACTTAAGAATATATATATTTTTTTAAAAGAAAAAATATATATTTTCTTTTCTTTTTGTATTTTTCTGAAGTTGGAACGGGGAGGCAGTCAGACAGACTCCCGCATGCACCCAACCAGGATCCACCCAGCATGCCCACCAGGGGGAGATGCTTTGCCCATCTGAGGGGTTGCTCTGTTGCAACCAGAGCCATTCTAGTGCCTGAGGCAGAGGCCATAGAACCATCCGCAGCACCCGGGCAACTTTGCTCCAATGGAGCCTTGGCTGTGGGAGGGGAAGAGAGAGACAGAGAGGAAGGAGAGGGGGAGGGGTGGAGAAGAAGATGGGTGCTTCTCCTGTGTGCCCTGGCCGGGAATCAATCCCAGGACTCCTGCATGCCAGGCTGATGCTCTACCACTGAGCCAACCGGCCAGGGCCAAGGAACTTAAGAATATAGCCTGATGGCTTCCCAGATCCTGGTTTTAATTCCATTTTGACATTCTACTGAATATGCCTCTTGGATTCCCCTAACTCACATGATTTCCTCAAAGAATTTTCTAGAATTTTACTTAAATTATTTAAAGTATATTTGTATTATTTGTAAACAAAGGATGGAATAACTAGACACATAGTTAAGCAGCAGAGATGCTAAAAAAGATTCATATTGAACCTTATCTTCACTTTTTTTCCTATAACCACCAAAGGATATAAATGGGTTTGAGCTATTTAACATCACCAAATGCTCATATTCTTTTTCTTATTTTAAATTAAACAATTACTCATATCATTTTTCTTATTTTAAACCAAATTCAGTGATTATGGTTTTTTTTTAAATACCCTCATTTAAAAAGTAGGAACATAGATTTTTAAAAAAAAAATTTTTTTTTTCCTTTTTGTATTTTTCTGAAGCTGGAAACAGGGAGAGACAGTCAGACAGACTCCCGCATGCGCCCGACCGGGATCCACCCGGCACGCCCACCAGGGGCGATGCTCTGCCCACCAGGGGGTGATGCTCTGCCTCTCAGGGGCGTGGCTCTGCCCCGACCAGAGCCACTCTAGCGCCTGGGGCAGAGGCCAAGGGGCCATCCCCAGCACCTGGGCCATCTTTGCTCCAATGGAGTCTTGGCTGCGGGAGGGGAAGAGAGAGACAGAGAGGAAGGAGGGGGTGGGGGGTGGAAAAGCAAATAGGCGCTTCTCCTATGTGCCCTGGCCGGGAATCGAACCTGGGTCCCCCGCACGCCAGGCCGACGCTCTACCACTGAGCCAACCGGCCAGGGCCAGGAATATAGATTTTGATACATATGTATAATTTCTGTTATGTTCTTTATTGAAAGAACTATTTAAATCAAGTTTATCTCCTGATACTTGTTATGAGATAAACACTAACTAATATAATGATATCCATTTAAAAAACTGAAATTTCAAAGATCTATATTGTATAGTATGCTCACTATTTTGTATCCAAAAGATTTTACAGCACTAAATAGTTTCAACTTATTTCTTGGTACTGATATTGACTAAATTTATTTTTACATGTAATCATTTGGCAAATCACACACATCAATATATACATGCAGCTATTCACATATTGTATTTTTTTATTCTGTGATTTTTAAACTTAAAGTCCTTTATAACCATCTGAAATTCTAAATTTAAAATCTTCTAAATAAAAGCTGTAGAATTCTATATTGGTATCATTGTGAAAGGCAAGTACAAAGTATATACAATACAGGCTACGGACAACCTATATCTTCAAATAACACCTTTCACTAAGTATACAGAGGTTCTAAACCTTATGATAAAAGTCATTAGCATGACACATATTCTTGATTACTTTTGTTTAAAAAAAAAAAAAAAAAGCTTTAGAAAGCATCCCATTATCCCATTTAAGTGTTTTGGCCAATTCATTTGATTAGTTTGAAGTTAATCAACTCCATCTCTATTCTTTTACAAAGGCAAAATTGTTTTGAAGTTCCTTTTCTGTAAAGGACATTGGTATCAATGGCAGTTCATTTTCTCTTTATGATCTTGCAGTTTTGCTGTTCTAAATGCTTCCACTAAGCACTTAGTGAAGGCTGAGGTCACCTCTGTTGTTAAAGAAGAAAAATTGCAAAATTTTTAACTCAAAGCTTCCCAATTTGCAATGTAAACCGTAATTAAGGCCTGGAATTAATTCTTTAAACAGCATAGAAGTTTTACCCTCATTATCCAATCTTGCTGTTTAGTTAGGTCAATATTAAGTTTAAACAGTATATTATAACCCAAAGGACTTTTATTTTATTTTATAATGTCTTAAAAAACAAAGTGATATAGTGAAAAAAAAATCATTTCTTTCTGGTGTTTGAAGACAATACCATGTTTTCTGTAAAAATATCTTCTTTGAAAATAATTGTAAACTTGTTGCCAATGTGAGCATTTTCAGTAACTGATAGCTTAATACTAATGTAGGCAAGTTAATTCCATTGTTGATACCTCAAAACAACAGTGCTGTTATCATAAATGATTAAAATGTTCTTTTGAACTTAAGAAATCTATATTTTGCCTAGTGTTCCACATATATGAGTTACATTAAAGTATTATATTCTAAATTCATATATTGATTTAATCACAGGACATTTGCTTTTTGGAGAATGACTTTTAATATCTAAAACTTCATGTCCTAATAATAATTAAATAAGACACTGAAATAACTTGGCTGCGCAATGAACATCAAGTAATGAATTAGTTCTACTTACCTTTACCTTAACTTCTACATACATTAAGAAATGTAGAGCTTAAGACTGTTATATTTTGGCAAGAAAGATTCTTTATAAGGTAAAGTCTTAATAATTAAAAAAAAATTAAAAAGTATTTTAAGAGTTGAACTTTTAAATTATTGCAATTATATCACATTAAATATATATTTTTTAAAATAAGTCATTTCTCCAGCAACTGATGTGGATTCTTATTGTTTGATGTAATTAATGTATATAAAAATGTTCCATGGAAGAGAAGATGTATTGAACCAGAAAATCTTAAAAAAAGATAATATTGAAGCAAAGAAGATAATTTTTTAAAAGAAAATTTGACCTATAGACTCAAGCAACTTTGCCTCATTAACTAGCCCAACATGACACATTAAATACAGAAAAATTGCTTATATTCATATTTTCCAAAGCAAGGTATTGCTTTTTCCACAGATAGTACGGGGTAGTCATATGTAAACATTTCAATGCCAATGTGAATTGCTTCTCATTTTTAAGAAATGACATTTTTACTTTACAAAGTTTTCTCTTGAAATTTATCATTTAGATTTTCCTATTTTGTAAAGATAGTAACACTTTTATGCTCTGAGGAAGAAATGATGGCATAAATGGGGAATTTAGTAAATTTGCCAAAATAATGAATATTGCATGTGAGGTTTCCTTACATCATACCACTGATGTAAACAAAGGAAATCACTGTTATTGGGAAAAGTAATCTCCTATATGCAGGATTTTTGCCACTGGGCTGTAGAAGTATGGGTCTTGGACCTGGACCTGGAGCACTTTCTTACAAGAGAAAGGAAACACTCATATTCTGTGTTGGGCTTATCACATTGTGTAGAAATATCATTCATTATTCCAAACTCAATGTATGTATCCTGTGTTCTGCCTTCAGCCATCACGCATAGCCCCTGCTTTCTGAGCTCTATACCCCACTGGAGAAGAGCTGGAGTATTTCCACTGCAGCACAAAAGGAGGAACATGCCACTATATCACCACATTGTCTGTGGAGTGGATCCACTGGCCATAGCATCCTGATGCATTTCAAGAGACTGAATCATATGCACTCTTTCTTTACCCTTGTTGTAAGTAAATGCTGGACCACTTGAGTCTTGTATATTTCTTATCTATTCTTAAGGACTCCGTATCTTGCCCCAGTCTCTTTCCTGTCTGGCACTTACTTATCTGCCTTTTAACGTTAGCTGCAGAGCTTGGCCACATAGTGAATGGTGAAATAATTAGGCACCTCTATGTATCTCTATACACCTAGTTTGTCACAAAAATGCACCTATAATTTTATACACACACCAGTGCTAGTTTCACAAATTTTTTTTTTTCAAAATTAAAGGAAAAGCAAAGTTAGTAAAATGGTAAGCAAATTTTGGTGCCTTACTAGATCTGACATCACATGCTGACCTCCACAATCAAATATATTAAGTATGAATGGGTTAGTGTCTGGAAAAAATGCTGAAGTGTCACACAAAATTGTGCAATGAAAATCAGACTTTTACCTAAAACTTGGGATCTTGAAACTTATCGTGGGTAATCCAACAGAGGAAGAGTACAAAGACAACAACCACAAAGTGTCACTCAAAAGCAATTTGAACAAGATGTTCTTCAGTAAGAAGGAAATTATCTCAAAAAGATAATCTAAGACTAAGCAATAAACACTACTGAGGAAAGAAATGGAAAATATGAGTCCCAACACACACTGACTGTTTCAAACATTATTTTTCAAGTTCTTTTTAAAATGATTATTTTTAATAATTATTATTGTCAAACAAAGGAGAGAAAAATAAAGTGAAAATAAAAACTAGAAAAGAAACTGAAGACCGTAACATAGTGCTTGGTATTAGATTTTTGGGAGACTTTTTTTTGTCTTTTTTTTCTTTTTGTTGTTAGAGAAATGGCAATAAAAATTTTAATTTTAGACCTTTTTTTTTAATAATTTTATTTTTTAATTGGGACGACATCAGTAAATCAGGATACATATATCCAAAGATAACATGTCCAGGTTATTCTTGTCGTTCAGTTATGTTCCATACCCATCACCCAAAGTCAGATTGTCCTCTGTCACCTTCTATCTAGTTTTCTTTGTGCCCCTCCCCCTCCCCTTTCCCTCCCCCTGTTACCACCACACTCTTCTCAATGTCTCTTAGTCTCACTTTTATGTCCCACCTACGTATGGAATAATGCAGTTCCTGTTTTTTTCTGATTTATTTATTTCACTTCGTATAATGTTATCAAGATCCCACCATTTTGCTGTAAATGATCCAATGTCATCATTTCTTATGACTGAGTAGTATTCCATAGTGTATATGTGCCACATCTTCTTTATTCAGTCATCTATTGACAGGCTTTTTGGTTGTTTCCATGTCCTGGCCACTGTGAACAATGCTGCAATGAACATGGGGCTGCATGTGTCGTAACGTATCAATATTTCTGAGTTTTTGGGGTATATACCCAATAGAGGGATTGCTGGGTCATAAGGTAGTTCTATTTTCAGTTTTGTGAGGAACCACCATACTTTCTTCCATAATTGTTGTACTACTTTACATTCCCAACAACAGTGGATGAGGGTTCCTTTTTCTCCACAGCCTCTCCAACATTTGCTATTACCTGTCTTGTTAATAATAGCTAATCTAATAGGTGTGAGGTGGTATCTCATTGCAGTATTGATTTGCATTTCTCTAATACCTAATGAAGATGAGCATCTTTTCATATATCTGTTGGCCATTTCTATTTCTTCCTGGGAGAAGTGTCTGTTCATGTCCTCTTCCCATTTTTTTTATTGGATTGTTTGTTTGTTGTTGAGTTTTATGAGTTCTTTGTATATTTTGGATATTAGGCCCTTATCTGAGCTGTTCTTTGAAAATACCATTTCCAATTTAGTTGGCTGGCTGTTTATTTTGTTATCAGTTTCTCTTGCTGAGCAAAAACTTCTTAGTCTGATGTAGTCCCATTCATTAATTTTTGCCTTCACTTCTCTTGCCTTTGGAGTCAAATTCATAAAATGCTCTTTAAAACTCAGGTCCATGAGTTTAGTACCTATGAATTCTTCTATGTACTTTATTGTTTCAGGTCTTATGTTTAGATCTTTGATCCATTTTGAGTTAATTTTAGTACAGGGGGACAAACTGTAGTCCAGTTTCATTCTTTTGCATGTGGCTTTCCAGTTTTCCCAGCATCATTTATTGAAGAGGCTTTCTTTTCTCCATTGTGTGTTGTTAGCCCCTTTATCAAAAATTATTTGACTATATATATATGTGGTTTTATTTCTGGGTTTTTATTCTGTTCCATTGTTCTGAGTGTCTATTTTTCTGCCAATACCATGCTGTTTTGATTGTCAGGGCCCTATAATATAGTTTGAAGTCAGGTATTATAATGCCCCCAGCTTCATTCTTTTTCTTTAGGATTCCTTTGGCTATTCGAGGTTTTTTATAGTTCCATATAAATCTGATGATTTTTTGCTCCATTTCTTTAAAAAATGTCATTGGAATTTTGATGGGAATTGCATTAAATTTGTATATTGCTTTGTGTAATATGGCCATCTTGATTATATTTATTCTTCCTAAACAAGAACAAGGAATATTCTTCCATCTCATTGTATCTTTTTTGATTTCCCTTAACATTATATAAGTCCTTTACATTCTTTGTTATGTTTATTCCTAAGTATTTTATTTTTTTTGTTGCAATCATGAAGGGGATTATTCTTTTGAATTTGTTCTCAAATGTTTCATTGTTGGCATATAGAAAGGCTATTGACTTCTGTATGTTAATTTTGTATCCTGCGACCTTACTGTATTGGCTTATTGTTTCTAGTAGTCTTTTTGTGGATTCTTTGGGGTTTTCGATGTATAGGATCATATCATCTGCAAAAAGTGATACCTTTACTTCTTCTTTTCCAATATGGATGTCTTTTATTTCTTTGTCTTGTCTGATTGCTCTGGCTAGAACATCTAGTACCACATTAAATAAGAGTGGAGAGAGTAGACAACCCTGTCTTGTTCCTGATTTAAGGGGGAAAGCCTTCAGTTTTGTGCCATTTAATATGATGTTAGCTGATGGTTTATCATATATGGCCTTTATCACTTTGAGATATTTTCCTTCTATACCCATTTTGTTGAGAGTCTTAAACATAAAATTGTGCTGTATTTTATCGAAAGCCTTTTATGCGTCTATTGATAAGATCATGTGGTTTCTGTTCTTTGTTTTGTTTGTATTATGTTAATAGTTTTACATATGTTGAACCATCCTTGAGATTCTGGGATTAATCCCACTTGATCATGATGTATTAATTTTTTTAATATGTTGTTGTATTCAATTTGCTAGTATTTTGTTTAGTATTTTAGCATCTGTATTCATTAGAGATATTGGTCTGTAGTTTTCTTTTTTTTGTGCCATCCTTGCCTGGTTTTGGTATGAGGGCTATGTTGGCCTCATAAAATGTGTTTGGAAGTATTGCTTCTTCTTCAATTTTTTGGAAGATTTTCAGTAGAATAAGAAACACGTCTTCTTTGAATGTTTGATAAAATTTGCTGGTATAGCCATCTGGGCCTGGACTTTTATTTTTGGGGAGGTTTTTAATGTTTTTTTCAGTTTCTTCTCTACTAATAGGTCTGTTTAGGCTTACTGCTTCTTCTTGACTCAGTCTAGGAAGCTTGTATTGTTCTAGGAATTTATTCATTTTTTCTAGGTTGTTGAATTTAGTGGCATAAAGTTTTTCATACTATTCTACAATAAGTCTTTGTATATCTATGGTGTTTGTGGTGCTTTCTCCTCTTTTATTTTGGATTTTGTTTATATGAGTTCTTTCTCTTTTGTCCTTGGTAAGTCTTGCCAAGGGTTTGTCAATTTTGTTGATCTTTTCAAAGAACCAGCTCCTTGTTCTATTAATTTTTTCTATAGTTTTTCTGTTCTCTAATTCATTTATTTCTGCTCTGATTTTTATTATCTCCTTTCTTCGGTTGGTTTTGGGTTGTCTTTGTTCTTCTTTTTCTAGTTCCTTAAGGTGTAAAGTTAAGTGGTTCACTTGGGCTCTCTCTTGTTTGTTCATAAATGCCTGAAGTGATATGAACTTCCCTCTTATCACTGCTTTTGCTGCATCCCATAAATTCTGATATGTTGTATTGTCATTTTCATTTGTTTGTATATATCTTTTGATCTCTGCACTTATTTCTTCTTTGACCTATTCATTTTTTAAAAGTATGTTGTTTAGCTTCCACATTTTTGTGGAATTTTTTTCTCTTTTATGCAGTTGAATTCTAGTTTCAAGGCCTTTATGATCAGAAAATATGCTTGGTACAACTTCGATATATCTGAATTTGCTGATGTTGTTTTTGTGGCTCAACATATCGTTAATTCTTGAGAATGATCCATCTACACTGGCTAAAAATGTATACTCAGTCACTTTAGGATGAAATGTTCTGTAGATGTCTATCATATCCAGGTGCTCTAGTGTTTTGTTTAAGTCCACTATATCTTTGTTGTTTCTCTGTTTGGATGACCGATCTAGAGCCGTCAGCAGTGTATTGAGGTCTCCAAGTATGATTGCATTTTTGTCAGTTTTTGTTTTAAGGTCAATAAGTAGCTATCTTATATACTTTGGTGCTCCTTGGTTTGGTGCATATATATTAAGAATTGTTATGTCTTCTTGATTCAGTTTTCCCTTAGCCATTATGAAATGGCCATTTTTGTCTCTGAGTACATTTGCTGTCTTGTAGTCAGCATTATCAGATATGAGTATTGCTACACCTGTTTTTTTTTGGATGTTCTTTGCTTGGAGTATTGTTTACCAGCCTTTCACTTTGAATTTGTTTTTATCCTTGTTACTTAGATGAGTTTCTTGTAGGCAGCATGCTGTTGGATTTTTTTTTTAATCCATTCTGCTACTCTGTACTTTTTTATTGGTGAGTTTAATCTGTTTACATTTATTGTAATTGTTGGCACTTGTTAGTTCCGTATTGCCATTTTATAGATTGCTTTCTGTTAGTTTTGTGTCTTGTTTCATCCTTCTCTCATTTTTTTCTATCTTTTGTTTTTATTTGGTTGTATTCCATACATCTTTTCTCTGTTGCTATCTTTTTTAAATCATGTGCTTCTGTGGTGGTTTTTTCAATGGTGGTTACCTTTAAGTAATGAAAAGGGTTCCTACCCTGTTCATTGTAGTGCACTTTTTGTGAGTACTTTTGCACTCCATCGTCCTTTGCTACTGTTAATCTCCATCATCTCCCCCCCCCCTTTTTTTTTGTTGTTGTCACAGTTTAACTTTGGTTTTATTGTGTTCTTGGAGCTTTTAATTGTGCCTTTTTTTTTTTTGCTGTTGTTGTTTTTGTTCTTTGTATCTGATTGGAGAACGCCCTTTAGCAATTCCTGGAGTTGGGGTTTTCTGATGATAAATTCCCTCATCTTTTCTGTATCTGTGAATGTTTTTATTTCTCCTTCATATTTGAAGGATAGCTTTAATGGGTATAGTATTCTTGGCTGAAAGTTCCTCTCTTTCAGGACTTTAAATATTGGGGTCCACTCTCTTCTAGCTTGTAGAGTTTCTGTTGAGAAATTGGGTGATAATCTAATGGGCCTTCCTTTATATGTTGTATTCTTCTTTTCCCTGGGTGCCTTGAGAATTTTATCTTTGCTGTTGGTTTGTGCCAATTTCATTATGATGTGCCTTGGAGTAGGTTTGTTGGGGTTAAGAGAACTCAGAGTTCTGTTTTCTTCTTGAATTTGAGGCTTTAGTTCTTTCCACAGGCTTGGGAAGTTCTCATCTATTATTTGTTTGGGTTTGTTCTCCATTCACTTTTCTCTCTCTTCTCCCTCTGATATACCTATTATTCTTATGTTATTCTTTCTGATGGAGTCAGATAATTCTTGTAGGGCTATCTCATTTTTTTAAATTTTTGAGTCTCTTTCTTCTTCTCTTTGTTGTGCCTCAAGTTGCTTGTCTTCTATTTCACTAATCCTACCTTCTATCTGGCCTGTTCTATTAGCTAAGCTTGTTACTTCATTTTTCAGCTCGTGAATTGAATTTTTTTTTATCTCTGTTTGATTTGTTTTTATAGTTTCAATTTCCTTGGAAATATATTCTTTGTGTTCATTTTGTTGTTTTCTAAGCTCCCTAAATTGCCTTTCTGTGTTTTCTTGTATATCTCTGAGTATTTATAGGATTTCTATTTTAAATTCTCTGTCATTTAACACTAAGGTTTCCAATATATATTAAATTTTTTCTCCATAGATTTTTCCTCATCTATCTTTGTTACCTCTCTTTCTTTTGTATCCATGATATTTGATTTTCTCTTCCTTAATGGCATCTGAGGGTGGTTTTGTTGGTAGTATTAATGAGATTTAATAAAGAATATAAGGTTAAAAAAATCAAAAAGTGTTGATTTTTAAAAATTAATAATTAAATAAAATTAAAATTAAAAAAAGGAAATTACTTCCCCCCCTTCTTTTTTCCTCTCCTCTTCTCTCCCCTCTTTCTTGAGAAAATCTTGTGGTGAACTGTGAATTATATAGTTCTAAATAGAACAAACAATGCCTGTAATGAAGGGCCTGAATTTGGGAGAAATAATAAAGGTGGAAAGAAAAAAAGAAAAAAAGAAAAAGAAAGTGGTTATGGACCAACAAAAAGCAAATAAGGAAAGAATTTGGGTCAAGTATAAAATGATTTGCTTTTAGGTGTTAGTTGACTAATAGTTTTGATGAGAGGAATAAGAGGGAAACAGGAAAATGGGGGGACAAATTAAAAAAATTACTATTGTATTTAGTGGAACAAAAACTAGATAAAATGGAGAGCCAGGGGTCAGAGCACTGCTAGTGAGTTAAAAAGGTGAAGTAAAACCCCCCCAAAATGCCACAAACATAAGTTTGAGTCCCAGATAAGATAATTTATTCATTATTGAGGTTTGAATGAGAGGCGACGTAAATGAGAAAGGAAGAAACTAATATAGAGGGAAAAAGGAAAGAGAGAGAGAGAATAAAAGATGGTACCACTAAAGAAGAAAAAAGAAAAAAGAGGAGAGAGAGAGAGAGAGAGAGAGTTAAGGGTTTTGGAGTGCAACCCTCATAGAGAAAAAGAAAGAGGAAAGAAAATATAATGGGAGATTTAACACTTATGGGTAGTGTAGTTCAAGGAGAGGAGAGAGTAAGACTGGCAGAGAGTTAAATGACCAAATTGGAGAAGAAAAAAAAATCAAGAATGAAGATAAGAGAAACAAATGAACAAATATAGTAAAATGGGATAGGTTATAAAGTCTGCAGATTATTCTTGATTTTGAGAGGTTATCTTCTTGCTTTTTCTTTTCTCTCCCTCTTCCTGGTTGGTGACTCTGTACCCTGGGTTCTGCCCATTTGGTACGCTCAGGTAGAGGTTTTCAGTTGATAAGTCTCTATGGCAATGTCATGTATTGTGTTTCAGTCTCATTGGCAGTCGAGGCTCATTAGCATTTATAGGCTCCAACAGTGAGAGTGTCCGTGTTCCTGGAGCCTCTCTCCTAGTCTTTCCTTTCTCAATTAGTAGCCTGATAATCCAGCTATGGGGGTGCTGCTGCCTCTGCCTGGATAGTAGAAGGCTCAAAGAGCTGGCAACTCTCCACTCTATTCCCACTCAGCACAGGGCTCTGTGTAAGGCTCAGTCAGTCAGAGCTGCTAGCATAATCAGGCGAGGCTTCCGCACACTCAAAGACCTCTGGCTCTGCCACTCTGTTCGGTAACACGGGTGGGCTCCCACTCCCAGAGTGCTTGGAGGAAACTCTCACTCTCTATCTGTGCGCAGACCAGGATATCTGGTCGACAGTCACACACTCTGAGTGAAACCCCTGCCCGCACGGAAAAGTTCCAGTGTTGGAATTGGCTCTCGCTCCCTCCTCGTGTGCAGCTTTTTCAGGGTGCTGGCGTGGCTTGGAGATTTTGCTTTTTGCCCACACAAAGGCCCTGACTCTTCCCCTCTGTGGGATAACACGGGTTCCCACTGCTGAGGCACTCGGAAGAATCTCTTGATCACTATCTGCGTGTGCAGACCAGGATATCAGGCCAGCCGCCTCACTCTCTGAATGAAACCCCCATCTGCACGGAAAAGTTCCAGCGTTGGAATTGGTTCTTGCTCCCTCCCCATGCATGGCTTTTTCAGGGCACTGGGGCGGCCTGGAGATTCCACTTTCAGCCCACACAAAGGCCTCTGATTCTGCCTCTCTCTGGGATAACACGGACGCCCACTCCCAGGGCTTTTGAAGGAATCTCTTGCCACATTCTGCATGCGCTGACCAGGAGATTGGGGAAAATGGCTGCCCCACTTGTCTTTCTTTGTCTGGGTTTGGTGCGAGTGTTAGCTTGTATTGACTGGGTTGCCGTAGGCACAGTTTTTCCTTGGCTTGGTTCTCCATGCCACAGCCTGGTTCTGCTGTTTGTGCCTCAGCCTGGATCTATTCACCCCCTTTGCCTGCCTTTGTTTCTATATTCTCAGTTCCCAGTGAAAGCAGTTCTATTTAGGTTGGTGAGGAAGGCGGAGCATTTCTTACTCCCTATTTCCTTCGGGGTTCGATTATTTTTTTAGCCAATTTTTCGCTCGACCATACCTTCGGGTGTATTGTGAAACATCTGGAGGCTCCAAGGATAGGTTTTTCTGTTTCTGGTTGAAAATCTTGTTGAGTTTTGGGTGAGATTTATCGGTATCGTTTCCTACCACGCCATTACTCTGATGTCATCTCCTTAGACCTTTTACAAATTAGGCATTCAATTTAATATTTTAGTAACTATTAAGAAATGAGTGAATAATTCTCAAAGCAGGAGAAAGAAAACAGAAATAAACAATAACAATAATAACAAACAAAAGAATCATCTTTAATATAAAAAAAAAGATGGCAGGAGAGGAGAAAATAAAAAAAGAACTATGTGATTGTTTTAGGTTTCATTCCACTGAAGCCCTTGGATTAATATTCTCAAAGTGAGTTTTTGAAAAATCAAGACATGAGGAAGGATATGGGAAAGAGCAAGAGTGTTATTTTGAGAAAAATCTTACCTACAGTATCTTCAGCCTAATCCTTCCTGAGAGCTAGTTATGTCCAGACATGTCCAAAACTAAGGAAAGGAAAGGGGTTTTTATATTACTATACCCTCAGGCTTTGATTAAAAGTTGCCCAGGAGAATGTGAATTCCCAGGTGATCTGAGCTTTTTTTCAGCAGGCCAAGTGTGGTCTTGTAGCCTAAGCACAGTTCTTTAACTATGAGCTATAGAAGCAGGTTGTGACCAAATCCAAAGACAAATGTAAATGCTAAAATATCTTTTAAAATCTTGCCAAGTTTACAATGCCATCTGCTGCAGCAACATATAAGGAAAGTAATACATAACCATATGAGAAAAATAATAGTTTAAATGTTTTTACATATACCTTATAATCATAAAATGCATATGAATTACATTATCCAGTAAGAATAAAGGTTTCCGGATTGGGTTCAAGTCAAAATCTAATTATATGGTATTGATATTTATATGAGGTACACATAATAAAAAAAAAATAATAAGACTGAAAATAAAACCTAAAAAAATATTTAATCAAGTATAGCAGACAAATGTTATATTATTAGAAGCTAATATCACTGTTAATATCAAATGAAATTGACTTAAGCTCAGATGTTTTATTAAAGATTAGTAATAATAATTCAAATGACTAAAAATTTGATTTAAATTATTTGTCCTTTTTAAATTGTCAAAAATATATTAAGCAAGTGACAGGACTATATCAAAAGCTGCAAACTCACCTAAGTGGCTGGTCATATTTATAAATTTATAATGATGTAAAATATGTGTATTAAAAATTACATACATTTTGGCCCTGGCCTGTTTGCTCAGTGGTAAAATGCCAGCCAACCTGTGGATGTCTTGGGTTTGATCCCAGTCAGGACACACAGGAGAAGCACCCATCTGCTTCTCCACCCTTCCCCCTCTCCTTTCTCTCTGTCTCTCTCTTCCCTTTCTTCAGCCAAGACTCCATTGGAGGAAAGTTGGCCCGGGTGTTGAGGTTGGCTCCATGGCCTCCACCTCAGACTCTAGAATGACTCTGGTTGCAATAGAGCAATGCCCCAGATGGCTGGCCCAGGTGGATCCCAGTCAGGTTCATGAGGGAGTTTGTCTCTCTGCCTCTCCACTTCTCACTTTAGAAAAATACAAATCACCCCCTAGCTGGTTGGCCTGGTGGATCCCAGCTGGGTGCATGAGGGAGTTTGTCTCTCTGCCTCTCCACTTCTCACTTTAGAAAAATACAAAAAAAAATTACAAAAATTTTAATTTAGCAAAGCGATGAACTAGCACAAAGTGAACACTGCCATATATACATCAAATTCATTTCTTACCCAGAACTATTTCTAATCAATTTAATTGCTTTACTGACATAGCATCATTAATTCACGACACTTGCTTTACAATTTTCTATAAATGAAATCCTACATTATATACTCTTATTTATTTGGCATATTTTACTCAACAATTTGTGACATATATCTATGTTGTAGATTGTAGGAGTTTTATTGTTCATATTTATTATTATATAGTGTAATAATATGAATAGAATATTTATCCACTCTCCTATGAATGACCATTCAGATGTTTCCAGGTTTTGTTCATTGACCCATTTTGAAAAATGCCATAATTATTTCTTTACTTGTCTGTTATGCTTATCCAGAGACATGAAATTGTAGTTCATAAGGTATGGTTCACTTTTAATGCATATACAAAACAGCTTTTTAATGTTTTTTGTGGAAATTAAAATTTCCACCAATACTGACCAATATTATCAATGATTCACAATTAAGCATGATATCTATTGTGGGATTTTGTGTGGTTACTCTATGTAAGATTATAATATTCCTAAGTATCTTCTATTTCTTGTTTCTATGATTTTTTGTCTTAGGTGGATGTTGTTTTACAAAGTAAGCTTCTAGAGGCCACCTGGATCCCATGGCTCCTGGTTCCTTCCTGATATAATTGTAACCTCTTGCTTCTGTCATTACATCTCCTTTTATTCTCTTGATCTTCTGAATTCATTTTATAATGACATTTTGATCACATCGGGGCCACCTAAAAAATGCAGAATAAACTTTCCATCTCAAAAACTATATTACATTTTCAAAGTCCTTTTGCCATATAACATAATACTTTACATGTTCTAGGGATCAGAACATGGATATCTTGAAGAGGGGCATTATACAGCCTGGCACTGTTAGTGTTGTGTAGTATACCTCTTCTTGTTCTATTACTTTTAACATTTTGGGATTCTTGTATTTATGATATATACCTTAATTATATTATTTATTTTATTTAATTTTTAATGTGATATTATCATAATATAAATTTTTAATATAAAACAATTCTCTTTTCTATCATTCTACTGTTCTATGTTATTTTCCCTTTTCTTGTCATCTTTGGGATAAGTCATTTTTGTTATTCATTTCTCCTTCCATAGTATGTTAATTAATATTTCTATGGCTCATTTAATGATTATGTAGAAATTATGACATGCCCCATTTAGTTACTAAACTTTAATATCAATTAGCACTTCTATCACACATTGAAAAATGCATAATCTTAGAACCTCTTACTCTATTTTACCTTAAACCTTCATACAATTTTATGTATATTAGATTTCTATACATATTTTGTATGTTCAAAATCTTATTTTATATATATATATAAATAATTTCTATATTCTATGTATTTACTCTAACTCTTTACATCATTACTCTCTATATTTCCATGCTTCCGTCTGATATTATTTTTATTTTATTTGTTGTTTTTTTTTTAACTCTTGACCTGTTAATGAATAACACTCTCCATTTGGGGTTGAACAATACTTTTAATTTTTCTTTATCTCTGGAAACTATTTTTATATTTGGTTTGCTCATATGGTATTCTAAGTGGGCAGTTATTTTCTTTTAGCAGTTTGATGGCATTACACCATTTACTGTCTTCTCTTTTTAGTTTTATATTTAAGCACTATATTATCAATTTTATTATTTCTTCTTTGAAAATAATGTGACTTTATTTTCTTTCTCATATAATTTGTGTTCATTAGATTTACAATTATGTACTTAAGGTTTTTTTTTGTTTGTTTGTTTTTGTTTTTGTTTTTACAGTGACAGAGAGAGAGTCAGAAAGAGGGATAGATAGGGACAGACAGACAGGAACGGAGAGAGATGAGAGGTATCAATAGTTTTTTGTTGCAACACCTTATTTGTTCATTGATTGCTTTCTCATATGTGCCTTGACTTTGGGGCTGCAGCAGACCAAGTAACTCCTTGCTCAAGCCAGCGACCTTGGGTCCAAGCTGGTAAGCCTTGCTCAAACCAGATGAGCCTGCGCTCAAGCTGATGACCTCAGGGTCTTGAACCTGGGTCCTCTGCATCCTATTCCAATGCTCTATCCACTGCGCCAACGCATGTTCAGGCTGTTTTTTTGTTTTGTTTTGTTTTGTTTTTTATCAGCTTGGTTGTAAAAGAGTTCCTAAAGTCAGTTATTTATTGTTTTTCATCAGTTTTTGAAAATTCTTAGCCTTTCTCTTTTTAGTTATTTATCTTCTATGAGGTTTACTATCTTCTCTTCTTTTTTAACTCTAATTACAAGAATAATTCTTAATTTGGTGGTTAAGAACAGGACTTGACAATCAATGTACAGAATTTGAACGTGAGCTTTTAAAATTTTTAAATTTTTAATTTACTTTGTTGACAAGGTTCAAACCTGGACTTTTTACCTTACTAGTTCTTATATTAGGTAATCATTCACCTGCCAATTTTCTCATTTATAAATGAAGATATTAATTCTATTATACCATATGACTGAAGTGAATATTAAATAAAAAATACAAATAAAATCTTTAGACTATACCTTCTGTTTTCTGAATAGTATACTTTCTTATAGCTTTCTGTGTACCAAATAGGCAGAGAATAAAATAAATTGTTCTAACTAGCATCTTCATTTAGAGCAGGGATCGGAAACTTTTTGGGTGAGAGAGCCATGAATGCCACATATTTTAAAATGTAACTCCATGAGAGCTGTACAATGACTCATGTACATTACGCATTATCCAATAAAAATTTGGTGTTGTCCTGGAAGACAGCTGTGATTAGCTCTGGCCACCTGCAACCATGAACATGAGCGGTAGGAAATGAGTGGATTGTAATATATGAGAATGTTTTATATTTTTAACGATATTATTTTTTATTAAGATTTGTCTGCGAGCCAGATGCAGCCATCAAAAGAGCCACATCTGGCTCGTGAGCCATAAGTCCCCGAACTCTGATTTAGAGCATTCTTATTGTCCATTGTTCTGTGGAACATGTAGTCCAATTGTCACTGCAGTTTATCTAAACTGTATGCTACATACCTCAATAAAAGTGATTTTTCTTCTAAGACTGGGGTCAGGAACCTATGGCTCGTGATGCAGATGTGGCTCTTTTGATGGCTGCATCTGGCTTGCAGACAAATATTTAATTAAAAAAATAACGTTAAAAATATAAAACATTCTCATGTATTACAATCCATTTATTTCCTACTGCTCATGTTCATGGTTGCGGGTGGCCAGAGCCAATCACAGCTGTCCTCCAGGACAACACCAAATTTTTATTGGATAATGCATAACATACATGGGTCATTGTATTGCTCTCACGGAATCACATTTTAAAATATGTGGCGAACATGGGTCTCTCAGCCAAAAATGTTCCCGACCCCTGTTTTAAGAGATGAGCTTATAAACTATGATTATACTTTCTGTAAGGTATTTTTCACTGAGGAAAAAAGAAGGGCTTAGCCACCAAGTGTAGACAAGTAAAAACTTTATTCAGAGCACATCCCAGGTGAAGTTCACTGGTCTGTGAGACAGGGGCCAGAGAAGTCGCACAGCCTCCCCCACCCAGGGGTAATTTATAGCATTGGTATGGTGGTGGTGGGCTGATATGACATGGTAAAATTTTATTAGCTGACAGTCAGTTTTTTTCAAAGTGCTCCTGGGCCATTTCTTTTGGCGGGCATGGATGTGGGTGGTTCCAGCCAAATTCCCTGGACCTGGTTTCTCACGTGACCTTCCCCCATTGCAAACTGACTTCACATTTCAATTTTTTATGTTAGATAGGGGCACCACTATTTGTCTGGCTACTTCCTGCTGGTTAGTGTCGTGGGGAAGAAATGTCAGAAGGTGGAGGGTCTGAGGGGAGTCGCATATATAGGTGTAGGAGTATCTGGTTGACCATGACTTGAGAAACCTCATGGATGCAGCATCTATAAGAATTTAAGAAAAAAGAGGAGCCAATATGAGTAATATGCTGATAATTAGATGATCTGGGATAGGGACAACCCAGGTGAGGATGGGTGACTGCCACAAGGAGTTAAGTGGGTTGTAGAAAGAGAGGTTTTTGTGCAGTTTCTCTTGCAAACAGTTGAGGACATTGATGTTTTCTTCCAGCAGGCCAATCTTATTGATATAGTAACAGCATTGCTCCCTGCTTTAATTCACTCTGGCGGCAGGTTCCCGGTGGGAGGGACAGGAGTAACAGGAGGATCTGCAGGGCCCAACATTTTGGAAAGCCAAAGATGGGTGAGGTCCAGTGGTTCTGACTGCCAGCAGTCCTGCATGGGAGCAAGCTTGAAGTGAGAGACATGGTACCAAGGTGTTTGCCCTAAGAGCTTGGCTGTAGTAGGAGTAGTCAATATTACCATCTACCTGGGTTGTAGGGAGCCGGGATGGAGCTTCCTTAGAAGAACCTTGTCTCCTGGCTGGAGGGGGACTGCTGGGTGTACTTCATCTGGACCCCCTGTGAGAGGAAGGGTCCGGTCTGAGTGTTCCCTGAGAAGATGGTAGAGTAAGGATATAAAGGGGAGGTATGTGGCAAGAGGAGGGAGTTTAATAGGTAAGTTGTAATTGATTAGGAATGGTCTATCATAAACCAGCTCAAAGGGGCTGAATCCAGTGGGGTTTTATTGGGTTGCTTTGATTCTGGTGAGTGCCAGGGAGAGGAGGTTTGGCCAGGATAGTCTGGTCTCGATGGAAAGTTTAGTTAGTTGACTCTTCAGGATTCAATGATCCCTTTCCACCTTTGCTGACAATTGAGCATGATAGGGAATGTGGAGTCTCCAAGTAATGTTGAGAAAGACGGCAACCTGCTGGACTATTTGGGCAGTGAAGGTCAAGCTGTTATATGATTAGATGGTAGTCTGTAGTCCAAACCATGAGATGATGTTTTCAATGAGAATGGAGGCAATGATGTCTTCTTTCTCTCGAGAGGTGGGAAAGGCTTCTATTCACCCTGAAAAGGTATCAAGAAAAGTTAAGAGATAACAGAGATTTTTGTGAAAGGGCATGTGAGTGAAGTCAATTTGCCAATCTTGGCCCGATAAGTGTTCCCTCAGTTGATGAGTGGGGAAGAAGGGGCAGAGTCCCCCTGTTTTGGTGCCCTGGACAGTGGATGAAGGCCACTATTTTAAGGAAGAAGTTTCCTGCATTGTTGGGGTGAGTGTTTGAGCCTCATCTTTGTTAGTTCTTAAGTCTTATCCTGATCGCCCCTCTTCGACCATGCCTGTCTTAGGTTATTCCTGCCTTCAGAAATATTACCCATCTTTGACTAACTAGCCATCTTAGGGGCCAGAGTTATGTGATTGAGAGAGGAGCAATGTCTCTTCCGAAATGCTTAGTTTTATTCATTTATTCATTCTTAGCAGATGATGATGTTATCTTCCAATACATTCCCTTTCTAATTTTTAGAGTTGATTGTTATGTAAAGGCTAAGTTGACTGCCTCAGTATCTTCCTTGATTCTGGCTAACAAAAATTGGTGAAAGTGTCCAAAATTTCCTTACTTGCTTAGGTGCTAGAATTTCACTTAAACTAGGTAACCAGAAACATATTCTTGTGGTGGTCTCAATTGTCTTAAGTAAGGCAGCATATGCATAGCACAGATTGTAACAGTTCTGTTAGGATTTGAGGCTTCCCTGATAAAAGGAATTCTGAGTTTTCTAATTCTATATGTTACTTGGGAAAAAAATAATTTAAATTATTTCCTAAATTAAGATTTCAACATCACAGGGCTAAGGAATAGCAAGTAAAAAGAATTAACAAAAGGCTCTTGAAATAATAAATACATTTCTAACATAGGAAATACTTTTTACACAAGGGATCTTTGGTACAAAAAGAAAGTTTCTGGATTTGGCAGACATACAATTCTGATAAGGCTATAGCCTTATCATTAGTACAATTTAAAATAAGAATATTGTAAACTACTATCTTCAATGAACCACTGATTTATTGAGAAAAATAAGAAATGGTAAAAAATGCACTCACTATTTTGTAACTACCCAGCTGACAAAAAAGATGCTAACCCTCTTCTTGGCCCACAGTGTTTTACATTAGTAAGTCAATATAAGGAAATCGGTCAGAGAGCCTGGACTTTCAGATGCGAGAGGGGGAGCAGACACTGGGAGCTGTGAAAGCAGCCTGCTCTTTTTATTTTATTTTATTTTTTCCACTGCTTTTTTCTACATCCATTAGTAAAACAGTGGCCCCTTCCAAGCAGGAATGCAATCCTATCTGCCATCTGCAACCACTGCCCCACTCCGAGCAGTTGCCTAGGTGCCATTTCCCACAGCAAAAGCAGCAAACCAAAAAAATACAGATTTCACAAATACACCCAACAGTGGGCTACTCTAGCCCACATGAGGTTTTCAATTTTCTCTGAGACACAGCAACTCTGCAATTCCCTGAAAATCCTCTCTTACAATTTTCTACCATTATGGCTAAAGCAGTGGGTCTCCCCCCATGAACCTCATGCCTCCCATGTCAGACAACAACCTTGCCACATGAAAGAACTGGGGAAGGATAGGGGAAACTTGGAGGGGACCCAACACCCACCTCGGCCCTGTCAGTCTTCAAGGTTCAGAACCTTAGAGCTTCCCTTGGCTATTGCACTCTGGTTTTAAGCCAGAAATTTCCAAATTTTTTGCATGCAAGAACCTAATTCAAGCCTTAAAAACAGACACATTTAGACATTAAACAAAGACTTCACATACAATCACACAAATCAAGAAATTTAAATGAGCATGCTTTACTTATTCCAATTGAAATTATACTGGAGATTTTTCTGACAAACAAAGAGAACTTACAAAACAGACTCTCTACTATTTACATCTACACTTGACTTTTAGGTACACAGTTCAACAGACAAAGGAAGCAGTTTTCCATCAGGGGCCTCTCAGGTGCTCGCAGGCCGCATTTAGGGAACTTAAGCTCAGGCATCAGAGATCCTCACTCACACGTCAATCACTCACGGGTTTTAGACAGAATCATTAAAAGCAAAGAATGAGATTTCAGACAGCACAAAGGTGAACCTGGAAGTCCGAGACAGGACTGATTAACTCAGTCTCTACTCAGGTCTCTTCCTGAGAGTACCACCAACATTCTTCCTAGCCAAGAACAAGGTATATTCTTCCATCTCATTATATCTTTTTCGATTTCCCTTAACAATGGTTTATAGTTTTCATTATATAAGTCCTTTACATTCTTTGTTATATTTATTCCTAAGTATTTTATTTTTTTTGTTGCAATCGTGAAGGGGATTATTCTTTTGAGTTCCTTCTCAGTTGTTTCATTGTTGGCATATAGAAAGGCTATTGACTTCTGTATGTTAATTTTGTATCCTGCGACCTTACTGTATTGGCTTATTGTTTCTAGTAGTCTTTTTGTGGATTCTTTGGGGTTTTTGATGTATAGGATCATATCATCTGCAAAAAGTGCAGCCCCATGTTTATTGCAGCATTGTTCACAGTGGCCAGGACATGGAAACAACCAAAAAGCCCATCAATAGATGACTGGATAAAGAAGATGTGGCACATATACACTATGGAATACTACTCAGCCATAAGAAATGATGACATCGGAACATTTACAGCAAAATGGTGGGATCTTGATAACATGATATGAAGTGAAATAAGTAAATCAGAAAAAACCAGGAACTGTATTATTCCATACGTAGGTTGGACATAATAGTGAAATTAAGAGACATTGATAAGAGTGTGGTGGTTACGGGGGGAGGGGGGAATGGGAGAGGGAAAGGGGGTGGGAGGGGCACAAAGAAAACAAGATAGAAGGTGACAGAGGACAATCTGACTTTGGGTGGTGGGTATGCAACATAATTGAACGACAAGATAACCTGGACTTGTTATCTTTGAATATATGTATCCTGATTTATTGATGTCACCCCATTAAAAAAATAAAATTATTAAAAAAAAAAAAAAAAAAAGAGTACCACCAATGTCCCCATTTAATAGTTTCAAATTGACTAGTCCCAAACAGAATTTAGCAAAGTAAGAGATCTGCCTCACTTACTTCCGGAGGTCAGAATTTACACTCCTTGATTATTTTTGCTGAATTTTCGAATTTTTGGACTGGAGGTATCTGCCGAAGAGTTGTCCGAACCCCACAGTAAAATGGGAACCCTGGAACATCTCAGGTGACACCTTTCCTCGAGATTCCAGTGGTGGCAGGCAATCCTCAAGAGAAACCAGCCAATTCGGGTGTTTATCCAGTGATGTGGAACACTAGCATCCCAGACAAGTTCCTAAATGTAGTAAAGTAGCATTCCATGGGTTTATGTAGAGACACCAAAGCAGGATACAGAAGAAGTTTTAGGAAGGGATTTGGATGGGATGTGTGGTAATGACACCACACAAGGGAAAGAAAAAGAAGGAAAAAAAAGAGTTTCTTAGAAGAGTTGGCAAAGGAGGAAAGATCAGGAGCAGAGGGTTTAGCTGAGGGTTCTCTGGCTAAAAGGACCTGCACCATGAAGCAGGCAGCACAGAAATTAGGACAGGAGCACATATACTAGAGGCCCTGAATGTAAGGGATCTCCAACCATTTCTCAGTTTTTTGGCAATAGTTCTGTAAATTAGTAAGGGTGTTAAAATCAAAAGTCCTTTCAGGAGGCCACCTGGTTCAATTTTTCAGTGAATATTGTGGCCTGGCTACAGTGGAGAAAAAGGTCAGTTTCTTCTTTAGGGAGGAATCTATTTTTGAGAGTTTCTGGATAGGGCACCCCAGGGGTGTTTTTGAGCCAGGTTTAGATTCCTGTGTCCCCTTGGCCACCCTTAGCCTCAGAGTGATCAGAGATGAGAATTGGCATACCGCAACTCAATCAATTTCTGGCCACCTGGTGGTTAGGTAGAGTGGGAGAGTTTGGGACATCTCCATGGCCACACATGCACTCGGAAAAGACAACAGGTCTCTGACTCAGCTGCAATTATGGACAGGGAGTCTCAGAGGCAGAAAGAACTGAAATAAGGCCGAAGGCAGGGGAATTACCACACCATGTGCCAAAGTGGATGGGAGGTTGAAGGTCCTGTTCTTCCTTGGAAAAGAAGGGGAGAGAAGCAGCCGCTGTGGGCTTCAAGCTCCTCCCTGGTTTTGGCACCAAATGTAAGGTATTTTCCACTGAGGAAAAAGGAAGAATGTAGCCACCAACTGTGGACTAGCAAAAGCTTTATTCAGAGTGCATCCTAGGAAAAGTTCACTGGTTTGCAAGACAGAGGCCAGAGAAGTTGCACAGCCTCCCCCACCTGTAGGTAATTTATAGCATTGGTATGGTGGTGGCGGGTTGATATGATGTGGTGAAATTTCATTGGCTGACAGATAGTCATTCTTTTTCAAAGTGCTCCTGGGCCATTTCTTTTGGCAGGCATTGATGTGGGTGGTTTCAGCCAAAGTCCCTAGACCTGGTTCCTTATGTGACCTTCCCCCATTGCCAACTGACCTCACACTTTCTAGACTTTATTCATAAAATTAGTAATTCACAGAATGAAATCAAGGAAGTACTGGGAGATTGAGTACATTTTTCTATATTCCAGTGCATTTTCTCTGACTGCTGAAATTTTACTAATGTTTGGTCCAAAGAAATTTAAGCAATGTTTTTATAGAATAATACTACTATTGATCACTCCTATGATAACTTGACATTGAACAAAATAAAATATAGTAATAATTAAGAAAATTATTTACTTCTGTATTCACATAATTCATTTTGTAATCACAGAATATAATTTGTTTTAAAGATTGTTGTGAGATGGATAAAGGCAAATAAAAAGTAGTATATCCAATTAAATTAAATGTATAATTGTCTTTCAAAAACTACTGTAGATTTTTTATATTAATTGTATGACTGTTATTTCAGTCATTAAGCTATGTATTCATTATATACTCCTGTGAATAAAAAAATGGAGCATTTCTTTTTTGGTTTTGTGATGATAATTAGGTTTTCATGTGTATGGCCAGTAGCCAGGGCCACCATCACAGCCTCCTGGCCCATGCAGGTTTGCATTGGATTCAGACTGATGGTAATAAAACAATGGAGCCAAGAACTGGTGGACCATCATCTTTAATCCTAGCTTGCAACCGGCAGGCAAGTAAAAACACACACTGTGTTCCAAAACCCACTCATCCAGTGCTCACAAAGCTACTGACTTATCTGAGTTTCCTAGAATCAAAGGTTTCTAGCTCACCAGATTTATTCACCTCTGTTCCCCATCTTCTTCTCTTTTCACAAACTCTGCACAAACTGGCTTCTCACTCAGCACTTCACCATCTGACTGCTTTTCCTCCCCTCCTTATGGCCTTTCTCTGCTCCCCTTCAGCATGGGCTCCTCTGCCCCATTTTATAGTATAGAAATAAAAACCTTTAATCCAATATACAAACAAGGAATTTTATGATACATCGTCACATATCTGAAGCATGACAGGATTCCTCATGAGAGTGCAACACCCCACATCATGCAATCAATCAAGGGTGTGGGAAAAAGCTTAGTCTTAAAACTAAGCCTTAGGCTATAACCACCTTGCCAGCTTACAGCCTGTCCCCCACTCAATGCAAACTACAAGCGAGCAAACATATATTATATTTAAAAACTTATTTGACTAACACCATGAAAAAAAAAAAGATCTAAAAAGACTTAGTGATTTTTAACAAAGTTTTTAAATCATTTTTTCTCCCCTTTTTGTGTCTAAGTACAAAAAAATATGGGAAGGTTCCAATACAATTGCTTTGATTGGCTTTAGAAAATATTTTTCTACTGTAAAAAAATTCAAAAAGAAAAAGACAAGATTTGAAATGTGTCTGCACTGTGGATTTTAAAAACTTGTTCTGAAGTTTCTAGCTAACTTTAGCACATGAGCCAAAAAATATTTAAATAGTTAATGATAAGGACAAGATTATTTTTAAGCAATAAAATTTTTCACCTCTCTTTCTCTGTAACACATTATTTTAATTCCCATCATTGCTGACTTAGATTTAATACTCACTGTACAGTATTATTACAAAGTACATTATTCTCAGAAATAGGCACTTTGCTTTGTTGTGTAGCAACCACATTTGAGCTTATGGTGTCTGAAAGAACATGTCTTGTCTTTTGTTAAAGTTTTCTCAGAACTTTTCTTCCTAAAACAGTAGTTTTATGTGTGCACTGCAAACAATTATGGGAGCAACCTTCCTAAGGAAGTTAATTTAAGAAGACAAGAAAAAGAATTAAGCAGTTTTTACTCAGTTATTTTATATTTAGATTAAAATGTCTCTGTCTTTGGTCTAAATCTAGCAAAGAAATTCCAAAGACAACTAATATATATCAATAAATCAAGGCAACAAGTGCAAAAAAAAAAATCTTTGAAGAAAGTACATTCTTTCACTGAAGACATGATACATTTGTAAATTCTAGGTGCTCTGTGAGAAATAGGGTTTCACAGTATTGATATTTCTCAGTGTGATCTTTTTTTGATTTAACAATATCATAAACCATGTCTTTTTACATAATGACTTGTGGACATTCTAAATTATATACTTCATTAAAAAGCTATAGTTTTATATTTTAAGTTGGATTTGCAGTCTTATTAAACTTGCAGTTCTCTCTAAATGTCACAGCTAGTTCTCATTCAGCAGTCAGAAAACCTGACCTTGACATTTTTAAATATAAGAGAATGTGTGTGTATTTTTATTAATATGAAACACCAGGCAAAAAATAAATAAATACAAGTTTCATTTAAAGTGCATGTGCTTAGGTGTGATAAATGTACGACTATTTTACCTCCTGGGATTGCTGTTATGGTCTTCTATTTAGTGTACACAATTTTCTGCCTAGGCCTGCTAGGATATGATTTTATCAAATTGACAAGTAATACATTTAATTTAGAATATGACTTCTATACCTGTTTACTTACAAATTCCATTTTTTGTTAGTTTAATTATATTTTAGCTTATTTCAAAAGTGGAAAGAAACTGTTAAATAGAATTTATTAAAATGGTATATTTAGGTGAAAAAAAAAAGAAAGTTCAAAGCTAGAATGTTCATCTAGTAGAACTGCTAGTTCATGTGACTTTATATTGTGTTCTTCTCGTTTTCCTCACATGCACCTCTGCTACATTGTAGTCTTACATAGGCCAATGTGTTCTTTCCAGTGGCAAAGTTGAGAAACAAAAAAAAAACACATAGATTTTTTTTTTCCTAAGATCACGGAGGAATCACTGATTAGCGATGGTTTTTGTACTTTTTTCCCCCAAATCCTACAAAACTGTATTTTAACAAAGGTATTTACTATTTCTGTTAGTGGTTCTCTTGTGGAATTAAAGCTAAGGACATTTGGTATCATGAAGGAAAGAATACAATTTCAAAAGGTAGGCAAAACCTGCATGTGTAGCTACTATGAGCCTCACTTTATTCGTGAATAGGAAAGACATGCAATGCATATATCTTTGTGTGATTAAACTGAATAAGGTAATAAAAGGTATTGTACATTAAGCTCCTTGTATAAAGTGGAGAGCTCACTAAATGTAGTTAGCTTTCTTCTAAAATAGTCATTATCAATTTGTAACTAAATGTTTTGTGGTTTTATTTAAGTTATCATTGATGTTATGTGGCTTTTTAAATTGGGCACAAAGAGAGGTTAATTTTATTAAATTCAGTCAATTCTTGGACCTGCCCTGATAATTTCTTTTTTTTAACCTAAATTAATTTCTTTATATAAACAGCATCTCAAATGAGTAATTAATCTCAATCTGAATTTAGAGTTGTTTTAACTTTAAAAAAATCTTTAAAACCATGTTTTTTCCTAGAATTTATTTCTATTTTTACTATCTTTAAAGAAAATCTTTTACCATTGGTGGTTTCAAAAGAAAATATTTTTTAATACAAATGACTTAAATATGCAAATTAAAACATACACATAATGTGATATAGCTCTAACTGTGTTGCTCAGAATAAATTCTATTATTGTAAGTCATATGGCTATACCTTATGCCTTTAAGATGTGGCTGTAAATTTCCATCACAGGGAGAGGCAGCAAATGTTTTGAAGCATTATACAATCTAAATGAGAGTATAGAATTATGTAAACCTAATTAATTATGTAGAGTGTGTTTAAGGGCACTGGTAAGCTGCAGAGCTATATGAAGTGCATATATCTATGAAGTGCATATATCTATGAAATGAAGTTCTGAAAATGTGTAAACATAGCTATGTATCTGACTATTAGCTATATAGAAACTGGGGGAAAGGTTGAAATACACAGAAGATTTCATGAAGAAATTTTTTTTTATTATTAAGCTAAACCATCAGTAGAAGGTAAAAATTTCACATGTAATAATTATTTTTTCATATTATGCTAAAAAGTATTCTAAGTGTTACATTTCTTTAAAAAGGAAATCCAAGCTTATTGAACATAAGAATAGTATATTTAAGAGATAAGGCAGCACTAAGATAAATATTATCTGTATGTTGCTATGATGTTTAGGGTCATTGAGTATGTTGTATGTGAATTTCATAACATTAATTTACCTGTAAACATGTAGAACACTTATCAGAAGTATATGGGAGTACCCTTTCTTTTTTCTTACAACATGCATTATTATTTTACAAATATGGCAGTCAAACATTTACTTCACTCAGACTCCTTCAGGAGTAATTTATCCCAAGTGCAATTACATTGTTGTTAACCCCTGTACTTTGAATAGATCAGATTACCAAACATTTGCATGCATTTCTGAGTTTCTTTGCTAGGCCAAGTAGGAGAAAGTGTATAAGCAGGTTTGCCTATGACATAGACTCACATCTTTCTTAAAGGGCCTGTCTGAAGAACTCCACCACGGAGAAGGAGCTACTAGCAGGTCTATTTGATTTTTGCTCCAAGTTACAATAGTCAACTTTACTTGAACAACAATAAAGTGAATATTTTGGAAACCATCATTATTCTATTTTACTCATCAAATGTTTAAAAATTGCAAGAATAGTAGTAGTAATTGTAACGTATTTTTCCCCACCGAGAAGGAAGGAATGGGCCAGAGCCACAAAATGTGGAATAACAAACTGCTTTATTGAGTACAGAGCTCACATCCCACCCGGCAAGGTTCCCTGGCCCTGAGGAAAGAAAGATGGAGGAGAGATGGAGGTCAGGGAAGTTGCAAAGATTAAACCTCGTGGGAGATATTTAAAGGGTCCCTCTAGGGAAGTGGAGCTACTATGACGCGGTAAAATTTCACTGGCTGGCAGATGATCGCTTCTTTCCAAATGGTTCCTGGGAAGCTTCCTTTGGCAGGCTTGATTGTGGGTGGTCCTAGCCAAAGTGGGCGGGTCTGAGTTCCCCACATGTCCATCCCTCTATCCACTGACCTCACAGTACTCTTTTTAGAGGATAGTTTTAAAACTTCTGAAGTCTATTTTCTTGTAATTTCAATTAAACAATTATTAAGTTACTGGTGAAGTTGAGCCCCTACTTACAGGTTTAATTGTTCCATTATCTCTTTTTCTTTGTAAAAAAATTGTTTCTGTTGTTTTATTATTATTGTATGGGGTTATTGGCATTTTTATTTAACCTAAAATTTTTTTTAATAATTTTATTTTTTTAATGGGGCGACATCAATAAATCAAGATACATATATTCAAGGATAACATGTCCAGGTTATATTGTCATTCAATTATGTTCCATACCCATAACCCAAAGTCAGATTGCCCTCTGTCACCTTCTATCTAGTTTTCTTTGTGCCCCTCCCCTCCCCCTTTTCCTCTCCCTCTCCACCCTCCTCCTGTAACCACCACACTCTTATCAATGTCTCTTAGTCTCACTTTTATGTCCCACCTATGTATAGAATAATGCAGTTTCTGTTTTTCTCTGATTTACTTATTTTACTTTGTATAATGTTATCAAGATCCCACCATTTTGCTGTAAATGATCGAATGTCATCATTTCTTATGGCTAAGTAGTATTCCATAGTGTATATGTGTCACATCTTCTTTATCCAGTCATCTATTGATGGGCTTTTTGGTTGTTTCCATGTCCTGGCCACTGTGAACAATGCTGCAATGAATATGGGGCTGCATGTGTCATAACGTATCAATATTTTTGAGTTTTGGGGGTATATACCCAATAGAGGGATTGCTGGGTCATAAGGTAGTTCTATTTTCAGTTTTTTGAGGAACCACCATACTTTCTTCCATACTGGTTGTACTACTTTACATTCCCAACAACAGTGTATGAGGGTTCCTTTTTCTCCACAGCCTCTCCAACATTTGCTATTACCTGTCTTCTTAATAATAGCTAATCTTACAGGTGTGAGGCGGTATCTCATTGCAGTTTTGATTTGCATTTCTCTAATAACTAAAGAAGATGAGCATCTTTTCATATATCTGTTGGCCATTTCTATTTCTTCCTGGGAGAAGTGTCTGCTCATGTCCCCTTCCCATATTTTTATTGGATTGTTTGTTTGTTTGTTGTTGAGTTTTATGAGTTCTTTGTATATTTTGGATATTAGGCCCTTATCTGAGCAGTTGTTTGAAAATATCAGTTCCCATTTAGTTGGCTGTCTGTTTATTTTGTTATCAGTTTCTCTTGCTGAGCAAAAACTTCTTCGTCTGATGTAGTCCCATTCATTAATTTTTGCCTTTACTTCTCTTGCCTTTGGAGTCAAATTCATAAAATGCTCTTTAAAGCCCAGGTCCATGAGTTTAGGACCTATGTCTTCTATGTACTTAATTGTTTCAGGTCTTATGTTTCAATCTTTGATTCATTTTGAGTTAATTTTAGTACAGGGGGACAAACTGTAGTCGAGTTTCATTCTTTTGCATGTGGCTTTCCAGTTTTCCCAGCACCATTTATTGAACAGGCTTTCTTTTCTCCATTGTGTGTTGTTGGCCCCTTTATAAAAAATTATTTGACTATATATATGTGGTTTTATTTCTGGGTTTCTATTCTGTTCCATTGGTCTGAATGTCTATTTTTCTGCCAATACCATGCTGTATTGATTGTCGTGACCCTATAATATAGTTTGAAGTCAGGTATTGTAATGCCCCCAGCTTCATTCTTTTTCTTTAGGATTGCTTTGGCTATTTAAGGTTTTTTTATAGTTCCATATAAACCTGATGATTTTTTGCTCCATTTCTTTAAAAAATGTCATTGGAATTTTGATGGGAATTGCATTCAATTTGTATATTGCTTTGGGTAATATGGCCATCTTGATTATATTTATTCTTCCTAAGCAAGAACAAAAAATATTCTTCCATCTCATTGTATCTTTTTCGATTTCCCTTAACAATGGTTTATAGTTTTCATTATATAAGTCCGTTACATTCTTTGTTATGTTTATTCCTAGGTATTTTATTTTTTTGTTGCAATTGTGAAGGGGATTATTCTTTTGAATTCGTTCTCAAATGTTTCATTGTTGGCATATAGAAAGGCTATGGACTTCTGTTTGTTAATTTTGTATCCTGCGACCTTACTGTATTGGCTTATTGTTTCTAGTAGTGTTTTTGTGGATTCTTTGGGGTTTTTGATGTATAGGATCATACTATCTGCAAAAAGTGATACCTTTACTTCTTCTTTTCCAATATGGATGCCTTTCAATTTTTTGTCTTGTCTGATTGCTCTAGCTAGAACCTCTAGTACCACATTAAATAAGAGTGGAGAGAGTGGACAACCCTGTCTTGTTCCTGATTTAAGGGGAAAAGCATTCAGTTTTGTGTCATTTAATATGATGTTAGCTGATGGTTTATCATATATGGCCTTTATTATGTTGAGATATTTTCCTTCTAGAAGGTTGTATTGTTCTAGGAATTTATCCATTTTTTCTAGGTTTTTGAATTTAGTGGCATAAAGTTTTTCATAGTATTCTACAATAAGTCTGTGTATATCTACAGTGTTGGTGGTGATTTCTCCTCTTTCATTTTGGATTTTGTTTATATGAGTTCTTTCTCTTTTGTCCTTGGTAAGTCTTGCCAAGGGTTTGTCAATTTTGTTGATCTTTTCAAAGAACCAGCTCCTTGTTCTATTAATTTTTTCTATAGTTTTTCTGTTCTCTTTTTCATTTATTTCTGCTCTGATTTTTATTATCTCCTTTCTTCGGCTGGTTTTGGGTTATCTTTGTTCTTCTTTTTCTAGTTCCTTAAGGTGTGAAGTTAAATGGTTCACTTGGGCTCTCTCTTGTTTGTTCATATATGCCTGAAGTGATATGAACTTCCTTCTTTCACTGCTTTTGCTGCACCCCATAGATTCTGATATGTTGTATTGTCATTTTCATTTGTCTATATATATTTTTGGATCTCTGCAATTATTTTTTCTTTGACAAATTCATTTTTTAAAAGTATGTTTTATAGTTTCTACATTTTTGTGGGATTTTTTTTCTCTTTTTGCAGTTGAATTGTAGTTTCAAGGTCTTTATGATCAGAAAATATGTTTGGTAAAACTTTGATTTTTCTGAATTTGCTGATGTCATTTTTGTGGCTCAATGTATGGTCAATTCTTGAGAATGATCCATGTACACTGGAGAAAAATGTATATGCAGTCACTTTGGGGTGAAATGTCCTGTAGATATCTATCATATCCAGGTGCTCTAGTGTTTTGTTTAAGGCCAATATATCTTTGTTGATTCTCTGTTTGGATGACCGATCTAGAGCCGTCAGCAGTGTATTGAGGTCTCCAACTGTGATTGTATTTTTGTCGGTTTTTGTTTTAAGGTCAATAAGTAGCTGTCTAATATATTTTGGTGCTCCTTGGTTTGGTGCATATATATTAAGAATTGTTATGTCTTCTTGACTCAGTTTTCCCTTAGCCATTATGAAATGGCCATTTTTGTCTCTGAGTACATTTGCTGTCTTGTAGTCAGCATTATCAGATATGAGTATTGCTACGCCTGCTTTTTTTTGGATGTTATTTGCTTGGAGTATTGTTTTTCAGCCTTTCACTTTGAATTTGTTTTTATCCTTGTTACTAAGATGAGTTTCTTGTAGGCAGCATGCTGTTGGATTTTCTTTTTTAATCCATTCTGCTACTCTGTGTCTTTTTATTAGTGAGTTTAATCCATTTACATTTAGTGTAATTATTGACACTTGTGAGTTCCCAATTGCCATTTTGTAGATGCTTTCTGTTAGTTTTGTGTCTTGTTTCATCCTTTTCTCATTTTTTTCTATCTTTTGTTTTTATTTGGTTGTATTCCATACATCTTTCCTCTGTTGGTATCTTTTTAAAATCATGTGCTTCTGTGGTGGTTTTTTAAATGGTGGTTACCTTTAAGTAATGAAAAGGGTTCCTACCCTGTTCATTGTAGTGCACTATTTTGTGAGTACTTTTGCACTCCACCGTCCTTTGCTACTGTTAATCTCCATCCTCTACATCCCCCCCTTTCTTTTTGTTGTTGTCACAGTTTAAATTTAGTTTTATTGTGTTCTTCTTGGAGCTTTTACTTGTGGCTCTGTTTTTTTTTGTTGTTTTTTTTGTTTTTGTTCTTTGTATCTGATTGGAGAACCCCCTTTAGTAATTCCTGGAGTGGGGTTTTCTGATGATAAATTTCCTCATCCTTTCTGTATCTGTGATTGTTTTTATTTCTTCTTCGTATTTGAAGTATAGCTTTGATGGGTATAGTATTCTTGGCTGAAAGTTCCTCTCTTTCAGAACTTTAAATATTGGGGTCCACTCTCTTCTAGCTTCTAGAGTTTCTGTTGAGAAATTGGATGATAATCTAATGGGCCTTCCTTTATATGTTGTATTCTTCTTTTCCCTGGCTGCCTTGAGAATTTTATCTTTGCTGTTGGTTTGTGCCAATTTCATTATGATGTGCCTTGGAGTAGGTTTGTTGGGGTTAAAAAAACTCGAAGTTCTGTTTTCTTCTTGAATTTGTGGCTTTAGTTCTTTCCACAGGCTTGGGAAATTCTCATCTATTATTTGTTTGAGTATGTTCTCCATTCCATTTTCTCTCTCTTCTCCCTCTGATATACCTATTATTCTTATGTTATTCTTTTTGATGGAGTCAGATAATTCCTGTAGGGCTATCTCATTTTTTTAAATTTTTGAGTCTCTTTCTTCTTCTCTCTGTTGTGCCTCAAGTTGCTTGTCTTCTATTTCACTAATCCTACCTTCTATCTGGCCTGTTTTATTAGCTAAGCTTGTTACCTTGTTTTTCAGCTTGTGAATTGAGTTTTTCATCTCTGTTTGATTCGTTTTTATAGTTTCAATTTTCTTGGAAATATATTATTTGTGTTCATTGAGTTGTTTTCTGAGCTCCTTAAATTGCCTTTCTGCGTTTTCTTGTATATCTCTGAGTATTTATAGGATTTCTATTTTAAATTCTCTGTCGTTTCACTCCAAGGTTTCCAATATATATTAAATTTTTCTCCATAGATTTTTCCTCATCTATCTTTGTTACCTCTCTTTCTTTTGTATCTATGATATTTGATTTTCTCTTCCTTAATGGCATCTGAGGGTGGTTTTGTTGATAGTATTAATGAGATTTAATAAATAATAAAAAGTTAAAAAAATCAAAAAGAGTGGATTTTTTAAATTAATAATAAAATAATATAAAATAAAATAATATTTCCCCCCCCTTCCTTTTTTCCTCTCCTCTCCTCTCCCCTTTTTCTTGAGAAAAGTTTGTGGTGAACTGTGAATTATATTGTACTAAATAGAACAAACAATGCTTGTAATGGAGGGCCTGAATTGGGGAGAAGTAATAAAGTGGCAAAAAAAAAAGAAAAAAAAGGGTGGGGTATGGACCCACAAATAGCAAATAAAGAAAAAAACTTAGTTTAAGAATACAATGATTTGCTCTTGGGTGTTGGTTGACTAAGAGTTATGATGAGAGGAATAAGAGGGAAACAGGAAAATGGGGGGACAAATTAAAAAATTACTGTTGTATTTAGTTGTACAAGAACTAGATAATATGGAGAGCCAGGGATGGGAGCACTGCTAGTGAGTTAAAAAGGTGAAGTAAAAACCCCCAGAATGCCACAAACACAAGTTGGAGTCCCAGATAAGATAATTTGTTCATTACTGAGGTTTGAATTAGAGGAGACGTAAAGGAGAAAGTAAGAAACTAATATAGAGGGAGAAAAGAAAGAGAGAGGAAAAAAAGAGGGAACCACTAAAAGAAGAAAAAAGAAAAAAAGAGGAGAGAGAGAGAGAGTTAAGGGTTTTAGAGTGCAACCCTCATAGAGAGAAAGGAAGAGGAAAGAAAAGATAATGGGAGATGTAACACGTATGGGTAGTGTAGTTCAAGGAGAGGAGATAGTAAGACCGGCAGAGAGTTAAACAACCAAATTGGAGGAGGAAAAAAGAAAATCAAGAATTAAGATTAGAGAAACAAATGAACAAATATAATAAAATGCGATAGGTTATAAATTGTGCGGATTATTCTTGATTTTGAGAGGTTATCTTCTTGCTTTTTCTTTTCTCTCCCTCTTCCTGGTTGGTTACTCTGTACCCCGGGTTCTGCCCCTTTGGCACGCTCAGGTAGAAGTTTGCAGTTGCTAAGTCTCTATGGCGATGTCATGTATTGTGCTTCAGTCTCATTGGTATTCGAGGCTCATTGGCATTTATAGACTTTGACAGTGAGACAATCCGTGTTCCTGGAGCCTCTCTCCTAGTCTTTCCTTCCTCAGTTAGTAGCCTGATAATCCAGCTATCGGGTTGCTGTTGCCTCTGCCTGGATAGTAAGAGGCTCAATGTGCTGGCAACTCCCCACTCTATTTCCACTCAGCACAGGGCTCTGGGTAATGCTCAGTCAGTCAGAGCTGCTAGCATAATCAGGCTGGGTTTCTGCCCACTCAAAGACATCTGGCTCTGCCACTCTGTCTGGTAACATGGGAGGGCGCCCAATCCCAGGGCACTTGGAGGAAACTCTCGCTCACTATCTGTGCGCAGACCACGATATCAGGTCGACAGTCTCACACTCTGAGTGAAACCTCCGCCTGCACGGAAAAGTTCCAGTGTTGGAATTGGCTCTCGCTCCCTCCCTGGGGCATGGTTTTTTCAGGGCGCTGGGGCAGGCTGGAGGTTCCGCTTTTAGCCCACACAAAGGCCCCTACCTCTGTCCCTCCATGGGATAACACAGGCTTTCACTCCTGAGGTGCTTGGAGGAATCTCTTGCCCACTCTCCATGCATGCAGACCAGGATATCAGGCCAGCCACTTCCCACTTTGAGTGAAACCCCCGCCTGCTCGGAAAAGTTCCAGCATTGAAATTGGGTCTCACTCCCTCCCCGTGCACGGCTTTTTCAGGGTGCTGGGACTGCCTGGAGATTCCGCTCTCGGCCCACATAAAGGCCTCTGACTCTGCATCTCTGTGGGGTAACATGGGCGCCCACTCCTGGGGATTTTAAAGGAATCTCTTGCCAACTATCTGCGCGTGCCAACCAGGAGATCGGGGAAAATGGCTGCCCCACTTGTCTTTCTTTGTCTAGGTTTGGCACAAATGTTAGCTTGTATTTCCTGGGTTGCCACAGGAACAGTTTTTCCTCGGCTTGTATCTCTGTGCCACAGCCTGGTTTGGCCGTTTGTGCCGTGGCCTGGATCTATTCACCCCCTTTGCCCATCTTAGTTTCTATACTCTCAGTTCCCAGTGAAAGCAGTCCTATTTAGGTTAGTGAGTTAGGCGGAGCATTTCTTACTCCCTATTTCCTTCAGGGTTTTATTATATATTTAGCCAAATTTTCTCTCAAATACCTTCGGGTGTATTGTGAAACATCTGGACACTCCAAGGATAGGTTTTTTTTGTTTCTGGTTGAAGATCTTGTTGAGTTTTGGGGGAGATTTATCGGTATCTCTTCCTACTGTGCCATTACTCTGATGTCATCTCCCCTAACCTAAATTTTAATTTTTAATTTTTTAAAATAAATTAGCTCCTTCAAGGATTGAGATATTTTAATAAGCATTTTATTTAATTTTATTAATAAAATTAAATAAAATAATAAAATTTAAATTAAATTAAATAATAGTGCTTATTTTATAAGCACTATTTAAATTTAAAATTATGAATGAGAAGGAAGAAATTTTTTTCTATAACTGAAGATACATCTTTCAAATAGTATCATATCATTTTCATGTTACATTCTATATTTTTAGTTTTAAAATGAATTTATTGAAGTTCATGGATTTGCTGAACATTCTCAAATTAAAATATTTTGTTATCATTGCTATTTTGAACTTCATCATATTAGATACATTTTCCTATAAAATTTGTTTTGTAACATTTATAGATTTCATTAAATTATTGCACTAAACTTTATGGAAAGGGAATATAAAAATTTTGGCAACCACCTATGAGGCACTTTAATGTATAACATACTTAACTTTTTTCTTCCATCATTTTTATCATTAAGCTATTTATAATGTAACTGCATAATAATATGCCGGTAACTGCATAAATAAATGTACAAGTTGTCTTTTAAAAATGTTTAGATGATTCAAATAATTCACTAAGATTCAAACTACAATACATTCAAGAAAATTATAAGGTAACAATTAAGTTTGATTCTTAAAAACTTATTTCATTTTTTCAGGATAGAAAAACTTCTGATGATTTTTTTTTTAAATTATTATTATTATTATTATTTTTTAAATTCATTTTAGAGAGGAGAGAGAAAGGGAGAGAGAGAGAGAGAGGAGAGAGAGAGAGAGACAGAGAGAGAAGGTGGGGAGGAGCTGGAAGCATCAACTCCCATATGTGCCTTGACCAGGCAAGCCCAGGGTTTCGAACCGGCGGCCTCAGCATTTCCAGGTCAACTCTTTATCCACTGCGCCACCACAGGTCAGGCCTGATGATTCTTTATCTGACCTATATGAGATTACTTTTATTAAAAGTCTGACAGGTATATACACAAGTTAATCCCTGTTAGATGAAAAATTAAAAAACAAAACAACAAAAAAGCTAAAGAAATATTTAAAGTGATTTAAAATATTCTCATTTAGCTACAGATAAGGTATGATAATTTTACTCTTCAACAGATTTTTTGTACCCAAAATACATTGGAAAATTACTATTTACTTCTGAAAAAATAAAATTGGAAAATCCCTAAAGAAAGATACTTTCTCTTTTTCCATCTTTATTGAGATATAATTTACATAAAACTTTGTGTAAGTTTAAGGTATACAATGCACTGATTTGATAAATTTATATATTACAAAGTGATTATCTGTGTAGTGTTAGATAATATGTCTATCAGCTCATATAATTACTTTTGTGTGTGTATGTGTATGTGTGTTTGGTGAAATATTTAAATCTAGTCTCTTAGCAACTTTCAAGTTTATAATACAGTGATGTTGACTATTATCAGCATACTATACATCAGATCCTCAAAATCTATTAATCTTACAGCTGAATGTTTGTACACTTTAACCAACATCTACCTTCCTATTTCCCCCAACCTCTAGCCCCTGGTAATTATTATTCTACTCTATGTTTCTATAGGTCAGCTTTTTTTAGATTCCACATGTAAGTGATGTCATACAGTATTTGTCTTTCACTGACTTATTTCACTTAACATAATTGCCTTAAGATTCACTAATGTTGTCACAAGTGACAAATTAAGAAAGAAATTTTCTAATGTTTGTAACATTTGCACTAAGACCATTATAAGCCCATAAATATTTGTTGGAGTAATAAATGACTTGCTTATTATTTTAAGCCTATGAACCTGATTAAAACAGATCTTTCCCCTGACAGAAATACATTAAAAAGTTAAATGATAGAGAAATACAGTGTGTCCATAAAGTCATGGTGCACTTTTGACTGGTCACAGGAAAGCAACAAAAGATGATAGAAATGTGAAATATGCATCAAATAAAAGGAAAACTCTCCCAGTTTCATACCTATTCAGTGCAGTTCAATGTGGGCTCATGCACAGATTTTTTAGGGCTCTTTAGGTAACTTTCCCGTATGGCCTCTACAGACTTGTCACTGACTGATGGCCTACCAGAACTGGGTTTCTCCACCAAACTACCAATTTCCTTCAGCTGCTTATCCCACTAAGTAATGTTATTCCTATGTGGTGGTGCTTCATCATAAATGTGCTAATATTCATGTTGCACTTTGGTCATGAATTCGAATTTAGTGAGCCACAGAACACACTGAACTTTTCTCTGTACCATTCACATCTCAACTGGCATGGCTGTGGGTTGCTCCATTGTATACATGGTGTTACATCATCATCTGTTCATGCGCACATGCTGCCACATCATCCTACAGAAACTGGGAGGGTTTTCCTTTTATTTGGTGCAGATTTCACATTTTTATTGTCTTTTGTTGCTTTCCTGTGACTGATCAAAAGTGCACCATGACTTTACAGACACACTGTAGTTCAGCGGTTCTCAACCTGTGGGTCACGACCCCACCGAGGTTGGATAGACAGATGATAGTAAAAAAATATAGATGAATATAAGAATAAAACATCTTGGTTTATAAAGGGAGAGCCCATGAGGAGTAGAGCTTAAAATATTACAGCCCACAAAATGGAAACATTTGTGGTTCAATCTCAATAATTCTGATAGAGTATTTAGAACTATTTCTAACATGGATGTGATCATTTTACTTGCTAATGTTGAACTTGGCCCATAATAGTAGGTAAAAATAAGTTTTACAAAATCCAAAGATAGATATTTGCCCCTTATTGGTGCAAGCATGGAAATAAATTTTTTTTGTGTGTGATGCAAACACAGAATTTAGCTGTTCATGTGAAGCCTGCTTAAGAGCTGTGAACAAAGAACAGCCACCTCAAAAGTCATATTTATACTACTTCATGAGCAAACTTTCCTGGAAAAGAACCTTCACAGAAAGTGAACTGTATCATAACAATTCCAAAACACATAATAAAAATAAGCATCACATACACAGAAAGATTGCATAAGTAAGTCATACCAAATTGGTTGGGGTGGGGGAAAGAAGAAATTACATACTGTTAAAAAAATCGGATTCAAATCTCATTTGGAAGTGTAACAAGTCAAGAATGGTTAAGAATTCAGGTATTAGTAGTGTGAATAGATTTGATTTTCCAAGTATCAAGCCACTAAGTTAGGGGGTAATATTTCATAAGCAATTGTAATTATTTCTAAAGCAGTCTGGTCGCACATAAAAAGAGCAATTTCTTCCTCAATGAGTCTGCATTCATGTAAATCATAATTTCTTAAAAGTTAAAATGATTTATTTAAATTTTAAAATACATCATCTTGCCAATAGTTCATTGTTGTCTTAACGTATTTTGCATATAAATTATTTCTGTCTTCATATTATTTCTATTTATAAGCAACATTTAATAGTGTCTTTTAATTTAAGTTAGAAAATAATTCTAAATTAGTAAAAAGTATAGTAATACAATATCAAAACATGCATACTTATTATTTTTAAATATTTTTCTGTTTTTTTTTTACCTTTTTTGTGTGTATTTTTCTGAAGTTGGAAATAGGGAGGCAGTCAGACAGACTCCTGCATGAGCCCGACCAGGACCCACCCAGCACGCCCACTAGGGGATGATGCTCTGCCCATCTGGGGTGTCGCTCTGTTGCAACCAGAGCCATTCTAGCACCTGTCGCAGAGGCCATAGAGCCATCCTCAGCACCCGGGCCAACTTTGCTCCAATGGAGCCTTGGCTGTGGGAGGGGAAGAGAGAGACAGAGAGGAAGGAGAGGGGGAGGGGTGGAGAAGCAGATGGGCACTTCTCCTGTGTGCCCTGGCCGGGAATCAAACCCAGGACTTCTGCACGCCAGGCCAATGCTCTACCACTGAACCAACCAGCCAGGGCATTTTTCTGTTATTATTAAAATCATATATGCCACAAATATTTTGTAACCACAGAAATATTAGTTATATTCTATTATAATTCTTATAACTAAATAAAATAGACTGAGCTATATAAAGACCCTGATGTGTGTCAGTTTGTAGAGTGATGTTTTCAGTTGATTCTATTTCAGTAATTATAGAGGTAATGCCATTAATCAAGATTTCCTTATTCAGTCTTCACTTATATATCAAGGCATGCATTCATGACCATGATATATTCTGGTAACACAAGAATAGAAACAGCTTCTGTGTAAGTTAAATATTCCTTCTGGCTACTTTGATATGAATATCTTATCAAATAATTAAACACCTACAGTATTTGTAATGATCACAAACTTTCAATAGTCTATACTAAAATAAATAATAACATTGGAAAAGAAACATCTAATTCAAGTTTATATTCATATTTATTATATATCATAATGTAAATTCTTAGAAGCTCTTTATATATTTTTATTCATTTTCTTAATTATTCTTTAAAATGTACTGCCCCTCAGGCAGAGACTGAGAAGTCAAGCTGTTTGCTCTAAAATAAGAATAAAAACACAATTGCTTTTGCTTTTAATGGAGCCTAAAGTGTCTGAATATAGAAATAATTGCAAAAAATAACAGAATTTTAAGTTTTTAGTCAACTAAATAAATTACTTCCATAATGGACATTAAAATATTCTAGTTTTAATTAACAAACTTTTCTTGCTAAATGTCCATTTTCAGTATTGCTAAAAATATTCAATATACAGTCAGTATTTCACAAAAATAAGGTGCTTGATATTATAAACATAGAAAAGTTAGGTAGCCTATAACTGTGTTTAGTTTTTTTTTCTTTTTATTAGCTAGTTATTCAGCTAGACAATAATCAGGATGCCTATATAATTTATTATTAAGTATGAGAAAACCTTATATTAAAATTGTTTTAGATTATTTTTATTTTTTAATTCTAAATTTTATAAATCAGATGGCAGCTCTGGTGAAAATGTAAGTCTTCCCTGAATAGACAGAGATTTCCAGAGTGGAAACATTTCTTCCCAAATTCTGTGGCCACTCAGACTTTTCTTCTCAATCCCAGTGACAAACTGGGACCATTCATCTGACACTACTGTCTTTTTGTTCTCCATAAAGCTGGTTACAGTTTACTTCAGAAAGACATGAATGACTTTTTTTTGACAATAGCTGCAGTGAAAGAAGATTGTGCCTTTATTTGTCTTTTTTTTTTGAAAGATAAATGGAGCAGGTGTAGTAAAATTAATGAAGCAACTGCCAAATTGTAGGGGTCATTGGTGTGTTGAAAGCTATAAATTAGCCAGGTCTTGTGGGAAGTTACTCTCTACCTTTATTGAGATCCTGCCATTTCTAAATTCAAATTCAAGACAAGAGAAAAAAGCAAATTAAAAGTGAAAAATAAAAGTGCAAGTTAACTGTCATTATTTCAAATAATTCCAAATGAAAAACAAAGACTCGTATATTTCTAAATATTAAAACTACAGTGAAATCTATGAATACAAATACAGTTGAATTTAATTTATTCTATAGGAGAAAATCTAGTTTGTGCTTTATTAAAACAATATTTTTATTGATAAGACTTGTTTAAAATGAGTAGAAATACAATATGAACTGGTGTTCACAGATCTACTGATCTGTTAAACTTATTAAATTTAGTGTTTTTCAGGGAATTGTTACAGTACAAGTCTAAGGATTTAAAAATTTTTACATTTAAATATGATATCAAAGAATGCACTACTTTTACTCTCTATGTCAGACTCTTTCTTATTGTTAAACAATAAAAACAATCTAAAGTTGAAAGTTGATTATAATTATGAACAGTTTTATCAGGCTTTTGTAAGCAAACCTGAATTTTTCTCCACTGAAGTGACTTTGGGAGAGTCCCAGAATTGCCCAGCGAAGGCATTAGCAATTGCATGAGGCTGATCATGTAACAAACAAGACAGTGGGATAAATACCTAGAAAGGTGATGCTAGAGACCTTTCAGAATTTTCTAGTCAGCAGTTTTATCCAGTGCTTGAGCCCAGCTTTCAGGCAGATGAGCTAGCTGATAAGCGTCAGAAACCAGGTTGATGATTCTGAATGGCTATATTAAATTGCTCAGAGATTCTTCGGGAATATTCATTTACTTTGGGAAAATTGTTGACTATGGTTTGCAGTTCAGCTTTAGTCCAGGGAATGTAAGAAACTGTGGCTTCTTAGGATCTTCAGAAGGCTTAATTTTAAAGAGACAGATACTGATACTGCCAGGGGAGGTGGAGGATAGCTCTGGAGACAAGGAAGCTAAGAGGGGAAACACAAGGCGTCAAAAGTCTTTTTTTTTTTTTTTTTTGTATTTTTCTGAAGCTGGAAATGGGGAGAGACAGTCAGACAGACTCCCGCGTGCACCCGACCAGGATCCACCCAGCACGCCCACCAGGGGGCGATGCTCTGCCCACCAGGGGGCAATGCTCTGCCCCTCCGGGGCATCGCTCTGCTGTGACCAGAGCCACTCTAGCACCTGGGGCAGAGGCCAAGGAGCCATCCCCAGCGCCCGGGCCATCTTTGCTCCAATGGAGCCTTGGCTGCGGGAGGGGAAGAGAGAGACAGAGAGGAAGGGGTGGGGGTGGAGAAGCAAATGGGCGCTTCTCCTATGTGCCCTGGCCGGGAATCGAAACCAGGTCCCCCGCATGCCAGGCCGACACTCTACCGCTGAGCCAACTGGCCAGGGCCAAATGTCTTTTTTTTTAATTTTTCTTTCTTTAAACACTTCTTTGTCTCAGTTAATCTTATATTTTTATTTTTCAAAGAGATCATTTTAGACTCCCAGTAATGCTTTGAATCCTCAAAATATCAAGCGCAACAGGCATTCCACTCAGTTTTTCAGAGTTATATTTGTCCAGTTCAGTACTTTTATTTATTTTATTTTATTTTTTTATTTTATACAGAGATAGAGAGAGAGAGTCAGAGAGAGAAATAGACAGGGACAGACAGACAGGAATGGAGAGATAAGAAGCATCAATTATTAGTTTTTCATCGCACATTGCAGCACCTTAGTTGTTCATTGATTGCTTTCTCGTATGTGCCTTGACTGCGGGCCTTCAGCAGACCGAGTAACTCCTTGCTGGAGTCAATGACCTTGGGTTCAAGCTGGTGACCTTTTGCTCAAACCAGATAAGCCCGTGCTTAAGGTAGCGACCTCAGGGTCTCGAACCTGGGTCCTCAGCATCCCAGTTTGACGCTCTATCCACTGTGCCACTGCCTGGCCAGGCCAGTTCAGTATTTTTAATAAAGAAAGTTTCTGGATGTCATCAGTTCTGTGTAATAGCCATTTCTATTCTAAATTACTTTTGGTCAAATTGGTCCATTTAATTGGAAATGTACATGAAGCAAAACTGTTTTTTTGTTTTGTTTTGTTTTTACACAAAATCTGCTGAAGTCCCTGAGAGAAAGGGGAAGCACGCTGAAAAAATTTAAATATAGGATCCTTTTACAGAGGCCTTTTCTAGAGCCTGAAGCCAAGGCAGCCTGCCCCTAATACCAGCCAGTTTCATCAAGAACAGTTTGGGCCAAAGGCTTGAAGCAACAGTTTCAGAAGAACAGTCTGACCCTTAAGGGGTCAACCGAAGGCTGAGCAGCTCAATTTCAGAGAAACATCTGGATCCCACAGGAGTCAGGCCAGAGTCTCAGCAGAGTTTCTTTTTTTTTTTATCTTTTTTTTTTTTGTATTTTTTCTGAAGCTGGAAACAGGGAGAGAAAGTCAGACAGACTCCCTCATGCGCTCGACCGAGATCCACCCGGCACGCCCACCAGGGGCGATGCTCTGTCCACCAGGGGACGATGCTCTGCCCCTCCAGGGCGTCGTTCTGCCATGACCAGAGCCACTCTAGTGCCTGGGGCAGAGGCCAAGGAGCCATCCCCAGCACCCGGGCCATCTTTGCTCCAATGGAGCCTTGGCTGCAGGAGGGGAAGAGAGAGACAGAGAGGAAGGAGGGGAGGGGGTTGGAGAAGCAAATGGGCGCTTCTCCTATGTGCCCTGGCCGGGAATCGAACCCGGGTCCCCCGCACGCCAGGCCGACGCTGTACCGCTGAGCCAACCAGCCAGAGCCACAGCAGAGTTTCAATGAGGCAGTCTGCTTCCTCAGAAATCTGGCCAAAGACCAATGAAGTTTCAAGAAACAGCCCAAGCCCCTGTGAGTCACGCTGAAGTGTGAAATAAGGCCTGATCAAAAATGTGAACAGCTTCTGAACAGATCCCAAATAAAGCCTAGCCGGCAGGGGTCCCCAAACTTTTTACACAGGGGGCCAGTTCACTGTCCTTCAGACCATTGGAGGGCTGCCACATACAGTGCTCCTCTCACTGACCACCAATGAAAGAGGTGCCCCTTCTGGAAGTGCAGCGGAGGCCAGATAAATGGCCTCAGGGTGGACGCATGCAGCCCACAGGCCGTAGTTTGGGGATGCCTGCTAGAGTTTCAAATGCAAAGAGAGCTACAATCAAGGGCAAACTTACCCTGAAAGTCCAGGGGTTGGTGAGTGTGGATGGAGTGCAGAGTGCATTCCTAGCAGCTGCGGCTGATGCAATGCTGTGAGAATACTCCAGCTCCCAGAAGCCTCCTGGGCATACCCAGGAAGGGAGCTGCTCGCTATAAGGAAGTGACTTAGTGCCAACCATGCAGCTCCCTGATCTTTTCAGCCATTGGCTATGAAGGACATGCTGTAACACCCTATAGGCTGAACCCATGTATATAAGCTAGCTTACTCCTGAATAAAGTGGATCTGCGTCACTGAACCTGGTCCACAGAGTTAGGTGTTTGCGTCTCAGTTGTCCTCACCCCCAGCAGGACTTGTCCACAACTGGTGCCCAAATGTGGGGCAGGGACCTAACTGGCATCCAAGGGACAGGTGAGTGACCTTCTGCAGTGAGAAACCTTCTCCCCACTCTCGAGCCCCGCAGGCTCGAGCCCTGCATGCTCTATTGCAGAGTAGGCGAGTTAAAGTTTGTGAAAAGGATCTCTGTACTTACTGGGAGATCCTCTCTGGTCTCAATCCCTGGATTGAGGACGCACCCCTCTGGGACCTGAATACTTGGGCCCAAGCTCTCCGATGCATTCGATCGGCTGAGGTGCATGGGAGGCAAACCTTCCCTCTCAGCCTCACTCCTGCCTTATTGGAAATACACGCCTGCTTGACCGGTGCTCCTGCTGGGGACCCTATACCGGTCTCTAAGGTTCTACAGGCTACTCCTCTCTCTGAGGAATCCCTGCCTCTGTATTCACTTCCCCCTGTAGAGGGAGGAAAGGGTTGGGCCACTGAGTTTGATGGACTTGCAGCCGAGCATGCAGAAACAAAACTAGATACATTAGAAACTGCGCCATCAGCTTGGCCACCCAAAAAAGCGGAAGTTGCTACTTCCGCATTCCCTGCTGGGGCTCAATGCCCCTCCCCAGCCTCTCAGATGCCATTTTCTATCCCAGTTTTAACTCCAGCACGTGTTCCTGCTGCAGACCCATGGGCTGACCTATACACCCCCATGTGTCTTTTTTCTTTCTGTCTGTCTTGTCTATTATTCTGTATCCCTCACTCTTTCTGTCCCCTACCCCTCTCTCTGAAATGATGCTGGAAGGACCCAGCCATGGCACAGTGGCAGGGATCACACCCTCTTCTAACACAAGGGAGAGGTTATGCTTGTGCTTTTCAGTGAATTTGGACCCCAGGAACCCCCCAACCTGCTTGACAGGGTTTTATGTGCACCCACTAAATGGTTCAGTCATCACCCATCCAAAGCCACAGCCCTGGCCTTCTCCACACCGATACGCCTGAGGGGTGGAGGTTCCTAGCACTCCAGAAGAAGACCTCATGGCTGGTGTTCATGCCTCATCACCTGGGGGGATGTGGAGGCTTTGGCAGGGCAGGCCCAGAGAATGGCCCCTGATGAGCCCCCAGGCCCTGGTGCTCTGTTCTTGCTTATGTGTGCTATAGTAACCGCTGACTCCCAGATGCAGGTTGTGGCAGCCCAGGGCTCTAGCCCAGCAGTATGAGCTGGTGTTTTCAGTTCACCTTTGGAGGATGAGGAGAATTGGGCCTCAGTTGCGATTCACAGACTCCAGAAGGTAAATGGTTGCAGCTGCATCAGTAGGATGAACTGAAGTCAGGCTTGCATCACCAAGTGGCCACTAGAATGGCAGGGAGTGCCTGCTAAGCTGCTGGTGGGTTTGCTGACATATTTGGGACATAGGGATGGATGCCATTATGCTCTCTGGAGCAGAGATGGAAATGCTGACAGCCATTGACACTTGCTCTTCATTGGGACAGTGTAAGATCTGCCAGGATGGCAGGGATGAGGGATGTGGCTAAAGCCTCATGTGCATGGAATGATTTCCTGGACTATGATCCGAGTGAATACTGGCTCCATTGTTGGATAGACTTATGAATTTTTGACAATGTGAAATACTCTAATGGGGGTGGAGAGTAGCTTTGCTAGAGGCCCTTCCCCTGCCCTAGGAAGCTTTCCCCATGGCTAGAAAGAAGGTCAAGGACATTTTGCTCTTTTGGCAAAGAGACTAGTGAAATGTACCTTTGTAATTGTGAAATTGTATGATTTTTCATGTTGTTGTAATTTGTGTAATGTGCCTTGAAACCATATACAGTATGCAGCCCATGGCAAGCCATCCATTCTGTGTTTGGATGCTGGAACCTTTGTGGGAAGGAGGCGTGCATGGACCTACGTCCATTTTTTACAATAAAAATGGAACTGTGTTTAACAGCACCTAAAAGTTCTCTGTAACACAATGGGAGGAAAATGACATCCTGATCCCAAGGAGGAATCCCCTGTTTAAGACCCCCATTTTATTTCCTAAGTAGTCAAACATTGGAGAAGCTTGTCTTATTGTTTATTCCAGCTAATCTATTAGCATATAATATAATAGGTATTATAGTTGTTTTAGTTCTACTAGGGTTCCATTGCACAATGCGTAGCATTCAGAAGCTATAAAAACAGCAAGCTGTCATTCATGAAGTCCAATTGGCCTTAATTAAAAGAGAAGGGGGAGATGTGGGTAGAGCACAGAGCACATTCCTAGAAGCTGTGGCTAATGCAATGCTGTGAGAATACTCCAGCTCCCAGAAGCCTCCTTGGCATACCCAGGAAAGGAGCTCGCCTGCTATAAGAAAGTGACTTAGTGCCAACCATGTTGGCTCTCTGATCTTTTCAGCCATTGGCTATGAAGGACACGCTGTAACACCCTATAGGCTGAACCCATGTGTATAAGCTAGCTTACTTCCTAAATAAAGTGGATCTGCATCACTGAACCTGGTCCCTGAAGTCAGGTCTCTGCATCTTCGTCATCCTCACCCCTGGCAGGACTTGTCCACAGGTGAGAACATAGAGAGCTCAGTGGTTTCTGTGGTTGCCATACCTCCCCAACCTCAGAGCGTTAGTGGTCTTCTCATACAGGCCACCAAATACAATGGCCATAAACCAAAATTAGACATATATTTCTCCTTTAAATTTAGTTTTGTTAGAAAATACTCTAATGTATTACACACTGTTTCCCAAACATCTATGGACTTATCAGATCTACATATTTCCTTCCCCTATACTAAATTTTCTGTTCATTCAGTATTTCTAAGTTTCTAACATTTACTTTGAGTATATGGAGGAATACCTTTTATATTTTAGAATTAATCTCATTTTAGATTTATATTTATATCTCCTTTTATACTGTTATTTGTCTTTTATTTAGGACATTTTTTTGTTGAACAAAAATTTTTAATTTCTATGAATGTTCTTAAACATAGTTTTATGATATATTCTCTTGATTTTTTAAATACATTGATATCTGTTCTACTTAAAAAATAAGTTCTCCAAATTTTCTTTAACTAAATGTAGTTTTCAATGTTATAGACAGTAAGTCATTGAGGTGTATTTTTTAAATAGCATAGAATAAATATTTAGCTCTAATTTTCTCTAAATGATAACAAATATTTTTTCCCAAATGATTCATTAAAATTTTATACTTTTTCTACTTATATTTGGTATCACTTCTAGCATGTTACAATTTTTTATATATACATGTTTCTAAGTTTTTATATTGTCTCATTTTTTGTTAATTTCACTCATGTAGTTTGTACTATGATTTTGTAATAAGGAGTTATTTGTGGACTTTACACATCCATAATGTCTATGTTATATGAGGTCATCAGTTAAATTTTGCTGTTATTGTTGTAAGGTTACATTTAATCTATTAATCAATGTGGAATGAGATAAAAAATCATGTTAAGTTATTTCATCAATAAATTATAAATTATCATTTATTTGTCAGTTTTACATATAGCACTGAAGTTTTAAACTGCTAATCTTATCAACATTTTATTGTCCTCTGTATTCATTAATTCAACATCTCAATTCTCTTCATAACAGTTTAGATCTGTCAACATTTAAATTGTCTTTTTACTGCTTAGACCCCATATTTCATTATAAAATCTTATTTACACACAACTGCAACTACCATGCTGCAAGCCACTGTTTTTATAAAGCAAACCCAAAAAAGCCTAATCCATGTCCACTGTAAGGCAGTCAAATGTGCATTGTTAAGAAAACATAAAAAGCATTCTGAATCTTACTTTGAATCTAGAAATACTAATGTCAATTATGCCATTGCTGACACCTCTCACTATTATTGTATTTCTGCAAATCCATTTACCCATTCATATTCCTATCTTGTACTTCTCTCTGTGCAGGATATATTGAGGATATACCTGTAGGCAAAGACTAATACCATGTTTGTTCCTTGAATGCCATAACAATGCAAGAAATTTTACTCTGCCTTTAATAATGCTATAATTCTAGGATTCAGACCACTTGAGTAGCCCAGAACTCAGATGATATTCTGATTATAGACTTAAGCACATAGTTGTTAATGCTCAAATTTTGATTGCTAAATACTTTAAGTATTTCTTTTCCCCAGTAGAGCTTGCCTGCTTATGCTAAACCCAACCCTATGTCCAAACCCAGAATAAGAAAAGAAACCCACTTAAGAAACAAAACAAAAACAGTGTAGGTGAACATCAGCTTAACTGAAACATGCTATAATCTTTCTTGAGGTGATAAAAATTCTAAAATAAAATTCATATATTGTAAAACCTATAATTCAACTAAATTTGATAAATGAAAAGTACTGTATTACTTTCTTTTTATTTTAACTCAGGATTTAGCACCAAATGTTTTGATAGTAATTCTTTAAATGCATGTTTTCAGTACTTTTTTACTTTTATATTTATGGATCAGTGATTGTCAGTCTGCTAATATCCCTACTCACTTTCTGATTAACAAAAAAATCAAAACACTTTAATTCCATTTACTTTTTCTCCGTGCTTATGATATTATTGTGTTTTCATTTCACCTTAATTTTTAGACCTTAAATCATTATTATTGTCAACTTGCAAACTGATTTTTCATATTTTTCTATAAAACATTTTTTGATAAGTAGTAGGATGAGAAAGAGTTGCTTTACTTTATTTTTATTGATTAATTTTAAAGAGACAAAAAGGAATGGAGAGGTGAGTGACAGAGAAAAAGAGAGAAGCATTTGTTTGTCTTCTCACTTAGATCTACATTTATTGGTTGCTTCCTGTATGTGCCCTGATAGGATGGGCTGTAACCTTGGTGTTTTGGGACAATGTTTTAACCAACTGAGCTAACCAGCCAGGGCTCCTATAAAACATTTTTCTCTTTGTTTCTTTTTCAACATGACCTTCTAAGTAAAATGACTTTCCTTGTTTTATTTTATTTCATTATTTAATTTACTTATCAAGTCATTCAAGTGAGATTTTAATGGGAGCAAACTTCTACAGCCTTTTTTTTTTTTTTTTGGTAAAATGTCTAATTAATTCTATTTTGGGGGGAAATTCTAGTGAGAAATTTATGATATTTTATTAGAGAAGATAAAATTCTATTGTTTTCTGATCTAATTTTCAATTCTGAGAAGTTAGTATATGTTACCTATAAAGGTAAACCATATTTTTTTAACACCTTTATATACTTCTTTATATTCCCTTAAATCTTTATACAGTTCACTTTGATTAGCCTATTTGATATTTATAAATAATCTTATGTATCTGATTTAAAGTTTCTCATTTATTTGGAAACATTCTCTACTACTTTTTATTTGAGTGTTGCCTCTGTCCTATTTTCTTACTCTTTCTTCTGTAAGTCACAACTCACATATGTTACACTTTCTTACTATGTGTCATTTTTTACAAGCTCACATTTTTATTCCCATAATCTTGATGTTCTTGAAAACAATTTAGGTATTATCTTTATTTTTAATCTTTGAATTCTCTAATAGCTTCTTTATTGATTTTGATATAAAATTGTATTTATTTTTAATAGTCCACTTTATTGAGGTAAAATATACATGTAGTAAATGTACAGAAATTAAGTATATAATTAAATGAGTTGAAATAAATATATGCATTTATATAACCACAACCATAATCTAGATACAAAACTTTTCTATTATCTAAAATTCTCCTGTTTGTGTCAATCATTTTTTACATTCTATAAACAAACAATTCAGTTTTCATGACCATGAATTAGTTCAACTGATTTCTAAATTTTCTAATAATTTATCATTCTATATTTAATAAATTTATTTTATTTATTAATTTAAATATTAATATAAGTATGACCAGATCAACTATTCTTGAGCTGCAATCATTTTGTCATTACTTCATGTATTTTGTAACACAACTCATATTTTTTATGTTTTATACTTTGTGGTTTATATTACTTATATCTCTGAGAGCATTTTTTATTTTTTTTGTTTGACTTAATAATTTTCTTTATCTCTTGTAAATAACCAGCATATATGTCTAATAATATTTTTCAAAGAAATTACATTACTATGGAACTATTAAGTGCTCATATGTGCCCAACATCAAAGGCTAACATCTATACCATAGCTTGTGGTCTTTCTTTTCATCATGAGTGTGGAGCACAGATGTGGCAGAACAAACAGTTCAGAGTATGAAGCCTCTGATTTTAGTCTGGGCAACCTACTCTTTTTTTTTCCCACACTTTAGTGACTGTTGTTCTTTTGGGTCTGTACTGGTAGTTCTTCCCAGGACATTTTTTCTTTCTAAAATTTCTCTTTCTGTATGGTATCTAGGAGTACTAGAAATGTTGATAAGAGCACTTTGTAATGTATATAATTGTCTAAAAACTGTGCTGTACACCTAAAATTAATATAAATAATATTGAATGTAAACTATAATTAAAAAATAATAAAACTGCAGAACTCCAAATTTGTTTTCTTCTGCCAATGCAATACATGAATCTTTATGATTTGAAGTGAGAAAGAGTCAAAAGAAGACTATTTCTTTCAGAAAGTGCTAAACTTATGCATTATTCATTCCAGCCAGGGTCCAGGTTCCCAGCATTTGTTGATGTTTATTTCTCCCTTATACTACACATAGACCAGGCAAATATCATTACAATTATTCTTTAGACTTCAATCCTTCTCAGCCTCAAAGTCCTTTTAACACACCCTCCCACCAGCCTAGTGCCATTTATATTAACTAGCCTTGAGAAAGTCATAAGAAGCTTGTCCAATATTTTCCAAATCTTTGCCCTTATTTTTATTCTCTAGACATAGGTCAAGAAGACATTAGCAGTTCATGTTAATCTGCCATATTATCAGATGCTATCTAAATCATATTTATGAAGTCAATTATATGCTACTATCCATGGAAAGTGAAGAATAATAAACCAGATGTTTCTGTGAGTGTATTTTAAATCTAGGATTTGAAGAATCAGTAGATGCTTTTGACAATTCACTGGGGAACACAATTTTTGTTGCATCCACAAAAACACTTGTTCTTACCTAACTCAAGTGTGCTGATCTCAAATCTGATATTAGTTTCTCTCTGTAAGCTATAGTTTTTTTTTGCAATGCAAGATTTTAGGTTTTCATCTTATTGTAAAATTTTCAACATTTAGTTTAACGTAATGAAGTAGAATGTCTTCTTGGGCATCATCTTTGTGAAAATATAACAATTTATATAATACAGTATACACTAAAACACTAGAAGATATGATTGCATCAGAATTTGTCTATAATTTCAAAATAGAACATATTAAAACACTTATTTTAATTATAAACTTTGCACAAAACTAAATTTTATTAAATTCTATTCAGGCAAAAATTTGCATTTGTAGCTCTTGCATTTGTGTACTTGTTGAGGACAGTCTTGTTTGATGCTCCATTAGTAGTCTGCTCATCACTAACAGCTCCAAGATTTTCAAGAAACAGTATCCTTTGAACCAGAAGTTTATAGTTTTCTGCTTTTTTGATGCCAAGGAAGTTCTTTGTAACTGCCACAAAAGACTGCCATGCTGCTTTCTCCTCCATATTCATCTTCCTGGCAAATTCTTCATCATGTATGAGGGTTCAAATGTGAGGTCCATTGAATACACTTGCTTTTATCTTCTTGAAAGACAAGGCAGAAAAAGCAGAAATAATATGTTGACAGCATTCACTTTCTCTATTCAAAGCCTGAACAAACTGCTTCATTAAGCCACATTTGATATAAAGTAGGGCAAAAATGAGCCTGTCTTGATTAGTTACAGGTTCATTCACAATATTTTGCATTCCTCCTTTCAGACCTTAATGTTTCGACCACTCCTTCTGTGTCCAGTGTTTCTCCCGAGCTTGGCTGTCCCACAAACACAGAAAGCAAGGCTACTTTGTGAAACCTCTCGGTTGTCCTAGCAGAAAATTTACCATTTTAAGATCCACACAAATGATACAATTATGCTCCTCATACTTCAGAAAGTCGAGGAGAATTTTTATGTCATTCTTACTAAGTCATTCAATTCCGGTTGGCTCAACTGCTGAGGGGTTAATGACTGCTTGGCATCAGAAGACCCTTCAGATTCTACAAACATTTCCTCATGCATCTTATTAAAATACACTTGATTGCCATGTTCACATCCTTCGTCTTTATTCCTTAGAAGACATAAAACTATTAAAAACTGGAACCGGGAGTGTCTCAGAGTGTGGGATAGGATGTATTGCTGAAGGAATATTAGGATATGCAATCATATGCCACTTTTTCTTGCCGATGCCCTTTGTATGGATCATACAGAAATAACAGTCACTGCTGTGATCCTTAGGTTTACGTCAAACCATGGGAATACCAAAAGGCATTCCTTTGTGTTTTTCTTTTATCCAGTCACAAAGCATTTCCTCACAATTATGACAGACAAAATGAGGAGCCCAATTCCTGTCTTGACAGCCAAGGGGAACTTGAAAATAGGCAATATATGCATGTGTCACAAATTATGAAATATTGTGCCTTTGACATTGAAGTGTGTAACAGTCACATATATAACAGAAGGTGTCAGGAATGACTATTTTTACATTTACGCCTACTCAAAGAAGCCATGATTCAATCTTAAAACAAAATAGGAGGGTGTTTTTTATCAGATAATAATTTTTTACATTTAAAAACAACTACAATATGTAAAAGTGATGTTTGTGAAACATTAATTACCTTGTGGTTATGTTCAATCCAAGGGTCATTGCCCTTTAACTCCAATTTAAAAACCAATGCATGTCATTAACTATAACAAAAAGAAATTAAAATTGCATAAAAACTAGAGCAAGCACCAAAAAAATGGATTTTAGATTTGGAATCAGCGATGCATAAATATATAGAAACAGTTCTAAAACCTCACGCAACAGAAAATGAAAAAAAAAATTGTTCAACAGAGGACAGAAAAAATTCATTGTAGAAACTTCTTTATCCTATATCATACTTTAAAAGTTGAAAGATTTATGCGATCTGAAGAGAAACCAGAGTATGGTATATCATACTTTAAATAAATAGTGCAAATCAGTTGTGCAAACTCTGACATATTTAATAACTTCAAATACATAAAGGAATACAGTCTAACTATTCTAGTAATATATAATATCAAATTCACTACTTCTGTACTTTTTCTGAATTATTAATTATTCCAAAATATAAGTCATTAGAGATTATATTTCCACATAACCTTTAATATTTACTTTATGGTAACTTTTTAATGTACTTTTACATTGATTGCATTATTAGTGATTTAACTCTAATATATTACATGTGACAAAACACTTGATTTGAAATAGTTATAATTTGAGTTACTAAATATCAAAAAACAAATTTTATTATTTTTCAAATGTTAAAAAGTTCAGTGAAATAGTAGCACTATAAAATGATAACAAATACTTTTCTCTGTCTTCAAATGTCTTAAAGTAAATGTTTAAATGAGTTCCTTATTAATTTAGAGTTATTTTGAACTTTTAAATATGGACTATAGGTCTCTGACTATTCTAAAATTTAGTTTTATTGCAGTGTCCACAGATTATTTTGTGGTTTGTATATTTCCAGATTCAAATATAATTTCTTTATTGTTTTAATCTAAACTTGTGAGTATTCAAGTAGCAATCCTTTTTATAGAGAATGATTCCTAAGAGAATTTTACTGATTGTGTTTTGTTTTTAAAACATAAGGTATACTAAGACTTTAGTTCCAAACTATTTCCTTGATGAAGAAACTGTCCTTATTCAATGATGCATAAAACATTTAATTTCCTCTTAAATTTATAGATTCCTGTTGAGATATAAATGAATTGAATCTAGTCTTAGAAGATTAATGTTTTTATTTTTTATAAATGTGCTTTGCCTTATTAATATTTTTTGTATTTAATAGATACCCACATGAATAACAAGTTGACAACTTTTTCTTAATAGGATTGATAGCTGCTGATGACAGATAAATTAGAATAGAGTATGTTTAATAAAGTAACTTAGTAAAAAAATTCTGAAAGTATGCTGATGACACCAAAAGTTAACATATTAGTTTTAATGGTATTAATATATTTGTTATAATGAACAAAAAATGCAATATGGTCAAGGTTGCAGGATAAAAGGGGAAATCTGGATATAAACTAAAGCTTTCAGATTCTAACTTCTCAATTACTCTAACAGAAGGTGATGGTGAAAATTCACACTAAAATTTCTTTAGCCAAAAATTAATTCTATGCTAGACATGAAAATGGTTTTAAAAGATATTTTTTAATTTCATGTTTTTTCTAATAAAACACCTGTACCTGAATCTAATCACAAGCTTCAATGTTGCTGGACTGTGATACTTCTATAATCACTATGTGACTATATAAAAAAGGTGATCTCTGTCATTGATGTTTTGCCATACAATTTGGGCAAAATGCAAATTAACAATTCAAAACAACAACTTTTTAAATTCTAATAAGATTTTTTTTTATAATTTTATTTATTTATTTTTTTAATGGGGTGACATCAGTAAATCAAGATATATATATTCAAAGATAACATGTCCAGGTTATCTTGTTCAATTATGTTGCATACCCATCACCCAAAGTCAGATTGTCCTCTGTCACCTTCTATCTTGTTTTCTTTGTGCCCCTCTCCCTCCCTCTCCCTCTCCCCCTCCCCCCTCCCCCAGTAACCACCACACTCTTATCAATGTCTCTTGGTCTCACTTTTATGTCCCATCTACATATGGAATAATGCAGTTCCTGTTTTTTTCTGATTTACTTATTTCACTCCGTATAATGTTATCAAGATCGCACCATTTTGCTATAAATGATCCGATGTCATCATTTCTTCTGGCTGAGTAGTATTCCATAGTGTATATGTGCCACATCTTCTTTATCCAGTCATCTATTGACGGGCTTTTTGGTTGTTTCCATGTCCTGGCCACTGTGAACAATGCTGCAATAAACATGGGGCTGCATGGATCTTTACGAATCAATGTTTCTGAGTTTTTGGGGTATATACCTAGTAGACAGATTGCTGGGTCATAAGGTAGTTCTATTTTCAGTTTTTTGAGGAACCACCATACTTTTTTCCATAATGGTTGTACTACTTTACATTCCCACCAACAGTGGATGAGGGTTCCTTTTTCTCCACAACCTCTCCAACATTTGCTATTACCTGTCTTGTTAATAATAGCTAATCTAACAGGTGTGAGGTGGTGTCTCATTGCAGTTTTGATTTGCATTTCTCTAATACCTAATGAAGATGAGCATCTTTTCATATATCTGTTGGCCATTTGTATTTCTTCCTGGGAGAAGTGTCTGTTCATATCCTCTTCCCATTTTTTTATTGGATTGTTTGTTTGTTTGTTGTTGAGTTTTATGAATTCTTTGTATATCTTGGATATTAGGCCCTTATCTGAGCAGGTGTTTAAAAATATCATTTCCGAATTAGTTGGCTGTCTGTTTATCTTGTTATCAGTTTCTCTTGCTGAGCAAAAACTTCTTAGTCTGATGTAGTCCCATTCATTAATTTTTGCTTTCTCTTCTCTTGCCTGTGGAGTCAAATTCATAAAATGCTCTTTAAAGCCCAGGTCCATGAGTTTAGGACCTATGTCTTCTTCTATGTACTTTATTGTTTCAGGTCTTATGTTTAGATCTTTGATCCATTTTGAGTTAATTTTAGTACAGGGGGACAAACTGTAGTCCAGTTCCATTCTAATAAGATTAAAAGAGGGGGAAATCAATGGGAGATGCTAAAAAAGGAAACTGAAAATAAATGAAATGTAACTAAAAGATAAATATGACTTCTCTAGTTTTGCCTTTGAAGTGTCACTCAAAATAATCCCAAAATATTTCAACCGAATGAATATTATGGCTGAAAATTTTTAAGTCATATAAAGAAATAATCCTTTTCCTCGCTTGCATTTTTATTCTAAGTCATTACTCTTAGCACAGATTGTTGTACACTATTGCAATCCTGTTTCTATGCATCAGCTATGAAAATGCTTGTGTAAATTTATATAAATAGAGCCATATACTTGTGCACTTTAATATCTAGCAATTCTACTACAGGTAGTTAATTAGTTTATTTTTATTTTTTTATTGCTTAAAAACTGCAATTAAAAATTTCATGTATATATGCATGGTGACACTATTTCTTTTAGATCAATTCCTAAAAATAAATGACCTGAAAGAGATTTTGATCAATTGCTTAATCTGTTTCTCTTAAGATTTTTTGAAATAATTCAGTATATTTTGCTAGAAAATAGGAGGACCAAAATGAAAAGAGAAATACTATTTTAAAAGCACCCTAACTTCCATGATCAATGGAGCAAATAACTATACTTTCCTAAACTGAGTTAAATGTTAAAAAATTATATTGATAGCAAATGTGAGATAATATATATTATCTTTATGATTATGGCATGAGAGATGCTTATGTGTGTGTGTTTGTGTTTGTACTGAAAGAGAAAATCACTTTAAAAATTTAGGGCATATTTTTTTCTTCAAAGACATAATATTTCATCTATTTACAAATATTAGTTATGTTCTACTGAAAGTGCTTCTTATGAATTGACACATCACACACTTCGAAACACAAAATAAAAACTAATTTGGAATCAATAGAAATAATTATTCTGTTTGACCAAATACCTTTTCAGAGTTAGCATATAGCAAGAATAAATTTTATTCTTCCTAAGAAGAAAACTTCTACTTTTTATGTCCTGTCTTTTCTTAGATCAAATACCTATGACAAACATTTATATATATTGAGATGATAAAAATAATAATTATCTATACTAGTATCTCTGTGATTAACTGGAGGAGCTATTTGTAATATATTAAGAGATGTCTGTTAGTCAATGCTTGATCTAATTAAATACAACCAGTGGTTTTATAATCAAGTTCTAGTGGCATTAAAATTTGAAAAAAATTATTCTATAGAGGTTTATAAAATTAGTTTAAGACTTCTTAAATTCAACTTCAAGAAAATAAAATTATTAAAATGTGCATTATTTATTTAAGGCTCAGTATATTTGAATATGAAATTGACAAATTAATATTTACATTTGGAATCCTTACCTGACTTTCCTAAAAAAATAGTGCTTCCATCCAGTATTTTAAAATTAATGTAAAGACTGTCAGAAGAAAAGGGGATGAGGGGTTGGGATAAGAGAAGGTGAAGGGATTAGTGAAATTATATACAGTTTACATAACACATAGATACAGATAATAGGACAGCAAATCCCAGAGGGAAGAGGGGAGAGTATTGGGGAAAAGGGGGCAATGGGGGTTAATGGAGGACAAAGGGGCAGGGGTGAGGGAGTTATATTGAATAGGACACTTGAATACATGTTAATAAAATAAATTAAAATTAATAAAATAATTTTAAAAATAGGTCTATAAAAAAGACATCATTTGAGAAAAAAATGTAAAAAGTAGCAGTGTATGAAAGTAGAAACCACTAATGTTTCACACAACACAAAATGTTGCTGTATGGCCTCAAAAGTCTTATTGGTAAGGGCTGAGGCAGCTCAAGGCAAGATACTCAATTGTGGGGTGTGTGGTCACTCTCCAGAGATGCATGTTCAAAGAATGTGACATCTTTTCCAGTGATCAGCGTAGAAATAAGCATAGAGCTCCCAGATTTAAGCTAAGTTAAGTCAGTTGAGAGAATTATAGGAGGTATTTCTTTACCAATTAAAAATGGAAGGTAAAACATATTCTTGCTATATGCAATTCTAAGTTCAAATGATGACTAGAAATATAGAGCCACTGTATAACAATTAAGTGATGGACAGAGAAGGTAAAGAAAAAATATAGCATATTTTCCCCACTACTTAGGTCCAATTTAAAAGTTTTGCTTTTTTAACTAAAAATATTCTCTTTTGCTCACAGCAGTGACTATATCCCAGGACTACACAAGTAATCAGCTGAATACAATTTGGTAACCCCAATATTTTTTATACAGTCAAATAGTGACAAGGGTGGAAAGGATGACTGTTCTGTAAATCGTTTGTATTTTTATATAGAGGAGGAAAAGTTACATAAAGAGGGAAAACATGATAAGAGTTGTTTTGAAAATATTTCATAGGAACATTTAAATATTTCTAAGAATATGCTCCTTTATTATAAAATACCAACTAATTAAATTATAAATTTGTATGCATCTTTCTCTTGAAGAGTTTTAAAAGGAGCTCTAAGTTCCATATGTCATATTCAGTTCTTGAATTATTTGTATTACATTAAATTTGCAGAATTAGTATTAAGAAATTCAGTTGACATTATTAGTATTTATAGAATTGAAAGGTGCCAATCTATCTTAGACAGTTATGAGAAGATTTTTCCCAATTTTATTATCCTCAAAAGTGTCAGGTGCTAATTACCTTGATTTATGGGGAACAAAACACTATACAAGCATTTCCAAGATTTGAAAAATTAAATAAAAAGTTAAATCTTGTTTGACTATTAAAGAATATTCTGCACAGCACATCCGCATTTGTATCGACAGAATATTTATTGCATATTTTATGGGTACCAGATGTCAAAGTTTTTTTTTTCTAATACATTATTTCTCTAGAAACTAGTTAATAAAATGTTGGAAAGTCCTATAACAATTGAAAGTTTTTTCCAATCAAGAAAAATGTTCATGTCAATAATAAAAATATATTACAGCTCTTTTGACCATAAAAGAATATTTGGACTCTTAAGATTATTATGATTATATAAATAACTACTATTTTTTTAAATGTATGTAGAATGATATATATATATATACACATATTAAAATATGCATAAAAATGAAAGAAAATTAAATCAACAGTTGATTATTTTCTTTTCCTAAAATACTTTCTCCAAATGCAGTCCAGTACACTACATTTTTCTCAGTTTAATGTCATTTCATTATTTGGCCATTCTTTCTTGACCTCTTTTGATGGCTCTTTCTCACATCCCTGACCTCATAACACCCAAGTGCTTCAAGGAAAACTCCATCCACTTCTCCAAATTTTATCTACTATCACTCTATTGCTGATTTTATGACATCAAGAAAATTTAACTAGTGTCTGTACCTTGGCAGTTCACAAATTTATCTAAGCTGCTCAAACAGCTTCATCATATTTTACTCATATATTGCACTGCCTACTTAATATCTCCATTTCAATACTTAAAAATTATATCAATAAGTTAGCTCACTTTCTCAGAATAATTACCTCTCTTCTTGCATTTGTCTTCATCTTAGTTAATCAAAATTCAATTATTCTAATTTCTTAAGCCAACAGTATTCCAGTCATCACTGACTTTTTTTCTCCCATTAAAAATGCTATGACTCCATAAACTCGAACGCTATAGAAAGAGTTGTGCCCCGCAAATTAATACATTGAAGTTAGATAGGGATTTTAGAGAGGTAATTAAAGTTAAGTGAGGTTGTAAACATAGGTCCTGGTGTTCATGTAAAAAAAAACCCCAAAACTATTAATAGGCAATAGAGATAAGAGCAAAAGAGGGACTTCTACTTTACAGTCTTTCTCTCTTTCTCTCTTCTCTCTCTCTCTCTCTCTCTCTCTCTCTCTCTCTCTCTCTCTGCAGGAACAGAGAAGAAGCCATTTGAGAACACAGCAAGAAGGCAGATGTCTACAAGCCAGGAAGAAGTCTCACCAGAAACCAACTCTGGTCCATTGTGCTTGGGCTTCTATCCTCTAAAACTATGAGAAAAAAAAAAATTTCTATTGTTCAAGCCACCCAGTCTGTCATATTTTATTATGGCAGATCAAATAAACTAATGCATAATCTTGTACAGAATTTTCAACACTTACTATCTCTTTTGTCTTCTTCTAATCTGCACTAAGTCATCATTAACTCGTGCTTATGTTATTACAATGTCCTCATAGCTGGTCATTCCTTTCTGTCTTTTATGCCTTCAGTTTTTCTCCCCACAGCATCCTCAGTGAGCCTTTAAAGTGAAAGTCACTCTTGCTGTCTTCAAAGTAGAGTATAACCTGAAGTGTTTCAGCTGATTTGGCCTCTCCTTACTTCTTGGAACTCATATACTACTACTCTCGCCCTCATTCATGCTGTTTTAGTCATACGGAAATTATAACAAATCTTAGAATATGCCAGATGTCCTCCTACATCAGGGCTTTGAATCAGCTGCTACTTTTCTGGAAAACTTCTGGAAGATCTCTATATTGGTTTTTCTCCACACCCCTTTCCTCATCTTTGCTCAAACTGCATTTTTTACCTGAGCTCTTCCCTGACACTCTATTTCAATTCGACCTCTCTTCACACTCACTGCTGCTTCTTTATCTTTCTCCTGGTCTCTTTTTCTTTCTTATTCACATCTAAGTTACCATATGTGTTAGTTATTTGCTTTTTTTAAAAATAGGTTTTGTGTTTTTCTTTATCTCATTAGAATGTGAACTCTAACAACATATTCATTTTTAAATCAATGCCATAACAGATTACTACAAAATTATCAATTTAAAACAATGCAACTTTATTCTCTTAGTTTCTGTTGTCCAGAAAGCCAGGTAGAGTATATCTCAGTTTGGTTCTCTTCTGAGAGTCTTACAAGGCTGACATCAGTGTGTCCACATGGCTGCATTGCTTTTTTTAGGGGCTCTGGGATGAATTTCCGTCCCAACACATTCAGGTTGTTGGCAGGTTGTTTCATGTGACTGTCAGGCTGAGGCTCTTTTTCTTAGCTGTCAGCTAAGGTGGTTCTTCACTTCCAACAGACACCCACATACTCGGGCTTATGCCACTTTCATGTTCATTTGCTAGCAATGGCTGATTGACTTTCCATTATGCATTAAATCTTTCTGACTGCTCCTTCCTGTCTCCTTTTACCTCCAGTCAGAAAAAAAAAATCTCTGCATTTAAAAGCTCATTTGATTAAATTGTATCCATCCCAATAATTCAGTATAATTTTATTTTAAAGTCCATATTCATAATTAATTTTGCAAAGTCCCTTTTGCCATATAATGTAACATATTTAGAAATTTCAGATATTAGACCTTGGACATGTTCAGAGGGACATTCTTTTGTCTACCACAAGATTTGTATGTACATGTTTTTATTCACATGCCTTGTTGAAATTAAACGCAAATTAATATTTAATAAATTGTTGAATAATAAACTCTTAAAAAAACTCTGTTTAACATTGAAATATCAATTTAATATATTCTAGTAATGCTTAAAATAACATTGCAAATTAAACAGCGACATTCTCTGTAGTTTACCGCCCAACTTTTTAGATTCATTTTAGTCCTATCATTTGTCTTAGAGACTCCAAGAATTATAACTAAATTTAGTGTTTGGCATTGTTGTTAAGAAATTAATAATCTATTAAAAGGCATAAAGAGCCTGACCTGTGGTGACGTAGTGGGTAAAAGTGTTGACCTGGAATGCTGAGGTTGGTGGTTCAAAACCTCAGGCTTGTCTAGTCAGGAAACATATGATAGTTGATGTTTTCTGCTCCTCCCCCTTTTCTCTCTCTCTCTGTCTCCTCTCTCTAAAATTAATAAATAAAATTTAAAAAAGGCATAAAGTAAGGTCAGAAATTACTATAAAACAATAACTGATATGACATATCTTATAATTTTGAATATCATGAGAATATGGGAAGAATCAGGAACAGTTTCACCAAGAAATGTGTCTTGAAAAATATTCCAAAAATAATTAATAATTCCAAAAATTGTGTTGGCTAAGAAAGACACCAGTAGATAGAGTAAAATACTACAAAGATGGCCTGACCTGTCGTGGCGCAGTGGATAAAGCGTCGACCTGGAAATGCTGAGGTTGCCGGTTTGAAACCCTGGGCTTGCCTGGTCAAGGCACATATGGGAGTTGATGCTTCCAGCTCCTCCCCCCCTTCTCTCTCTCTGTCTCTCCTCTCTGTCTCTTCCTCTCCTCTCTAAAATGAATAAAAAAAGAAAAAAATTAAAATACTACAAAGATGTAGAAGTAAGAAAATATAGGGCTTGTTTGAATGAGAACAGGGAGAATCTCTGATTTGTTTCCTGAAAAAAACAACAACAGTATAAATAGATACAGAAATATGTAAGTCTAGAGATAATAAAATTAACATCTATTTACTGAAGACAAAAATGAATAAGAATTCTTTAACCTATTAATGACAAGTGTTTGCTGGTAGGATAATTTGGGAGTGTCAGAGGAGTTGTGTCAATTTGCTTATGGTGGTCAGGGAAGACTTGTCAAGGAAAAAAATAATTAAAAGCATATCTCAAGCAATGTGAGGGACTGAGCCATATTGATTTCTGCAGGAATAGTTTTCCTAGGGCCAAAAGAGAATGTGCAAGCATCTGAGATGAGATGAGTCAGAAACAGGTTCAAATCATTTGAACAATAGAAACAAGGTTTTTATACCAGGAACAAAAAGATCTTGTGTTGAGGAAACAGCAAGTTACCACTGAGTTATGTGGAAATGATTTGGAGTTATTTTTTTAAAAGATGACTCTAGAAACAATACATAGCATAAGGTTTAGCTGGTAGAGACCACATGCAGAAGACATTTAGGGAGCTACTACACTGATATGGTGGAGAAGCAGAATATTCATACTTGCAGATGTAGTGATGGAACTGAAGCTGAACAGGAAGTGAAACACTATAAAAGAACAATTGAGAAGAGACAGAAAGGAAGAAATAGGAATAAAATTTGCTACAGAATTTCCAAGGTTAAGTAAATGGAAGTAAGTTATGATGGAACACTCATTTGGGAGAGATAAAAACACACTTCAGTTAAAAATATTTAATACGAGTTACTATTAGTATATTATACCTGACACCACTTACGCGATGCCTCTTATTCTCACCTACCTACAGGTTCTTGGCTTAATTCACACAGAAGTAGCTGTAGCAACTAATTTACTTTAGCACCTGCAAAATTTTACCACTGAAGTTCTTGCCTGAAAGCTTGAGCTTTTCCTCCTCAAGATCTACCCTCCCCTTGAAATGGGAATTTCAAACATCTCTTATTTTCTTGATTAAGTGAATTTTAAAGTTAATTAATCCCTAACCCAGTTGATGGGTTACATCCAAATAATGTAAGGAGTTTGAAAAAAAAAAATTTTTTTTAAAAGAATGAATGAAGGTCAGAACAAAGCACAAAGCACAGATTAGAAATTAGGCACTTGAAGAAATAAAGATGAGGATTAGGATGCCCATGGCTGAATTGAGTATTTGAGTTTTAGCTCACTGGCAGTCCAAATGAAAAAGTTAAGAAAAACTGTAATTGTGTTGTCATTGCTCGCAGAGTAAAAACACTATGTTCCTCTAGGGAAGCTTAAATTTCCAGAAATTATTTCTGATTTTTAAAAAATTTTGTAGGCCTTTTATATCAGTGTCAATAAATGACATAATGTTCAATGACCTCAATTACATTTACCCAACACATGTAATTGTGGGTTTGAAATCTGATCTTTATACGTACTTTGAAAAAGATCAGACTATGACACAAAAGTGAAACTTAGATAAACTTGGGGGATAGAAGTCAAAGTAAGAAAATCAACTACCATTATTATGGTTGAGAATCCAAAATCAAGTTACAAATAACATGCAATTTTATAGATTTTGAACTGTCCAGTTTATTCTTCTGTAATGGAATATGTGGACTATTTGGTCTCTACAATTGGCATGCAGCTTTCTGGTTGATTTTGGGGAAAGAATTGAGAAGATCTCATAAATTCATGGCTAGCATTATATTTCTTATTATGCAAGACAGATCGCCAACATTATTCAGCCACTTTTGCTTCATTATTGATAAAGTAATGGTCACCAAACAATATCTGGCATCCTTGATCTAGGACACTTAACATCTATTCCCACAAATATTTCTTGTATATGTGGATACAAATTAGCGGGATTAACAATTCATTTGTTAATTCTTATGCTTAAAATTGTTTTTAGTAATCCTTTCTTCTGGATTCATTACTCTTCTTGCTGATAAATATACTTCAATTGTCCACCTGTTAAGTGCTGTGGATGTTACATTTCTTACTGTTTATTACTTGGGATTCATTTCATTAGTATGGTTTTTATTATTGTCAAGTTTTATAATTTTCTTATTTTTATTTATTTTATTTTTTTGTATTTTTCTGAAGTTGGAAACGGGGAGGCAGTCAGATAGACTTCTGCATGCGCCTGACCAGGATCCACCCGGCATGCCCACCCGGAGATAATGCTCTGCCCATCTGGGGCGACGCTCTGTTGCAACCAGAGCCATTCTAGCACCTGAGGCAGAGGCCATGGAGCCATCCTCAGTGCCCGGGCCAACTTTGCTCTAATGGAGCCTTGGCTGTGGGAGGGGAAGAGAGAGACAGAGAGGAAGGAGAGAGGGAGGGGTGGAGAAGCAGATGGGCACTTCTCCTGTGTGCCCTGGCCAGGAATTGAAACCGGGACTCCTGCACACCAGGCCGACACTCTACCACTGAGCCAACCAGCCATGGCAATTTTCTTATTTTTAATGTCCATTAATATTTCTACAAAAATTTAGATCTCATTATTTTATAATTTTGATTTAAGGATTCATGTTTTCTTTAGAACACTTCTTTCTGGTCAATTTTAATTCTTGTTAACTAATAAATCAAATTAGAACAATCTCTGAAACTTAAATTCAACCGGGCAATAGTTTAAGCTTTCAATCTTTCTTTATTGTTTTAAAAGAAGTTAAATTAATTTTCCTGACACTTTATGTTTTCATTTTTGTCTATTATTGTCATATATTTAAAGATAGGGATGAGGTTAAAAGATAAACTTACAAAATTTATTCTTAACTGTAAATGAAATGGTAATGTGCTAATTTTGTTGTAAATTATCTAACATAATTTTGATAAAAAGTTCAGTATTTCTATTCTGAAATGTTTTATCATTTGATTCCATACCAAAAATATTTTAAGTGAATGGAAAATAAACATTTAATGTATAGATCTCAAAAGCAAATATATTGGGGAATGTTCTATATGGGGGAGGGATTTGCTACCATGAAATTATCCTATTATTCCAAGACAGGCCCTTCTTCACTGCCTTTACTCTTTTGTACATCAACTAGCTAACCTTTTAATTTGGTGAGTGTGAGGATTTGAGTGAGGTCATTAAAAATGTATATTTACTTGTTGCAGTTCTGATGGGTTTCAGTCAGGTTCTGGACCATTGACAGACAGTATTCTGGTAGTAAATTTAAAATCAAATTAAAAGAAGCTATCAACAGAAGGCAAACACCCCACAGCTAACATGGGTCCTAGTGATAGATCATTGTTTGAATGTTTCTATATGCAGTCTTTTTTCTCTGGCTCTAACCTACTAGGTGCACCCCACTCCCTCTCACTTACATATAGCCAAGGAGACCTTCATTCAGCTCTCTGGAACCATAAGGTCTAGCTTATTTTATATTATAATTTTATTACTCTGAAATAAACTCGATGCCTGTTTCCTTCAGCTCTTCCTTTTGATTCTCAGTAGTTTATTTGGCAAGTCAAAAATGTAAAAAGTGTTGTGTTGTGTTTTTTTCTCTAGTTCCAGCTTGAATAATTTTTTGGCCTGCAGAAATGTAAACATGACTGATTTGATCTAACTCAAGAGTTCATATTTTTCCCACCTAGCTAAGTACCCATGTTTTTGGCTTTAACCTGTAGTAAATCAGGAATAGGTTTCCCACAAGGCTAGCTGGTCCAGAAAAGAAGAAAAAATTAACATTTCAAGTTATTATACATTTACAATTACCTGGAATATATAAAGACAACATGTTTATAATATGCAGATTCTATGTAATATGTGAAATATATGGATACTTATTTTTATATGCTTCTCATTCTTCCAAGGAAAATAAAACTTTCATCAGGGGCTAAGAGACTGAAATTCTAAAAATAGTATAAGTATGAATTTTACAAAAATGGGGAATATTTCAAAACTTAAAGGAAGAATGTTCTTATATAATCATTTAACTCATTGCTGTTTAGAAATACACTTAAAACATAGGTATAGAACATCTTTAAAATAAGATCAAATGCATAAGTAACATTTTTGCAGATTTAGAAAAAATAATAGCATTTTCCAGACTCAACTTGTTGGTCACCTATAGCTATTTTACATTTTAAAGGATTTCCAATTCTACTACTTACCTAAATGGCATTTGAGGTGGTGGCATTTAATGAGGTACATGCAATACAGTACTTAACTCATGACATCTACCAGGCAGAAAATACTTTATTAGCTGATCTTGTTCTATGAATATAAATTAATTTTTCCCCTTGGTTAGGAAAATTGGCTCTTCAGCTATACTGAAAGATAAAGTTAACTGGGTCCATCTAGCAAATTAGAGTAGGGTTCCTTGCATAAATGATGGCAAAAGTAGGAAAGGGTACTTAAGTCTAGTGCTTTCTGTCTCTAGCCATCATGTTTATCGATTGCCCTACATTTAGATCAGGAAGAAAGGTCTTACCTACAGTTTGTAGAGACTTTGGAGTTTAATCACTTTGCTTCAGAGAATTAGGTAATTCCTTTTTTGTTTGATAAATGACTTCCTTAAATGTCAGGGGTTTAGAACTAATAGACTAGGTTCTTAAAAAAAAATTTCCTTTTAAGTTCCTAGTGTCTGAATCACACTTTCTTTGGCCCATAAATGCAAATAGTTTTTAGTCATTATTATGGTTACTTATGTTTTTGAGAATTCTTAGAAGCCCTAGGGCTATATCATTCTAAATGGGATATAAAATTAGAATCTTCTAACAGAGGAAGAAAGACAGAGGTAGAGATAGCAGAGATAGTGATTAAGAGAGAAAAGGAAGTAGGGAAAGAGAGAAGAGAGAGTTAAGAAATATTGAATATAAATTACAAAATTTATGTAATTCTGGCTAAAGGATAACAGAGCTTCAAAAAAAGGGAAATTTTTATGTACCTATATTATATAGAAAATGTTAATAGAGAAAATATGAATTGAGTTCAGTGTTTAAGTGTATAGAGAATTTATTTAGTTAAAGAGAAAGAAAAAAGTGTTTATGGTTTTTTTTCTTTGTATTTTTCTGAAGTGAGAAGTAGGGAGGCAGAGAGACAGACTTCTGCATGCGGGCCACTAGGATCGACCCCGTTTGCCCACTAGAGATGATGTTCTGCCATTCTACGGCGTTGCTCCGCTGCAACCAGAGCCATTCTAGTGCCTGAGGCAGAGGCCATGGAGCCATTCTCAGGGCCCTGGCCAACTTTGCTCCAATGGAGCCTTGATTGTGGGAGAGGAAAAGAGAGATAGAGTGAAAGGAGAGGGGGAAGGGTGAAGAAACAGATGGGCACTTCTCCTGTGTGCCCTGGCTGGTAATCAAATGCCGAACTTCCATATGCCAGGCAGTCACTCTACCACTGAGCCAACCAGCGAGGGCCTAAAGTGTTTATAGTTTGATAAAAAGAATAAGTAAGCTTTCTGAGGTAGAAATAAATAAAGTACAAAAATGAAAGTTACCTGACTAATGTGAAAACCAGTCTGATATGTAAGTTACTGGTAGGTTGTCATTTGTCAATGATATTTATTTTAATTTTGTATTTGAAGCCTTACATAGCAAATGTAAACTCATATTTTGTACAAAAAATTTTTCGTATGAGGAATGAATAAGAAATGAAGTGAAGCTTGTGAATATAATTTTTAAGATTATAATTGCCAGTTGCTTCTGTACATTAATTTTTAGTTATAATATATATCATTGTGGGTTTTGTTTTGTTTTGTTTTTGGCTAAGAAAAGATGGAGGATAAATACAGAACTTACCTGTTAACATGTGACAGACTGTCATTTTAGAGAAACATAGAGTTACTATGAAAAAAGCAAAGTCAAAACACCTGGAAAGTAATTACAAGTAATTTTAGATCTAACAAAATAAGAAATAATTCTCACAGTACCAAACATTAGAAATAGCATAATAATAAGGAAATAATACCTTATTACTGAATGTATTTAAACTAAATGATCTTTGAACAATGATTGCTATAGAATTTTTACATTAGTTTAGATAGCATTTAAATGTTTCCCTAAAAAATCAAGTATTATATAAGTATATTTAGTTTGTTGGATGAATTCAGATTGTAGAAATCTTATGATGAGTAATGAGGATTTTCTTTAATTTTTTTCATTTAAAAATTTTTAAAAGATTTTATATTTATTTATTTTAGAGAGGAAAGAAAGAAAGAGAGAAAGAGAAGGGGGGGCAGGAAGCATCAATTCCCATATGTGCCTTGACTAAGAAAGTCCAGCATTTCGAGCCAGCAACCTCAGCGTTCCAGGTTGACACTTTATCCATTGTGCCACCACAGGTCAGGCAATAATTTTATTTTTTATGCTATAGCAACTAGAGGAAGAATATGAATTATTTATAAAGATAAACATAATATATTTATACTGATTAAGGGGATATTGAATCAGGGATAAAATGAGAAATTGAAAGGAAATAAAATTTCTTTTGTGAATTCTTATTATATTCTTCTGAAATATGCATTGATTATATAAATCTAATTGTGGACTATCTTGTTTTAAGGCTAAGGGAAAAGTTAAAGAAAGATCATAAAGAATACCTTAATTTGGCTTACAAAACAATGAGCTTGCTGAATAGTCCTTTAGTTATTCTTCACTCCAAAAAAATGTCATACAATAAACTATGTATAAATTTTTTTTTTTATAATTACATATGCATGGTTGGGCAAAATAAGGTTTATAATTGTAAACATGCAAAACATAAGTGTTTATTCTTGTATTATATGATTTTCCATGAAAACAATTGTAAATCTACTTTTGTCCACCCCCTATATTTTTAATGTTTTATTGAATTTATAGGAGTAAAATTGGTAAATGAAATTACATAGGTTTCAGATGTACAATTCTATGATACATCATCTGTATATGTTTACCCCCCATGGTCAAATTTCCTGTCACCATGTAGTTGGCACCCTTTATCTGTGTCCATGAGCTTTTGTTTATTTGTCTTGTGTGTTCATTTATGCTTTTCATTTTAAAATCCACAAATGATGAAAATCATATGGTTATTGTCTGTTTCCATATGACTTTTTTTGGCTAGCATGATATTCGCAAGATCCTTGTGACATGATGTCACAAATGGCAGTATTTCACTTTTTATTATGGTTGAGAAGTATCCCATTGTATATACTTACCATATATTCTTACCCAATCCTATATCAAAGAACACTTTGGTTGTTTCCGTCTCTTGGCCACTGTTAGTAATGCTGAATGAGCATTATTTTACCTATATAATTATGAGTGAATGTTTTTAAATTTTTCAGGTAAATACCCAGAAGAAAGGTTGATGGATCATGTGGTAACTGTAATCTTAATTTTTTGAGAAACCTCTATACTGTTTTTCACAGTGGCTGTATCAATTTACATTTCCATACATTCTTTATGATTATATTTTGACTAATGTTTCTTCAGGATAATTTTAGATGTTATTAAAAAACATGGATAAGGCCCTGGCCAATTGGCTCAGTGGTAGACCATTGGCCTGGTGTATGGAAATCCCAGGTTTAATTCCTGGCCCAGTCACACAGGAGAAGCACCCATCAGCTTCTACAATGTTCCCCTTTTCCTTTCTTTCTATCTCTCTCTTCCCTTCCCACAGCCAAGGCTCCATTGGAGCAAAGTTGGCAAGGGAGTGGAGGATGGCTTCATGGCTTTCGCCTCAGGTGCTAGAATGACTCTGGTTGCAATGAAGCAATACCCCAGATGTACAAAGCATTGTCCCCTAGTGGAGCTCATGCTGGAGTCTGTCTCTCTGCTTCTCACTTTAGAAAAATACAAAGAAAATAAATAAATAAGCAAGTAAGTAAGTAAATAAATAAATAAATAACATGGAGAAGAGTAGAGTATTTGTAGAGAAAACAGAAGATATCTGGCATGGTATGTAAATATACAAGTGTACACAAAAACAGTTGTATACACTTAAGAAATATTTCAATAAGTGGCATTCATCTGCATGTAACCATGGAGCAGAAAGTACAAACTAAAATAGTTTAAACAATGACAAACTCATTGCCACTTATAACAAAAAATTCTAAGATATTTATATTATTCAATTTATTAATTAGGTATCTTATGCCATTATCAGAAATGCTTTTCATCTTTCTTGAGTCTCATACTGACATACTCAATGTGTTGGTTTGATCTTCAGACTATTTTCCCTTGTGGTTATAAGATGCCTTCTCAAAACCTGACAGTTTCAGAGAGAAGATAAAAGATGTATGTTCCTTGTGTGGTTTTAACAATAGAAGGCCTTTGTAAGGAAATACACTACCTTTATCAGACTTCCATCATATCTCATTAGACAGAAATTGATAACATAGCTATCCCATAAATTAATTGCTTTCAAGGGAAAAAGACCACTGAGGTTGACTTAATAGTAAGAATCCACAGGAATCATGTGTGTGAAATATAAATACCAGAACAAATCCTAGCTTTCCCAGTAAAATAGAAGGAGAAATGGCTGCCACATAAAAATATATATGAGAATAATTTATGTCTAACCAATGAGTAAATCACATATATTTCTTTTGCATCCTATTGCTACAATAGTATCTTGCTGAACTAAAGCTCTGAGAAGAAAAAAAAAAGCAAGAAGACTTAAATTTATTGCTGTTATAATCAGAGCAATTTCTTGGCAAATGAAAATTAAAAATAAACACACTAAAAAAATAAATAAATAAAAATAAACACACTATAATGTGTTTAGGATTCTGCTTTTTTTCTCTTTATAAATAATAACTAGAAAGAAATTTTATAATCACTAGATGTTTGCATATATGAAAAAGTGTACACAATGCATGTGAGGGCATATACACGCACACACACATACACTCTGATTCATGGACATTTAATTATTCAACAACTAGTGTACTATCTGGCTTGCCTATTTATTTTTGGCATCTGGACTATGAATAAAAATAAATTCTAATTGACTAAAGTGCTTCTAATTAAATATATGTTAGGTATAGTAGAGCATGTGCTTACTCTTATAATTTATATTTTCTTAATTATAGAATCCGGAGAAGTTGAGAAATGATTCTCTGTTTATTGAGGAGTCTGATGTGCAGGTCTACAAATTTACTATACTTTTATTTCACATGTGTTCTGATGTGGACCAAGTGATGGATTTTGAGTTCTGCACATCTATCATTATTGTTTTACCTTTAGGTTAGTAATACCCATTAAAAAATGCACTTACATAATTTTTGAGAACAAGTTACAGTGCAATTTTCTTTAAATAAAAACTTCAAGTTGCCTTATTATTGCTCCCCCATTATATAAATTTCCTTTTATAATAAGCTTAGCACTTAATAATCTTGTTTTTGTTTTACACCAGTCTATGAAAATGTGACTTAAATTTTTGTTGTTTCTCTGTATTTTTAAGTTCTTTAATATAAATTATTATAAATATAATAAATTATTATATAAATATAATAATTTATAAATGCATAAAACACTTTATAAATTATTTTTATATAAATTAACTGCAGGTCACAGCATGTTTATACCTTTTATATTTTCAATATATTTTCATTATATATAGTGAATATATATTCACAATGATAACCAAGTATAGAAAAGTTTTAAAATATTTAATAAATAATCATAGAGAATTAAATTTTGTTTCCAACATGAGTAATCTGATTATTAATATATTTTTTAATTAAATTATTTTAAAATTATGGATATACTAGATAACCTGAACCAGGCCCAGATTAGTGAAACTTTATATACTTTGGGAAGACATTTTAAATAAGAATACAAAATAATAACAAAGTTTTGGTATGAAGAAAAATATGTATTCAAAATCAGAAATAAAAACCACAATTGTAATCTCTTATAAATGCTTAGATAGAAATGCTATTTGACTGCAACTAACTTTCCTGTCTAGAACATTCTGTAACTACAAGCAGAACTGATTACTCGAGATCTATCCAGTTAAGTTTGAGACTCCAAAACTTAAGCTTCCTTTACTCCTTGGTATCTCCTTCTCTTATGCTAAGTCCAAAATGGTCAGCCTCACTGATTAAAAAAACAACAACTAGTTACTCTCCATTTGGGATAAATGGAAATTTGCTGTATATTCACATGGAAATGTATTTCAGCAAACATATTATGAGAATGTATAAGAAGAACTTAGCTTCAAATTAATTAATTTGCTATTGATATATTTTATTCTTTTTATTTTTGTTGTTTGCACTTGATCTAGATAGTCTTTTATTTCAACATGTCAAAACTGTGATTTAAAAAATAAAATAAATATGTATATTCTTTAATTTCTTTATCTGCCTATTGTCAACTAATCCAATAAAATATTAAATAGATATTAAATAATAATATGTCATTGAATAATAGTGATTAAGTTCAGGTTCTCTTATGGCCATTATAATAAAAGAAATAAAAGTTGAAAAGTGGCTACTATCTTTAAGATCAGGGCCAGTGGTTCTTATGAGAAATGAAATTTCTAACTAGAAGGATAAATGAGTAGCTTCTTTATTTTTCCCCTATTTTAAAAGAATTTTAATGTAATAATATCTTTACATTTTAATTTGAACACCATTAAAATATGTAAAAAATCCTTGACCCATGCTATAAATATAATTTAACACTATGTTAATTTAAAAAGTTTAATAAAATAGATATTTATATATTAAAAGTTGGCTTTTATGATAGATTATTTATGAAGACAATTTTTGAAAGTTGAAACGTATGAGAAATAATTTTATTTTGGTGCAATTACATTTTCAAAACTATCTTTTCTTTAATTTACCCACTAAGCTGCAGTATTGCATTATAACTAGAACCACTAAGTCTGGCTGGTGTGCCAGCAATGAAAGAGCAGCCGAAGAGCACTACGAAAAAAGTTGATATTAAATTTTAAATCATGTCAAGCATTCTAGTTATCACTGCAATCTATTACATCTTAGTATTCTTTTAATCTGTAGTATTCATAAATATATTTTTATAATTTTAAAATAAAAATGAATATTTTAATATGTAGACCCTGTTAACTCTCCTCTATTCAAATATTATGTTATCATTTAGAAAAATATAAGTAGCCCTGGCTGGTTGGCTCAGTGGTAGAGCGTTGGCCTGGTGTGCGGAAGTCCCGGGTTTGATTCCTGGCCAGGGCACACAGGAGAGGCGCCCATCTGCTTCTCCACCCCTCCCCCTCTCCTTCCTCTCTGTCTCTCTCTTCCCCTACCGCAGAGAGGCTCCATTGGAGAAAAAGATGGCCCGGGCCCTGGGGATGGCTCCTTGGTCTCTGCCCCAGGCGCTAGAGTGGCTCTGGTCGCAACAAAGCAACACCCCAGATGGGCAGAGCATCGCCCCCTGGTGGGCGTGTGGGGTGGATCCCGGTCTGGCGCATGCGGGAGTCTGTCTGACTGTCTCTCCCCGTCTCCAGCTTCAGAAAAATACACAAATATATATATATGTATAAAGACAAACAAAACTTTTAGTTGTTTTTTTTTGTTTGTTTGCACTGAAAATTTAACTTTAAAGAAAAATAAATAAAGGTACAGTCAATATAGTTAAGGGAAAATAGTTCTCAAAATGAAGTGGATGATGATGATGATGATGATGCCCAAACTGGATGTAAAACCAGTTGTTAAAATAGGTAGTATGTTTTAACACCAAATGGTAAGTTTTTACTACAGCCACTATATACTTTCTATTACACTCTGATGAGCAATATGCACAGATTTTAAAATTATAGGAAAAAATCACTATCACTGTCAGTTCATCTCTGAGGGTCTCCCTTGTTTCCCTGTGCAGTACGGGGGTTTTCAATGCAGCAATGTCATGACCCCATCAAGTATAGCAGAAGCTTTAGGTACTCAGATTTTCTGCATTTGAACTGTATAAAACATGGTATTTATTTTTTCTAACAATAAAGCAACGGATTTAAGGTGTATGAGCACATTTTGCTCAAATTTTCTTCACACGCCCTGTGTGAAGCTTTGAAACATACCTAGAAACACAAAAGCTGTGTGATTCAGTGGACAGAATGTGACTGTGCTCTTCAGAAGCACTGGAGGATTTGCTCCTTTTCTGGATCCAGAGCCATTAAAACTCATTATTCTGTGTATTTGAGCCTCTGCTACCATAGCTGTAAAGTGCATGTGTATTGGGGGTGGGGGCAGGAAGCATCCATTATAAGAAAGTTGGATGCATTTAAGAGTTAACTTCTATAAACTAAGTGGCACATGCTAGGAACTCCATGAAGTATTAGTGTACTGTTTTCTAAGGCAGGTAAGCCAGGCTTCTAAGCCTCACATCCTATCCTGTGGTTTCACAGAATTAAAACACTTTCTAATATTCTCATTAGTGTCTTTCCTTCTCTTTCCTCCTTTCTCCTTCCTTCTTTTTTTTTTTCCATTTTACTCCTCCTCCAACATATTTATATGACTTCAAGGCTTGATTACCCTTTGGAATCTTTAAAAAAAAATAATAAACACAGAGATTGAATCCTAATTTTTATTTCCTGAGGAAACCTCTCAGTCTGTCAGGATATTTTAGATATTTATAGCTCACATCATAGGCACTCTGCCGAGTTGGTCAGTTTCTTCTCTTAGCCCCAGCTTCCTTTTCAAATCAGTCCTGCTGAAGTAGCCTCTTGGACCAAGACTGCTCAAATAATACTAATAATGGCCTTGAGGTATTTACATTCTCTGTTGTTAATCTAATGGTCATCTTGAGAACTTGGTATCTACCAGGTTGTTTTAATGGTTTATTTTACATTTCAAGCCAACTTTATTTTATATATTGCTAATGTTGTTTTAAAATAAATATTAAGTTGTAACAGATATGTGCAACTTACAATGATTTTAGTAATTTAAATGGATATGCATATAACTCTGTATAAAGACTATGTCTATGTATACATGTGTGTGTGTGTGTGTGTGTGTGTGTGTGTGTGTGTGTGTATTTACAGGGAATCCTTGGGTTATTACACAGTCCCACTCCTACAATAGTGAAGTAACCTGAATGTTGGTGTAAGTCAAAACAGATCCTTGCCTTAGTCATGTACCTATGGTAACAAGAGTTGTAAGACCATAATCTAGACATAAAAGCTCAAACATGCCACATTTCTGCATGTTGTTCTGTCATGCTCTACTGAACTTGTTTGTCCATGTAGTTTGTAAATATGATGCAAATGACATAAGCCAAAACACTCATGTCTCAAGTCCTTTTTAAGTTTTTATGGGAGTGAGTATTGTAAATGCAAAAGATAGTATGTTGAGACTGTCATAACCTGAGAGCCCCTGTATGGGACTTTGTTTCTTAAAGATCCTTAAATATTGGTCACCGTTAATTAAAGCATAGTTGATGACAGACAATTCTTCAGGTATATTTTTCTACTTAGGCTCAACAAACAAATAATTATGAAAGCTGGCACTTTACCCTAAGTGTTCAAAAATTTTAAATAATTTATTATTAAATTATAAACATACATAGAGAAAAGTATATATATTATAAATATATAACTGAATATATTTTCAAAAACTAAATACAACTGCATCACAACTACACTGATTAAGAAACAAATTTGACCAGTGCATCTATCTGACAGCGATTTACCAAGCTATTCTGTGATTCCTTATGGGCAACTGACCTTTCCCAACTGTGGGAGCTACATGAACAGTCCCTATAAGGCTATCTTCATGTCTAATGTGAGATATGAAGTTCACGGGAAATAAGGTCAGGAAGGAAAGTTGGATATAAAGTGGGTGAGAACTGTTGTGAGCTGAACCCACAAGCACGAGCTGGAATCCACAAAGGTACACGAGGATTTACACAGTATGTCAATTCTCAGTCTCTTGAACCTTCACTATGTGGATATCTAACCGAAGAAACTGACACCCTTCCTTCCAGAGCTAGCTCAGGAGTTGGGGAAGCTGAGAAAACACGGAGGGGTGGGGGAGAGCAGCGGCAGGCCTAGTTGCTGCCCCATAGTGGTCAGGTGAACCAAAGATAAGCAACAGTATGTGGAAAATGGAAAAGAGCCTGCACGAATTTCTGAGAATAAAAAAGAAAGACTGCAGCTTTACTTCCTGTGCTCCACAAGAACCACAAATAGACAGAAGGGATTTTGAGAAACAGAGTTCAGCCCAACTCCATTGACATTTCACAAAGCCACCCCTTTGGTACTCTTCTGTTCCTTTCTCTGCCCCAAAGTAATCATTATCCTAACTTCTCAAGCTATAAATTAATATAGGTGTCCCCCAAATTACAGCAGTTTGATGTAACAAATTTTTGTATTTTTAGACCAATTTTACAATGGTTAGAAAGTGATAGGCATTCAGTAAAAATCGTAGTTCAAATTTTGAATTTTGATCTTTTTTCAGGCTATCAATATTTAGTGAGATGCTCTCTGATGATGCAGGGCAGTGGCAGGAAGCCATGGCTTTGGCAGCAAGTGATCATGAGGGTGAGGACAACCCATTCTCTTCAGCAGTAGTTGTCAATCAGTGTGCTGCAGCAGACACATGGTGTGCCACAAAGAGTTTTAAAATGTGCAATACCTGACAATTAAATCAGGGAGACTGACCTCTTTTCCCTTAGATTTTCAAATAAAAAAATAACAGCAGCCAACACAATAGCTGTTTGAAATGAACGAATCAAAATTAAACCTATTATTTTTGTCAGAATGACAAAAAGGTTAATATATTATTTGGTGTACTGCAGAATTTTAGTGATTAGTTTATGAGTGTCATGAGATGAAGGTTGAAAATTTCTGCTTGACCGTGTACTGTATTGCCAATGTTTTTGGATAGCATTGTGTTCTGAGCACCTTTAAGGAAACTTAGGCTAATCTATGATTGATATCTGGCAGGTTAGATGTAATAAATACATTTTTGACTTAACAATAGTTTCAATTTACAGTGAATTTATCTGTACATATCCCATTGTAAATCAAAGATATTCCAAATTGCAAATTTTGGAATTTAAGTAAATGGAATCATGCAGTATAAACTATTTTGTAACAGGCTTTCATTTTTTTTTATTCAATGTTATGTTTGCAATATTCATACATAGATTTCCTCTAGTTGCTAACAGTTTTACTCATTGTTATACAAAATTGCATTATTTAACTAGGCCACAATTGATTTATTGTCTCTACTATTGATGGACATTTGAGTAAGTATCAGTTTTGGTCAATTTTGAATAATGACTCTATTAACAGGATTTTAGTGAGCATGTGTGTATATGCATTTCTGTCAAGTTAATACCTGGGGGAAAATGCATATGGTACACATAAATAGTTTTAGTTTTATTGCAAAATTATTTTTAAAAATAATGTACAAATTCAAATTAGGATTTCAATTGGTCAAAAACATTTAGTGATGTCTGCCTACTTCTTTTTGATATACAAGTTAATATAGAAGTCATTTAGTGAATATATATGTATTACAAATATTTTCTGCCAATTTGGGTTACCTATTTATCTTTTTAATAAACATGCATGCATTTTTTATTTATATAACAAAAATTCTAAGTGAAATATGAGATCAAACACTGAGGCCATAAATAATAAAAAAAATAGCTCAAAATCTCTTATTGAGATATATTTAAAAAATATTTGTTAATCTAGATACACACAACTAAATTTATACATCCATGAAATTAATATGTATAGCCAATATATTAATGATGTATTTTATAAAAATCATTTAGGATACTTTTTAAAAAAAATTTATTATTAATTTTTAACTTATTGTGTTTCCATGGATTTAAGTGTCCCACTGAATATAACTCCCTCACCCCCCACCTCTGGGTTCCTTTTTATACCCCCTTTCCCCTCCTACCCTTAACTCACTTCCCTTTCTCTCTAGGATTTGCTGTCCTGTTATCTATATCTCAGTGTTATGTATATATAGTTTCACTAATCCTTTTACCTTCTCTGATCCCATCCCCTCATCCCTCTTTCATTTGACTGCTGTCCCTCTGGTCCCTGTGACCCCATCTCTGCCTCTATTCCATTCCTCAGTCTACCTTGTTCATTAGATTCCAAATATTTATATATGTGAGATCATATGATATTTTCTTTCTTTGCTTGGCTTATTTCACTTAGATTAATAATCTCCAGGTCCATCCATGCCATCACAAAAGGTAAGATTTCCTTCTTTTTTACAGCCATGTTATAAAGCCTTTATCCATGGCCACCATTGCAGCTGCCTGACCCATGCAGGTTCACATTGGATTTGGACAGTCGGTAAAGAAACAATGGAGTCAAAAACTGGTGGGCTATCATCTTTAATCCTAGCTTGCACCCACAGGGCAAGTAAAACACACACTGGGCTCAAAAACCCACTCATTCAGTGCTCACAAAACTACTAACTTATCCGAGTTTCCTGAATCAAAGGTTTCTACCTCACCAGCCTTATTCACCTCTGTTCCCCATCTCCTTCTCTCTGTACAAACTCTGCATAGACTGGCTTCACCTTCAACACTCCACCATCTTGGCTGGTTCTCCTGGCCTCCTCCACATGGCCTTTTTCTGCTCTCCTCCCTAATGCTAATCTGAGGAACCAAGAGAGTAAGCTCCCGGTCTGCCCCACATTATAGTGCAGAAATCAAAACCTTTAATCCAATATACAAAATAGGGAAGTCTCTAATACGGTGTTTCCCAACGTGGGGCCCACACCCCACAGGGGGCAATTTGATAGTTAAGGGGGGCAATTTGAAAATGGACTCAACAGGACTTCAACTCTTTCACCCCGGGCCATTTAAATGCAATGCTAGATATCGGTGCCAAATTTAACAAAAAATGCAATTCTTAAATAATTGTGGTAAATAATTATTAAGTATAATATCATTTGATGAGACCAAAATATCAACTGGGTGATTGGCGTCATCAAGTAAACTTCGTCCTGCGTTCACCGCGGAGTGTGCTGTCTGCCATGGGAAACACCGGATGTTTTAAAAACTCGCTAAACAACGCAGTTATTCTCACCTAATTGGCCCATCGCAACTACTGTAGTGTTTCACATCATTCACTTGGTGTTAATTTGAAATAAGTGTCAGTCAAAACTGTTGTAAAAGCTCGTTGATTTAATAAATATACATATATATTATATAGATGTAATTGGTAAGTATTTAATTTTATTTTTATCAATATTAAACTCTTTACTAAGTACTTCTTGCATCGGGGCTAGAAAGCAATAATATTTTATAAATATTATTGGGGCTATAATAGTGCATGCACAACAATTTTAATTTTAGAAGCATAACTTTCCAGAAAATTTTGTCAAGTGGAAAAAATATAGATACCTTTTGATTTGTGGTGGTAGTGTAGTAAATGTGTTATATACATTTAAATAAATATGAATTTTTAGTATACGTTTACTCTATGTCACAGTGAATATATTTTAACACATATTTTAATATTAGTTTTTAATTGATCTTATTTTTATTTCTTATAGCCCATAGTAAAATGAGTGGTGCAAGCAAGAAAAAAACTTGTCAATATTCGGAGGAATATTTAAAATTTGGGTTCATACCCGCTGTTCACTATGAGCGGATTCCTTTTTGTCTTTTATGCCAGCAATGCTTGACCAACGAAGCAATGAAACGAGGTCATCTTGAGGCGCATTTGAAGGCGAAACATAGTGCTCATATTAATTCAGATTTGAGTTACTTTAAAACTTTAAAGAAAAATTTTGAAAAAAGAACAACATTTAAGTCTCTATTTACTGCTCATACTTCAACTAATAATCGTGTTCTTGAGGCTAGTTATCAAATTTCTTTATTCATAGCTAAAACTGGAGAAAATCACACTATAGGAGAGAATTTAATAAAACCATCAATATCAGCATTTCTTAAAACGGTTCTTGAAAAAGATGACAAAGATGTAAAAGCTATGCCACTCAGTGACAATACTGTTAGCAGAAGAATAGACGAAATGAGTGAGGATATTGAAAAACAACTTATTGAAAAGCTGAAAACAAGAAAATTCTCCTTGCAAATGGATGAATCAACTTTGAGAGACAGTGAGGCAGTATTGATAACTTACATAAGATATATTGATAAAGGACATTTTGCTGAAGAAATGTTGTTCTGTAAAAGATTAGAAAGCACCACTACCTCCAAAGATATATATAATAAGCTAAAAAACTACTTAGATGCCAATGATATACCAATGAAAAATATAACATCTTGTGCTGCAGATGGTGCTCCCAATATGATGGGCAAGAAAAATGGCTGCTTAAAATTGATGAAAGATGCGAATCCAGAAATGATTCTTGTGCATTGTGTTATTCATAGGGAAAACTTGGTAGCTAAAAACATCACGCCTGTTCTGAATGAAGTATTACATACAGTAATAAAGTGTGTTAATGCTATTAAAGCTAGTGCCAAATGTGAGCGTCTTTTCAAGCTATTTGTGAAGAACAAAATGAAGACCATGTGAGACTTTTACTTCATACTGAAGTAAGATGACTATCTAAAGGAAACTGTTTGAAAAGATTTATGGAACTGTTTGATACTCTCAGTGATTTTTTAAGTGACAAACCTGAAATGAAGTATCTGTTAACAATAGATGGTAAAGCATTTCTGAGTTATTTAGCCAATATCTTTGAAAAACTAAATATATTAAATAAGCAACTTCAAGGAACAAATAAAACTCTTGTCGATGCAAAAGCAAAGATATTTGGTTTCATTACCAATATTGAGTTATGTCAGAAACATATTAACAACAAAAACTTTAAACAGTTTCATTGGCTCCAAAAATGTGAAGTAACTGATACCGCTTTACTTGTTATTGTCAATCATTTGAATATTCTATTGGCTGATTTAAAAGAAAGATTTTCTGATTTAAGACAAATTGATTTCCCAACATGGATGATGCAGCCAATGTTAGTGGATTTGTCTGATATATCAAATATGCAGTATCAAGAAGAACTCGTAGAATTGCAAAATGATGAGTCAGTTAAAGCTTTATTTAATATCAAAGGAGCGATGGCCTGGCTTTGTGAGGAAACAGAAATCAAATACCAAAATTCAACCAAATGTGCAAGAAAACTATTGCTACCGTTTCCATCTTCATTTTTAGCTGAATGTGGATTTAGTGCTGTAAATGATTTACTGGTAAAAAAAAGAAATCGGCTGGATATAACACATCGTGGAGACTTGAGACTAAAGCTAACCAAATTGGAACCTAATATAAATCTCTGTGCAGCAAGCATCAAGTGCAAGGATCACACTAAATTAGAATAATAAATTAATATAGAAAAATCTATATTAAAATTATTTGGAATTTAAATTTCTGTTTTTCATGATATGTTTTGAAATTTTACTTACTGTGTTTTGTTAACAATTTCATAGTGCTTTCTTCCTAGAACCTATCATTTATGTTTATTAAGTGAACAAATCAATTTTTTAATGTTAAAAATTTTGTATGTTACATAGGGGGGACATAAAAATTTTAGAAAGGTTAAGGTGGGGCATGGCACAAAAAAGGTTGGTAAACACTGCTCTAATACAAAGTCACTTATCTGAGGCATGATGGGATTGCACCACCCCACTTCAAAAAGAGTGGGTAAAGGCTTAGTCCTAAAACCAAGCCTCGGGCTACAAAGATCCTTTCTGCCCACAGCCCGGCCCCAATACACATTAATATCACCTGGGCAATGCGCTTCCATGTGAGCAGCGCCATATTTAACAAAGTGAGCATAATATATATTCTGCCCAAAAATCCACTCCTATGCTCACTTTAGTACCCACAATCTACATCACTGGCATCTCTGTACAAGGAAATTAGGTGCATTACACAAATTACAGCAACATGACAAATCACACAATTTCAACAGTTACAAAGGTACATTTCACCAGTCTCTGAGCACTTTGCCAAAAGTGCAAAATGTCCTCAGCCTTCTTTCTAGCCATGGGAAAAGCTTCCCGGGGAAGGGGAAAGACCTCCAGCAAAGCCACCCCCTCCACCCTCATCAGGGTATTTTACATTGCTCCAAATCTGTAAGTCCATCCTACAAAGAAGCCAGTGCCCACTCGGGTCCGTAGTCCAGAAAATCAGTCCACACACATGAGGCCTCAGCCACCCTCCTCATTCCTGCCATCCTAGCAGGTCTTACACTGTCCCAAAGAGGAGCACGTGTCAATGGCAGTCAGCATTTACATCTGTGCTCTGGAGAGCATGATGGCATCCACCCCTAAGTCCCCAAATTGCACCCACCAGGGAAATAGCAAGTAGTCCTTGCTGCTAGGCTCTCATCTTCTGTACACTGTGGATTGCAACTCCAGCCCCATTCTCCTCATCCATCAAAAAGGAACTGAAAACAACAGTTTCCACTGCTGCTCAAGCCCCGGGCTGCCGCAGCCTTCTGCTCCGCAGACCTTGCAGCTCCAGCCCCAGCCTCCTGCTGCTGCTGGCTCTCCACAATGTTCAGGGCAAGCTGCAACTCACAAACCTGTGATTTCTCTTCCTCCAGCTCCAGGGTCAGCATCTGTGTCTCCCACCTTTGCTCCAGCTCCTTCCACTGCTCAGTTTGCAGGTCCCAGGCAGCCTCTTCCATAAAGCTCTCAGTTTTCTCATGCATGGCTGTAAAAGTCAGCCAGCCAATGGTCCCCAAAAAGAGAGACATGGGGAACCATAACAGCAGCCAGTCCTCTACTCCACTGCTCAATGGTGGTGGTGGTTCCATACTCATCTCTATCAAATTCTGCCACAGACTACACCAAATGTAAAGTCAGTGTCCACAACCTTGTTTCTAGCTCACTAGCTTTATTCTCCTTTGTTCCCCATCTCCTTTACTCTACACAAATTCTGCACTAACTAGCTTCTCCTTCAACACTCTGCCATCTTGGCTGCTTTTCCTGGCCTCCTCTACATGGCCTTTTTCTGCTCTCCTCTCTAATGTTAATTTCAGGAACCAGGAGAGCAAGCTCCCGGTCTGCCCCACTTTATAGTGCAGAAATCAAAACCTTTAATCCAATATACAAAACAGGAAAATCTCTAATACAAAGTCACTGATCTGAGACATGATGGGATTGCACCACCCCACATCAAAAAGGGTGGGAAAGGCTTAGTCCTGAAACCAAGCCCCTGGCTACAAGGATCCTGCCTGCCCACAGCACATCCCCAACACACACTAATATCACCTGGGTGACGGGCTTCCATGTGGGCAGTACCATCTTTAAAAAAGTGAGCATAATATATTTTATCTGCCCAACACACATAGTATTCTGTTTTGTATATGTACCACTACTTTTTAAATCACTTTTTCACTGATGGACACTTGGGCTGTTTTCCAATCTCGGCTATTGTAAACAATGCTGCAATAAACATGGGGGTGCATATCTTCTTTTGAATCACTGATTTGGTATTCTTAGGATATATTCCTAAAAATGGGATAGCTGGGTCAAAAGGCAGTTTTATTTATTATTTTTTGAGGAAATGCCATACAATTCTCCACAGTGGCTGCACAAGTCTGCATTCCCACCAACAGTACAGGAGGGTTCCTTTTTCTTCACACCCTCACCAACACTTATTGTGTATTGTTTTGTTGATGAGCGCCATTCTGACAGGTGTGAGGTGGTATCTCATTGTGGTTTTAATTTGCATTTCTCTAATGACTAGTGATCTTGAACAATTTTTAATATGACTATTGGCCATCTGTACTCTTTGGAGAAGTGTTTATTCATTTCTTTTGCCCATTTTTTAATTGGATTGTTTACCTTCCTGTTAAAATTTTAGAAGTTGAAGGTGTTCAATTTTAGAAGTTGAAGGTGTTCAATTTTAGAAGTTGTTTGTAACAGCCTTGGCCAGTTGGCTTGGCAATCGAAGTTCTTTATAAATTTTGGTTATTAACCTCTTATCAGACATATTAACAAATATGTTCTCCCATCGTGTGGGTTGTCTTTTTATTTTGTTCATGGTGTCTTTTGCTGTGCAAAAGCTTTTTAGTTTGATATAGTTCCATTTGTTTACACTGTCCTTTATTTTACTTGCTCATAGAGATAAATCATCAAAAATATCACTACAAAAGATATTGGAGAGTTTACTATGTTTCCTTCCAAGATGTTTATGGTTTCAAGACTTATAGTTAGGTCTTTTATTCATTTTGAGTTTATTTTTGTCAATGGTGTAAATTGGTAGTCTACTTTCATTTTTTACATGAACCTGTCCAATTTTCCCAACACCATTTATTAAAGAGACTGTCTTTACTCTATTGTATAATCTTATCTTCTTTGTCAAATATCAATTGACATAAAGGTGTGGGTTTATTTCTGGGTTCTCAGTTCTGTTCCATTGATCAGAATGCCTGTTCTTATGCCAGTACCAGGCTGTTTTGAGTACAATGGCCTTGTAGTATAACTTGATATCAGGAAGTGTGATACCTCCCACTTTGTTATTCATTTTCAAGACTGCTGAAGCTGTTTGTGTTCTTTTTGGGTTCCACATAAATTTTTGGAATATTTTTTCTATATCTTTGAAGTATGTCATTGATATTTTAGTAGAAATTGCATTAAATTTATATATTACTTTGGGTAATATAGACATTTTAATTATGTTTATTCTTACTATCCAGAAACATGATATATGCTTCCAATTGTTTGTATCTTTCTTGATTTATTTTATCAATGTTTTATAATTTTCCAAGTACAATCCTTTATCTCCTTGGTTAAATTTACTCCTAGGTATTTTATTTATTTATTTATTTATTTATTTATTTATTTATTTATTTATTTATACAATAGTGAAGGGGATTGTTTCCTTAATTTCTCTTTCTGACAATTCATTGTTGATGTGTAAAAATGCTACTGATTTCTGAGTATTAATTTTATACCCTGCCATCTTGCTGAATTCATTTATCAGGTATGTAGTTTTTTAACTGAGACTTTAGGGTTTTCTATGTACAGTACCATGGTATCAGCAAATAATGATAGTTTTACTTCTTCTTTTCCAATTTGGATGCCTTTTAGTTCTTCTTCTTGCCTGATTGCTGTGGTTAAGACTCCCAGAACTATATGAAATAAGAGTAGTGAAAGGGGTCACCTCTGCTTTGTTCCTGATCTTAAGGAGATTGCTTTTAATTTTTGCCCTTTGAGTATGATGTTAGCTGTGGATTTGTAATAGATGGCCTTTATCATGTTGAGGTATGTTTCCTGTATTATCACTTTGCTGAGCGTTTTGATCATAAATGGGTGCTTTATTTTATAAAATGCTTTTTTTTTTGCATCTATTGATATTATCATGTGATTTTATCCTTCTTTTTATTTATGTGATGAGTCACATTTATTGATTTGCAAATATTGTACTAGCCTTGTTTTCCCAGAATGAACTCCACTTGATCATGTTGTATGATCTTTCTGATGGATTGCTGGATCCAGTTTACTAATATTTTGTTGAGAATTTTAGCATTTAAGTTCATCAGGAATATTGGCCTGTAGTTTTCTTTCTGTGTAGTGTCTTTATTTGGTTTTAGAATGAGGATAATGCTTGCCTCATAAAAGGAATTTGGACATCTTCCTTCTTCTTAAATTTTTTGAAATAGCTTGAGAAGGATATGTATTATTATTATTTTTTTAATATTTGGTAAAATTCACCTGTGAAGCCATCCGATCCAGGACTATATTTTGCTGGGAGTTTTTGATAATTGTTTCGATTTTATTTGTTGTAATTGGTCTGTTTAGGTTTTCTGATTCTTCCAGATTGAGGTTTGGAAGATTATATGTTTTTAGGAACTTATCCATTTTGCCTAGATTGTCTAATTTTTTGGCATACGGATCTTCATAGTACGTATTTTCTTACAACCTTTTGTATTTCTGTGGTGTCAGTTGTAACTTATCTACTTCCATTTCTAATTTTATTTATTTGAGTCTTTCTTTTTTCTTGATGAGTCAGGTTAAAGGTTCATTAATCTTGTTCACCTTTTCAAAGAACCAGCTCTTGGTTTTATTTATCTTCTGTATTTTAGTTAGCCTCTATCTCATTTATTTCTGCTCTGATCTTTATGATTTACTCCGTTCTACTTTCTCTGGGCTTTATTTGTTGTTCTTTTTCTACTTTTTTTAGATGCAGGAATAAGTTGTTTATTTGAGCTTTTTCTTGCTTCTGAAAGTATGCCTGTAATGCTATGAACTTCCCTCTCAGGATGGCTTTTGCTGTGTCCTATAAATTGTGAGTTGTTGTATGTTCATTTTCATCTGTTTCAAGGAAATTTTTTATTTCTTTCTTGATCTCCATGTTGACCCATTCTTTATATAATAACATGCTATTTAGCCTCCAAGTGTTTGAATGTTTTTTGGTTTCTCTACTTTAGTTGATTTCTAGTTTCATGTCATTGTGATCAGAGAAGATGCTTGACATGATTTCAATCTTCATAAATTTATTGAGACTTGTTTTGTGTCCTAACATGTGGTCTATCCTAGAGAATGTACCATGAGCACTCAAAAAGATGTATATTCTGCTGCTTTGGGGTAAAATGTTCTGAAGATATCTACTAAATCCAGTTGATCCAGTGTGTCATTTAAGGCTGCTGTTTCTTTGTTAATTTTCTGTCTGGAGGATCTATCTAGTGATGTTAATGGTTATTAAAATCTACTATTTTAGTATTGCTGTTGATCTCACCCTTTATGTCCATTAAAATCTGCTTTATATGTTTAGGTGCTCCTATACTAGGTGCATAGATATTTACAATGGTTATATCCTCCTGTTGGATTGCTCCCTTTATTATTGTGTAGTGACCTTCACTATCCCCTACTATAGCCTTTGTTTTAAAGTCAATTTTGTCAGATATAAGTATTACTACTCCAACTTTTTTTTTCATTTCCATTTGCGTGGAATATTTTTTTCCATCCCTTCACTTTTAGTCTATGTGTATCTTTTGTTCTGAGGTGGGTCTCTTATAGAAAGCATATATATGAGTCCTGTTTTCTTTTTTCTTTTTTTTTTAATTTTTATTTATTCATTTTTTAGAAAGGAGAGAGAGAGAGATAGAGAGAGAGAGCAAAGAGAGATAGGGGGGAAGAGCTGGAAGCATTAACAAGTATCAACTCCCATATGTGCCTTGACCAGGCAAGCCCAGGGTTTCGAACCGGCGACCTCAGCACTTCCAGGTCGACGCTTTATCCACTGCTCCACCACAGGTCAGGCCGAGTTCTGTTTTCTTATCCATGGAGATACCTTGTGTTTTTTGATTAGAGCATTTAATCCATTTACATTTAAGGTTATCATTGATATGTACTATTTAATGCCATTTTATTCTTTAAATCTACAATCCTCTTTTTCTTGATTTTTTTCTTTGCTCTTTTTACAGCAGGCCCATTAACATTTCTTGTAGTATTGGTTTGGTTGTAATGAATTCCTTGAGGTTTTTTTTTGTTTGTTTGTTTGAGAAGCTTTTTATTTCTCCTTCAATTTTAAACATTTGCCTTGTTGGATAAAGAAGTCTTGGTTGTAGTTTCATGCTTTGCATCACTTTGAATATTTCTTGCCAATCTCTTCTGGCCACAAGAGTTTCTGTTGAGAAGTCAGATGTCATCCATATGGGGGCTCCTTTGTAGGTAATTAACTGCTTTTCTCTTACAGGATATATTATTCTTTCTTTGTCTCTTAACTTTGGCATTTTACATGATTCTATTTTTTTAATTTTTTTTATTTATTCATTTTAGAGAGGAGAGGGAGAGACAGAGAGGAGAGACAGAGAGAGAGAGAAGGTGGGGAGGAGCTAGAAGCACCAACTTCCATATGTGCCTTGACCAGGCAAGCCCAGGGTTTTGAACCGGCGACCTCAGCATTTCCAGGTCGATGCTTTATCCACTGCGCCACCACAGGTCAGGCATTTAACTTTGGCATTTTAATTATGATGTGTCTTGCTGTAAGCCTCTTTGGTTTCCTCTTTAATGGAACTATCTGGGCTTTTTGAACTTGTGTAACTTTCCTCTTCATTAATTTAGGAAAATTTTCAGCTATGATTTCTTCAAAAAGGTTCTCTATTCCTTGTTCATTCTATTCTCCTTCTGGAACCCCTATGATGTAGATGTTTTTTCTCTTCATGTTGACACAGAGATCTCTTAGAGTTTCCTCAGTCTTTTTGAGCCTCCTTTTGTTTTGTTGCTTTGTGTCTGTGCTTTTGTTTATCTTGTCCTCTAAATTGCAGATTTGATTCTCTGCTTCATTCAGCTTACTTCTATTAATTCCTTCTAGTGCAGTCTTCATTTTTGATATTGTATTTGCCATTTCTGACTGGTTCTTTTTTATAATTCCAATGCCCTTTTTGTTGCTTGCTATCTATTTAGGTGCTCATTATGTTTATTCATTGTTGCTCTAAGATCCTTAAGCATTCTAAAAATCATTGTTTTAAACTCTGCATCTGGTATTTTGGTTACTTCTATTTCATTCAGTACTTTTTTTCTGGGGATTTCTCTTGTTGATTCTCTTGGGTCACATTTCTTTGTCTGCTATTTTGTCTGTGTATTAGGTTGTGCTGTCTGACTTTGAAATTTTTGCATTGTGTTTATGAAGAAGATGGTTTTGATGGTACTTTACTCCATGGCACTTGTTTTACTTGTTCTAGGAATGCTTCTTGAGGGTTCTATTTTCCCTCTTGTTGTATGTGAATATTAGATGCAGTTGATCTTTTCATGGGTATGTTTATCTCTTTAGGCTGGCTGGCTCTAAGGGTCAACTTTGATTATGTGTATTACACACTGTGCAATGTCTGTCCTGTTGGGCATATTTATTCTCCACAGTGTCTAGTGCCTGCTAGATTTGACCTTTGGCTGTGCTGCTTGTATATGTAGTTGAGTCTAGGGTTGGTGCTGTCTGCCACTCACTAGCCGTATTAATGGCTCTAGTTCTTCTTGTGTTAGTATCAGCTGTTGTGTGTATCCTGTTGTGGGTTAGCAGTTTGTAGCTACACTTTATGCTGTTTTTGTCTGCATTTTCTGTGTCTGGGTACTGTGAGAGGGGCCAATCTTTGTATAGAATCTGCTTCCTCCTGCTTAAAGATGACAACAGCTCTGTAATAGTCCCAGACTCTGTAAGATTATTTCTACTTTTAAGCTTCTCCTCCTTCTCTTGCAGCTGCCAGGTCTTCCCACAGAGTCTTCTGTAGTAAGACTATAGTGTGGGCTCAGATTGGCCTCACTCAACCAACACCTCCACAGGTTGCACCTTGGTGGGTTAGGGCAGCTGAGGTTGTAAATACAATATTTGTGCCCCCCCCCACTTCAGGAGTCTCTTGGTCAGAAACTCAGTATGGGGAATGTGGCCCCTACTCCAGAACTTGATCCCTCAGCCACTGCTTGATACTCAAATTTTATTCTTCCCCAACTGGGTGAGCAGTAGGTTCAGACTATGTGTGGCCATCAGTCCCATCTGCAGAAGTTCTTTCAGCTGTTGAGAACCCAGTCTCAGGGAGGAAAACTGAGAGAATCCTCTCCCGGGACTTACTGTGCCCCTTTCAAAGGTAGCTAAGCCCCCCTACCAGATCCAACAATAGACTCACAAGGACCCCCATTTTAAATGTCCATGCTCCAAGCCTTTCTCCCTTCCCCCTGTGAAATCTAGCCTAGCAGGACAGAATATCCAGTGCCCAGGGCAGCTGGCTGTGAAGCTCTACTCTATCCAACCTACATGAGCTGCTGTGCCAGTGCTGATCACAGAAAGTAAAACTTGCCTCAGCTGGGCCTGGTGTGAGGAGCTTTTCCTTAGGATATCACTCTAGCAAGGGTTTTTAGGTCCTGAACCAGTGCTTTCTTCAGCTGGCCCCTGGATGTGCCAGCCCTGTGCTTCCCAAGCAGGAACCCCATGCAGACTAGTGTGAAACACTGCCCATGACTGGCCCTCAGTCACCTTCTTGCAGCCACAAAATTCACAGTTTGTGGCTGCCTTTGTTGGGACCAGGTGTATATGGAAATACCAAGTTGCACTGCTAGGCTGGCTTTTACTCACCCTGGGCCTGGGGTAAAGTCCACTCAAATGGCCAAGTTTCCAAGTCTCACTTCCTACAGCCTGTCTGCTGGCAGCTTGTTGGGCTTAGCCACTGAAAAAACCTCTGCTAGAGTATAAAGCCTGCAGTAATTCAGCTATTAGGAAGGGTGTTGGGTTTGGCTCTGCCGCTTGTTGCCAGGTTTCAGTCTGTTCAGACTTTTTTCATAGACCTCAGTTGGGTGTGGCCCCAGGAGTCTGTTGGGTGTTGCCTCTAAGACTAAGAGGTGTGGTCTGCTCCCTTTCCAGACAGTTTCAGCTGAGTCTCTTGTGAGGTGGAAGCACCAGTCATAGACTTGGGAGAGTGGGGGGGGCTCCAGTCAGTAACATGCCCCTTGCTTCCTGGCCTCTCAGAACAACCTGCTGCCATCGCTGGGGTAGGAAAGATTCCCAATGGTGAGCAGCTGCTTTTCCCCAGGCTGATGCCACTCAGAGGGAATTGCTCAACCCAAAAAAGATGGTGACTGCAGTATTGGAGAATAATTTAGCACAGGGGTTTAGTGGCTATCCCCCACAGTATCTCTCCTTGGGCCTTCAACTTTACACTGTCCTCCTGCAACTCCAATCCTCTCAGCTCTCCCCCACCAGAGCCCTGGGTAAGTGGCTGTGAATGACGTGTTCTGTATGGGCCCTTTAAAATAGAATCTGCATCTGAGAGATGTGTCTCTTTCTTGCAGACAGAAACCCAGCTCTTTTCACAGCTAAATGCTATCTGGGCACCTCTTCCCGGCTCTGGGGCTTTAGGCTGAAACTCTGGGCATGGGGCTGAGGACCACACCTCTTAGGGCCACCCAATCTGCTGTAAGAGTCCTTCCAGGCTGCTGCTCACTCCTGGGAGCAGAGTAGACCTTTCTGTGTCTCCACCCTCCCTACCAGTCCCTGTGGGGCTTCTTTGGTGATCCTTGGTTATAGACTCCTCTTAGTTTATTCCAAAGTTGGTTTTTCAAGATAATTGTTTTTAAATTAAGTTGTAATTCAATTTGGTCCTGGGAGGTGGCAGTTGGAACGTCCACCTACTCCATCGCCATCTTTCAGACATCTAGGATACTTTTAAATATGGCTAATATTTAAGTGATTGTTTTTATATGCAGAGTAAAGGTAAAACTTTAAATTATTTTTGAAAAAGCAGTAATATTTTAATAAAAACTATTAGATAATTTTGTAAAATAAAAAAATACTGTTTGAATGGTTTATAATTATAAAATAAATAGTGTCACATAGTAGTAAAATTTAAAAAATCACATGTGCAATTAGCTCTTTTCAACATCAATAAAGCCAGTGTAGGTTATTAACAGGGGAAACCAAAGTACATTTCAACCTAATTCCTACTCAACTTTTACTTCTTGTTTTTAATTAAATTTATTGAAGTGACATTGGTTAATAAAACTATACAATTGAAGTATGACTCTATAACACATCATTTGCAAATTGCATTGTGCAACCACCACCTAAAATCAAATCTCTTTCTTCCACCATTTATTCCTCTCTTTGCCCTCTTCCATTTCTGGGGAAGTCATTTAGCAAATCTATGTGTATTCACTATTACATGCCTACCATTTAATCCTGCTTTTCCTCTCCCAGGTATTAACTTGACAGAGATGTAGATACATGCTCACTCAACCACCTTTCTCTCTGGTAATCACTATTTTATTGTCTGTATTTGTTGGGGTTTTTTTTGTTTGTTTCTTTGTCATTTGTACTTAATCCTTTTGTGGTAAGTGATAAATACATGAATTCCAAACTGCCCTCTTGATATTCTGCTTATCTGTCAGACCTCACCTTTATTGGACTATTGCCCCTGAGACAGAGAAATTCCAGGAAGCTGGTCAACCTGCCCCAAGAAGGAGCATTCCAGAAATCTGAACTCCTAAAACCATAAAAGGGAACATACCAGAACTTTTGATTCAGTATCCCCTCAGGCTCTCCCAAACACTATATAATTGGCCCCTAGTCTGTAACTGATGCTCTTCTCCTTGGAGAAGTGCCTGGCAGTATTTATTTCTTCCTTTCAACAAAGCCTGTTACTCTGGTGTTTTTGAACTCCCATGGATTCCAACAGTAAGCAGTAAGACAGAAGTGAGCAATGTAAGAACTAGAGGCCAGCAACAGAAGGTCACCAAGGTGAAAATTCCCTGGTTCCTAGAAAGGGCAAAAGTGGGAAAGCAAGGACCTCAGGACCTCTCCCCCAAGGTGACTTTTCCTCCCATGGCTGTTCATGTGCTTTACACCCCTTATTTCATATTGCTGGTCATGGGATTCAGACCCATCCCTGACATTTCCTACCTAGCATATCACTAGTCATATGGTTTTAGACCCCCTTAGAAAAGGAGCAAACATGGAGACTGAAGAAGAGTGCTTAAGCATTAACACTCTATGGCTGATGGCTGTGGCCATGCAGGTTTTCATTGGATTTAGGCAGACAGTAAAGGAACTGTGAAGCCAGAAAATGGTGGGCCATTTGGTTTATTAGAATCTCCCAATGGCAGATGAGCAAGCAGGCAAGGAAAACCACTTCCCTCTCTCTCTGGAGTCTATAGCAAAACAGGCTGGGGGGAAAAAAACCCTCCTCCAGCAAATAATAGCAAACAATGGCCCCTCCAAAGCAGGCAAGCAATCCACAATTTGCAATCTGCCACCCTGAGGGCAAGCACCCACAGCCTTACATAGACTATATACATGTGGTATTGCCCCATGCTCATGCACCAATCAGGCAAAGTACAAGCAAGCAAGCCTAACACATTTGTTTGCCCAACAAACTCCTAAAGATAACATCTAGGCATTGGTTGTGTTTCAGCTCCAGGCCCAGAAAAGCAGTAAAACCAGACAAAGAGAAGTCCTGGCTGACATCAGGATGATCTACAATTGACTAATGACCCCCAGCCTTAACTCAGATCCTGCCCCAGCACCCAAATGCTAAAAAGAGACCAAGACACTAAAAAGACACTCCTGGAAAGCTAATGAATCTACTATTGAGATCCTCCCCTGAAATCCCCACCTGTAAAATTCCTTAGGATGTAGGTTCTGGAATGCTCTCCCTTCCAGAGCATGCCTGTACCTCCCCCCTTTTTCTCCACTTCTCCCCAGGCACATTTTCCTTTTTCTCCTAAGGTTTTAGGGACCCCATGAGAGATTTGCAGGGTAGCAGTAGGCAGGTAACTTGTCCTAGGCTAGCCCCATGAACCTGTCTCCAAGGTCCCCTTTTCTTTGACTTTCTTCCTGTACAACAAATAAATTCTTCCTTTAATTGTTGCACTTTGTCTCTTGATTGAATTCTTTCTCTTAAGACAAGAATCAAAGTTTTTGTAGTTTCATCCAGTAACACCTTCAACTTTTTACCCAGCCCCTCTGCTCTCACAGCTGTCAGTCTGTTCTATGTATCTATAAGTCTGTTTCTATTTTGTTTGCTAATTTATGTAGTTCATTAAATTTTACTTCTTTTTACTCACAAATTTTATAATCATATCTCTCTCTTTCTCCCCATCCCTTCATCACTCCCTCTTCTGTTTAGGTAAAAGTATCTCCTGATTTCTCTTGACCTAAAGGAAAATCTATTAGTTAAGCAGGCTTCATGAGGCACTTAGCATAAAACTTTATTAGCTTTAAAACAGCATGTGGCAATTAGACCAGGGAAGTTTTCTCTGATTCAGTGCCTATGAAGCCTATGAATACCTATTGACTTAACTTCAGTGTTCTGAAAGCACCAAGGCACTTTCCCATTTCACCAATGGAATAAACTTGACTGCTCATAAAAGCTGCCTTTTTCTCTTTCTCTTTATTTTTTTATTTAATGATGATCTTCACCATCTAATTGTCATTCCTTTGTATTCTAAGCTAGTACTTGAGGACAGGAATTGGAATGTATTGTTTTGTTTCTTCAGTCTAACACTCTCACAACTGAGCTATTTTGGCATGCTC